>NC_141705.1:59985482-60712338 GCF_971803275.1 Cyanistes caeruleus
GGCCCCATTTACTGATTCCATCTTTCTGCAACTTCATTTCAGTTGGTGATACGGCAGGGCAAATAAAGCTACTTTGAGCAAAGATTAATCCAGAAGGTCCTGAACTCCTAAGTCACTTCAACCTTGCAAAGTTGGACAGTACAGGCTCAAGTAAATGATTTTTTACCTTTAAACAATAAGCCTGGACTTGGGTGGTTTCCAAAACTAGATTTCTGTAATACAAGTTTACTGTGACTTAGCCAGATCAAATGCAAACCCTGTGTAAGAAGCTGGTGTGTGTTTCCACCAGGAGGGGACCAATGGTCTTATTTGCTCCTAGAGCCTAGAATGAGAGTAGCAATTTCCCTATAGTTGCCAGTTCCTGGTGCAGCCATCAGTGAGGACTGTAACACCCACAACTCATAGAGAACCCATTAGAGAAATGAGGTCTGAATAACAGTGATTTAAAGAAAGTCACAAAGTGCCCAAATTTTGGATATTGAAGATTGTAGCTCCTCAAGAACATTTAGACTAATATTCATACTAAAAATTTTGAAAGCAAATCAAACGAAATTAAATTTGATCCCCAGCAGAGCAATACTGCTTTTAAGATTTGCATGGGCAGAGGCAATTTCTAAAAGTTTCTACATAAAGATGTTTAATTGAGTGTACAATGATAAAGCCTAACTAATTTACTAACCTAGGTAGAGGGTATGCATGTGTTTTATTACCAACAGTTCTGAAGTAGTTACCTGTTCATCTGGACAAACATCGATTGCCTCCAAGAGAATGAGGCCCAGAGAAGAGAAAGATTACCTAATTGCCATCCAGCCCTTGTGAAAAAGACAAGAACAGTAGGACTGCCAGGACATGTTTGTGAATATTTTGAAGGTTTTTGTTTCAAGAACCTGGCCACTTTTGGTTTATTCATACCAGCCTACAAGCCCTTCGAGATGGTGTTACCAAATTAAAAGTTGTAGATGGTAGCAATTGGCTTGGACACATACTTGGGGGATGAGGGTGTACAGGCTGTCTCAAGCATTTAGTTAAAACAGTAATTTACATTTTACCCATAGTGTTGCTTATGGCGATTTGTTTGCCATGTGTTTTGCAATGTGTTCAGACACTGATTGATAAGTCCACAAAAAAGATTTTATTGGTGGAATAGAAAGAGGGAGATCTGGGAATACAGCTAGAAAACAGGACTCAAAGTATTGCTGAACTCATGACTGAAGTGGATGTGCTAAGTATAATGGGCCACAAACCCTGGCAAGTCAAGGCAGAACCCTGAATGGGGAAGCAAAAGCTGTGCTTGGTATGTCTTGCTTAAGATAAATCATGCAGGACCGCACATGCCTGTGTAGGTCTGTGCAAGGCTGTGATTTAGCAATGTTACTAAGAAATGTGATTGTTGCAAATTTTAGCTGAAAAAGGTATAAATACTGAGCTTTTGGAATCAATAAACAGCTTCATTGATGCAAATCATGGAGACCCCGTCTCATCAATCACCGACAGAAGATAAATAGCATCTACAGTAGTGATTAACTAAGGCTGGTTAACACTTGCAAGAGAACACACACATGCATCTAACCTTAATCTTTTACACCATTAGTAACATGACAGCAATGCCACCCTGGGTAGAAGGTAACTCAGTTTTAGCTCTTAAGACAAGCCTTAGCTCTCTTTTTGCAAACCACTGCAGCCACTCAATGTGCTTCAGAAACATCTGCATTCAGAAACAACATTGCAAATAGAGCGGCAAACATCCTGCTCAAATAACTTCAGGAGCAGAAATTGGCATGTCTACAGGAAATGGAAGTCCTGAGGTAGCTTTGATGATCAGCTTCCCAGGAGTTTTCTTGAGGAGCTAAATGAGTGCATATGATTTCAAGGGAGTGACAGGGATGCCACACAAACATTCCTGCCCTCCTCAAGGTTTATTTTGAGCTCCTTGGAAACAAAGTAAAAAACCCTGTATTGACAGAACTGGGAGCAGAGCTGAATCCTGACCAGTACACATTTAAAAGCCCAAAGACAACATATCAAGCTTGAATATGAGCAAAGATTTTGCCTCTTTGGTACATGAAGAGATGGTCATAACCCTGCACAGCTCCAAAAGATACTGAGGTGAGTACAAACTAAGGATGCAGTTTGACTTCAGCACTATGTTTTCTGAACAGCAAGTTATTTCTAATGCCATAACTTCACCCCTTCCTAGCTGTGTATTCTTAATTCCTGTGTTATCTCCAGTTTCACAGAGCTAGACCAAGCCTATGTTACTGCTGAACTACTTAGGACTGAAGATTTATTTTTGGTCATCACCTCTCTCAAGATATCAGGGACAATTTCCAAAGATATTTTGGCACCTGAAGATTAAATATGGTAAAGTCAGAAAGTACCTTGGACTTGATGAGCATAAGAGATCTGATACTCAAGATGCCTTGGCAAACAGAGCTTTGAAGACTGCAGGAAGATTGAATCAAGCCTGTCAACAGGGAGAAGATTGAATCAATGCTGAAATATACATGTTTGTATGTTTGTACAGTGTCTACCCCAATCATTGTAGTAAAAAATTACTAGCTTTCCTAGAATGATATATAAGTTAACATAGTCCACAGTAAAATCAGATTCTGATCACCAGTCAGTTGCTCCCATCTCTCTCCATCACCAATAATTAAAGATACAGGGTTTTTAGGCATTTCAAACAGCATTTAATTAACACCTACCAGGCACTTAACAGCCCTAAAAGCCTAAA
The DNA here is from genome assembly GCF_971803275.1 of Cyanistes caeruleus. NCBI lineage: Eukaryota > Metazoa > Chordata > Aves > Passeriformes > Paridae > Cyanistes > Cyanistes caeruleus. The sequence continues at coordinate 59,988,217 of NC_141705.1, forward strand.
TACCCTCCCCCACACCCCAACTCTTCTCCAAAACCTCAGACGTGTTTAACTTTCACCCTAGGCCAGCCCAGCTAAACAGCTGTGTTTGGGACTTCAGCTGGTCACTGGTTTCTTCATGTGGCTAACTTGGGAATTGACAACCACCTAAACAACATTATTCCTCTTCGTCCCCAAAAAGAGGTGCCACTATTATTGAACGAGATGAGGAAATTTCTGCTGCTTTCAAGAGCTGATGTGTCTGAATCCCCATCCCTTTCTCTGAGCACGAACCCAGCATTAGGAGTCGAGTGCACAAGTGGAAGTTTGATTGCAATTGTTGGAAAGGATTAATCCCTGCCCGGGCAGCTGACTTCCACAGTGCAATAATTAAGTGGAACCATTGCACAAGATGAAGCGTGAGGAAGGAAATTAGAGTATGTCATGCCAGGCTTGTTTTGTGCTAGAGCTGTCCCCACATGGGCTTACACTCCATCACGCTCACTTTATGCAATGCTGTCAAGCATCTGGACTAATCCATTATCCTAGGATGAAGTGAGGAGAACACAGGGACAATCTCATCGTTCTTCTTTGTAACTAATTGCAGGAGACAGTGACTTGCTACTGTGTGGGAATGGAGGTAGAAAGACAGAGCCCACAGGCAAGCAATATGAGTCAATCAAAGCTGAAACAGACAGCTGGTCATCCTTCAGCGACAAAACTCGTGCCTTTCCTAAACACCAGACATGGAATTGCACAGCCAGATAATGTTAAAAAATGAAATAAAAATTAGGTGACAACAAACGTATGACACGAAATACAGAAAGGTGGAAAATCCTGATGAGCAAAGCACATACAAAAACCTGCTGCTGCCCAATAAAGCTCTGACTTACGCTGATAAGTCACTTCCAAGGAAGAAAGTTTTGGCCTGTCTAGCCTGGCACTGACACAGAGCCTCACACTGAGGGTGGCAGTGCTCTGCTGGGAATGCCCTCTACTTGAAAACTCCAAGAGCATTATGGAAGACTGTCTTAGTGTAGGGCAAATTAGGGAGGAAAACTCTAAATGGGGGTTTCCCCAGGGAAATCATCCCTCCTCACCAACTGGTCCGGGAAAGGAAAAAAAATTCCTTGGAGAGAAGTGGAAAAAGCTGTTTATTTAACAGAAATTGAATAATATTAAATAATAAAACTTCTCCCTGATTGATGGGATGGCAAATCTAGGAAGAAAAGTCCTTTTCATGTGGTGCAGCTTGGCTCACTCAGGTTCTTATCAGTCCTTTCGGCGCTGGAAAAGTGCCGAGGCCCAGGCCCCGGTGGGCCACAGGCGTGAGCTCCCGGGGCTTGGCTGGGTGTTCAGTCCAGAGCAGGCTTGCACAGATTCAAGAAAAAAGGGAAAAAACAAAGGTCCAGGGAACTCCTTTGCCTCAGCTAGCTAAAACTAACTAAAAGCCAGAGAGAAGCTCTGTCCTGCTGTCTGTCTGTGCTGCAGGCACCACAGTCCAGGAACAGGATGTGGGGGAGTGATGTTTTTCTTTAACACAAACTGTGTGCTTCTTCCCCACACTCTTGCTCTCAGAGCCAGTCTTAAAGGTGCAGAACTTAATATATAAAATAAACCAGACAATTGGGGATTCCAGTATCATAAAGTCACCCCAGGACAAAGACTTAACTGTAAAAGGCACAAGTTCCCTGCTCCCATCCTAGCTCAGAGCCGGGTCACTCAAAAGCCCTCTTCACTCCGCAAACCAACAAAAAAACCCCAAACCACAAAACCCAATAAACCTTCATGCTGTCATCACCTGATAGATGGTGCTGCTTGGCAAGGAAATTTCCTTCCTGCAATGTGGCTGGATTGGGTGACAGCCTCAAGGTCCCAAAGCAAATTTCCTTTGGACTTCTGCGCAACTTGCTTTTACATGAGACAACTCTGGAATCAAAAGCTCAAAATACTGGGACAGGAGATGTATTTAAGATATAGCTAAAAACCTCACTCCTGAGATCCATTCCTCATCCTGCATGGATGCCCCATCCCTGGAAGTGTTCAGGGCCAGGCTGGATGGGGCTCTGAGCAATCTGGTCTAGTGGAAGGTGTCCCTGCCCATGGCAAGGTGGGTTGGACCAAGATTATCTTGAAGGTCCCTTCCAACCTGACCATTCTGTGATTCCTTAAGAACTGACATGACTCCAGTAATTGAACCAAGTTACCCTGGTAGAATAGTGCCAAGGCATCACATGACAGAAATTCACAGAAGTAAAAGGTTATTCAGCTTTCAGCTCTCTTTGAAATTAAAATCCCTAAAAATTAGGTCTCCAAGACATGTTGTGTGCACAGAACATCATCTGGTTTGCAAGAAAAAACTGGACACAGTCCAACCTATGAACTGCACACTACCATAGCACAAGGACACAACAAAGTCACTGCCCCTGGGGGTGGTGGAAATTCCAGATTTCAGTGAACCAGGTCCACAGTAGGCCGTTCCCACCACAGAGATGCACAAAACCTGGCCATGTCTAGCTGAGTTTCCAACCTTGTACCATGCCTGGCCTGAGAAGAGAGGTGGAAAGCTGGCAGGGAGATTTTACTGTGCCTCCTCACTGGGCTGCAGGGCAGCTCTGCTGAAACTCAGATACAAATTCATACCTCCCTGCCCAAAGGCAGCCACAGTTTGGAAAACTGAGCCAAGCACTTTCCCATTCCATGCTATTTAACAGAAATATCAGTCTTATCCATACAATTATTATATCTTGTGTCTGTCATATATTTAAAAACAATATAATTTTTCTTATTAGCCAAAGGGTAAGAAGAGGTCACACAAATCATTACAGAGCCTAAAAGCCAGATATTAATTTTAAAAGACTGTAATAGCTTTGTGATCTGTGCAAAAAAAAGAAAAAAAAAAAAAGATCATTATTCCAGACGATGTCTTATATGCACTGGCTTCTTTGAAAAATGCATTTACCCTTTCATTACTATTTACTGACTGTGCTTGTATTTCATTTGTATGGATTTTATGCAGCAAAAAAAGAACCTCAGAAAAATTTAATAAAAAGATGAAGACAGTGAACAATCATTGGAGTCTGTATTTTGACTCTTGAGGTCACAGTTCTTCTGTTTTTATGATGTTCATTTCAGAGAAACAAAAAACCCTTTTTGATGGGAAAAAATCAGGATTGGTAGTTGCATTGCCACATTCTTCAGGGCACAGCAGCACCCAAAAACACGTCTGTGACAAAATCGAAGAATTCACCCTCATTACTAGACTGGAGCAGCCAGCTTGTCACACAAACAAATATTAGAAATCCTCAAGACTTTCACTAGCTCTCAGTCCAACTGCATATCCTCACACAGGGCTGAGTCAAGCTCTGTTCTGCTGCACATCCTGGCCTACATCATGCTCCGGTGCTGTACCTCAGAGGGATGTACCGGGACCAGTATTAACTTCATCCATGACAGACTGGGATCCAGTGTCACCTCAGCACATCTGCAGATGACACCAAGCTGAGTGGTGCTGTTGAAACACCTGGAGGATGGGATACCTGAACAAGCTCGAGCAGTGGGCCCAGGGAGAGCTTGTGACGGCCTTTCAGTATTTGTAGGAGGCTTACATCAAGGATGGGGAGAGACTTTAGTTTGGTATAAGACAAGGGGTAATGTTCTAAACTAAAAGGTAGAATTAGACTACAGATAGGGATGAATTTTTCTACAGTGAGGGTAGTGAAATGCTAACACAGGTTTCCCAGAGGGGTGGTAGAAGCCCCAACCCTGGAAGCATCTGAGTTCCCTTCCGACCCAAATCATTCTGTGATAACACTGTATTGTGACACAGCTTCAATCAGAGCTTGCAGTCTAAGCTGAGGCACTATATGAGCTACATATAAAATCAGACTTCCTTAGAGCTTGTACTGATAAATATTTTTGTTTATCCAATGGCTACTTTATGTCCACCATCCACAAGAAAATCAGAACTAGGAACTCATTCCAGAGCATTAGTATTAACACCTTGGAGAAGGATTCACAGCCAAAGTCTGCTTTCACCTTAGTTGTGTCTTTCTGGGGGTTTGACCCTTTCCTTACATATCTTGTTATTGTCTGAAATAATTTCCATTCCTTAAGCAAGAATTTGGTAGTATCAGGACTGCTCAGTTCTTGAGAAGCACAGGTTAAAATAAGGAAGAGCAGGAATAAATCACGTTTGTCTGACACTTGAAGTGTTCTATGAATTAGACCAGATAAATACTGAGGGAAGACCTAAACCTTAACTTTCATCTTTAAAAGATCTTTAGAGATCTTTTCATCAATTTATATTTTATCATTTTATTTCAGTAATAAGGGAGACAAAGATATTTTTAGGGACCTTAAATTTCAGGATTGGGCCAGAAACTTCCAGATTTTTAAAAGATTTTTAAAACAAGTTTCCAAAAACTCTCAATTGATTTTTTTTCATTAGCCTCATTCATGTCAATTAGGAGCTGTCTATAATGACAGCCTTCATACATTTAATGTATTAGAGTCAGAACAGCTTATAAGGGAAGCCTTGGCTATACCCACTGTGCTCAAGGTAGAAAAAACAGATTTTAGCAGCAGAAAAATAATTATTAACATTCAAATTGGATTGCATCACCACCTTTAAAACCACCTACCTGTCCAAGGCCTGTAGAGTTTTCTCAGAGCTTAAAAGGGGACAACCTTTCTCAAAACTCAAAGGTCTTTCCCTAAATCTAAACAAAAATATGTACTTAGGTCTTAGAATAAGACTCAATGCTCTGTGTGCCCAGCACCAGAAACTAAAACTTCCAGTTTAACCATTGATTTCTTGAGCTCTCTCTACTCATTTAACCCAATACAGCTGCAACATTTCCCAGATCTGTCAGGGGGAAAGGAAAAAGTGTACAAAAAGCTTTCAAAGGGCAGTAGAGAGAGGCCTAACTGGCAGTGAGTCAAGTCACACCTTCTATGCACTGTCTCTCTGCTTTAGTCATCTTGGTGTACATTGCTGCCCTATAAAAATACTTCTCCATACTAAAAAATCAAACCAATCCAAGCATGTGGATCTCATGTCTGTAACAAATCTGGGACACAGTCCAGAACCACCTATTAGTTATCACCACTGCCCCTCTCTGAATACATTTTCAGAGCTAAGTGAGAAGTCTGGGGATAAACCACACCAAGAGTCAAAGAACACACAGGACTTTCTGCTTAGCAAAGATGTAAAAGCTGCTGCAGACTCAAGAAACCTCAGCTTATTCACCTACATATTCTCAATTAAGAAATGACTGCATGATGCCTCTTCTCATGGCCAGTGCCACTCATACAGCTAAATCTACACACTTCCTTGACAAATTCCCCACAAAATAAGGCAGATTTTGTTAAAAATCAGTTCAGTGGAGACTATTTGTAATTAAATCACAGAACTCCCTTTGGCTTGTCAGACATTTCATTATAGTGTCATTGGATTACCTTGTCATTACCCTTTAACTTAGCAGAGCTTTTTGCCTTAAAATTCAGTTTTGTCCTAAGCAAGAAGAAAACTGCAGCCTTGGGCACTTTTGTCAAAGCTCACAATCCTGTTGCTGTAAATACATGCACCTAACAGAGCATCCAAAAAACCACTGCAGCTCAGTTACTGATGATCAACTCCAAAAGCAGGAAGAAAGCAGAGGGCCTGTAAACAGGCTGTGAAGGTTCTCATAGGAATCATATATTTAAACCTTCAACCAGAACAATTCTTGTTCCATCTGCAGAGAAATACATAATCTATACCTTATAAGAAACTTTCAAAATATATATCCCCAATACTTATACAGAGTAGATTAAATGTGTTACCTAAACTGTATTTCATGTGTGTATGCATATGAAACAGACAGGCATGTTTTTAAAAGAGTTGTCCTTACAAAGCTTCCTATTGTGAGTGCAATCCAGGAAAGTTCAAGCTCACAGCTAATATCCATAAATTATGACAAACATGTTCAGTAGCCCAAAGCTTATATGACATCTTAACAGTAATAACAACTCAGACCACAGTTGAACTAGGTTCACATTAAGCAAAAAAGCCTTTGCTGTGTCTTACTTACCTCTCCAACCCTTTTAACATAAATATTTTCCTTCTCAAAGGCCTGCCATGCTAAACCCAAAAATACTTCCCTATGTATTTGTCCTTATGTAAATGCAAAACAGCAAACAGGAACTCTTATTCTGGGAGACTATGTTCTAGCAGATTTTTAAATTTTGATTTATAGAACAGTAATTTTTTTCACCATTAACTTTAATTTCTCATTGCTAAAACTCTACTTAGAAATTAACTCAGCTGAAAATTTAGAAGCTCTTGTTTCCCAGTTAATTACAGATTCATTGAGTCTCCCTGATATGACTTCATGCTGTAATTTCAAGATGAGCCTGCCTCCTACTCTAAAACAAGGATAAACACCAAGCCATCTATGCACCTTAGAGTGCAAGGAGAGGGTAAAAAGGCAAGAAAGTCAGGGTAGAAATCTGTAGAACTCAACTACAGTTGGCCCTTTATCTTGGTGGCTGAAGTTTCCATGATTCCAATGTTAAGATCTCAGGAACTGTAACTTTTTCAATTATACTGATTTAGAGAACAGTAGTAATGCAACACAAGACCCATTAGAAATATAGAATTTATTTCTCATTACATTCAAACAGCAATATATTGCAGATTTTGACATGCCATGTCTCATATCAAAGCTGACTTGTGGATCCTATGTTTATAGTTGTGATAGCTATTGCTAGTCCAGGAAACATAAAATGTGTTTCTGGAGTTGCTCTCTTGAGAACTTCAAGCCATTAACAATAATTTTCGCAGATGGGCACTCCTGACAATCCACAAAAATTCATCTGTTATAGCCTACATTATTTAACCCTTACTGTACCTTACCTTTACAGCTCCAGAGCTCAAGAAAGCAATTTCAACAATAGCAATGGACAGGGAGACTGAGGACTTGCCCTTATCTTCCATCAGGCAGCAGTTCCCAATAAAGGCAATACCATGTTAAAAGGCAACCAAATTGCTCATGGTTCATGGTCTGTACTTTGGACAGGGCAGCTCCTTTCCCAACTTGTAGGGTCTCTGTAGCCTTTGCTTCCATTCCCTCCTTGCACATCCAGGTGCAAGCTAACAAAAAGTCAGTCTTACAGTTCTGATCACATCATAAGCATGTTATTTAAGATATCTACAAAAAAAAGTCTGAGAAAAAAAAAAAGACAAAATTTTGTTATGTTTAAACCTTCGAAGTACCATGAACAAGAGGTATCTTCACAACCAGTGTCCTGACTGCATCTGTTCAGTGTACTTCCCTTCATCCTTACAAACTCAGAAAAACTGGGGTGTTTTTTTCATCTTCCAACTCTGCAGGCATTCAGCTTGGGAATACCAGGAGCTTCATCATCACATGAAGATGGAGGGGGGCTGGACAGTGAAAGAATGAACAGAGAGGAACACAGAGACACTTGCCCTTGGCAAGCTCTTCACCATCCACACAGAGAATATGCATACACACAATAAATGATTTTGCTGTTTTCTTGTTCTATTTTTTGTCAGTTTTTTTTTTTTTAATTAAAAAAGCCACATTATTCCTGCAAAGGCTGGTTGTGCAAAGTAACTTCTCAAGAACCACAATTCAGTCTGACTCAGTTTCTGCAGACAAGCTTCCTACTGATCCATTTCTCACTAGCATCTTGCTGTAGTTTTTCTGCTGTTCTTCCTTGAAAGTATCTTTGACTTTTGCTCGTTTCAGACCTCCATCCCTGGAACACAGCAAGAGGGAACAGTAAACCATCAGGGCTGTTATGGTTATTGTTATTAAACTATGCATTACATTAAAACACTACAGTTGATTAAGGTAGGTAATCTAAATGATTACTATTATTAAAGGCTTTTCTTCAGAACTTCTCTAACATTCAATTTTAAGCACATTTATTAAAACCTCTGCCTTAAGCCATCAAGTTTATGCAGTTCAAATTTTGAATTCAGCCAATTAAAGCAGTCTGTTAATGCTGGTAACAGGCTATACTTAGAATGGAAATCTTTGGTAATCTGGGATGCTACTTCCCCAGACTGCAGAGGCAGCCAATCTTCTGCAACACTACGGTTGTGTTTTGCCTTACATTATTCAGGGCTAGGTCTCATAGTTGAATCTATTTTCCCATTCTCTTCATCTGAATTTTGCTCTCAAATTTGTGTCATATGAAATCTAGGCACTATCCTGCTACTTATTGAGGCAGGACATCAGAAAGAGCATAAGGCCTCAAGACCTGTTTTATCTTTTGTTGTTCATCAGATTTGCCAAGAAACTTCACTTTTGCTACTTAATCTCAACATGAGAAACGACTGTGAATGGACCTACTTCAAAAGCATCAAGCCTTTAGATGAAACTCACTGTATGCTACATGCTCCAAAGATTTTATACATCTACTTTCAATTACATGCATGTGCTGTTAATCCATTGTTTTCCCTGAGTGGAATAAAATGATGTTGAATGTCACAAAGCTAAGGAGGGAAGCACCTATCAGTCAAACTAATCACAAATAGCCTATGATCTAACAAGTATGGCATCACTCACCAGGGGAGTTCAGTCAGTCCTCCTTGGCGAGCAATGGCTGACCTCACTCTGTTGGCAAACTTAACAGCATCTTCATCTTCCTTCAAGGTTCATAAATTCAACATAATCAAAGCAGAGAGAAGTCAATTGAAGCAAACTTTCATAACTTTTTTTTTTATCTGCTGCCTCATCAAATTAGCTCACTGCCAAACAACTCATTCCTTATCATGCCAACATCACAATCTGATCTTCCCATGTGATAATAACTCATTTTTCCTCTAGGGTGGTGAAATTAGGAGAAAAATTTTCTTCAACAAGATGGACCATTACCATTATTGCTACTGGGAACAGCACTGCATTTACTGCTATCCTTTGCATATTTGATGCACTGCTGATGGTGCCAAGCTGCATCAGGAAAAATCGAGTCAAATCATGTATCAGTCAGCACTGACAAAAATCCAGTATTAAACTGGAGACATGGGGTGGGTAGAGGTTTTGAAGGAAAAAAAGAGTAAAAGTGCACTTGCAGACAATCAAGTTCTTAAATAGCAGTCAAGCAACCAGATGCTGGATTACCTTTCTAACCATTGGTGGCAAGTACCACACATTGCAAACAATGGCCCAACTGGTCATTATTCGCAGCAGATAGCTCACTATGTTGTATTTGCTGCTGTTCCAGAAGGCATCTCCAAACTGAGGATCATACTGCAAAAGATCACAAAAAACAATTGATTAAGCCTTTCCCCACACCATCACAGCCTCTCAGACCTGGAATTACATGGCAGAACCAGCAGTAGATGTCACCCATTTACCTGAACAGCCAAAAGAGTTAAGTCTGCTGTGAGGCAGGAAGCTTCCCTTCAGCACTGGGAAGGAATAGCTGGATTTCTTTTCCTTCCAGCTTTCTGGATGAAGAAGCTGACCCCATCAGGGCCTAACAGCCAGGCTCTATAGGCCTGAGAGACTTCACTCTAATTTCGGCCACTTATTCTCCAGGAACCATCCACAGCATGCACCCACTTGCCAGAGATACTGTGCTTTCACTAGCAGCTGTACTGAGACAGCTTCCTGCCCCTCTGACAAAAACCTGCCCCAAACTCTGAAATTCAGCAGCCAGCTATTTCCATTTACCTTGATTGCAACAGGATAGATTGTCCCTCCTATTTCAAAGCTCCCCTTCTTGAACATCATCACAGATGTATTGTTTATGCAGGTGCCTGTCCAGAAGAGAAAGTCATTGCTTCACACAGCCATTTCAGCACAACACAACATCCACGTATAGGTCTTACCCATAAAGGGCCTGCATTTGCTGCTCACTGAGTTAAGCATCTCTTCCCTGCTTACTTTTGTCTGGTAACTGACTCCTTGAATGAAGCCAGAAGGTGTGCAAGACAAAAAGCACAGTGCTGAGGTTTAATCTGTAGGACAACAAACTAATAATCTCAGGGCAAAATAAACAACCTTCCCCTTCTTCTGCCAGGAGAAGCAACGTTCAGGGACAGCATTGTGTTGTCTCCATATATATTCATATATTCATCCTATATTAAAGATGAAAACCAGGAATGACCTAACAAAGTAGAAGCCAGAGTGAAGACAGATTTGAGCAGCAGAAGCCATTAAAAGAGAACAGGGATGACATCTGCACTGAATGGACATAAGTAGTTCAGCTTCTTACCTTCTGGAAAAATTAAGATTGGGAGCTTGCTTTTATCTGCCACGTGTTCCCTGAGTCTGTGGAAGCAGAAGGAAAGCTTAAAAAACAATTTCTTTCCACTCTTCTTTCCCCAGGCAGGTGCACTTAAAATACCTCTATATATTACAAATGTATGAAACCAAAGCCTTGGACTAGTACTAATTTGTACTTTTCTACAGAAACTGAAGCTTTGTGCCAGCCATCCCTTAGGCTCCTGGAACATTACACTGAGATAATATCCTGTTTTCTTTCCTCCGCTTTACTTCATTAATGACTGTCAGAGAAGCTAACAATTATATGCCATTAAGCCAGTCCAACTAACTCTGATCATCTCAGCCTTCAAGAAAAACCTGACTAATGCAGTAGTCCATCCAGCCTCTGCTACTTAGCATATCTCTTAAAAAGGGGACTTCGAAATGCCTACAGCTCACACTACGTGAATAACACTTGGACAACTTGGCAAAACTGTCCTGTTGTGCAGAGGCCAATAAGCCAGTGAAGAAGCTGACCTGTCAAAATTAACCTAAAAAGTTCTCTACAAATAAGGAATATTTTTTATCCCTGTACTACTGTATTCATGGGTATGCTTTTGGTGACATCCTGCAGAAAACCACTTTTGTACACAGCTTATATTCTTATAACAAGACATTTTTCCTCTCACCCAAATAAATAAAGCTATTTATTTCTAGTAGCTCACAAATTCCAGTGAAACTGAGACAGATTTTGTCACAGTAATTTTACCATCATTATTTCTCTTCAACAGAAAGTAACATAAGTTAAGTACCTTCACACCCTTTCAAAAATACACACCTGAATTCATCAGACATTAGTTATTATGCTGATGCCTTCCCAACTGAGATGCTTTGTGTGAGAGTCTGCAATCCAAACCTTCCCAGAGCCTTGGGTCTGAACCATGACACGATGTATAAATGTGTTTCAAGCCTTCTCTGGTGACCTGGGAGCCTGACAGTTTGACCGCAGTGTTCTGCGCCAAAGCCCACACAAGCAAGCACACTCAGGTCATTCTGTGTGATGCAGTGGGCTGCACACCAGCCCTGCAACTCATTCCCAAATCCAGGTCTTTGACTGCCTGATGCCTCTCCAGGGAGGCAGCCCAGCACACACCTCACCTTTTTGTCACTAGATGGCGGTCCTTGATCTCAGAGCGCTCAAACCAGACGTGAGGACAGGCCTTGACTGTGGCTCGCTGGATAACGCCCATCAGCCCACCATGAACCTGGCCCACCTGCAAGCCCAGAAAGGCACATCAGTATCTGAGACACCTGAAAGGTAGAACTTCCTCCTCTCCACCCCTCCAAGAAAATCCAACAAACCCAAATGCACTGGGAGCCTGCAAGCCAGGACTGAGCAATAACCACAGAACTGTTAAAATGCATTCACTTGAGAGAATCTAGACAGTCACATGGAAGCCTGTCTTAGGTACTTCAACAGATTAAGAGCCTGGCATTGACATTCCAAGGACAACTCCTCCAGAACATAATATAGACCAATTTCAGCACAATTTACACTTTTCCCCACCGACCAGTGCTCAAGCAAACATATTTGCTGTGAAAGTTAAGTACTGAAGTCCACAAGCAATACCCCAAAATCCTTCCCTCTCCTGGTCCCTCTGATGCAGTTATTTTAGATCTCCTCATACCATTGCATAGCATCCATCATTTGTCAAAATGATCGCATCTATCGGTGATGTGTGGTTGGCAACACAAATTCCTCCTTTCTGAGGTCTGTTTTCCCTGCAATTACATATATTTTTGTTAGACTACTAGTGCACTAAGCACCACCACATGACACACCAAAAAGGTCCATGAAGTTGTCAGGTGAGTCAGCCTCTAGTGTGACATCAACATGCAACTCAGGAGAGAGCAGTCCCCATTTCCAATGGGATGTCACATGCACATGAGCATATATACACTTTTGCTCACTCACTTGTTATGGTAATGGATAGTACCAGACAGAGCTCTGACGAGGATGCGGGAGCATGTGAGGTGAACCACTTCGCTTAGGTAGTTTTTCACACTGAAAGAAAGCAGACATCTGAAGCATCCTGGAAAGCAGCTAGATGCACATGCAATATTCTCCAGCCTACTCAACACAACTCAGGGCTGAAATTTTCCTGGTATTCTGGAGCACAGAGAGATATTCCCAGCTCTACCACCCACTTGCTACAGCAGCTCAGCCAAGATACATCATATTCTTGGCACCACTTAGCTAGGCAAGGCTGCCTTCTCTTTCCTGGGTATTTTTCATCCCAACACTACTACCTGCCCTACAATGTCCCACTTGAATATATCTCATGGCAGCAGAAGGAACCCATCGAAAATCATCACCCTCAGTGCCAAGACTGACAAGAACCCAACTTCAGCCCAAATTCAAAATGCCACTAAAACAAGGTCCACAAATTTGTGGGTGGACTATCAGTAGTCTGTTATAAGTAAAAATCTATCCACTCCTAATCTTCAGCTGTTTGCACTGATGCAATTTGGCAAGTTGATTCCTCACACACAGTACCTACCTGCCGTTTGGCAGCTGTCCCACCACCGTTGTTCCCACAATCATTGACGTAATCCCAATGGCAGCGAGAGTGAAGCTACAGACAAAACAGACATTAAACCTAAATAGCTTTGCTCATTGTAATATCACTTTTCCCCTTTAAAAGGAAAGAGATTAAAGAAATTCAGTTACTCCTCAGACACTTGACATAGGCAGTTCTCTAACTCGGCAATTCCCTGACCTATTGCTTTTAAAGTCATGGTGTAGCAAGGGCAGCAGATCCAGATACTCCCATGCACACACAGTGTCAGGGAGCTTTAGAGCTTATATTTGCTCTGCCAATACACAAGGACTTAGGGGAAGCATTGATGGAAAAGATGACCACCAGGCCTACTCTACACTCCATAGTGAGTAAGGGCTTCTTACATAAAAGGAGCCTTTAAGCAACTTAATATTTTATAGCTGCCAGTGCTGCTTTTTAATTAAAGAAAGCTGAGATGACATTTTCCAAGAAAACACAAATTTAACCATTCCCAGGCTGACAAAACCCCTCAGCACCAGAGCTTACCGTAGGGGCAGGAGGAAGCAGTACCGCACTATCACCCCAATGACCCACACAACTGTCAGCCTCAGGCTGATGTAATGAAAGTTGACATTAGTCCTTGTGAGTAGATTCCAGGAGAGCAGCTCTTCTGAGGAAAATCGTTGAGTGACTTCATCCTCCACAATGGCCTCAAACCCTTTTCTGCAGAAGTAGAAAATGTGGGAGAATTCGAAGTCTGCTCGATGCAGAAGGGCGATTTCTTTCTCCATAGGCGTTTCATCTCTTTCAATGATACCTTGGGAAGGAAAAGGGTAACCACCTGAGAAAATAGTTTTGTGATGTAACAGTTACCCTCCAGAACACTTGTCACTCTGTATTACTCAAGGAGACAAATTTGCTGTCAGAGCCCCTCCTAGGACAAGAGAAGCTATGCAGTTGAACACAGCATACCCTGCAGGAGGTCACTTCTAGCTCCCCTTCCTTACACCAGTACAGTGAGTAGCAACTGTATAAAGTACAGTTACCTTACTGAACATGAGGCAAGGAGGCAAACCCTTTCCCACCATCTGGCATGTTCTCAACTCAAACTTTATCCAGGACTCTCTTATGCTTTCACAAGAAATCAAGTGAGACCTTGGCCTTTCAATTTCCTTCTGTACTCTGTGTACTTAAGGGCATTCAATATCCTTTATGGAGGCTTCCCTATTCCCATCTTTTGTCTGACATTCTGGTGTCTCACAGCCACAACACTGCCAAAGCCCAAGACCACAACACTGTGCATGGACCAGCTCTGAACCGAACACACCTCCCTGCCTTCACAGGACAAATATTTTCTGTAAATACAGGCAGACCACACAACTTTTTTTATTTTACTTAAAATCAAACGAAGAAAAACACTCCAAAACACCATGTCAAAGGAAGTTGTGCCTAGAGGAGCCTTAATTTAGTTCAGCACTAACAGCTGTTTCAGCTGAGCTCTGACTACATAATGACTGGAGAGAAACTTGGAGCATCCAGAACTGCAGTGCAAACAAGTATTCCCCTTCCTCCACCCTTTTAATTTTTTAAGCTTATGGTCTGATAAGCGCAAATTTTTCATCAGAGCTTTCAAAGGCAAGAACAAATTGTGTAAGCCAAACAAAGATCAAGTATCTGCTTACTGGTAAGCAAGTCTGGCTCCAGAAACTGATGACTAAAGAAATCTAGAGTAACAGTTAACCAGAACAACCATCCCCTGAGACACTCAACTTTGATTACAGAAGTCCAAGTTCAGGTTGCCACTCTGTCAGACACCCTCTGATAAATTACATAATCTTTGTGCTTTCCATGCTGAGATAAAAAAATAGGAAAGGACACAGCACCCAATTTCATCAAGCTGCTAGGAATTTTCCACATCATAGGATGTGTTTTTTGTAGGAAATCTTCCTTCCAATGAAGTCCTGCCAGCAGAAAATCTCTCAATATATTTCCTGTGCCAATAATTGTAACATTTAAATTAGAAGGGATATGGAAAATCTTCGTATCGCACATACATACATATGGGATAACACGGGAAGCTCAAAGATACAGGTACCACAAACCACTAAGGTAAACACTAAAGAAGAACAACACTGCAACAAAACCTATTGGCACCTTCAGCTTGGAACCTGGCAGCCACAACTTCCAGTTGTACCAGCAGGCCACCTCACTGCATTGTCCTATCACTAGCCTACAAATATAAACCCTTAATAATACGGCACACCCAAAAAGCCACACGCTCTTCAGGATTTTAATTATACGAGCATGCACCAAAATGGACCACGCTTATGTCATATGTTAAACCCAAATTAGAGCTCTAGTTTTTGATTCAATTTTTCTTGCACTCAAAAAATCTCCAAACTTTGAAATATCCAGGTGAGTTGGTCCAACCTGTCTGCTCCATGCTGCTGAAAGGTTGTTGGCAAGAGACCAGGGGAACAGTCCAGCACCAATAAAAGAAGTACCACCCCTGTCTCCAGGTCCAAGAGCTGGGAATGTTTCCTCCTTATCCAGCCCTTATCCTTCCCCCTTATTCAGCACCACTCAAGCAGCTGGCCCATCTAGCTCCAGCTTCTCAGCTGGAACCGAGGAACTGGCCCAGGGTTCAAGTTTATCACACTGCTAGCAAGCTGAGATAGGAGGGCTGCCATGTCTTGCTTCATCAGCCTGCACTGTGCTTGTCACATGACACCCCCATGCATCAGGGACAGCAGCCTTGGAACAGCTACCTCAAGCCAAGATCTCAGCAGCACGTAAAGGTAGTATGAACAGAAGGTATTAAGAACAGAATTACACACACACTGCTCTGGTGATGTACTTAGCCTTTTTGTAATCACAAGCCACATTTAACAGCCTTTAATCCCTTGGCCATGGGCAGAGCTGAGTTTGCCAAAGACAGCAGTACACAGGAGTACAGCAAATATTTTGCTCAGCCAACAAAAAAAAGCCATAGTCACTGTTTTTCTCAGTGTTGCAGCACAAGTCCCAAGCCTTCAAGCTCCCATACTCCAGTCAACTAATTATACTAGGCTCAAATTTGACACTGCTTACTTACACAGTAACTAGATCCACTTAGCAGTATCTAGCAATTAGCTCCTTAGTAGTATCTACTTATGTAGTAACTAGATACTACCAACATTATTTGCATATAAGAGATTTTCAAATATCTTACTATCAAATATCTTTGTCTTTTTTAAACCCACCACCTTGAAGACAACACAACCAGCACCCACTCAGAAAGCTGAGAGCTAGTTATCCAGCTGCAGTGAGATAGACACCTGCCCTCCAAGCACCTGCTCAGCCAAGAGCTACCACTGGGTCCAGCACACACTGCCCTCTAGCAGAGAAGGATCTTGAGGTGACAGCATCACATAATGCCCCACATAACTGTATCAGCTAAATTTCTGTTGAAAATACTCTTTATCACACCACGAACGCAGGGGAACTCACTGCCCTTTCTGCCAAGAGATGCACACTGGATTTAATGCTGCAGAGAAAGGTGGTGTCTCCTCAATAATGATCACTTGGTTTTTGGGGGGTTTTTTTGGTTGGGTTTCTTTGGGGGTTGTTGTTTTGGGTTTTTTTTTACTGAGGGATACAATTTCAAAGTGTGTGGGGAGGACCATCTTTGCTCTGCCAGGGAACAGGAAAACTTGCCTTTGCCACATACATCTGCAGTGCTCCCTCCTATCCTGACCCACCTCCTAGTTTTGGCTGGGTGGTCAGTAAAGATGTAAAATCTAATACACACATCCTTTCAGCACTTACACATTAGTGCATACACACACAAAAACATTTACCTTTAACCTGTTTTAGTCAACTACTCTATAATTCATTATCAGCAGGAGTTTCTCCTCCCTCAGTAAATATTGCATAATGCAATTGGGCCTCAGTCTGCTCATGTTCTGTCACCTCAGGGGACACCAACTTATATAACATACTGTTAGACCTACACCTGCCCTGGCCCTCAAGTACTTTCTTTCACAGCCAGGAGCTCCTAATCACAAGTCCATTACTCCTATGCTTAAAAAATTCCCAAGAGCAAGATATGAAGCATAGCTTGGCACCACATGTCTCCCCATACTTTCTCAAGCACGGGATAGTTAAGACTCTTTCTGACAGAAAGAGCCACCTCCAGCAGAGAAAGGTTTTAACCTTTATTTCAGGTATACAAAGGACATTAAAAAGGGCTTCAGGCTACCATTGTGATTGTGTATCCCCATCCAAAAGGCTGCTTGAATGTAGCCTGCATGCAATCATCTATATGAATTACCTCAGGCCATTTTTGTTATCCTTCAGATAGTGGAGTACACTTAACACAGGTTCTGAACCACAGCATGTATTAACACTACACACCACTCAGCTGCACACAGGAGAAATAGCTATCTGTAGCTTCTTTTTTTTTTTAAAGATAGTTCAAATAACAAACTACTAGCTAGCACCTCTCTTCCTTGACATCTCTTTACTAGAGAAGAAATAACTGTGTGTAAGAATGATCAGATGTCTAGGAGGATGACAGTTCCTACTGTGCAGCTAAAGCAGCAGAGTAGGGTCTCTTGCCCTCTCACTGGCCCATGATGTGATGGGGCACCATCAGCCTTACAGGAAGCAAAAGGGTATCTTCCTGCATCACTGACAACCTGGGAAGCAGACAACATGTCATTGACAATTAGCTGAAAGGACAGCTAACCTTGCCTTCCCCCTTTCCTCCCAAAAAATCCCCACAACTTTCAGGACACTGGTGAGTGATATAGGATGTACTTTTTCTCAGCCACTTGAAAGTCAGCAATTAGGCAAGGCAACCCATTTTCAGAGCTGCTGTGCACTACCTCCAGTTTACTATTACAGACGCTGACAGACGCATCTGCTGCCATGGAAGCCAGTTCCATGCCTGGCCTGCAGATAGCATGATCCCAGTGTTTGCAGTATTGATAAGGATATCCCTTTGGAGCTGAAACACACATACCCAGTTCAGCAATTCAGTCTCCACTACTGGATCATGTTCTCATGAGCTAATCCACAGGCTCAGGTAAAAACTGACTTGTGTGCTAACTGGCAGGCTGGGCCTGCTCCCAGCTGTGCAGCCTAAAGAGAGAAGACACAGAAAAACACTCACACTGCTGCCAAACGCTGTCAAAACAGAGCAGTTAAATAACTGAAGCATTCAGGAACCAGGAGGAAACCAAGTGCTGGCTGCAATGCCTTGTTCAGCCTTCTCCTAGTTCTTGGGCAAGCTCAGATTTCTCTCATGGCTCCAAAGTCTTAAAGCCAACTCTGACCTACTACAGTCTACCACAACTCACACACAGTATGAGTTAAGATACAAAGAACTAATTTCAAAACTAGGCTAAAGGAAGAAAGATGAAGCAACTTTTCAGCTGTCTTTCTACAGACAGTGAGTGTAAGAAGTTTTGCAAACACTGATATGAACTCCAGAGAGTAAAAGGTCAATAGCAGACTGAAAAGAAGACAAGTAGCCCACCACACACTTTCAACTTGCAGTCCTACCACAGAAAAAGTACTGAGCTTGGGAAAGAAAAGTGCTGTCCAACAAACACTCAGATCTCTTCAGAGAATATTTAAGTGCACTCCAACGCTGTTAGGACTGAGATAGCTGGCCAGAAACCCTGCAAGCATCAGGGTAAAGACATTTCAAGATGAAAATTACCCTCATATTTAAACACAAAAATTTCCATCAACTGAGAACAGTCTCCATCTTAAGCTCTACTTTGTTTTGTTAAATTTCATGTTGTTTCATACCCTTAATTTCCTCATCCCCTGATTTTTCATCTCAGTACAAGCCAGTAAAAGCAGTACTTTTTTTTGCAGGAACCATTTGCTAGCCAGCAGCATTGCAAAACAATTATATATATAATGTGCTGATTTTCACTGGGGTAGAGTGAATTCTTTTCACAGTTGCTGGTATGAAGCTGTGTTTTGGATTTGTGCTGAATACATGGTTGATAATATAGAGATGTTTTTTGTTACTGCTGAGCATGATTTACAGAGCCAGGGGGTTTCCTGTTTTTTGTACAGCCAGGCTGGTGAGGAAGTTGGGGGTGCTTGGGAGAGTGTGAGGAGACCCAGCCTGGACAGGTGACCCAAAGTGACCAAAGGGATCTTCCAGACCATATGGCAATATGCTCAGGATATAAAGTGGGAAGAAGAAGAAGAAGGAAAGCAGGAGATTTGGAGTGATGGTGTTTGTCTTCCCAAGTCACTGCTACCCATGATGTGGCCCTGCTCTCCTGCCTGTCCATGGAAAAGCAGGGAATTCATTCCTTGTTTTGCTTGCTTGTGTGTGTGAGACTTGCTTTCCCTGTTAAACTGTCTTTATCTCAACCCATGGGTTTTCAGGCTTTTACCCTTACAATTCTCCCCCCGATCCCACTGGGGCAGCGAGTGAGCAGCAGCCTGAGGAAAAACCATGACTTTCAGTGAGCATGTAACATGCCACCTCTTCCCCGGCTCTCTCGTGCACACATCTAACTGCTTCATCTGAGAAGGCATCAGTACTCCAACATCACATTAGTCTCATCAGTGTGACTTTAACCTAAGCTCTCACCATTAGCAGTAGGAGTCCGTGGCACCTGTGGCTGCGGCTTTTTGGCACCTTTTTGTAACCGGATAGTGGCCCACTGTTGAAAAGAAAGAAAACATTCATTTCACAAATGTAGTATTCTCTTAAGGAAAAAAGTCACCAAAAAAACCAACGGTTAGCCAAAAACATGTGATTTTCAAAGAACATCTTCACCAGGTATTCATCATTCATCTTCTTCAGATGTGTCCACAAACCCAAATCCATATACAGTTCTTATGAAGAAACTCAGAGTAATTAATAACAATTTTGAAAACCAAACCAAAACAATACTCAGTGCTAGTCAGTACTTCCCAACTCTTCTTTCAGTCTTTAGAGAGCCAACTCAGTGCTCCACACCTGTTCCAGTTCTAGTTCAGGTACACAGCCACCAAGAGCCTGAAAGGCCTCTGTCAGCCTTGCTACTGCCACAACAGCCACCTAGTCCAGACTGCATGGAAAGCCCCAGGAGCTGAGCTAGACAAAGGACACACACAGCACATGTTCACAAAGCTGACAGACACATCACAACCCAGCCTGTCCTTTTACAGAGTAGTTTCATCATACTAGAACAAGAAAAACAGAGTCCTAACTGGGTTAAGTGAAACTGAACCCTGCACACAGCTGATTTCACTAAAATACAAAAAAAGCATTTGCAGTCATGGGAAGTTTCAATTAAATTCAGACTCAACCCAAAAAGGATCACACTCAATTATTTTCCAAGATGAGCAAACCTGATATTTCCTTTGACTCTGCAACTGCTTGTTTCTTGGCGTCTTCACAGAATCATAGAACGGTTCGGGTTGGAAGAGATCTTAGCAATCACCGAGTTCCAACCCCCTCCCCCATGGACAAAAACACCTTCTACCAGATAAGGTTGCTCAGAGTCCCAGCCAGCCACGTCTTGAACACCTCCAGGGATGGAGAGTCCACAGCTTCTCTGGGCAATGTGTTCCAGTTGCATTCTCTTCTCCAGGCTGAACAACCCCACCTCTCTCAGCTTTCACTTGAAGCTCTGAGCAGCAGCAAAACAGGCCAATTCACCAGCTTTAGGGTGAGCTACAGAGAGCCCCTTCCCCAGCCCTTGGGGAAGGCTGCCAGCTCACTGGGCTTAACCTGCTCTTTTACTGTGAGTGGCCTGAGAAAATTAGATTGAAATATGGAATAAGGTAAGCTGTGGTCTCCAGTGAGTGTCAAAGTTTCCCTGGATCCTGCACAAGCCTCTGGCAGAACCACATCAGAGGAGACTTTGTCTCATTTCCAGCACTGATGAGGCTGGAGCCAGTTTAACCTCTTCTCAGGGCAGAAGGCTTTCTTGACCTCCATCTGACTCAGTACCAGAGAGCTTTTATATAGCCCTCTATCTCAGGCTTCATTTTAACTGGGTTAATTATAATCCTTTTTCCATCCCAAAGTCTGTGACATCAAAAGTAGTCCTTCTAGCCTGAATCCTTCCTTTTCCCAACATGGCAGCTTTGTTAAGGGATGGAAAGCTCAGTCAAAGAAGGCTGATTTGGTAGTTCCCCATTATGCACATCAATTCCTCTTCCACAAAACTCCTTTCTATTTCTAGGAACACTATTATAATTGGCATTTTCAAGACAGACAGGTCACCTGGGAGAAATAAGCTCATATCAAAGATCGAGATATCCTGTTCAAATCATAATAGCTTAATCAGTATCAAAGGTGTATTTTTGTAAGAGCATACAGATAATGCTTGGTCTGCACAGGAAGGACACAGCCTCATGTTAAACCACGCATTTTCCACTTTTCCCCCCCAAATGAGCTGTGGGACATATGGAGATACAGTTCCTTTTGAAAGGTCAGCATCCTGACTCATAGCATTATCTGCACCAAATAACCTCCCAGTATGAACCAGTATGGCTTACTGTATCAGGTTTTGCTGAATCACAACCTACCCTGCCAATATCATCATTCATTTTCTCAGCTCTACTGCTGGTAAGGCAATAGCTCTTCCAGAAAATAATTTTAACTGTAGGAATAACTCAGTTCTTTCTGTAGTACTCAAATACTTTCAGTAATTTTCTGGCTACACATTATTCTTAGCAGTACTGTGACCATAAAAGTTCTGGGAAATACCAAATCAAAACACTGATCAAGGAAGAACCAATTCACAGCACTGTCATTTTACATTTTGTCCATGGAATGTAGGATTTAGGGTGCAGAGGCAACCCATTTACGCAACCATTTCTGACCAGACCTGAACCACTGCATTCAACAAATCAAAATATCCACAAACAGGTAAGTCACTTATCACACAGAACAAGAGCATATTTGGCTAATGGTCGCAGCCATACACACCAGCAGAAAAAAATAAAATTTCATCTTTCAAATCCTCTCAAAGGGATAATCAAAACCTAGAAGAACACTTTGGTGCTCAGAAAGGGAATGCAACACTCCCTTCAGAAAGCTCTTGCTACAGAAATCCTGCAGTTATGGGTTTGTGCTAGACTGCGTCAAAGCCTGAGCCTCAGCACAAATCATGAGGACACAGGTTATTGAGACAGCCCTTTGTAATGCCCAAAAGCTTGCAACACCCTCCTGTACTGCAGTATCTTTGACATTTTGGTATGCAAAGGAGGCAGTGCAATCTTCCCAAAGCAGAGAAATTACAGGGTCATGTAACTCAAGTTTCTATTCCTCAGATGCGTTCATCAACCCTATTCAGAAAGGCGCAATCCCTCTTCCTAAGTGGTCTGACCTTTGCTCCTCAGGTCCATCTAACTCCAGAAAGGTGCAGCAGCCCACCTGGGGGATGGAAGAACAGAGGCAAAGAGAAAGCCTGGAGAGGACAGTTCCCTTTGCTAACTACCTGTGCCCTCCCAGAAGATGGGAGCACTGCCATGAGCCTGATGCCAGTGTGGCAACATGTACAAAGGTTGCAGAGTGCATTCCAGGGAACAGCTAACTTTTGCTCCACAAGTCAGTGGCTGAGACACTTGTACATTCCATGCCGGGACTCTCAGGGGATTTAAGCACACTTAATAAAATAGGCAATGATGAGACCAGTTCCCCCTCTTGTTCAGGAGCATTTGGGCATTCCTAAGGACCCACATCTACCAGATGACAGAGAAAACAAGTTCTAAGTTCTCTGTCCGCTTTCTTCTTACCTCAATTCCATCATATTTCCAAAAACGATGCATGTTCCAGCAACCAAGGAGCAAGAAATGAGAAATTTTTACTTAACATCTAATTCTTTCACGTAGCTCTCAGGCACCTGAATTAAAGGCACTACCATCAAAACCAGAATCTCAATTTTGATCAAGTTAAAAGCTTGCTTATATCCAGGCTGGGAAACAAGAGACACCACCCACAGTAATGTGAGTAATTCCCCTTCCTTCCTGCTAGTCAGGGATATGTGTCATCCATCGCTGCCTCAGCTGGTTCCTATGCTGAAGGACGTTATGCTACAAAGAGCTATCACAATGTGAGCTGATCCATCCCACAAGAGGGGAAAACAACATGTTTATATATTAGAGATCAAAGCATGAAGCAATTATAAGCCATAGCATTCCTTCTATTCAGGAAATGAGCAAAAAGCAGACTGGCATCTCTTTTGGATCTCTCAGTAACACTGGCACAAATCTAAGTGGTTTCTCCCAGCTGGTGCTGAGCTGGCAGTCCCAAGGACCTTGGTGCAGATTTGTGGTTTTAGTATAAAGTATAAAACACCAGGCTCCTGAACAGATTAAAAATAGCAGGGCAACCCATTGGACTGAAAATGTAAAGTTAGAAACCAGCATGATCCCAGAACTACAAATATCACCAGAAGTCTGATTTTGAAACCTTAATATCCTAACTGCTGACAAGAAAGTAGCTTGGATGCTTTAATTACACAATACAGAATCTGAAGATAACACACTTTACTAGGCAAGGAAAACATCAACTTTCCCCTGAAAAGGTCTCCTTCCTTATCCTCTGAGAAAAGGCCTCTAACTTATCAGCACCTCAGAAAAGTCCAAAGTGGCCAAAAGATCAATTTCACTTACACATCACTAAGCAACTGCCACACATAGAGGACCTATGCAGTACTTGAGGAAAGATAGTTGTCTATTTGCCAACTGTCTTATCTGGAGTTAGGAAGGGCTTTCGAAATCTCTTGTAAAAGTGCAATTTTTGCCTCTGAGGTCTGACTATCTCCAAAGCCAAGCCTGACATGTCATTTCATGAAAGCACCTCTAGATATTCTTCGCTGGGATCAAAAGACAAATCATTAGGAACACCTCAGAGGATTGCCCTGCTCCCCTAAGAAATGGGGCTTAGCCTTTCACCTCATTTACCACCTTTACATCACCTCTGACTTAACAGTGTTTAATAATTTTTTGGAAGGGAGAGATTACTCAAATCTGCAATCACATGGAGACAGACCACTGGTGTTCCTCTTTTAAAGGCACTGCCAGATAAGAGACAAAAGTTTATGTGCTAGTTTAGGTGAGCACTCCTCCTTGGAGTCTCTCTAAACCTCAGAAAGATTGCAGAGCACACCCCACACAATGCCACTTCGTTTAACACAGCAAAATCTGCATGCCAGTTATTGGGTTGTTTTGTGTGAAGCAAGAACACCACTACCACCAAGAGGAGTAATCATTTCCAAGTCAGGGCAAAAGGTCCCCTCTCATCTCCTGTGCACTTCTCATTCTGATGGGACACCCTTGGCACTGCCTCCAAGGAGCTTCCCAAATTCTTCTGCACACAGGAGTTGCATAGCAAGTCCTTCCTGGTGGACAGGTATCCAATGAGCAATTAAGAGTTCAGCTTTACAGGATAACACCAATGGCATCAGCAAAAGGAATGCTAAGCAGCTTCTTTTACAGCAGTTTCACAAACTCTTACTTCAAGGCAAGCTCTGAATACAGCTGCTGTTATTTTAACAGCATTTGCTTATTAACAGTGTTCACATGCTGTAAAATTGAGAGCAGTTTCAGACAAGAATCTGGAATCTCCAATCTGTTGATCTGGAATATGGTGCATTAATTACTGATGCAACCACAGCAGAGGGCAACCCCCAGCTCTGACAAACATATTGATGTGCAAGGACTCTTGATTTTTATATCTGTGGTAAACATACATAAAAACCTTCAACGGACTGGGGTCTACATTAATACAGGCCAGGGATTTAATCCAAGATTCTGCACAAAATTTGCTAATACTATTCCAAAAGTCAGTGTGAGCCCTGTAAACAAGGGTGCATCATTCACATCAGGCATGTCTCCAAGACAGGCTTCTCATTACCATCTGAGCTGGCAGCTTTCAGAGCTCTCGGATTCTCCCCTGCCCAAGAGTCCTTGAAGGATTCCAATTACACAGACAGGGGCCTTCATTGACTCTGAGCAATGACATTAGTCAGCAAAGCTTGCTGCTGAGGCCAGTGAGTTACACAAGCAGCAGTCAAAGCCCACAATGATTCATCTATTTATCAGCTTAAGTCCTCTCCTTCTCCCTTCCCCACCCTCATACCCAGTACCACACACAATCCTGATGGTGACTCATGGGAAGAAGCTGCAGCCTGGCATACCTAGGACAAGTCCATCCCACCTGCCCTGCACAGCCACGATCTCCAGTTTTACCAGAGGCACTGAGAGGTCTTTTTTCTTCCTCATATCTAGGGCAATGCATGTTGCCAAGGTCACCTGCAACACAAGGAACTTGGGCTTAATGCCCACCTACAGAATAATATTACACTTTTCCAGCAAAAATACATTCCCTACAGGCAGCATAACAAGGTATCAGAAATTGCTTCTGTTACAAGGGGCTGCTGTTAAACCCTGATGGATCAGTTACAGGACATGAAAAACACCTACAAGTATAGCATCTGCTGTGCATTACAGCCAGCAAAACCAGCCACACAAGAAGCACTCTCTCTGCTCACTGCAAGCCCCCACAAAAAGCCTCAAGAGATTGGGGAGTGCACTAAAAGTGCTTGCAGTCATCAACAAACCATTAGTCCAGAAATAGACAATAATGTGATGTTAGTTAATAGCCAGGTTATTTCCTGACACAAATGTGACCTAAAAACCTCACTCCTCTCAGGCTTTCTTCTTTCTTAATATTTTACAACTAATATGCATTGCATTTTGCAACTAATATGCATGCCTTTTCTAATTTTTCCCATTAGAAAAGCGCAAGCAGGGCAGTTTGTACAGACTGCTGCTGCTAACTCTACTGTCTCAGGCAGCAAGACACACCCAGAAAAAGGCCCAGCAGACTGGAAAAAAAACAAACAAAGTATTTAACAAGGTGAACTGCAATCCATCAAGCAGAGATCATCACTTTTGGGGTTCATTGCTCCTGCCAAATATATCGACACACAGTCCAAACTCCTCCGGATTTTCCACAATCTGATGGAAATAGAGAAACTGATCCTCTGTGACTGCTCTAGTAGCTTCTCTATGGACCTCACTGTAAGACGAAGGACTTGCTGAAAGGCTGGATTCTCCAGTGCTTGGCAAGACAGCTCCAATGGCATGTTTGCAGGGCCCCAAATCATATTAAGAGTTCACAAGAGGCAATGAATTAAGAAAGAGCAAAAATGAGACCAAGAGGTAAAGATGTACTAAATTTAAAATTGGAAACTATCTGTTGATGTTGAAAAATAAACAGGGAGCAATGCAGCGTGCTGTGATGACTGCAAGAGACAGTCCTCAGCATTTCAGCAGTAGGGAATATTTCTGTGGCAAGTGACTTCACAAGCATCAGGACAGCAGGTGAGTAGTCCAGACTAGCTCCTCCTAGGGGCAAACAGCTGCTGGAGATCTTTCTGGAGCAGTACTCCCACATTTTAAAAAGCCATACTAACGTGGTGCCAGAAATCCTTCTATTAACACTGGAAGAAAAGCTACAGGCAAAACTGAACAATCTCCTAAAAGTTTGCCGAGTTTGGTAAGGCAATTCAGAAGCAAGCTAATGCACTTTCAGGAATACCCACATGATGGGGGAAGCAAGCTTTCAAATAGGAAGTGGTCTGTCTGATGTACTTCTTCAGCACAACTTTCTAATCATTTTCCCTATCACATGGAAAAAAAATACATTCACATAGGAATAAAATATATCCATATAAAGCTGATAATCCCTAGTGCAGTACTTAAGGGCCAAGTGCAACCCAACAAAAGCACATCCTCATCTGTACATGCTGCGTTTTGCTTAGCAGCATGGACTTGCTGAGGCAGCTGAGCAGAGAGAAAAATCTATTGTGCACCAACTGATGTCCCTTGTCAGAAATGTCAGATGGTCAAAGTACAAAAACAATTTGTTCCTAAAGGAGCTTTCCCCTCCCTTTTCTCAGTTCATGATTCCAGCACCAGGAACAAGCTTCTGCCTTCCTGAAACAAGCAGAAAAAGTTGGTTTTTTTAAATTGGCAAGAAAAAGTTCAAGCACAAGCCTCCCATCATCTTCAGCTTGCTCCATCCCACAGCCTATGCAATAACTGAACACCACAGAGTCATTCTTGGATGTCTTGTTTTATCTGACATGGCCTGAAGAGGTATCACAGCCAACGAGAACTGTCCCTGAACTATGGATAGACTTGGACCCTAAAAATAGATTGACTCATAAAGCTGACAACGTAGGCCATGTAGGAAACAAACCACAGTCACTGTGTCCTTCCAGCTATGCCAAGACGTGGGAAATAAACCGGCAAAGCCAGGGAGCAAAGGGGTATCAGCAGGGATGCACAAACAGCCACCACTTTGCAGACTGTACCTGTATTCTGGCCCATTAAAGAGGCAACAAAAGCAGCAGCATCCTGACTGAACACTCTGCAGGTGCAAGAGCCCACTCTCCTCCTGGGAAAGAGGGGAAAAGGCCTGGGGAGATCCAGGGCTGGGAGTGGAAGAGGAAGCTTAAGGAAGTTATTAAGTTAACGCTCTGCTGAAAAAGGCCTCAGCCATCAGAGACTGCAGCATCCTGTGACTTCACAGAGCCAAAAAACTCTTCTCAGGAGAAACACACACACACGCAATTCAACATCCCAAGAAGTCTCAGACACCCAGCTAGAAGCACATTTCACTGTTAACCTGATAGTCATTAATAATTATCCCTTATAAAAAGAAATACACCCTTACAAGTTATTTAATTAATTAAACAATTTAATTTACTTTAATGTAATAATTTAATTAAAATTTTGATATGCAAGGATACAGCACTTTTCCTGATATTACTCTGATTAATATCCACAGTTTAGATATTACATGTCTTCAGGTGCTCTTGCAGGTGCTGCTTGGACCTGGCTGCAGACAATCCGCTTCTGTCAGGCTTCTAACCAAGACAGACCTGAGAGCCAAGGAAGAGGAGACATCCCACAACAAATCACTTCCTTTCAGGGATTATCCCCATGCAAGTATTCTGAGGACAAATTCTCGGGCAAAACAATGCCAAATTGAGATAAGCAGAATACCTGGGTGGACTGAGTTTCTTCGTTTCTTCACTCTCCCACAGCAAGTCCAACTTAGCTGATTCTTCTCAAAATACTTTCTAATTTTTCATTGCCTTTTCTTTTATATATACATTATTTTATATCAAATCCATGTACAATATAATTATGTATTAATACAATTATTATTATATTGAGAAGCATGCAACTCAAGAAAGTATTTCATGCAAAAGTAATGGTAAATATTGCAAGATAAGTCATTGTTTCCTCCCTTAAGCAACAGGAGAGCTCTCACAATTAACCATCATCAATATGCTGTCAGATACTTTCCCATAATTTTGCCCAAAATATTCTGTTGCAACATTTGATGACACTAAAAATAATGATTAATGATCTAGGAATAAAGAATGCAAATTGTGGTTATTCACAGGTGAAGGCAAGTCATCTAAACAATACTATCTCACTAGGCCATCTGGATTGCTCTGTCAGGCCTCGGTAATCTTTGCCTCCTCAGCTTCTGCTATTCAAATCATTTTTTCCACTATCAACTGCATCTTCTCTCCTCAACAGTAATCTTGACACCATTCACAGTCCCAGAAAGTACTTTGATCAGATTCATTCTCATCCAAAAGCCTTAAAACATTTTGACTTAAAATGCATTTAACAAATGCTGATTTAATAGGTGGATTTTTTTTTTTAGCCAGGCACCGAAGTACAGGAACAAGGCTTGCCTGAAAACCTCGAAGAACAAGATGAAATTAGATAAAATCTACTTTCCATAGTCAGATACTGATGTATATTGCACGGTCACTGTCCTGTAAGGCATTTCACTTTTCCTCCTTACAGCTATTTCCTTGGTTTAGGTGCCCCTCCTCCCTGAAAAACACGTCATAAGTACTTAAATCTGATCATGCCCACCAACAATTTAAAAACACTCTCCCTCACCACTACCATGAGCTTCAGAGGGACGGTTTTCACACGCGTATTAAATATACAGAAAGCAGCTTCTCTGCGAGAAACTGGCTATCCCTGAGAACTTAGGGGCAGATGGCAACTGAGGTGCTGGACGTGCTCAACTTGGATGGCAGCCGCCGTCTCTGAGCACCAGACCTTTTACACCCCTCGAGAGCATGAGCCGGCAACATTTCCCCCAGGTGGAGCACAGCTGCCACCGAGCAGCGACAGCCTCGCCCAGGCCATGGTACAGCCTTAGGTAACAAGGTTTATTCCGCTCTCCTGCGGGTTCAGGGAGACCACCCCGGAGCCTACACGAAATTAGCACAGATCTCCAGCTCCGCCTTTAAGCCCGACGCTACAGCCGGGCAGAGCTGATGCCAGGCAGGACGTGACCCACCCGCTCTCCTCTACAGGAGGAGACAGCTGGAACCGGAGTGGACAGATGCTCCTCGGGGATATCCAGCCCCTCGCACCCCTCGACCGGAGCGAGCCGTGCCCGGCCCGCCGGCTCCCCTGGGACCGGGGGAAGCGAGCGAGGCGCAGCCCCGCGGGGAACACAGGGCCGGCGACACCCCCTTTCTCTCCCAGAGCTCCCGCCTACCTCCAGTGTCTTCACCAGCACCCGCATATAGGCCTCGGAGATGCCCAGCGAGATGCCCAGCGCCGAGGGCAGCACGATGAGTCCGAGCACCACCGCCAACCACACGGCTGCCACCTGCCCCACGGCCCACACGACCTCCATGGCGGCGGGGCCGCACGACGCCAGCGCCGGCAGCGGGGACCGGGCGGCGCCGCCTCCCGCCGGCCCTAAAGGCCCGTGGCCGTCCTGGCCCGCCCCCGGCCCGCCCCGTTCCGCCCTGCCCCGGGGCCGCGGGGGACCCTGAGCCCGGCTGGGCCGGTGCAGGTTTGGAAGCTGATGAGCCGCGGGAGAGGACGCCCGCGGGGCGGGAAGCAGCTAAAACCGGGTTTAGCGGACGGCACAGAAGGCTCCTGGAGTAGGAAAAAACGTCTGCAACGGGTGCGGGCGGGAGCGCAGCGGCACTGCCGCGGCCAGGCGGGTGCCTCGGGGCAGCAGCGTGGGCTGGAAAGCCGTAGGAAGCCTGAAACGAGTAGCTCGGGGAGCAAAACTGAAAAGGAAAACCGGGGGAAGCTTCTGGGTCTGTGAATATCAAAGAGGACAAGCATAGCTAAAGAAAGGGAAAAGGGCAAGGTCTGCACTGGCCCGCCTGTGTTTTCTCAGGATTTGAGCAGGGAGGAGGGATTCATCTAGAGTCCAGCCCCCACCCCGGCATTAGGCCCACTCCAAAAGAAAGCAAACTTTGTGGCAAGTGGCTAAAGGAGGGTTTACCTGCCCCGACCTGTGCACAGCAGTCCTACAGCACTTGGCATGACCGAAGAAGGAATGGCAACCTTGACAAAGCATCCCGGGGAAAGGGAATAACATCATCTTCTGAGAAAAAGGAAGTCAGCATATTTTCTGTGTGCATCTTTCGTAAGTGTTTCATAGAAATGGGATGTTTGGTGTGCCTCTCCGTATTTGAGGGATCAGAAATATATCTGAAAGCCAAGCCAAGTGCTTAGGATCCACTGAAAAACCTGAATTGGAGCCCAAGGCCTAAAGAACTATTTCCAGGAGAGTCGTGTGGACAAGGGCGTTGCTTTCTGGCTCCTGTTTTTGGCTCTGGTGTCTCTCCTCCTACTCTTTGCCTCATCTGGTTAAATAATTTCTGTGAGGCAGAAGCAGGATGATCCCTGATGAAGCAAGCCTCTAGACACAACAACCACAATTGTCCAGCTATATCTGACATTGCCAAATAACACTACAGCATCTTCATTCTTCTAAGTGTTTAGTTATCATCATGCCCAAAAGGCCCAGTTAGGATCAAGGCCATAACCTGTCAGTGCCATATACATGGTAATAAAGAGTTCTTACTATCTGCTACAAATGGCTTTTAAATATTACAAAGATGTGTGGATCCAAGTCAATTTAAAGTGCCTAAAGCTCAGAACAGAAACAAATAAAAGAACATTACTTTCTAGACTGGCTGATATTAATAGCACACCCATGGGTAAGATATTTTAATTTTGTATTTTCTCTGTTGCTTTCCAAGCAGAAAGTGATACAGGCTTTTTAGTATTTGCTTGTCAATTTTTATCTGGGGTGAAAATGGAAAAGGCCAAAGGATTGGTTGGTTTGTTTTCGTCTGGCATTAAGGAACAAAAGTCTTCATTGAAAGGACAGATGTAGCCCAAGCAGCAAGAGTGGATGCTGTCCAGATCTGGAGGAAAACGGTACAGTGTTCACCATAACAGGTCATACAGCTTTGTATCTCCCTGACATTTCAGTACCTTCATTCAGACAGCAACATCTAATATTGCCATCTGAAGCAGGAATTGCAATACAGATAATCCTGTGCAAGGCAAAGTGTTGCCTTGTAGGTTTGCTAAGAAAACAAACCTTGAAAACTGAAAATAATTTGACTTAGTCCGTGTGCTTGTAGACCTTTGCTTTAGTGAAATGGCACACCATATGTCAAATTTGATGGCATGTGGCAAATTCCTGAGTCTCAGAAGGCTGGAATCCATCAGTGTACCTGGAGAAACAAAAGAAATTTCTGGAGACCTCTCCTTGTAATATTCATCACATGGAATTAAGGCATTGCTTTTTTTTGCTGTAATAGCCTGGCTATTGGACCTGCTGGCACTGTCCTCAGGCTCCATAAATAAAGAGTAGGAAGGGAGCAGTCTCTACCAACATTTGTGTTTTAAGAGCAGGGGAAGTTGGCTGGGTTGACCCTTGCTCTAACTGCAGAACAGTGGGGAAAAACACTGAAAATGTGTCATGACAGGAGGCAGTTTTAGGCACAGGCAGCCATCCTGTGTGAGCTGAACAGCACCAGGACAGAGGCAAGACACTCACATAAACACAAACTCTTTATTTTTTGTGTCCAGGCTTCCCCTCCATGCTTTCATGAATAATTCACAAAGCTGTTAATGTTAAATGGTAAGAAAAAAAAAATCAATTCTGTTACTGAGTTGCTTGAAAAACCACCTTCTCTGCCTGGGACAGCAGATAGGAAACATGCCTGCTCATCCAACAGCCTCCTGGTGACAGAGCTGCTACTAAAGTTCTGTCATGACTGTGCTGAAGTTCGGCCTTTGCACAGATCTTGCACTCCCACGAAAGAATAGTTGGCTGTTAACTGCAAAAACTGTTGACTTATTTCAGAAAACGAACAAACTTACTTGCCCTCTTTACCAAGTGGCCTTTGCCTTTTAAAGATAAAGCTGTTATAAACTGATCACCCATCTACTGAGAATTTAGTTTCAAACTGATTACATAATTACATTATATTTGTTTGCACTGTAATCTGTGAGGGCATTAAATTTCTTTGCCTCACTTTTACCAGTGAGCCTGTTTTCCTGAGAGAGGAGTATTTTGTTGTGTTCAAGCACTAAGACCATACTTGCAGTATGGGTAAGATAGCATGATTCCATTGAAGATACAGAAGAAGGTGCCAGTTTTAGCAATTTTTCATGCTTAAGTTTTTTCAAGGCTTATCTTATGTAGAAAGGCTACAGCTAGTCATGTTTCTAATGGAGTATTTTCCAAAAAGAAATATCCCATGAGAATATACCAGTGTTACAATACTTGGAAGAAAACATTTTCACATATCCTTATTTTTCAATTTATTTCACAAAGTACAGTGGATACTAAAAAAGCTGTGGTTGAAGTGATATGCTTCAAGTTTACCTAAATCAGGTGCTCCAAATGGATGCAAAAAGTTTTGTTTGGTTTTTTTTCAACTTTGTGAGAAGTTTCCAAGATGCTTAATTTTTGTCATATTAACAGTAGCAGTAGTGTATTTTTATGTTTAAGAATATGTTTATTGTCCAAATAAACATGACTTTGTGGTTTAATACATGCTTTTAATGGGGGTTGGATTGAATCAAAGACAGAGGAAAAGGATCAGTCTTACCACAGTGCTTTTCTAAATTTTTTTGTTGGGTTTTTGTTTTTTGGGGGGGTTGTTTGTTTGTTTGTTTGGCCACACTTATTTTATCCCCCCAAATTATCAGCACCTCTCAAGTCTTGATGGTATGGAATATGACTGCAAACTGGATTTCCAGGATGGGGGAAATCTTGTTAAACCAACCTGGGAAGAGAGCCTGTACCTCATGAAGTAGTCCCAGTCTCCCTTTGCTAAGTCATTGCATGTGTTATTGGCTTATGGTAGGTCAGATCTTATAAAAAGTAGCATTTCATTTGTCTACTGTTACTGGAGCTGGGCAGCTTCAGAATGTCAAACCATTTAATCTCATGTAAATAACAGTGTTTTATTGCAAGTATATAGGGTCAGGCTGGTTATCCCTGTGCTCTATTTTATCTTTTGCTGTTGAGGAATGGCAGGTAGCCAGCAAACCACTTGGGGGAATTCTGCACTCTCTGGTCTGACTTCTGGCTGCAGACAGGTCATGCTTTCTCTCTACCACTGTATTTGCCATAACTCATTGTAAAAATTGATACCTTTTATACAAGGAGCCAGATGTTTTCAGCTTCAATTTGTATACTAAGTGGAATTTTACTGTCTGCTGTCATGGGCTTCCAATTCTTACTACACTGAAAATAAATAGAAGTAGTTTGATTTCCACACAGCCTTTGAGCCTGGCAATGTGCACTGACAGAGCTAAAGCAGCCTTGTGTGTTGTCCCCAGCAACAGCAAGGGCTTATAAGCACTGTGCATCATGAACACAGCACCCAAACAATTTACCACCACCTCAAACAATTTAATCTCCATGTTTAGAAATTTAGATTTCATTCCAATTTAGGAATTCATCAATCCAACTGCAATTAAAACCAACCGACCCAGCAGACATGCTAGAATTTGTGACACCGATCTAAGGAGCAGGCCACAAGGATGGCACCTCCTTTGTCTGCTGACCATGACCCGGCAGGTCTGGATTTCTACTGCACTGGGAGAGAGGAAAGAGTGAAGGAAAAAAACATAGAAGTATTATTCCAGAACTCCATGATCTCTTAAATGACTGAAACTTCCAAGGCAATTAAATTAAGCGCTTAAAAGGAAATTTTTTCCATTCACACCAGGACTTTAAGGAACAGCAAACATGCTGACAGTCAGTAAATTAATTTACCTTTACATCTTAGTTTGCTTTTGGTCTTTTTCCTGAGTGATATTAAAGCTTGCACGTCCCAAAAGAGTATTAATAATTGTTAGTATAGTTGTAGTCCTCATGGCAGCTTACACACCCACAGAGGGGTGCCGCTGCTGTGGTAGTTTGACAATTGAAAAAAAAAAAGTAAAAACCACCCACGGACGACATTTCTTTGGGAAAAGCTGTTGGGAGCTTCCTTTGTGCCTGAGACAGGCCAATAGCTGGCTAGTTCTGAGAACTGACAACATTTTGCACCATTAAAAATTAGATTCGCCTCTGTGAATACCACCTTTTAAAAAAACCA
This sequence comes from Cyanistes caeruleus, assembly GCF_971803275.1. NCBI lineage: Eukaryota > Metazoa > Chordata > Aves > Passeriformes > Paridae > Cyanistes > Cyanistes caeruleus. Next base: position 60,022,423 of record NC_141705.1, read on the forward strand.
AGCCCGGCAATTTCTTTCTCATTGCTTCCGGCCTCAGAAGAGAGCGGAGTTCGGGTGAGGCCGGCCCTGCTTCCCCACGGCCTGTGCAGCCTGCGCGGGGCTGGGCCGGACCCCAGCGGCTCCCGGGCGGGAAATGGAGGCTGAGGGGTGGCAGAAGCCCCTTCCCAGGGGAGCCGAGCCCTCCCGGGGAGCCCGCCGAGCCCTTTCCAGCGGCACTGCCGGGCCAGGCCGGCCCCGGCTCGGCTGAAATTCTGCTGCCGCTGAGTTTCACCAGAAAGTGCCGGGCAGGGGAGGAGAAGCCATCGGCCCGCGGTGTGCTGCCTCTGAGGGCTGGCCTGGCTGCTGAGATCCCAGTGCAGCCACCGAAAATCGTCCAGCATAAACAGCTCTGGCCGCTGCCCTGGCAGAGATCACATAACCATCCGCAGGTCTGGACAAGACATTTAACCCTTTCACTATACAGATGAGACCTACAAACCTTGTTCCTCTCTCCAGGGAAAGAAAAGGACAGAGTGATACATAAAAAAACAACATGAAAACATCAGTCAGTAAAAAAAAAGTCAAGCCTCAGATGAAAGAGGGATGAGGAGATGCCGAATGAAGCTGAAATGTTATTTTTAGTAAAGCTATAGAAATAGACAATAATATACTAAAATATCTCCTTTAATTCATGAGAAAAGTATGGGAGGAATACGTATTCAATCTGTAAATCTGATCAAAAGCATCCATTAATAAAGCCAAATAAATGTTAGAGTAGCTGTGATCTCATGAAACACTTGAACAGGGAGAGAGATGAGAGTTGATAAAAACCCTTTGCCTCCAGGAGGAGAAGAAGAAAACCTCTGTTCCCAGAGATGATGACAAAAACAACAAAAAAACCAAACCTTTACCTTTAAAAACTCATCCTTAAAATAAAACCCCATGGGTTTATAGCCCATAAACACACCTCTAAAAGGTCTGGGAAAATGGGAAGAAATGTCACGATAGCATAATTTTTTCCCAGGCAGCTGCTATTCTTAAAAATAAAAAGCCACAAAGAAACTGTTTCTTGTAAAAAAGTCTCCATAGCATGACAAAAAAGACCTCCTCTCCCTACAAAAACTAATAAAAAACTATTATATAGTTAATATTATTTTACCATTCCAAGTTTTGTCTCTGCATAGTCAGTTGAGAAAAAAAAAAAGTTAAGTAAGGGGAAGAAAAATTTCTAGAAATTTTATTCTAGTTTCTTATTCTTTTAATCCTGTTAATGAAATTTCTTTATTCCTTTTAAGTTTAAAACCTATTTTGCCCATCTCCTAATCCATATCTCACAGCAAGAAATAAGTACCCTAGTGATTTTAGCCAGTGCTAAAACCCACCACATTATTTAATACATTAGACAAGAAACTCAAATTAGTGAATCTAAACCACTACAGCCACGCAGTGTAATCCTTGAGCTTGATGCACCCACTGGATCCCCATGTCACACAGACACTGCAACGTGCAAAGAATAACTTAAAAGCCCAAAGGTCTTAAGACAGCACCTGGATAAAAATCAGCCTCAGCTCAAATCTAACAAGAATGTAATTTTTATATCAAACTCTCACCTTCTAATCCCTTGTAGGTGGATTTCAGGAAATTATATTAATAAAACACTTGACAGAGTGTTTATTTGAAGTGTAACAAACTTCAATTTTTCTTTCATTGAATGTCTGTACATACATCTTATTAAAAGTAATAAGTTATATGAGAAAAGGAGGCTGCTCATAGCCACATATGATGAGCATTTAAGGAAAAAAATCCATGATATAATTGATAAATGCAATATTTAATGTATGAACTAATGAATGCTTACAAAAAAGGCTGTTTAACAGATGTTTGTATAAACTTAAAAGATAGTTATTAACAATTATCCCTTATAAAAAGAAATACAGTTATCCAAATAACCTACTTCTTAGAAGTTTGATATGCAAGGATATAGTACTTTTCCCAATATTACTCTGATTAGCATCCAGTTTAGATATTACACATCTTTCACCACATGCATCTTTCATACCTTAAAATAGAAATACCAGAGGCTATCAACTGATGTCAATAATCCACAATTGCACACAAATCATGATTACTGATTAGTAAAGCAATTATCATATTAAAAGTGTTCAACAGGGCTCAACATACTGTAAAATTAGGAATCAGTCAATACCACAGCCATTATATAGAATAGCATTGATTGGATGTACTAAATGTGAGCCTTGATGACAATTGATCACAATGAACTCTGCTCACAGAGGAGTCTGGTACACTAATTGAGGAGCTTTCCTTAAACAGAATAATAAACAGAGGAGGAGGGGAGCAGAGAAATGGCTACAAAGCTAAGGGCCTGTCTTTGCAACATAACAAAAAACAAAGAGCCAAGAAGTCCTCTGTATGATGGATGTCCACTAACTTCCAATCCTCCTTTCCCAACACCAAATAAACCTGTGAACTCCTCACAGGTCATCTCCACAATCTGTACCACAGCTGGGAAACCTACTCAAAAGAGTCTGAATAATACCTCAGTAGAAACATTTCCAAAAGCAAATCAAACAAAGAGGGATCTCAGTCATCTGTGACACATGTGACCAATCTCCATTGGTCTGCTTGAAATTAGGCCTCAGACTGCACATGTAACCAAAATATGTTCCTTAGAGTGAGGAGCTGCGCAGGCTGCTTGTCATGGTTTTAAAGCACTAGCTAAAAAATCACTAGAAAAATGTACCTATTTTTGCTGTGAGATATGGATTAGGAGAAGGGCAAAACAGGCTTAAAACTTAAAAGGCATAAAGAAAGTTTATTAACAAAACTACAAGAATAAGAAACCAGAATAAAACCTCCAGAAACCCTTTTTCCCCCACCACCCAACCATTCCCTTGTCCAACTGACAACATAGAGACAAAACCTGGTGGTTAAAGTAGTCCCAACTGTATAGTAGCTTTTCATCAGTCTTTGTAGAGAAAAAGAAGTTCTCTTTTGTCATTTTATGGAGAGTTTTTTTCACAAGAAAACTGTTGTCTCATGGTTTTCTATTTTTTTCTGATGCCAGCTGCACGGAAAACTCTGCCATCAGTCCTTTCCTCCTATTTTACACTACTCTGAGGTGTGTTCATGGGCCATAAAGTCAAGGGGTGTCATTTTAAGGATGAGTTATTCAAAGGCAAAAGTTCTCTTCATCTGTCTCTGTGATGGTTATAAATATGTAGCCAATTTGATTAATAAAAAAAGGATTTATTAAAAAAATACAGTCGTGAAAAGAAACCATAAGCAAAAATCAGTTCAGCGCTGTGCCAGGCGAAAGCTCTGGGTGAGACAGGGAGGGGCTTTCCAGCACCACTTCACCATGCTTCAGAAACTGCGACTGTCCCAAGGTGCTTTTTATGTTTTCAGGTTTTTCGGGGGTCTCTTGGAATACACTTCTTGCAGACGAATATTCATGAGTTATAATCTTATCGGACAGAGGTTTCTTGGAAATACGCTCCTTGCAGATTCATATGCATGTTGGCCTTGCTGCATATCACTATAATCTCGTCAGGGAAGGTTTCCTGGAAATATGCTAGGATTCTGATCAGACAAGATTATAACTTTAGCATGAATTTATTTATGCTATGTATTACGGTGATCATCTCTGGAAACAGAAGTTTTCTATTTTTCTCTTAAGGGCCACAAGTCTTCAGCAACTTACACTTCTCTTTTTCTGTTCCAGCATTTCATAGGATCACAACTACTTCATCATTCCCCCAGCTCCATCAATGAATTACCTTTGCTTAGATGCACACTTTGAAATACTTCATCTCCCCAAAATACTCTATCATGAATTAAAGGAGTTTTTTCAGAACATTATTGTCCATCTCCATAGCTTTAACAAAAGAATATTTCAGCTTATTAGTGCATCTTCTTACTCTCTTCCCATCTGAGGCTTAATTCCTTTCCTCACTGTCTTTGATAGTTTCTGTTGTTTCTTTACATGTCGATCACTCTCTTCCCCTCTCTCTGGAAAAAGGATTCATCTGCAAGTCTCATCTGGGTCACGAAAGGGTTGAAATCTTGCCCAGGCTTTGTAGATGGTTCTGTGATCTCTGCCAGAGCAGCAGCTGGAGTTGTCTGCGATGGAAGATTCTTCATTGCTGCTCTGGAGAGTGTGGTCACTGTCTCAGCCTGCCGCAGGTCAAGAGCTTTTTTCTTTCTTTACTCGTCAGTCTCTGGTGAATTCAGTCACAGCAAAAACAAACTACAGCCGAGACAGGGAGCGGCCTGGCCCAGCAGGCCAGCTGTACAAGGCCCAGCGAGCCCTGTGAGGGGTTCAGCCCCTCTGGGAAGGGGCTCCTGTCACTTCACAGCCTCCATCCTCCCCGGGAACCGCAGAACTCCAGCCAGCCCCGCTCCCCCTGCAGCCTTGTCCGGCCTGGGGCGGGGGGTGGGAGGCTGAGCCGGGGCTCTGTTACCTCTTACAGCCGGGAACCAAAGAGAGAGAGAGAAATTCCCGGGTTTAGGTTTTAAAAGGTGGTGTTCACAGGTTGATCTCACTTTTCAATGGTCAAAACTACTGTCAATTCTCAGCACTGGCCAGTTATTGGCCAGGAGAAAAAACTCCCAGCAGCCTCGAGCAGCCTTAACTTCTCTAAGTGTTTTCTACTTTTTTTTTTCTTTTTTTTTTTTTTTTAATGCCGATCTATCACACTGCTTTTCTTGGTTTTGTTCAGGGCAAGTTGCACATGGAAGAGTTTGAGTGAAACACTGTTGAATTTGACACTAACAGTTTGTAGTTCTCACTGCTACAAAGAGGACTACAATATGATATTGGCTTTCACATTATATATTAGTTTTTGCTTTGATTGTAAGTATTTAGATGTAGTATCATACATACATTTATTTAGCTGTTTGTTGTATAATGTAATTTACCAGTTTAACTATGTACCGCATAGCTTACAGACATAGTAGTGTGGTGAATATATGATATTATAGGCCTTAGCTAAGTGCTGAGTGTTAAAATACCTCTGATGTAACCAAACAAATCATGTTATGCCCCCTTTTCTGCTGACTGAATTATCCAAGCGATAACCATGACACAAACCAGAGCTCTGGAGGACAATTAGAAAACACCATGTTACATTTAAAGAAGACATACTAAATCCTTATCAGAGGATGTGAAACAACAGGATGGAGACACAAGGAGGAATAAAATACATTAACTTGACACACGGGATGTCATTCAGATAAGCCAGAGCGTGAAGAAGCCAAACAGAAGAATTCCCGTAACACCAAAAAGTTCACAAGTATGTTTGAATAATGTATGAAATCAATGAATATGTACGTACCTCAGTAATGTAACAATATAAAGAGAACAAGATCAGGGACTATTGGGGTGCTCTTTGGCCGTTTGCCAAAAGCACCCCAGTGCTGGATTGTTTGTCCTTTTATCCTTTATTAAACTTTTAAAAATTCTAAAGAATGAACTCTGTTTTCCACATCACTACAACTTAAGGAAATGCATGCTGGTAGAAAACAGGTTCTGAACATGTTCATTATCCTGAAAACTTTTTCCTAAAATATCCCCATATCAAGATCAAACAGCATCAAGGCACCGAAGAAACTTATCCCAGCAAATGCGAAGGTTGTACTGCATCCAGAATCATCCCAGGTTTGTCACCTCTACTGAGTGTTAAAATACAAAAAAAAAAGAAAGCTCAGGGGTTAGACCCTTACTTGATTTTGAATGAACTACAGGACAGAAGTAGTTCTGATTTTGGTTTGTGACAGGAAGAGATGGCCTGGAGAAACGCCACACAGCAAAAGCTGCGGAAACACTTCAAGTAACTGCAAGCTTTGCAGGTACTAAATCATGACGAACATTCGAAAATTCAGGGTGTGCAACCTTATTTCTACGTTTTCACGGTTTCCTGGAAATGGGAGAGCATGCTGCTACGTTTGCTTGCTACCAATGCCTGGAGGCCACCAGATGGCCCCCGTTCCAATGCTCAGCGATGCACCTTGAACAGCCAGCCGGGAAAAGTCGGAGATTTAGACATTCCCAAATGTAAGACAGCAGTAGAAAATACATCCGGAGCCAAGGGAGTAAAGCATTTGACCCACACTAAATAGTATTGCAGGTATGTTACAGGGAAATATTATTATAAAGATGACCACACTGCCTGAATTTCATTAGGGACCTAAAGGAGGACTTTTTAAAATTTATCTGTTTTTCCATCCACACAGCTGTTAAAACAGTGATATCTTCAAGAATTAGATGCAGCAGCTATTTTCATTCTCTGCCCCACCCACATAGGGAGAGAGAGTTATTTTATTCATTCATTCCAACCTACATTTATTTTCAACTTGTGGCTCATTTCCTTAAGCAGCTCAAGTTTGGGATGAATGCACCCTGGACCACTGTGGTTTGTTTCAGTTTCCTGATGCATTAGTGCCGCAGCAACAGTTAGCAGCCCTCAATGCTTCATACATAGATGCCAGCTAGCAGCACCAAATTACAAAGCAAGACTTCCTAGAATGTAGGTCTTCCCTGCACTTATTAGCTGTATCATATTTAATTTGGAGATTAGGTCATCCAGTCAGTTAAAGAAAAGAACAAGGCTCCTTGGTTAAGTGAAAATACATTAAATGGTAAACAATAGAGGAAATTTGTGCTCTGAAGGAAGAGAGGCCTCACAGTCTTGTCCAAGCTGATGATACATCTTGTCTACGTTGTTTGCCCAGCTACTAGATAATAAATAAATTTTAAAAATAAAACAAGCAAAAACTACTTATGCTGACAGGATTTGGGGTTTTTTTTGTTTTTTTTCCTTGATTGACTTGGTTTTGGGCATTAGTTGCCTGATGCACTCAAATACTCCACTTGCTTCCATTTTAGCCTATCATTTGTCACAAATGAGCATGAGACCATACTGCATTTGATCCTACAAAGGTACATGGTAAAAAAAAGAGCTCTAATAGTTTAGAAGCTTGGTTCCTAGAAGACCAGTGAATTATAAGTAAAGAGGAGGTGTAACATAAGTGCAAGATCCTTAATTGTGAAAAATAAGCTGTTTGTCAGCTTCCCACTCATGTTTTTGTCATAAGAACATATTTTTTACCATGCTCTCCTGGTGGAGGAGGAAAACACACTTATCTGTGGAGACCTTTTGTATAAAAATCAATTCCCCTATAACCTTGGCAGTCTAACGACAGTATACAATTTCAGGTAAAAGCAATTGCCAATGCCTCTGCTCATATGTTCTGTATTTCATTTGCATTTCAAGAGGAAAGAAAGGAGGAGGTGGAAGGTAGAGAAAATAACACCCAAAATCAGAAACACTTCTTTAAAGCAGGGCAGGACAAAGTAGTGTGTATTTCAAGTCAGACTGGCATTTTTACCAATGCAGCTAACAAAGCACACTCCACTTGTAATTGACAAGTTTGTGGGTTCATCACTTGCTTTATATTTCTCCATTCTATATGTCAGTACCCACTTCACTGAGTTTTCAACTTGTTTTGCTAAGACAGCCAAAAGGTGTCTGAGAAAATACTGACAATCCCTCCATCCTCTCATAGATGACAGGGAATACTCATACATTCAGAGGTCTGAGCTTTACTTTTACACAACTTGGAGTCATAACCATAATGAGAATCAGACATTCCAAGGCTCCTCTTGATGAGCTGGAGAAGTCTTGCAGAATAGAAAAAAAAGGCACATCATTCTCCTAATTTCTTACAGAAGCAGAAAATTTCTCTTCCAGCAGTTGTTTAGTATCTCACCGTATTTTTCTGTGTCTGGCCCCTCTTTTTGCCTATTCAGTCTCCCATTTTACCTCTGAGAAGGAAGAAAGCACACACTAGTGTGGGAAGAATGCTCTCAAGACTTGTCTTACTGCAGTCTCTATTAGCAGCTCTCAGAAATCAGTCACACAGAAAGAAAATCTCCCAGTTTTAAACTCTGGCACGCTGAAAACATTTGAGAGTTATCAGGGTTTTCAATCACATTTCTTCACATTTTTATATCTAGAAAATAAATCATCAGCTTAAACAGCCATGGAAGCACATCTTACTGTATTTGTACAAGCAGACCTGTTCTATAGCAGAGACTCTGAGGCAATTTTCCTTTACTACCTGGTGGCTTTCCTTTTAGCCTGGGTGGGCAAAAGCTGTGCAAAATGGCAGATTCTCCTATTGCTTACCCATGACACCAACACTTAGTCTCACTGATTCACCGAAGAATTTCATATTCCTGTAGCAATGCCAGGCCTGGCCACAGAAGAGGAGAGTTCAGTTCCATGCTGCCTCTGTGCCATGCAGCCTCAGGGCAGTTATCACTTCTGTTAGCCCCTCCACTGGATACTGTTTTTCTAGACTCTCCAGGGCTGGACAGAGTTGTATCTGTGCATCTGTCCCTCTGTAGGATGTATTTGTGCTCACCAAGACTGATCCTCTGTCTTTTCTGAGACTTCAGGCAACTAGCTGCTATCATGTAAACATTATTATCTATTCTTACCAAGGGCAGTCTTAAGAGCACCTTGGTCAAAGCAGCATCTATTTGTGTGTGTTTCATTAGGGACATTCAGATTGTTAAAGAAGCCTGACCCTTCCATATGGGAGCTACTTACCAGGAGAGCAAATATTTTATACCAATAAATACTACAGGAGACAGAAATATTCCCATTGCATGCTCCTTAAGTACACTTGCTCTGTTCTTGGAGGATGAGCTTTCAGAGGCCAAATCCTCAGCCTTCACATCCAGTGGTAACACAAGCAAGTGGATATCCAGAAATAACAGCAACAGAGGACAGTGGATGTCACATCATGGGTTTTCTTTAGTTTGTGTAGTGCATACAAAAAGACTCAGAAAGGGATCTAACAAAACCACAAGATAAGATTTAAAAACACATCATATTTTCTATGACATTGTCCTTGGCTGTGATTAATTTACCTCAGCTTCACACACCCAGGCATCAGGGACATGCTGCCCTAGACACTGTTCTGGTCTTTGTCACAACAGAAAATTTTCTACAATGCCATTCCTGGTCTTGTGACATGAAGGAGAAAATCTTCATCTGCTTTTTCTCTCTGACATCCAACGCTTCCTCTCCAACATGCAGTTCAGAAAACATATTTTGGTGAAATGCTTCATGTCTTCTGACATCAGGAGATCTATCTCCAGAGCAACATGGTTACTGTGGCTCACATGAATATTGCTAGTCTAAGTCCCTGAGAGAGTCTATAGAGGTGATTTACTATAAGTAACCATTTAAAACCTCAAGGTATTGCAAATATTTTAAAGTGGTATTTTAATGAACATAATTCATTTTACTATAGAGTCTTGTCAGCATCACAGGTAATTTTATTAGCATATTTTATTTCCCCATTTATAAAATTCTAGTACTTTTCTTTAAATAAGGATATCTCTTTATGGTTTCCCTGCTGTGTCACATGCAAAATATCTTACAGGGACAGAAGGAAAACATGTTGGGTTTAATATAAAAACAGTCTATTCTCTGGTAGAGATAAGTCATGGAAAAATGAGATAAAATAAATAGCATTTAACAAATATTTCTGTTTTCCACAGATACATTTTGTATTACTATCTGGCAATATTTTTTCTGTTGCTCTTCCTTGAAAGACTCTTTGACCTTTTTCCTTTTCAGTCCCCCATCCCTGAAAGATATAGGAAAGAAATAGCCTTAAACTCACTTCAGGGTCAAGGCAGGAAAACATTACTATATTTAGACTATGTAGTCAAAGAAATTTCCACTCTTAATATTCTCTAAGTGATTTATACTGCCAAGACTTACTACACCACAATGCCCTCCTTTTAACCCCAGCATTTAACAGGCAAGTAATTAATTTTCACCTAATACTGCTTGCTGTCTAGATCCACCTGTCAGCTTTGTTTCTTTCTATCACTATATTATTCTGATGTAATTGTTCAAGTAATAAAGTAATGTTTTCTGAATCAGAGAGGGACTACAGTGCAAATAAAACAGATTTTAAAGGATTCCATGCTAATGTTTCAGAATACAGAACACCTTTGAAAACAATTCCAGAGGTGTTGCTTCTTACCAAGGAAGCACGGACATTCCTGCCTGAGCAGCAATGACAGCCTTCACTCTGTCAGCAAAGTGAACAGCATCTTCTTCTTCCTGAAAAAATATATGAATTAATTGCTTTATGACATAGACATTTTCTCTGTGCCTCCCTTAAGGAGACAGCTTTTGTCACACAGCAGGCACTGGGGTTTACGGCAGACCCACAAGCCAAATGTGAGCTGCAGGGGAGTTCCAGCTGATTCTGGTTTGACATTATTTGGTGCCGAAAAGAACTACGCGGGAGGCTCTCTGGTTTCTGGGACCCCTCAAGTAACACAGCCTGAAGTCCCAGGTCTAGACAGACCAGGGGATGCATCCCACATTAATCCATGCTCACTTAAAATTAAGACTTCAGTGTTGCTTCCTGGCCTTTGTCCATTAAGTTATCAATAAAGATTCAGAACACCTTGTGTAGTAATGCAGACCTCCTTCCAGACAACGTTTCACAAGCACTTTCAAAACATACAAAAGCATAAGAACCTCTTTGACCATCGGTGGCAGGTACCACACATTGCAGACAATAGCCCAGCTGGTTAGCACATTAAAAGCATAGGTCATCACGGAATGCTTTGTGCTGTTCCAGAAGGCATCTCCAAAGCGAGGGTCATACTGGAAGAAAAGAAAAATAAGCTCCCTTGGTTTAAATCACATAAACTGCTTTTTTTTTTTTTTTGGCCACAAAGTCACAATGCAACTTATTAAATATGGGGAAAATCTAATCACACCTCCTGAAATCATCAGTAAATTCAGAGTAAAGCTTCAACATTTATTACAAGTTTCTAACAGCTAACCTTTACAAGCAATGCATGAACCCAAACTGTGACAGACCTGTTGAAACACAACTATAGCGAAAGATTTATTCAAAACATAAAAACTTGTCATCTGCAGATATGCTGACTCCAAAGATTTCCTTGACAATGCTCGCACCAGTTTTAACAACTTCCATAAGATCAGGCAATATTATAGTTCCATAAAAAGTAACTAATATTTTCAGATGTAGAGTGACCTGGCTAAAGCTACTCAGACTTGAAAGTGCCAAGAAAACTGCCTTTATCCTCAGAGCATGCAAGAGACAGGATAGAAATGACATGTTTCCCATACTGCTTAAAACCACAAGAAGTTTCTGTCTCTCAAGGCTTATTCAGTACTTTATGCACACCAAATATATCTGTTTTCAGGGCTTACACATGAACAGCTTCTCTGACCTGAGAAGCATTTGCAAACAATCCTTCCATGTTTGGAAAACTGCAGTTACAGTACCTTGATTGCTACTGGATGGATGGTTCCTCCTACCTCAAAGCTTCCCTTCTTAAACATCATTACCGATGTGTTGTTAATGCAGGTGCCTGGTCAGAATTAAAATAGATGAAGGGCTTAATCCACTCTGAGAAAAGTATCAGGAAATTAATCTTAAACTGTCTTAAGAAGACTTAGCTGTTAAAGGAGAAAGTAAGCTTTAGTTCTGGAGCATAATCCCAGAGCCTTGTATGTCTTCATTATGTTATATGCTAAAGCAAATAAACTGCCATGAAACTGTTGTAAAATACTAGAACCTGACTTTTAATATCTCAGAAGAACTAATTAATTCTACAAACTAAAAACAAACATCTCACTTCTAAAGACTAGGTATAATAAACTACACTCAATGGCAAGAAGTGAGGAGAGCAATAAAATCAATAAGTTGCTTCCTACCTTCTGGGAAAATTAAAATGGGTAACTTGGCCTTATCTGCAATGTGTTCTCTAATTCTGTGGAGAAAAAATAAAATTCCAGTGCATACTTCATATTTATGTTTGTCCAAGAATCTAAACATCCATTACCTCTTACACAGGATAAGAAAATCCCTAGTGCCAATTGCCCTTTGCCCAGTCAGTTGCCTCAGCTGGAATATGTTCTGATTTCAGGCCTTTATCTCAGTATCTCTTGCTAATTAAAAAAGTAGTTTTTCTACTGTAAAGCTGTATGAAGTTCCATCTTATCATTTTAACCAGAGAATGGTGGTACTTGAAGTGTGTGAAAATAACTTCCCAGATTCCAATTATTAATGCAGTCAAACTTATTTAGACTGAAATATATTCCAAATTTCTAGTTTTCATGCTTTCTAGGTTCACAACATCAGTTTTAAATGTATCTAGTGATTCTCCACATTAAGTATCTTACTACATTTGCTGTGCATCACTTAAAACCACAAATATCACCACTAAGCAGATTACTGACACTAAAATCTGTCATTTTCCAAGACAACTATCTTTCCTATAACTCAAGAGCATGGAGCTCCTCTTCAGCCTGCATTAAAGAACAAAATCAAAACACCATACATCACAAAAAAGAAAAAAAAAGGCAACTGATGACAAAAAAATGACAATACTGATGACAAATTACCACACCTGACCAGACAATGAAGCAAACACCTCATTATCTTACTTTTTCCTCACCAGGTGACGGTCTTTCATTTCTGAGCGTTCAAACAAGACATGCTGAGAGGTTTGCATGCAGGATTTTTGAATAAGTCCCATAAACCCTCCATGTACCTGGCCAACCTACAAGCCCAAAAGAAACTTGTTACAAAGCAAACACAGACACTTAAATGATTAAATTCTAAACAGATTAAACCATTTCTAAGCTTATTGACATATTATAGCAATCCCCTTGGTCATAAATGTGCACACATCTGCTTGCATCTGCTTTTTTGCAGTCTAGAATGCAAGTTTGAATGCTGTCAAATCCCAGTCTTTCTACCAGGAAGTTTATCCTCTTACCCAATGCTAAATCTATGGGTATCTCAACATTACTGATATTCACCAACTGTCTTGTTCATACCAAGGAATAGCATCCATCACTGGCCAGGATTAGAACATCTAGTGGAGATGTGTGGTTGGCAACACAGATGCCTCCTTCCTGTGGTTTGTTTTCCCTGCAATGACAACAGTAAAAGTAATTAGTTAATGTTTATTCTCCAGACTACAGGCCCAATCAGGTGACAAGTGCTGAAAAATACCTAAGTGTCTAAAGACTGTACTACATCATCTACACACACCCTGCCAGTACACAACAGGAAACACTGTAGAGCATGTGAACATCCTGACAGAGTCTGGATGATCCAAACAGCTTTTTGGATCAAGTTGTACCATCACCAAGTACCCAGGCAGTAATGGAATAAGAATCCTGCTCCAAAACTTGAGATGTTAAATACTACAAATAACAAATTCCAGACTAATAAGGGCAACATGGCAGCACTCACCTGTTGTGGAAATGAACGAGGCCACTCAGACATCGGACACCTAAGGTGGCACATATCATCTGGACCTGGTTGCTCAGCCAGCCTTTAACTCTGAAAGAAATGAAGCCATAGATACATTTCCAGTTTTATGGAGTCACACATGCAATGTAAACTCCCTGAGGTATCCCCAATTGCTGTTACTACAAAGACCATACTAAGCCTCACACTGCATGTCTACTTTCAGATGCCATTGCCATTAACTCTCTCTCACAACGCTCTAATTTTACAGGAGAGAAAAAGTCACCCCATGATAGTCCACATCAACCCTCTGGACTCCAGCAGAGTGTTCCAACTACCAGTTCAAATCCTTAAAGAAATACAGAAGAAATTGAAAGAGCCCTCAGCACACACCTACCTGCCATTTGGGAACTGTCCTACTACTGTAGTGGCCAACACCAGCAACAGGACACTGAAAACAGACAAGCAGATGCTACAAAGTAAAATAATCTTAATTAACACAAGAAGCAAAACTAGAGGAGTATGCAAGAAGGTAATCTTATTTGGCCCTTTGATCCACAACACAATGCTTCTTAGCAGCATTAATAACATCTAACTAGCAACAAACCACTCGCTAACTAGCACACAAACCTCCTTCCTCCACTAGCCAATAGTATATTATTTCCCAACTTCTGTAAAAAGTACCATGAAAAATGATCCCGGCAAACTCTGTCTGGCTCACCGGAAAGGCAGCAGGAGGCAATAGCGAATTATGATGCCAGTGACCCACACAGCAGCCAGTTTCCAACTGACATGGTGCAAGTTGGCATTGGTTCTGCTGAGGAGATTCCAGGACAGCAGCTCCTCGGAGCAGAACCGTGGAGTGACTTCATCTTCTGCAACTGCCTCGCAGCCCTTCTTGGAGAAGTACATGATATCAGCAAGGCTGAAACATCCTTGGCACCGGCCAACAATCTCCTCTTCCATGGGGGTCTCATCTCTCTGGATGATCCCTGCATGATCATGAGGAAATGAGCCTTCCTTCCACATGGTGAAATGAACAATATGGATTCCAAAGAGAGTCATATATATGTCAAATACATTTGCTTTTTAGAAACAGCTCTTCTACTCAAGCACCATAATGGCATTGCTATGCCTTATTCATGTACTGATAGTTCATTCCACAAGTTGCTTCTATAATCCTATGCCATATAATGCCCCTAAGTTGCTGAGGAAGAAGAAAAGGATTCTGATCAAGCTGCAAATAAAACCTTGAGCACAGCACCTGCTTCACTGTAGTTTACCAAATAATATAGGCACTCACACCTAGAAATGTCACCTATACACTGCCAAGATGGCAGATCCCTCCTGGTGCCCTGACTCAAATTCAGGCAGAGTTTGTATGATTGTTGTTCTTGCTACTGTTGATTAGCTTTATTGTCTCCCAGCTGTAAAAAACACCTTCCTCTGTATTTTCTTTCTTGGAACCTTATACCTTCCCCCATCCCTTCTTCATTAAGAATCACTTCGCTACCAAGAAACTTGAAAGTGCCTGGATTTCCACCACCCCAGACATACAAAGCATTACACAGACACATTGTGCAGGAAGAATGACAACACATTCTTGCTTTGCTATTTGTAAAATCATACCCCATAGGACAGCCACACGGCAAGTCTGATAGCTGAGCTGAGGTCACTCTGAGACCAAATTCTTATCTGGCTGGTTGCTGTAATTGAAGTTTTCTTGCTTCATACCAGCTAACACTTGGCTTTTTTGTTTGCCCCCCCCCCCCCTTTTTTTATTGGGGGGGTGGGGGGGAGTGTGTGTATTGGATGACATTAAATATGCATTGTAAAAAGACAATTTATCTTGATCAACCAACCCCTCATCAGAATCACAAAACTTTCCCCCATCTGTACTTTAGTAAAACCTTCAACTTTCAGGAAATCATCAGACCAGAAAATTATAAGCTGACAAATAAGGAACCTACATGACTAATGACACTACAGGTAAAAGGATAACTATGAGAACTTAACTCACTCCCATGTGGTCAAAGAAAGGAAAAATATTTAGGGAAAAAAACTATTTGGATTTTATCATCATATCTAGAAAAGGATGCTGTAACTCTTTTACTTGAAAAGACCCTGGATTTTTTGCATTCTGGGAGTTACAAGAAGCAAAAGATAACCATGCAGAGCCATGTCAAGCACAAAGAACACTCGTTCCTCCTAATCCTGTAAAGAGAGAGCTGATGAAGCCAGAAAGCAAAAAACTTATGAAAACAGGGATGCTTCCCAAATGTTTATGAGCAACATCTTTCTATACCCACACTAGTCTCTAATTCCTTTTATTCACGAAACTCAATCAGAGATTATCTTTTTTATAACACGTTTATGTAGGTTTGTAACTTCAATGGATATTTGCTCATCAAACTCCTTTCTAAGATTCTTAAATAGTTGCCTTTTTACAAAATTAATAGTGCTGTGTCCCCTTCATCCAGAGATCTTACCAGTGGAGATTAAATTTTCAAGTGCCATCGCCTTCTGCTTTTTTACTCCCTCCTCAATCTGCAGGGTGGCCCACTGTTCCCAAAACAAGAAAAGTAGATGTTGATCATTTTCATTTCATCATTTCCAGACATTCTGCAATTACCTCAGGTGAATTCTCTGAGCCTCTTTTACCCCTGACAGGTCTTAGATTTTCATTTTTCAAATTCAGCCTGAAGGGTGCCCTCCATGCCTCCTGTTTAATTTGTTACATAGATGACCTTTTGCCATTTCCAGTAAAAATTATTTGGCTCAAACTTCTTTTCACGACACAGGCAGTTGGCTTTTTCTGGGGGTCCAACAAATTACTGAGCTACTTATGAGACCATAGATCCAACATGTCCAAAACTCTCTCCTCTCCAGATAGCTTTAGGCAATAGGATTATACAAAGTAATATCACTGACATTAGAGACATGCCAGAAAAATAGATCTAAAAAAATGAACCTTAAAGAATAAAAGAGATTTCATGATTTTGAGGGCATTCAAGTGGACTCTGTTGACAGAAAACAGAACTGGCAACATTTTGCATCAATAGTATTTCAGAAGGTAGCAGCTTTGGTAATGAGCTTTCACCCTTCCCTGTATTCATATTTTTGAGCTAAACCGTTTCTTCTCCATGTGCAGGGCATCATAAAAGTCTCAATTAGCAAAATCAAATAAAAAAGTGTGCCTGATTTTTTAAGTTTTCCTAGTTTTGAATGTTTTCATCATGCATACATAGACATATAAATAGTAGCTCTCATAAGTACTAAAATTGGGCTGTATTTATGTCCACCTGTTAGGCAGGTGCCCTAACAAAGGGCACAGGATGCTTGAGCATAGGCTCTTACTATTAAAGGCTCAGTGACCCACTCAGTTTATGCCTTCACCTGAAATTAAAGTTTCCCATCTCCCAAGAGATAAGGATAATCCATCTGCTTCATATAAACTCTTGCTAAATACCCTATTTCCCTCTAGCTGACATGTGCAGCTACACAAGCCACCACAAAGCTGATCTCAAATAGTTCCTACTACATTATAACAAGTCTCATGTGCAAACACCAGCCAGCTTTGTGCCACCCTTAAGTTTAGCATGCTTTCTACCAGCTCTTTCTGTAGCTATTAAAGTTAACTCAGTAACAAAATGGACACTTTGCCTTGACATAATTAGGATATTTTAGTTACCTTTAGCTGACCTTTTTTTTTTTATCAGCCATCATAAAATAAAAGAAAAAATTGAAGGCAGAATAGGCTTTGATGTGGTATTCTAAACTCCATACAAACCATCTTTAATAACACCATAAAGCAAACAACCCCCCCAAAAAATAAATTAAAAAACCCACACCACAGACCGTCATCTTGTCTATACTTCCCAATTATTCTCCTGAAAAGGTCAACAGGTACATCATCTCTCACAATCTTTCGCAACACATGGAGAGTCATTCAGAATGGTGGAGCCAGGGGATGTCATGAAAACAGCAGCCCACACACTGAGAAATGAAAGAACATACAGAACAGGTACAGGAACGTTGCAAAAGAGAGTAAAGGCAGACGTGGAAAATTTAACCTCTTTAAAAAATACTGCTGGTCCTCATCCCTTCCCCAACATCCTTTAGGATAGTTGCATGGCACAAGGGAGGAAAAAGTATAAAGTATAAAATATAAAATATTTGAGACTGACAAATAAAGCCTTCTGCCTTAGTCTCTGCTTTCCTGTCTCCTGTCTGCCATCCTTATCTCACCTATCATTGTCCTCCTACATAAAAAAGCACCTGTCAACTGGCCAGCACTGCCAGAAGTGAGCTTGCTCATACTGTCCTGAAGGATCTGGAATACCTCCAGGAGGCTGGCTTTTGATTCCCAGATAGAAAAAGGGTGACAATCACTGATCAAGCTGACTCCGAAAATACACATTAACTAATCTAAATGAGCAAGACAAGTCAAAGCCCAAAAATGTATAGAGCTTACTAGTAAATCATAAAATATTGCCTCCTAGCACAGAGAAAGAGTGGGGCAAAAGTGTCAGACTAACTAAATAGTCAAGGCTACAAAGGCAGTGTCTAAGAAAGATGAGGAAGAGCTTTCAAAGGCTGAACAGGGCTCATTAGCTTGGAAAAGAGCTGGCTGAGATGGGTTAAGACAGGCATCTACAAAGTCTAGACTGGCACAGAGCAGGTGCTTAGGGAATAGTTATCAGTTTTCTCTTCTACTACAAGAACTGAGTTTTACCATGAGAAAGCTTTGGGCAGAGTGTGTGAGTAAGAAAAAAGGCAATATATTTCCACAAACCATCATAGGACACAAAATTCTCCTAACTCATGGCTTGGCATGGGAGGCTGAAGCACAAGCAGTGAGGTGGGAATACAGCTGTTCTGTCACGCAGGTCTTAGGCTTTCAGTCAAACCATGGAATTGACACCTGTCAAAGCCATCTGTCTGGGTCAAACCCTAGACTAATTAACTGAGGGGTGGCTACTGAATTGTTCTGCATTTGGTAGCATCTGTATGTATAATCTGTTTTCAAAAATGAAATAAGGTTTTGTGATCACCTTTGTATTGCACAGCATTGAGACAGAACTGTCACGCTGGTCTTCATTGCAAAACAGTAATGAAAGGATGTTTTAAATACCTTACAAAAAAACCACCGATGTTGCAACACAGAATTTAAGTATTAAATGTAGCAACTTCATTCCTACGTTTGCTGACTGAATGAGAGCTCAGGTGTTGTTCTTTCCTCACTCCCATTTCTGAAGTGATGAGGACACAAGGAGTCCAAACACCACACAGTTGATCCCACCTGGAATACTGAATACTTGACAGCTTAGTTCCAACAGCCCATTTGTTTGAGCTTCCTGTAATTACATTCTAAACAAAATGAGGGTGCCCAATATTTCACTACGTTAATTACTGTCTTCACAGGACATGACATGAAACAAATATGTGGAATGTTCATTTTCTGAGATCTCATTTCTTGCAGGATTTTTCCTCCCTTTTCCCTTTCAAGTACAGCTCAATACTCCATTTTTCCATACTATGTAATAATTCAGCTTTGCCTCTCTCCCCATATTTTAATACCTCTTCTCCCATATTCTCATAAAAGGTTTTTCTAATTACTCATTACATGAACTTTTTGCAATCTTTTCCTCATGTGTGACAAAGGCTTTGGGGCAATTCTTCTAAGTAAAGTCTTCCATTATGGTGGTGAAGAGAAGGTTGGTAGGTTTTAGCACAAAATAAAATCACCATCTGAGATCAAGCACTCATGACCTCTTCATCCAACAGTGGTTTCTGCCTGGCCTCATTTCCCCTTGCCCATCACAAACTTGAACCCAGATGAAATGGTGTGAGTGTTACACTCAGTGTCTGAGAGGATGTGACAGTCCACCCTCAGACTGTGAAAAGGACTCACAAATCTCCCAGCTGTTCCATGAGTACTTATGAAATGGGTTGAGAATGGTTTCTTTGGGATAAAAGCACAGGTATAATTTACTTGAGTTTTGATGGAGAGGCCAGCTAAGGATAACCATGTACTTAGAGGCACACCAGTGCAGTTTTTCAGCACTGAAAACTGAAGTGTCTGTCATCTGCCATACTCCAGTAGGAGTTTACAGTATATAAACTACCTGTGTGTGCAAGCGTGCTCTCAATGCAAAAACTACTCACAATTTTTAGCTGGCTGATTTCTTTTTCTCAAGAAGCAACAATGTTCCAATTTAATACAGAAGTTCAGATCTGGTAAAACTCCAAGAATATTTCTTGGCAAATGGAGCTGCAGCTGTTTAATGTGTTTCTTTGACTCTTCATAGGGCTCTGAGAGCACAGCATAGATTTCATCCTAGCAAATGCATCTTCTTTGGCAATTGCTGGAGTAACATCCCTGGCAGATTTGCTAATATTCTCATCTCCAACAAACCCCAGGATGGACAAAGCTCAGAGAAAAGACATTATTTACAAATAAAAGTTTTCATGCATAAAAGTGAAAAAATAACCCAAGCAAAACGCAAACCACATTCACCTTTATAATTTCCAGAAATTTTTGAAGGATAAATTAAGGGTGATATATATAATAATAATTATAGGCTAGCAGATATGCAGTTGAGACTTTTCTCTATTGGAGGTCTTTTGCTATTTTATTATCTATATGTCCTCAAAAAAAACCCCAAAAAACCAAACAAAAAACCAACCACAAAAAGCACCTGCAAACAGAAACAGCCACCCCAGATTTTCAAATCTAGAATCTTGCTTTTATAAAATGATTCATTTTCATTCTAAAATAACAAGTATCTATATTCCTTGATAGAAAAGCAACAGAGGGCAAAAAATATTTCCGTACATGATTACATCTTTCCCCTTTATTCTAATCACCATTCACAGTGCTAAAATACTTCAGTGAAGTCAAGAAATCAAAGTGACTTATCATATGCCACAATTATTCATTGCTTAGTGATAGATCTGAAAACTTGAGCTTTATTCTAAAACACCTTTTTTGTTCCCAGCAAATTAAGTAAGATCTAAAGATAAATTTTCTTTGAAAACAGAACTTTAAAAATTATTTTTTGACTTTTAAGTCCTTGATTTCAGTCTCCACTCTTCTATTTTTCTCAAGTTGTCAAACATGGAGGAAAATAAAACATGCTTTCCCTCTGCTCAGCTGTAAGAAAAAAACTCCTTAGGTGAGAAGTTTTCTATTAATTTTCCTGGTCTACATAACAGACCAAGTCAAACACAACACAAGGAGAGACCAGCCATAGTGCTCAAGGTTGGATTTTTGCTGAAGCATCACCCAGTTGTTTGGCACTTCCTAGAGCAGTGATATTCCTGCAATATAGTCAGTAGTGCGCCAATATGTGATAATAAGCATCTTCAGCATTTCCAGCTCAGCTCTCTGGGGAGGCATCCTGTTTCACCATTCCAGAAGACAACAGGAACTACAGATAGTCTCTGTGCATTATCCCATTAACCATATCGCAGGAACACAACACCACAGCTAGAAACCAGTCAACACCCCTCTAGGCTTTCTGTGTCAGGTTGTTCATACCTCAAACAAGCCTGCTTTAAGACTGACTTATCCCAAACTGCAATTTTGGCCGTATTCTGCTGAAAAAGCCCCATGACTCCAAGAATAGGCCCAGCAATTCCTTTAACCTAGTATTTTCCAGTCCTACCCTTTCTTCCAAAGAGCCTAGTGAGCCACATTATAAGCAAAGGGGACCTAACATCCCCTCCCCATCCTTTCTCCCTCCCATTTCCCACCAATCCCAAGATACTCTTGTGGCACAATGAGAAGCATTTGACAATACTTCAACGAAAACCATTGGAATTAATTGTAAGATGAAAACAGAGGAAACTCCTTTTTTGCCCACAGGACAATTAGGGAACAGCTTTGGACAAAAGAACAAAATGAGCCAGCCTAAACAGCAGTGCATGGAGTTGTGCTGTTCCTGTTATTAGATGCTGTGGCACCAGGGAGCTAGACACAAAAGGCTATAACTGATCACATAACAATTAATGTATTTATTTTTCAATATATTGATCCTTCACACTGTGAGCATGGAATTATCATGCTCATAACCTGCTACAAAAACTGTGGAGAGAAAAATGCCTAATGTGCTTTATGAAAGAAGTGCCTTCCTACATAAAACACACACTGAGTGGGTCAAAGGTCTCTTAAAGTTGGGAAATGCACAGGGAAAAAAACCCCAGAAATTATTTTTGATGCTCACAAACTACAGCAGCAAAGCCGTCCAGAGACAGGTTTGATAAGATAGTAGCTCTTAATTAGGGCATGAATAGGAATTTAATTAGCATACCACTGGCTGATTAAAAAATATTTCACATATAAAGGCCAGTATTACACACAGCCACCACAGGCAGCCATTGCCCACTGACATCAGTATCTGAAAAAAATAAGTGATCCCTAAATTTTGCAGTCTGCTAAATGTACACTGTGCTAAATGATGTTCATACAACGGTAGGGAGATAGTGCACAAGAGCTCTTAATCAGTATTAAAACAAATAAAACAAACAACCTTCCCCAAACCCACAAACAAGCAAACAAAAAACCCCCAACAACAACAAATTAAAGAGAACATGAGACAAATAAAAGACAGAATTGACAAGGTAAGATGGTCATGATATTAACTGTATTACACTGTTACAGACATGTTCTACTGCAAAACAAATTACTCCAACGACTTAATAATAATAGCCACAATAATAGTAACATGTTTTCTGTCACAAGTAGAAAGTATATTCACAGAAAGCAGGTTTATGCCAGAACCATAAAGTTAATCTATTGGAAAATGGAAATGCCTCACTGCTCAATATGATGAATTCACAGCACCTACTTCCGGCTAATAATGGATATCAAAAGTCAAACTTGAAAAACTAAATCAGATTCTGGCTTATAAAAAGCCCAAGAAACATTTTAATGATAGAAGCAGATCAGGATCTTTGCCATGATCTGTTTATCTCTAGAAAAATTACACTTTTAGAAGGTTGCAGACATATTCCTTTAAGACTTCTACAGCAGAAGTTGAACTGCTAGATCCCCCAGATTTATAACTGGGTGAAGCAAAGACACAGAATCAATATTCTTACCTGGAGTATTAATTCCATGCAATTAAAACAATCCAAGTAAAACCACTGAAACTGATATACATCTAAAATACATGCTTTTATTACTTACCAACTTCCACAAACTAATAGATCTTTTTCTTTATACTTGACTTGTCGTGAGTATTCTACTTGCATAAAGCATTCTAACAAGCATGAACTAGAAGAAAGTACCATGGAATCTCTACTTTAACCCCAAAAAAAACCTCAAACCAGTAGCAGATTATAAACCAGCACATAACTAGATATCATTAAAGACACCCCTCAAAAGATCATCACATAAAGTACAGCTGCAAACAACACATGCAAGTTAATGGATTTTTTTCTGTTGACTTTTATGACATTTCTATCAAATGTACACATTTTTATTTTTTTATTAAACATGTCCTGTAGCAGACACATACCTTTTGAATCTACTTCTCAACTTACCTCTAATATTTTAATTACAATTTTCACATAGAAATGAGAAATCCCCAGTGACACTCGAAATATCGAAGGCAGTAAAATTAATGCCACAAACAAAATCATCCAGACAGACAAAATCTTGCCTTCTGCAAGGCCATGGTCTTCTCTATTTTCTTCCATGTTTGCTTCTCCAAAATGCCAACCAGCTGCCTTTCTGAGAATATATGCTCATCTGTAGTGGAAAATCTAGCAAGCTTCAAGAGATAGAGGCAAATCAAAATTACACATTCTAAGAGCCACAGCTGTCTCTAGGAGAAGGCTGTTGCTCACTGAAGACTGACACTACCGATACTCTCAATGGTAAGGTAATTTCTACTTTTGTCCCGCCCTAACTCCACCCACTTCCTTGTAATTGATAAGCATTAGCTCACCAGGGGAGAAGGAAAAAAAAAAACATGATAAGTAATAATATATGTTAGATAATTAGATGCTGCCAATAAGGATCCTTGTCAATGTGACAACTGGTTTTCACAAGGTGTCCTGCCAATAAATTACAATGCAGAACTACGTGGGTGTGTTTTTCAGACTGCCTAAAATCTTTTCTTCTAAAACTTGTTAATACACATGAAGCATTCCTCCAGCTGACGTTTGTACAAATCTGTGACTTATTCAGTCAGGTTTTCTATTTCATGGTGAGATAACTGCCTTGTTTTGGTATTCAAACAAATGAGTGAAACAGAAGCTTGAGGTTCAAGTCAGGCTTTTTCTGTTTTATTTTGTTTTTTAATAACAAGTATGAAATGAGGATGCAAGTTTCAGCAGGCAAGGATTGAGAAGACAATAAACCTGCTCTCTCCACTCTATCTCTATCAGAAATTAGCCAAAAAGCCTGTATTACAAGGTTACAAAATACACTGTGGTGAAGTAACAAGCCATCTATCTTTGCACCTATTCAACTACAGAACTGAAATGCAAGAGATAATTCTGTTTCTCCTTCTAGCCTATCAAATTCCAATAATTTAATTCAGTATTTTTTAGAAAATACCCTGCTCAACCACTTACAGCCACCCCTCTCCCGCCTTTTTGTGTGCATCAGAGATGATACAAAGGTGAATAACTAGAGCCTCAGGGGAGCCCACCAGCTGCTCATTTACTTCTTTACTATCTTCCCACAGACCAAATTAACCAGTCTTGGTGGAATGTGCATTTAAAACACAACTTCCAAGATAGTGACATGCCACCCCACCAAAGGAAAAGATCTTTCCTTTGCCAATACTTACATTGGTGTGTTTGTCTGAAGCTGGGCCTGTCCTTTTAAAATAGTCCCACCCCCAAGTACCATTGCTTGGTTTGTGTTGTGGAGTAGATGGGTTCCTTAGAAATGGAATCAGCCCCAAAGATCCTGTGTAGAATGTGCACCCAAAACTGTCCAGGCAGTAAGAGAAGCACAGCTGTTAGAGGGGGCTGCACCACCTCTAATTTACACCATGCACCCAGGTACCAGCATGTAGATTCCTGATACTTGCAAGCCCATGTGAATCCATGAAATGCTTCTTGTGCTGCATAGTGAGTCAAGTAGCTTCTGTACCTTCAGATTTGCCGCTGCATGATATCCGTCAGGTCTTTCAAATTACATTGCAAGCTTATCCAGCAATATAACTTCTCTTTTGCATATTTTCATTACTTAGCTTCTTTACTTTCTCTCCCCTTGCTGGCTGTCTTCTGAGCCTTCTGTATCCTCTGCAAAAGCTCACTGGTTTGTTTTTTAAGTGTTTCTGTCTTCCCAATGATCTTTCTCTCAGTGGCAACCTTGAGCCACTCACTCTCCACACTGCTGCTGCCAGGTACACCACTATTTCTCACCTGCCTCCCAAAAGGCTTCTCTGGAAAAATGCTCCATTGTAAAACAGCTTTGCTCACCCGTTTCTCTTTAGCTACCATTCCTTATTCGCCTTTCTGGTTTCTCCCTCGAGTGGCTTGCCCAGCTAACACACGTTCCCTAGCATGGCCTTTGGTGGAGAGCTGGAGGAGAGAACATTGATCCACCTGGCAGCACCTGTGAATAGCTACCACCATCAGCCTTGGCACAGGGGATCAGTATGCCCCTTGTCTGGGTGCTAAAAACCCTGTGGGCGGGTGGGTGGAGGTAATTTCTGGGACCTGATTTGAGGCAGAAAAGGTGGGAAAAATGAAGTATTGCAAGGAACAGGAATATGTGGCCATTCATTTGGTGGAATGCCTCAGCAATAAGTTTAGGCAGACACAAGACAGGTAATTTCTTAAAAGAATAGAGGGAAAGACAGACTTCCCTAGCCTGGGTGGGAGGAAGAAGCTTCCTCTCCTGGATAAGGGAGAGTTGTTTTTCATCCCGTGAAACCATATAAAGAAAGAACTGAAGAGTTTCTAGTAGCCTCTCTATTGAGGTGGTCAAACCATCTAGCCCAAAGGTGCTACAAGATCCATATGGCCAAGGCTCTTACATTTATTCTTTGCCTTATCCACTTTCTACCTCCCAAAATAATGAAAACCATTTTGATGTTCTTACTATTCTGTTACCATTGATGTTACATGGATTGGAGAGAAAAAGGAACAATCAAACACACAAATAAAAAACCTGCACCTTAACTGCCCAAATTTGGAATGACACAAATATCAAGGAGATTCTGCACACCCACCTATTAACGGTATGGAGTAAAAATTCTAACTCAATGAAAAATTGTCCTAAAACCCACTTAGGAATGAATCTGAGTACTGGAACTTGTCCAATCATGACCAAGTAGTTCAATCTTGTTAAATTTCTGCCAAAAAATGGCTGCCAAATGGCTTCTAAAGCATCTTTATGTTCTTGAGACCATGAGCATTAAAACAACTGAGTGGACTTAGCACTGTATGTCTTAACTCCAAAGCCCTTGAGACTGCTATAGAAGTGAATATGGATTTGAATTTTATCTCTTCCCTGAATGAAGGTAATGAACTTGCTCATGATTTGAAGAAAAAAGGAAATTCTTTATTTCTCCAGGAAATTCATAACATAGCTTCCTATTTTTTGGTCAGAAATTTGGCATAGCTTTTTGAACCCCATCACAATAATTTATTGTTGTTGTTGTTGTTGTTGTTGTTGTTATTATCAATAATAATAATATTTCAGATAAGCCATGAAATGTCATTTTTGTCAAATTCCAATGTGAAGAGATACGCATCCAACACTAAGCTGAATAAATACTGTCACGTCGTGCAGCCCACACCACAAGGACAGGCCACAATTGCAACAGGTCAGTGTGGAAGAAAAGAGGGGGTGATGGGTCTTAGGTGGAAAATCCAAGGGTCCTTTAATATTAGCAGTGGAGCGCTCCTGAATACAGCCACACTCTAAGACCCCAAACAAAGGATGATCCCAATTTATATATACTAGCTTTGAACCTTCTAGAAACATTCTAACCAATTATGAATGACCATGTAATTCATATTAATATAGTAACTCCCATGATCCAAGCAAATGAACTCACCCTAATTTAAACAATATCCCCAAACTTAGGGTGTTGCCTTCCATGGCCCCAGGTTGATCCCAGTCAGGGCTGGCCCACTGGCCGAATCAGGCCACCAGGCCACCACAAACTACAGTTTGTAATGTGGCTACATAAATTTCCACAGCAAAATAATTGCATCCACTGACTAAACAGAGCTTCTGCATGTCATTCTTTTGCCCTTTTTGTCCCTCTTACCAACAGCCAGCCTACTGCAATCATGTCTGTTTTGAAGTTGTGAAAAAGGCTTTATCCAGAAGTGGGAAGGTATTGCAAATAATTCAAACAAACATACAGCAACAGAATGTAGCACTCATCTGTAAAGTCCAGTAAATAATGATGAATTTATACCAAATGACCACAAGCACTTTTTTATGGTGAAGTACCCCATATGTCAGGAAAACCCACCAGAAAATGTGCAAAATTCTCTGTTCATTTGGAAGAATGGAATCCAACTTAGAAGAAAGTGGTATGGATGACACAGGAGGAACCCAAGAGCAAAGCTCCCTTTAATTTAATGAATCTCAAATTGATACCCACAAGCATAAGAAATTCACTTGAAACAATTCCTGGTCTCCTAGGGAAATGAGAAGGAGATGGAATGGGGATCAGCTGCCTACTCTAGGTTCTAGACCCCTTGAAGTCATTCTACTGATTTCATATTGCAAAACATTGCCTATTGCCTAACTGCCAATTGTCAGAGGGAACCGGAATTATGACCCATTTATTTTTTCAACGTAAGAAGAAGCAAACACAGCACTTAGCTGTGTCTACATGTAGTGCCTCACATGAAAGGGTTAAATCAGGCATAAAGAGCCCTTTCCTGCACAGCAGTGGTTATACAGCAGTCAGCTTTTAAGCAGGTTCTACACTGTGAACAGATAAAAAACTGCAGTGGGAGGTGACAGCTTTCAAGAAGTGCCACTATGGTTTTGCCTTCCCTCTGACACACAGAGGGAACACAGCCTGGAAATAACACTCACCATGGTCTTCAAAAAGAATCACACAGTCACAGAAATTTTGGCAAACACTTTCCAGGTATGCTTCCTTCCTATCCAGCACTAACCATACCAGTGACTCCAAGGGTATGTCAGGGGAGAGTTTGCAGCCTGCCTTTCTTGTAGCACCTTTCTTATCAGATCACACAAACATCACATGTCACTAGCAGATACGGCCCCAAAGCAGCACTGACACATCAGCTTCAGCCAGGTGGTGCTTCAGATGCTGAAGTGTAGTGGTTTAGATTTGTTAATTTGAGTTTTTTGGTTAATGCACTAAATAGTGTGGTGGGTTTACTGTTGGCTAAAATTACTAGTGTACTTATTCATTTCTTGTTGTGAAATATGGATCAGAAGGGTAAAACAGGTTTAAAACGTAAAAGGTATAAAGTAATTTTATTAATAGGATTACAAGAATAAGAAGTATTAGAATAAAACTTCTAGAACACTTCTTTCTGCTTAATTTTGTTTTTCTTAGCTGATAATGTAGAGACAAAACTTGGGATGTTAAATTAGTACTAACTATACAATAGTCTTTTATTAGTTTTTGTAGGGAGAGGAGGGGTTTTTTGTAATGCTATGGAAACTTTTTTACAAGAAACACTTTTCTTGTGGTTTTTTTTATTTCTATGAATAGCAGTTGTCTGGTAAAAGTTTTGTATTGTGGGTTTTTTTTATTTTTATAGCTTTCTTACAGGAGTGTCTGTGGGTTATGAACTTATGGGGTATTATTGTAAGGATGAGTTGTTTAAAGGTAAAAGTTTTATTTATTTGTCTTTGTGCTTATCTCTGGGAACAGAGGTTTTTTTTCTTCTCTCCTCAGCGGGGTAAAGGGTCTTCATTATTTTAATTTCTTTTTTTGTTTAAGCTTCTTATGGGATCACAGCTACTCTAATATCTGTTTGGCATTATTAATGGATATTTCTGTTCACATCTACAGTTTGAATACTTCATGCCCCCATACTCTCTTATGAATTAAAGGGAATACTTCAGCGTATTATTGTCTATCTCTATGGTACTACTAAAAGAGTTTTCAGTTCTATTAGGGTATTTCTTTATTCTCTTTTTATCTGAGGCTTGTCTTTTTTTTACTGACTTAGGTGTTCTTACGTTGTTTTTTTACACGTGGCTATTCTTTTTCTCTCACCCGAGTGGAGAATTGTGGTCTGCAGTTTTCACCTGTGCACTGAAAGGGTTAATATCTCACCCAAGCTTGGAGATGGTCGTGGCCAGTGGCTGTAGCAGTCTCGGTGCTGGATTTCAGGCTGAGCTGGGCATCTCCCTCTGTCCTGCAGCCGCTGGGAGGGGTGGCTCTGCCTGGGGCCCAGCGGGCAGGGGGAGGGCTCAGTGTGGGCAGGATGTCAGCAGCTGTGGCCCGGCCTGACCTGGGCTGGGGGCTCCCTGCCTCCTGTCCCCTGCCCGAGAGCCACTGGGGTCTGCTCCCACCCCGGTCGCACAGGCTGCAGGGGAGCGCGGCTGGCCCCACCAGAGCTCAGCTATATCTCCAGGCTGGAAGCAAAGAGAGAGATTTCTTGGGGTTTTAAAATGTGGATCTCACAGAGGTAGATCTAATTTTTAAATGGTATAAAATGTTGTTAGTTTTCAGAACTAGTCAGCTATTGGTCTTTCCCAGGCACAGAAGAAGCTCTCAACAGCTTTTCTTAAAGAAATTACTTCTGTGAGTAGTTTCTTACTTCTTCCTTAAATGTTAATTAATGTGAAACTACTACATGAAGTAACACACTCCCTAAGGGTTAACGAAGAAGTATTTCTACTCGGGGCAAATGGCAATAATCATGACTGTCAATCAAAGTCAACCTTCTATCACTTGATCCTCTTTGTAGGAAATATACACAGTATAATTTTTACCTGTTTGGAATAAGCAAACAGCAACATTTTCAAAAGCTGCTTGCATCCAGTGTACAGAAGAACATCTTGACATTGCCATTAGGCAGGGGAAGGTGTTACTATTGCTAAAATTATTCTTATCATGAGATGTTACATAGTGATTCATGTCATTATGGAAACACACCATGGAATCAGTATAAGCAGGAATACTGATATTAAAGCAAACACGGACATGAAACAAAGGAAAATATAATGATTTCATTATTTAAATCACTTTGCTGTGAATTGCTGGCTTTTGCTGTTATGTGTTTTTGCCACAATGTAATTGCTTAGGAAATAATTATGAATTGTGTCCACTCTTTATGTATAAAGAAAACAGTGGGCTTGTGCAAACGTGTAAAACCTTGTTACTGCTGTTACCTGCTTGCTAGGAGTGTAAGCTGGCCGCATGTTGGAGCTTTGTCCAGACCTGGTGGGGGCTCCCAGCCACTCCTGCTGAGGAGACAGCCAACATATTTGGCCTTGCCTGGACTTGTACCCCAGCACAGAAGGCATGACACAGCCCAACAAGAAACTGCCTATAAAAGAGCCAGTGACCAGGGGTAAGGTGGATGTGTTGGTGGAGCGGAGCTGCGTCCCCAGTGCTGCTTGCTTGTCCCTTATCAATGAATTAATAAATTGCCTTATTGATTGACCAACCCAATTGTGGTGAGCAATTTATAACATTCTGACTCCAGCTGTAGGGCTCTGGTATTTCTCTGTGAGTTTTGCCATGTTACAAAGCATACTTATCTCTTTAGAAAAGCCTTGTAAGTCAATGACACAGAGTCAGACAGCAAACCTGGGCTGATTTACCAGCATCACTTAACATCCAGAGGTCCAGGATTATGTTTTGCAGGATAAGGGAGTCTTAAAATAGGACTGATCAGTACACTCTACACTCCAATAATTCTAATGAGTGTACTCAGAATGAAAAATACTAAGAAAAAATCTTTTTCAAATAAACTTTAACCAGCTATAACAACAACAAAAAGCCTTTTTTTTAGTTTTGCTTATGTCTTCTCAGTGTTTCAACTGCACATTTATCGAACTCCTTACCTGATTGCTACTCAAGGGTGAAATAATCTCTGGTAGTTTTACTTGTGGAAAAGCCTCCAAAAGGCCAGAATAGCCTTAGAGGTCAGCTATGCATAGTAAGCGGTGTCAGGTGCACTATTTATTTATGCAAAACACATTGTCTTCATGCACTGAAGTGCAAATATGTGCTCCTCTGCATTCTCACTCTAACTGAGCTATGTCTGCTGCTCTTTAGGTCTCTACAGATTCCATCTACACCACCAAACAGGAGTCTGTTTATATCTGACCACAGTAAGATTGGGCTAGTTACACTTTATCTTTGGCCATCAATAGATGAACTATGAAAACACTGAATAATTTAATCTTTAACTACTTTATCACTCATTAGGATGACTGTAACACATTTAGCTCTGGCCACAGAAGCATTATTGTTTCCACACAAGATAAATTCAACAATTACAGAAAGTTATTTATTGTATCCTGTGGCTTACAACAGGCTTGAGTTTTTGTATCTCAAAACAGAGAAATCCACACATCTTCTGATTACATTTGCTTGCCTCAGCAATGTACAAATACCCACAGATGTGTAGGCATTGCATGGTTGTCAATACATATCTCATATATTGTTTGTATAAATCTTGTATATGGTTTGTGTATCACTGACACTGAATGCAATAGATTAATGTGCCAATGCCTAACACTTATTGCATTGATTAAATGCATACAATTTTCTCCCAGATCTCACTTAGGAATGACTGCAAGCACAGCACAGCATCCTTTGGGAGAATTCCTGTATTGGGTCAGCATTTTGTTTCCACTTTCAACGTTTTCTCCCAAACACCTATAGAAGCTTGCCATATCATCGGTTCGTGTTGCCTCTACCACAGCAACATGGTCCATAATGGAATCATTTGCTGTCATATATCCCTTTAGATGGGTTGTACTTGTTACCCATTTGTTTAATACCACATGGTCTGCATTGCAAGGAATGCATGCCAGCTCTTTCCTATCAACCTTGTCCATCATTCTGTACCACCCAGAGTCTTGTCATCCCCTTATTCAGAGATAGTACATTTATGAGTGTGTTGAGAAATGAAAGTCTTACTTGGTCCCTCTCTCCACTGTAACAACAGTTAAGAATCACGACAGTTTTCCCTTCTAAATACTGGCATTATTCACATATGTTTTAAATAATACTTAAAGAATTTTATTTAAATGTAAATATGCCAGAACTAACCATTAGATCTTATTATAAATCTTGGGAAAAAAAATTAAGGGGAAAGAAACTGCGCTGAAAATATTAACTTTATATGCAAAAACGTATGTGAGACCTAAAAGCATGGAAATACCTCTTGAAAGACCACAGGTCCATACATCCTGTTTCAAGAGTCAGGAAATTAACGTCTAAGGCTAAGAATGTGCTTACCTGACTCAGACCTCCCAAGAGTGGCCTGGCTAGCTCAGTGATGAGGTTTCTCTTCACTCAGGTTTCGAGCCAGCATATGTTTGTGGGGTTCACTGATTTTCTTCAAGAATTCAAGTCTATCAAGCGAGCAAAGAAATCGGGGGGGACTCTCTCTCTGGTTTGCATTCCACAGTTTATTTCTGTGAAGGGGAATCCAAAGGACAAGAGATCGAGGATTTGGGGTCTGGGGGGTCTCTTTTAACAGGGTTTCTCGGAGGGAGGGAACATCAGAGAAAGAACCAATTATTTTTCTCAGTTAGTACATCTTACAAACTTCCTACAAATCAAGGTTACACACACTGAGATAAGAAATAACAGACACCAACTTCTTCAAATGCCCACAAAGGTGTAGGAGTATTCTCCACAGAGGGGCAGAGGGGGAGAGAGGGGGGGCTTGGTTTCCTGGCAACCCAGGGGGGAAAGAAAGGGAAGGGAAGCATGCTCTCTCAGCTTCCATAGCTCAGAGACATTCTGGGACAGGAAAAACAGAGTTAGAAACTTCCGTGTTGGTAACAAGAGTCTCCTGGGCTAAAGAAATTTCAAGCAGCTGGAAATGCCAGCAGGGTCTCCCCTCCACTCCATCCGACTTCTCGCGGTGGTGCTGAGGAGAAAAACTTCAGTAACCGTGGTAACTTGACGCCAGGTAAACAATTAGGGGAAAGAGAAGCTGAGGGGGAAATAACAACTAAAAGAGGGGAAAAGATATATTTCAAGCTATCAACTACTAACATAAACTAACTTAACAACATTCTAACAACTCTACCACAACACTTACCCATAGTCTGATGAGTGATGAAATCAAACATTTGCTCTCCTGAAGTAAGGGAGTAAAACTCCTGAGACCTTTAGACTAGATCTCTGATCACATTTCAAAGAATGTAATCACTTGTAACTCTCTCTTCCTGAAATTGTTTTATAAGGCTTTCTTCTGGCTGATATGCCATGAACACCTGCTAGAATGGGAAAAAAAATGTTACTACAAGTATTAAAAGGAAGTAAGATGTGACAACTCAAAAAATACAAAACATGCATTCTGCAAACAGTCTATGTCTGAGGAAGAAGTAGTATGGTTTACTGCTGTCAGACCATTATCTAACATTATCATTTTATTATATCTTTATCACATTTTATTAGGTTATTGACTCAGAAGATTCTCCCCACATTCTCAAAGAGCGCAGTGCACCTCCAGACATACTCACAGCTGCATGTCCCATTTCGAAATGCACAGCCTTGGTATGAACAGGAGCTCAGCCAGTGCCATGCCTCTTCATGCTGCATGACACAATCCTCCTACTCCAGAGATGGGAGCGCGGCTCACTCCACCTGCACTCCCAATGGGATGATGTGGGCTGGGAGCTCAGTTTAAATGCTGATGTTTTGGTGAAAGCATCAAACTAAAGCTTGTAGTGCAGCTCAGTGTGGAGGTTCCATCAGCACAGATCCTACCCTTCAGCCCAGAGCTTGCAGACGGGGGACTGGGAGCAATGTATGAGGAGGGCAGGACGGCTTGATTCATCCTTGGGACAAACCCTTGAACTGCCCCTAAATTCTGCATCCTTTGTATTCAGTATCAATGGGCATCCTTCTCCCTAAGCTTTGTTAGGTCTCCCCCAGGTGAGACCATCAAAACATATCCAGCCCTAAACCTTAAAAAGACAATTCTACCAATAAGTAATTTATCTTCCTAACACGTGGACATCAGTCAGAGTTT
Source organism: Cyanistes caeruleus (assembly GCF_971803275.1). Taxonomy (NCBI): domain Eukaryota; kingdom Metazoa; phylum Chordata; class Aves; order Passeriformes; family Paridae; genus Cyanistes; species Cyanistes caeruleus. Next base: position 60,055,900 of record NC_141705.1, read on the forward strand.
GCTTGTTAGCTGCTATTTTACAGTCTTAACCTGCACCACAGGAGGTTTATGCTGAACATTAGGAAGAATTTCTTCACAGAAACGGTGCTTAGACAATTGGAATGGGATGCCCAGGGAGGCGGTGGAGTCACTGTCCCTGAAGATGTTTATGGAAAGACTGGGCATGGTACTCAATGCCGTGGTCTTTTTGACACCGTAGTGTTCAGTCACAGCTTGGGCTTGATGGTCTCAGAGGTCTTTTCCAACCTAATTGATTCCGTGACTGTTTCGCGAATTAAATCTCCCTTCTTGTTGACCAGGCTTGAAAGCAGACAAAGATCAAACATCAGAGAACATCCTCTCTTGAGAACATTTTCCCAAATCCCTCATTTTGCAGCTGAGGAGAGATGCCGAGCCCGGCCGCAGGTCCGCGCTCCCCTCAGGCCGGGCCGCGGTGGGCCGGGCCGCGGGGAGCGCCGCTGCCGCCGGCGGCCGCTGGGGGCTCCCGCCCACCCGCGGCCCGGCCCGCCATTGCGGGCATGGAGGGCGAGAGCACGTCGGCCCTGCTCTCGGGCTTCGTGTTCGGCGCCCTCGCCTTCCAGCACCTCAGCACCGACTCGGACACGGTGGGTGCCGCGGGAGGGCCGGGCCGGGTCGGGGGGAGAGGAGGGAGGGGCGGGCCGTCCCCGCCGCGGCCGCGCTGCCGCCGGGCCTCCCCTGCTCGACCCTGCCGGGAGAGCGTCCGGGTTCGGGGCTGTCCCGCCCCGCCGCCCCCGGGAGTCGCTTTGTGTGCGAGCAGCGGAAAAACGTGAGCGCTCCGTGTCCGAACGAGGCGAGCGGAGGCTGCAGCGCCGTGTCCGCCTCGGGCCGAGCGCGGCGCTGGCCAGGCCGCCCGACCCCAGCCCCGGTGAGCAGCACCACACGGCCGCTCAGGGCTGCTCGGGCTCAGTGATCACCGGAGCCTCCGCAAACCCACCAACACACCGCACTGCCTCCCTGGGGATATCTTCCTAACTGAGGGCTGATATGGAAAAATAAGTGAGAACTCACTCTGTTTAAAAATACATACATACATACATACATACATACATATATATATGTGTGTGTAAGTTCGTTTTGACAGCATTTTTCGTCTGCTGAAGCCAGCACTTAGTATTAGAGAGAAAATCATGATAGAATATGCTGAGTTGGAACGGACCCACAAGGATCAGGTAGTTCAACTTTTGGCCACTCACAGGACACCCAAGAATCCCACCCACCACATACCTGTGAGAGTGTTATCCATACGCTTCTTGAACTCTGCCAGGCTTTGGTGCTGTGACCACTTCCCTGGGGAGCCTGTTCCACTGCTCAAACACCCTCTGGGCAAAAAGAATCTGTTTATGATATGCGACCTAAACCTCTCCCAATTCAGCTTCATGCCATTCCCTCGGGTCCTGTCACGGTCAGTGGAAGGAAGAGATCAGTGTCTGTTGCTCCACTTCTCTAGAGGCAGCTGTAGACTGCAATGGGGTCTCCTCTCACTTTCCTCCAGGCTTCACAGACCAAGTGACCTCAGCCACTCCTGCTGTGGCTTCCTCTCTAGACCCTCCACCATCTTTGCAGCCCTCCTTTGGATACTTTCTAATAGCTTTGTATTTTTCTTACATTGTGGCACCAAAACTGTACACAGGACAGAGATAAGGCCGCACCAGTGGTGAGGACAGCAGCAGTGTCTGTTCAATGCTACTGTTAATGTGATTTTTTTTTTTCCTCTTCCCCTCTGAAGGAAGGTTTTCTCCTTGGAGATGTGAAAGGTGAAGCCAAGAACAGCATTACAGACTCACAAATGGATGATGTTGAAGTTGTTTATACAATCGGTTAGTGTGTCTACATTTTGCATAGCCTGCTTGGTTTCGGGCAGTAAATGACATTTCCGTTTTGAGGGACAGCAGTCAAGTCAAAACTCTATGGCAAGATCCTACATGCTTTGCTGATGTAAACAAAAAAAAAAAAAAAACCCCAAACAACCGAACTCTCACAGAAGTGTTATTTTGTAGCATTTTAACTGCTAAAAAAATTATAGTTTTAATGCAGAAAACAAAGTAATTTAAAGGAAATAATAGTTCTTAGTTCCTTAAATGGCTACTCTTTGACAAATAGCTTGTTACATTAACTTGGGGTTTAGACCCTTGTCTTGGCTACATCACAAACTCTTCTAGACTACAGTTGCCCTGGAAAAGATTGGTCTATCAGTGATGTGAACTGTAATGCATTAGCATCTATTACTTAATTTGGAGCTTATAAAATTCTGTGTGTGAAGGCTGCAAGCTCTTTAATAATTTCACTAAGTAGATGCCAGATGTATTTTTTGTTATCATCTTGATGTGATTGGAGTGGATGTGCACTGAGTAACTCAAGTGAAATCCTTCATACTACATACTACTCCTGCACCCAGCAGAAAGGAGAAAAATATAAAGTACCCAGTTTGATTTTTCAATTGACAAAGTAGAAAAATACCCAAAAAATACAGTTTATATTAGTGGTTCCCTTTACATTCAACAAAATTAATTAGAATCTATTTTGAAAAATTTTCCTTCCTTCATCTTATTTAATTAGATATTAATGCGTTTGATTTTAAGAAATTACATAGAATTATTTCTTGGTCCTTCTATCAGTTTCATGCCGATTATAGCAGACATGATATATTGAGCTGATGAACCCAGAGTAATATTGCTTTCTCTTTCCAGACATACAGAAGCATATTCCATGCTACCAGTTGTTCAGGTAAGAATCTTAAGTAAACAGATACTGAAAAGTTAAAATTAACCCTAACTTGAACTTTTCAAGAGTTAAATTTATATTGGCTGAGAAAATCACCCAGCTGTAACTACAGTAGCTGTATCAACCTCTTGGAATTACAGATGCAAAGTGCCTTATCTTATTCCTATTTTGGTTCTGTATCTTTTTTTTGTTTGTGTGTTTGTTTGTTTGTCTGTGCATGTATAAATAGAGATAAGGCATACTGCACCTTCTGGTGAGCTATGATACCATGTTAACTACAAAACAGTATCAACACATTGAAAAAAAAAAGCATTCCATACATTCTAACATCTCACACTTAACAGTATTAATTAAAAATTTTGAGGAAAAAAAAAAAAAAGAAAAAAAAGAAAAAAGATATTTCTTCCCCTTTAATTGTCCTAATTTTCTTCTAGCTTTTATAATTCTGCAGGAGACCTGAATGAACTTGCCCTGAAGAAAATACTATCAGGCTATAAGAAGGTATTTTACTTTCAAATCTAAACCATACTGAGGAGATTACTCAAATTTTGGAGGCTGTGCTGGATACCTCTTGCATCAAGGCTTTTTCTGATTTTAAACCTTTTATAGTCCTTCATGCTGCTGGTCAAAACAGTTACATCCTTTTCCTCCTTAAAAAACAGTTTAGCTTATCTTTGACTAGAGTTTGCCTATGTATCTGTCACAACTTTGTTTTTAATTATTAATTTCTCAAGTGAACACTTGGGTATTAAAGGAATTGCACCAATTTCTACCTTAAGAACAGTTGAGGTCAGCTCACAAATGGTTAAGGACTACTTCATCAAAAAAACTTAAGTCTTTTCCACGGAGCAAAGTTTTACAAGGGGAAAGTAGAAGCTGAAAAGAAACAACAAAACAGAAAGAAGCTTGCAGTTTCAGCTTGAACACAGGCTCAGAAACAGATCAATTCAACACCTGGTTTTGAAGGAAAGAAGATGGGAATTAGGGTTAGAAGTTTTAAGGGTTTCAAGTTATGAAAATATGCCTATGCACCTACTAGCAAACAATTCAGATATGACTTTGGTGCTGAATGAAACTTGATTCAGTGTGACACACAGGGACATCATGATTTAACAGTAACTGTGAATTTTCTTCTACTCGCAGAGCGTAATAGGATGGTACAAATTCAGACGTAACACAGACCAGATCATGACATTCCGGGAAAGAGTGCTTCATAAAAACCTGCAGTCACACCTATCAAACCAGGGGCTTGTATTCCTCCTTTTAACCTCTAGCGTGATGACAGAAAGTTGTTCTACTTACAGATTGGAACATGCTCTACATCGGCCTCAGGAAGGGTAATGTCTACTGCATGCACTAAAACTTGAAAGTGTCTCTACTTTATTGCAACTGAATCAGTAACACTGTTTATTTTACCTTTGAAACTTCTAGTAAGATTATTCCTTATGTTGCCAGAGCCCAGTTGAAGGTTTACACTGGAATTCTGTTCTGGGATTGCCCCTTTTTATCTGTAGTGCCAGCATCACCAAGCAGACACTGTCAGTTTATTTACACACATAAGCTGCTCCTGATCCAATTGTTTTGTGTACAGGATGTCAACCATACATGGTGTTCATCAAAATATTTAAATTGGTGTTAACTTTAGAGACATCCTACTCTCTCACAGGCTAGGCTTAGCAAGCAATGCATTAGTGTGTGTTGTAGTTAGAAAGAGGGGGAATTATGGACATTGCTCAGCTTCTGGTTGCTCCCAAAGTTTGCCTTTAGCCTCATCTGTATGTGATGTAATACATTTAGCAAGGATTAACAATACTGTAACTGTCCCTTCAGATCGTGGTTCACCGTAGCCCAGGCTAGCTCAGTGGACACACTGGCACTGCGCCAAGTGTGGGGAACTGCCTTGGTGTGGGGTACACCACAGGCAGAACCTTTAGAGCCACTTGTTGTATGGTGCAGGATCACTAACCAACACCAGGGATTGGGCAAAGGAATAAGGAGAAGGCTCTCTGTATGAGGTTCCAGCAGGGAAAGGTTTATTGAGGCTGAATGGGAGAGGGACAGAGGAGCCCCGAATACCCCATACACTGGATTAAATACATGGAGGTTTCAGGGGGTGGGTACAAACAGTTAACCAATAGGGAAACCAGGAGAGAGGACTGAGAGGAGGGGATTACAATTCAGGATCCAATAGGGATAAGGGGGAGGAGAGGGCAGGTCACATGGCCCAATGGGGCTTCAAGAAATAGGGGAATTCCAAAGAGGAGGTACTGCAAGGGGCTGGGCTAACAGGGGATTGACAGGGAAGGGTCCAGAACAAGTGACAGGGTTTACAATGACAGATAGGGAAGGTACTGGAATAAGGGGTTTGATTTCAATGATGGGCAGCATAGGGGAAGGTACAACTTAGGGGCAACCAACTCTGGGAGAAACATGGGGGAACATAGGAATAAACCATAAAACTGTGAACAAACTATTAAAATAACCACAAGCCACAACAGTCAAGAACATTTAACTTTCAAAGAGAGACCTTTGGTGGATATTAATAGATCATGTTTTCATACTTCTGCATTTGAAGTCTTTTCCAGAAAGTCCCCTTGGTGGTTACCAACTTGGGCATGGCAGAACAGCAAGGTTACAGAACAGTGTCTGGTTCCTGTGTATCCTCTGGTTTTGTGAGAGCTGTGAGACAACACAGGTACAACACGTATTTACTGATAGCTGTATCCTCCCACTACCATAACCACACTTACCTTTCTGTAAAAGCATTTAAGTGCTTTTGCAAATGTTATAGCCATACCTTGCTCACCTGTTGACCTGTTTTCTACAGTTACTTACCATTCCAGCATACTTAGAAATTAATTCAGTCCTGTATTTTGACAGGAGCTGTCTGTCTCAAAGCAGGCACATGGCATTGAAGCTCAAAACGCTTCTTTACTAATTAAAGCTCCTACTAAGTAAGCACTGGGATCCCTAACTGCAATTATACAGTTCTACTCTTGGTCCACAGGTCAGAATTCTTCCATGAAGATGGGTCCCTACAAGAGGTCCATAAGATAAATGAGATGTATGCCACCTTGCAGGAGGAACTGAAGGTAAGCTGGCCATGCCTGCCTCACCTTCAGCAGTTCTACAAAACCAAGGCAGCCAAAAGCTACAAAATCATGCACTGCATGAGAAAACACAGCCACGTCCAAAACACAGATCAGCATGTTCCATTTACTGTGCTGCACACTATATTCTCAAAGCTGAGGATTTAAATTCCCATTTGATGAAAGTACAATGTTTAATCTTCAAGTCCATGAATAAATTCTGACAAGAGGATTATTCTGAAGGAGTAGTATCTGTAGTTTATTAGATCTCCTTTGCCTAGATGGGATCAAATAAAACATCTTGCACCTTCTTCAAACCAAGGTTTAAGTTATCTGACAAATCCACCTCCAAATCATTACTTAAGCTTTTTACTACTTTGTGTCCAACTTTACCATGAGTACCTTTAAGAATTTTGCAACAATTTTAAAGTCAGCTGCTGTGAATACTGATATGCTGATCAACGTGCTCTTCTTCTTGCAGAAAATATGCATTACGGTAGAAGTCAGTGAACGATCTGTAGAGAAACTTTTAACAGAAGTGAGCCAATTAAAAGAAGAAATAAAGAGGAAAAAGCAACAAAATTGTTCGGGTAAGTTAACCAAATGTGATTCAAGCCTTGCCCTTCCAAAGTTGGCTCAAGTGACAGAAGCACAAAACACTTCTGAACCCGAGGCAGCCAAAACAGCAGTGGTGCAAGTGGTTCTGCAACTCTGTTTTTTTCCCTCAGGAGAAGATGAAAACCACCCAGCAGAGCCAAAGGAGAATGTTCTCCTTTGTCAGGCACTGCAAACATTTTTCCCCAATTCTGGACTTCAGACATGCATTGTTTCCTTCAAAGGCCGACAGATATCCAAGAACTGCTGTAACATAGACCACCATATTAATGTCATGGACAAACTGACTCTCATGGTAGAGGAAACAGACTTCACTGAAGCTGAAACAAGGCATCTAAACAAGCGTAAAGTCAGGGGGACCACAACAGTTTCAAAGTCATTCAAAAAATCCAGATCATTGCAGCTTCACCAAGAATCATTTCAAGATCAAGAGGACAGTGACCAGGAAAGGAAGCTTACACTGAGTAGCACTGAAACAGATGAGGATGTGTTTGAAAAAAGCAGAGATGCAAATGAATACCCACACTCTCCTACTTTCTGATCTGTCAGATGACCTTGCAAAAGCTACTGCCAGTATATTCCAGTGATGTATCAATGTATTGCACTGCACAATGTATGTAACAGGGCATTTTTGCAGGTTGGTTTTTTTTCCCCCAGTGCATGAATTCTGTTTGGCATAAAGATAAGTCCAAGATGACATTCTCTCACTTTGCCTTCCAGAGTTCCATCTGTCTTCTCTCTCTCAGGGTTCAAAGACTATGCTACAGGATACTATGATAAACATGTCACATACTGCTTCAAAGTGATACAGCTTCAAGCTGCTGGTGAAGAAGCAGTGCTACTTTCCTGATGCAGGGAGCATCAAATGAACACTTAACAGAATCAGCTGTCTACATGAACTGCCAGAGTTTAAGTACATTACTTTATCCTCAGGAAACCAGTACTTGTTTACTTCTCCCCATCTTACAACCCAGCAAGGGAAAAAACAGCCATGTGAGCTTTAGCAACACTGTGAGCAGAGGAAGGGGTCCATACAGCTGCCAGTTTCTAATATTGCTTTAATCTTCCTTCAGACAATAACTTCCAGAAACTTCCTGAAGAAAAATAAGAGAATGACTGACATCCACCCCTCAGTCAACCACACATTATGTAAGCAAACCACATTTCCAGCAAACAAGTATATAAAGATGAAACACGGTTTTATTGTTTATTTCTGTACAGTATATCACTCTGGATGTTTGATATTACATAGCTTGGGGTCTGTGAGAAATTGTGGGTTCTTAAACATAATCGGCATAAATCCTGTTAAAAAAAAAAAAAAAAGGTGTTGTTAGTAGAAAAGTAGCCTTGAGCTGGAAAACTCAAAAGCAAAATCACACTTACCAAATACATGAGCTCTTTTAATGGCCTTCGTAATTTCCTTCTGCTTCTTATTACACAAGCCTAAAGAGATTAATTAGTTTCAACACTAAGCAAGTCATTGCAAGGTGAAAGGCATGGTACTGACAATTCCCTCTAGCTTTGATTAAATCCTTCTAGAAAAATGCACGTATGCTTTTACTGTTAAATACAAAATGCATACAATTAATGAATATTTTAATTCCTTTGCACAGGCTACTAAGTCAGGGGAATACTATTACCAAATAGTTGAGACTGGTTACTTCCAGAAAGACTGCTGATACACAGTTACTTAGACTCACAAAAACATTATTATTAACCCAAATAGGATTTAATTTCATACTTCACATACCTGTGATATGCCTGCCATAAATGGAGCCAGTATATGGAGAAACAAACTGGGAAAGAAGCTACTTAAAATTAAGAAAAATCAAAGTCAGTTTAAGAACTTTTTTTTTTGAGCTTTATATTATGTTACTACTTGCACTCTATTTTTCATTTTTTTCATCTGTTTTTTCTGCCTGAAGAAAAAAGTACAGCTTGGAGCTAGGCAGTATTTACTATAGAAAAATTTCCATGCTTTGTGTCAGCTGAATTGTAACCAAGGACTCTATTTGTTAAAAAGCAAAGTTGTCACACATAATTAGTAGATTAAGCATCTTAGCATGACTGCATCATTTGACCCTTACCCTGCATATATTCTTACTCTTAAGTTTTAAGTCCCTACACATATGAATGGAGTTTTTTAATCATCGTTTTTTTAATCACTTTGGACTTCCTACAGATACATTTAAAAACAGTAAAGCAGTTACCTTATCTAAGGCTAACTTTAAGGATAACTTTCAAACTCACCTGCACATTCTTATAGTCCACATTTATTCCACATAAGACACATCTCTTTGGAGGATCTTTATAGGGGTTCTCCATGTGTATGGGCTGAAATCAGAGAATTGATTAACAGCTGTAAGCTTCACAAGAAAATAGAGAGCATTTGTTACTTTTAATCCTTTGATCAGTATTTGTCTTAAAACCAGAAGAGCTATTTAGTGCACCACTGAAGTTTTTCAATAACTTTATTAACTCACTTCTTCGTACCTTGCAACCTAAAAGACTTCTCACAGGTAAACAGCCTTTTATATTTTAGTAACAAGGACACTAGCAACTCTGTTAAATCATTCAGTAAGATACTGCTTACACCTTCTACTTGGAAATCAAAATCTACAGAAGCTGGTAGAAAAGTAATTTTGTCTGATAAGTCACAAGAATTATTTTTATTTTAATAATATTTTCAAAGCAAATGGCCTGGGGAAGCACCTGCATGCTCACACTTTCTGAAGAGAGAGATTCAGAAATACCTCCTAAGGACTGAAAGCCTCCTCAAACTTCAGAATACACCCAGCACCAAGTTCTTACAAGATGTGAAAGGTGATTTTTCACTTTTCACAGAGTCACAGAACAGTCAGGGTTGGAAGGGACCTTTGGACATCAGCCAGTCCAACCCCCTGGAGCAGGTGACAAAGGAACGTGTCCAGGTGGGGTTAGAATGTCTCCAGCAAGGAAACTTCACGACCGCCACGGGCAGCCTGTTCCAGTGCTCTGCCACCCTTAGTGTAAAGAAGTTTTTCCCCATGCTGAGGTGAAAGCTCTTGTGTTTTTAGTTTGTGGCCACTGGTCCTTGTCCTGTCGCTGACTCCACATCCCAGTTACTAAGACAGCAGGTTTAACAGGCTCTAGTTAAGATACTGGAATACAGATCCGTGGGGCCTTAACTTCCAGTGCCTGATGACCTCTCTGCGCTGCGCTCCCCAAACGGATTCGGGGTCTGAGGAGCCCGAGCTACACAGCGCCCAGAGCAAAGCGATTCCAGCCATCGCTAGTGCCTTGCGGAGAGGGAGCAGCGGGACAGCGGGACAGCGGGGCAGGTCGGAGAAGCCTCACCTGGTCGGAGCGCCCAGGCTGTCCCTCATGCTGCAGGCGGCGTGGACGCGCCCACAGCGCGGCTGCAAGGGAGACAGTGACAGTTAGCAGCGGCAAAGCTCGACATCCCAGACACGCGAACGCCCCCGCAGCCGCTTGCGACAGAGGGAGAGCGGACAAGCGGGAGGGACATACCGGGAACCAGGCGCTGCCAGGGCCTCCGCGCCACCACGGCCCGAGCCGCCATGACAGCCCGCTCCGCCACTTCCGCTCTGACGTCACTGCCGCCGGCCGCCTGCTGGCCAATAGAAGCGCGGCGTTTCCGACTGAGGGCGAGCGATTGGCCAAGATCCGGTCACGTGCTTCCCCACTCGGCTGCTGCCGGGAAGTTCCTGCTCCCGCCATGGCGGCTTCTCCCCGTGTCCCTCCGCGGCCGTGAGGGCCCCGCGCCGCCTCCGCGCAGCCCGGCCATGGCGGAGCCCAAGCTCGCCGTGCGGAGGAGGAACCGCTCCATCTCGGAGCGCAAGCGGAGCCGGGCCCCGGCGCAGCCCATCGCCGCCAGCTCGCCGGTGGCTTGCAAGAGACCGAGCTCTGGTGGCGAGGGACCCCCGGCGGAGGCCCCGGTAGGGGATGGCGGGATCCTGGAGCTGGTGGTGAGGCGGGGAAGCTCCGTCTGGGAGGGTGGAGTGTGTCGGGAAGGGCTGTACTTTGTATGAGGGGGTATGATGCCGTTTGGTTTTAGCTTTAAAAAAAATCATCTCTGTCTTCTCTCTGCACGCGTATTCTCCTGCTTGTTGGATATCTGTTTCGCTCTGTCAAGGCATTCCTTCAGACCCCAAGCTGGGTTTTCCTTACAGACGACAGCAGACAAAATGCTCTTGTGTCAAGTTGGGACAGACTTAGGTGAATCGGCTCTGATACTTGTGCTCTGCAAGATGTTCTGCATTCTGTGGTGTTGCCTCAGGGGGTTGATAACTTCTGTTTCGTTTTTGCAGTGCAGTCATGATAGCGAGGAGGATATGTTCGGTGATTATGACAGCTTTTATGGAAACGATTCATTGATGGCTCAAGTGGATGATATTGAAGACAAATACCTGCATGATAAAAACATGGATGTGAAAGCAGATGGAGAGATCATACTTGGGAACCTGAAGTCAGGAGTTCACCAGAAAGAGCAAGATGACTTTTCTGCTTCAGAAAATGTGGTTGTCCTTAAAAGTGACAAAGAGGGTGCTTGCCAAATGTGTAACAATAACCCAGCTGACAGCAATCAAGAATTAACTGAGTCTGTTTTAGATGACTTGCCATCATCACAACTTGTGTATTTTGAAAAAATGAATGAACTTTCTTCTGCTTCTAGAACATCTCCAGTCTCAAAAGGGAGGGATGAACATGTGAATTCTTTCTCAGACAAAATTAGGGACCCATTGTCTTTTTATGCTGGTGCTGAACACAGGAACAGACCTACTGACTCTTCCTCAGACTCCAAATGTGTTTTATTTAAAACTGAGAGTCTCAAAGATCACCTGAAAAGTGCTATGACTGGAAATGCTAGAGCCCAGACGCTGCAGGTCTCCAAGTCCAAGCAGCTCAAAGAAGCTGTTTTATCTGAAGAGATTTTTGTGGCTAGGAAAGCTATTGAATCTTCTTCTGTCGATATAGGCCCTTTTTACGGATTATCTAGCAAGATTAAAGATTTATTCAGACAACTTCGAGGGATTGAAACACTTTATGGTAGTGTAACTAATGGTCTGTTGGGAAAAAGAAAATAACTGCTAGTGGAGTGTTGTCTGTTTCACTCATTATACTGTAAAAATATTTAAGGCAATGCTTAATGTTAACCATGTTAGAAAGTAGTTGTCCTGTTTTAGGAAGTGGCTATCTTGGTGTTTTAGATGGATAGAAAGAGTGGATGATATCCATCTGGATTACAGAAGACTTTGGAAGTCACCATCACTGAAAGCTTGAAGTGCTTTTTTGAGGAAAAGCTCTCAAACACTGAGATCAAAGTGTTCTGAATGAAACACGGGAATTTTGGTATCAACCAACATGCCCCTGGGGTTGCTGATAGTTCCCTTTTTGTTTTGCAGAGTGGCAGCATGACTGCTTAATGTTAGAATCCCTACAGCAAAGGAAGAACTTGATATACTCATTGCCAACCAGTGGTGGAAAAACTCTTGTCGCTGAAATAATAATTCTCCAAGAATTACTCTGCAGGCAGAAGGATGTTCTGATGATCCTGCCATATGTTGCCATTGTCCAAGAAAAGGTCTGGTTGCAGTATTTCTGGTACTGCTTTAATTTTATATAAATCTTTCCTGATACACTTTGTTTACTTGCTCACTTGCCTGGTTTTCAGCAAGGTTTTTGTGAATATATGGTGGGAAGTGAGTGACCTCTCTGAAATGCTGCTCTGAGGGTCAGTATTTTGCAGTGGAGCAGACGCAAATCATGAGGTGAAGATGTTGAGTTATGAAGTAAAGGGTGCTGAATTTTGAAACAATGCCTTTTTGGGATGTTTAGTTCTGCAGCCTAAGAGCTGTGACACTCAACTTGCTGAAGAGGTGGTCTTGAACTAAAAACCAACATTTTTTTGTTATAAAGGGAAAGCTAGTTTTAGAGAACAGATGAAATAAAACTTCATAATATGTGTAGACAAGACACTTCAGTTCTGTAGCTGGAATAGATATTCCTAGCTAATATGTTTTCACTAACTTGTGATATGGGTCGGTTTTCTGTATGTTGAGTTCTTGAGGCAGCTCCAAAAAATGGAAAATGAAATCCAAAATGAGCATGAATTTGTTCTCTAATTGATTTTCTTTTGTAGGTTAGGGGTTTATCGAGTTTTGGGATAGAATTGGGTTTCCTGGTTGAAGAATATGCAGGAAGTAAAGGACGATTTCCACCAATCAAAAGGAGAGTTAAAAAATCTCTTTATATTGCTACTATAGAAAAAGGACACGCTCTGGTGAACTCCTTAATCGAAACAGAAAGAATCCATGACCTTGGCCTGGTTGTGGTAGATGAGGTAGGCCATAAGATGTACTCAGATTTATCAGATGCAAGTTCTTTTAGGGCTCTAATAAGCAATTATTTAGGAAGGAGCAGTTCTTTTCCTGCTTGGTTTTGCTCAGAGTGTTCACCCTGAAAATTACTTTTATTTTCTGTGTTCTGAATTGTACATAATTGTACATAATTCTGTAATTCTGAAAGTTTGTTTTGTTTTTTTTTAATGAAGCATTGCTATTTTAGAGCAATAGATTCATATTGAGAGATCTGTGGTGGTAGTGGTTGATGGTGAATTCCTGCATAACTGCTTGACATTTAGAAGTATCTAATGAATTGCAAAAAGGCATAAAGAATTTTAATTGTATGGAATGTACTTTATGAAGCCTAGAATTTAAGGCTTAGATGTGAAACCATGAAACTTTATGTCTGGTATTAATGATTCTGTAAAACATTGACAAAAAAGAAAAATATCAAGTAACATTTGGCTGTGAGAATTGCCTCTTACAGTGGTAGAGCTGAGTTGTGTTACCAAGGGTTGATTGTGGAGTTGAATAATGTGTATAACATCTAAGAGGGATTTTAATTCATGGAATTCTTCAGGCTGACTGACCATACTTTAGCACCGTAGCTTCTAAACAGAGGGCAGCTGAAGCACTAACTTCTGTTTTTTCTGGAAGCTGGCTGCTAGGAATGTTGTCACTCTAAGTGTTGCTTAAACCACATTTTGTTTAAGATTGCCTCAGACTGGTGAATACAAAGATCCCCACAGTGATTGTTTACTGTCAGGAGTTAACTGTTTGTGTCAGTTGTGGTCTAGTTAAATGGAAGGTAAATCTTGTCTGCATTTACCCATGAGTTTGTTTTTCTGTGATTCATACATTTTAAATGAGGTTATACATCTGAACTTAACAATCCAAATTTACACGAGAGATATCACGAGGAAGTCCAGCAAAGTCAGTTCTGTAGTATTTCTTTAGGTCTCTATATTTTGGAGGTTTTTTTTAGAAAAACTCTCAACTCAGTAGCATTCTTACCTTTTCTTTTTCCCTTCTGTGCACAGCTGCATATGCTTGGGGAGGGAAGTCGTGGAGCAATACTGGAAATTACTCTCGCAAAAGTTCTTCACACCAGCAGTAAGTCATGGCTACAGTTAATGTCATTAACGTTTTGTAGTTGTGGCCTCTCTGAGAGAGGTCCCACCATCATTTTCTGGATTTGTGCTATTTTGGCCGCTTTTGAAAAACATGGCATGACTCCATGTATTAACAGCATTTACTCATTTAAGTGTTAATTGACCCTGTAATGATGTTAGGGTGTTTTTGAAGCTCTTTTGATACTTCGTTGTGAAATCCTGAGTATTGTCAAATGTCTTCCATTTCTTTGTAGGAGTCCTTTAGGCGTCTATTTAAATGCTTATTTTATCACATTTAAGTCTCAGTATTTTGTAACTTAGTATTATTTCACAGTGTTTCTTTAGTAGCAGCCTTTCCCTTCAAATCTGCTACTTTGGCATTTTGAAAAGACTAACGATGAAGGAGGAGTCTCATGACTTTAATACTTAACAGATGTCTTAAAAGTTGGTCATGTGATAATAAATTCATCTCAACTTCTGTTTTACAGAAAAGACACAAATCATTGGCATGAGTGCAACATTAAATAATGTTGGAGACCTGCAGAAGTTCCTGCAAGCAGAGTACTACACTAATAATTTTAGACCGGTCTGTATGCAAGATACAGGAGCTAGTAAAGAGGATATTTGCCTTTAAAATCACAATGTATCACAGCTTTTGTGCTTAACTGCACAGTATAATATAAGGCCTGCTATTGCTCTCTAACTACTAACAGTACAATGAATAGCACAATGCACTTCTAAATACACAAATGCAATAATCTTTATACTGCTGTGCTAATGCATTTGTTTCATTTTAACTTAAGCAATTCCTAAATTACAGCTACTGTGATGAATCATTGCAGTCCATTTGGTGTAACTAGAATCTGTACTGCTGGCTCTTGTATGCTGTCAGGACAGCATGGTTTATAAATAGCTCATGGGATGCAATTTTGGCACTCTTCATTATGATTCATGCCTTATCAAGGCAAATAATTAAAACAATTAAGTTCTCTTAAAAATTCTAAAGCATCTGCTTATGTGCAAGTATGTATATGACATGTGATGTGTAGAGAAAAGCTGTACATCATCAACAGCTTAGAGAAAACAGAGTAATTTAAGTAATTAACAAAGTTTCTCTTTGTGGCTTCCATCTTGCTAGGTAGAATTAAAGGAATACATAAAGATAGGAGACACCATTTATGCAGTTGACAGCAAAGCAGAAGATGGCTTTGCTTTTTCACGGCTCCTTAATTTCAAGGTAAAAACATGCTTGTAGTTTCTTTGAACTGTTGTGAAATGCATTATTTTACAGTGATTTTCTTATAGACTTTTTACTAGAGAAATTACTTAAACATGATAATTCATTTGTAGTACCCATGACAAAGAAGTGGTAGGCTTTGGGAAGGAAAAAAGCCTTAAAATACTGAATGCTTAACTTGATTTTCACTTATTTTTTACTTCTCATGGTAGAAGTTTCTTCAGTATTTTGACATGTGAGGAGTAATGTGTTTGAGTATTCCAGACACTCAGCATCTTATGTTTGGAGGTAGATTTTCTCAGCAGTTGATCACTCTTAGGCAAAACTGAAAGAAGATAGCCTTTGGGGGTTTTGCCAGCTTACTGCTGCCCTGTAGGGATTCATTTCAACCTTTACAAAGGAAAATGAGTGTAATGGTAGACTGCCAGGATCACAAGTGTGGCTAAAAGAAAATGAACTATTAAGGGAAAAA
This sequence comes from Cyanistes caeruleus, assembly GCF_971803275.1. Classification (NCBI taxonomy): domain Eukaryota; kingdom Metazoa; phylum Chordata; class Aves; order Passeriformes; family Paridae; genus Cyanistes; species Cyanistes caeruleus. The sequence goes on from NC_141705.1 coordinate 60,071,511, forward strand.
GCAAAGAATTTGATTTGTATATCCATATATCCCTCAAGTTAGATGTCTTTCAAGTGAGGGTTGGGGGAAAAGCTTACCCTACAACTTCTCAGAATTACGTCACATTAAATCAAATGGGAGTATTCAAGCAACAGCTGAGAATGAATATTGAATATTTAAGTTATGACTTAATTCCTGAGTTTAAATATTAGTTAATCTGTGTTTATTACAGTATTCTAGTAATCTGGAGAAAGCAGATCCTGACCACATCATTGCACTGGTTACTGAAGTTATTCCTAAATATTCCTGCCTAATCTTTTGTTCCACTAAAAAGAGTTGCGAAAATGTAGCTTCAATGGTGTGCAAGTACCTCAAGAAGTAAGTTTCTGTCTTTTTTTTTAATTATATGTGAAATAATTGCTTACAACTTGGAATTTATTGTCATCTAGTTTGCAAGTGTCTTTTCTTGGTGATTAGAAGTAAATGCTTTGAACATGGAATCATATGAAGTTGCTAACTGCATAAGTGATAGCAAACTGTAAAAGGCTTATTAAATAAAAACTTTTTTTAAAGTTCTTACTTTTATACCAAAACAGTTGAAGAAGATGATTGTCAGAGGAAAATACTAAAGAAAAGAAAGAAAAGCATACTAAATTAATCTTTGTGTCCCTTTGGCACTGGTTTCTGGAAGCTTTGAAAACAAATGTTTTTCTCTATGTCTTGGTATTTGGTCATGTACTTTGGTAGTCATTGGAATATCTTTGTTCCATACCCACCTTGGAAATCTGAATTGTAAAATGTAAAGCAGCCAGTATTTGATCCCTTCTGTTCCTGTGTTTGCAAATAAGGAAGGTTCTATTGCAATTAAATCAGCCTCCTGTGTATTGCTGTTTCAAAGTTTCTAGAAATAACTATTTCTCCAACTTAGATGATAGAGGAATGGATGATGAACGGAAGTAGACAGTAAGCCTGTCTCTTGGTTTTGATTTTCTTTTTAATTAATGATTGGTCAATGTCTAAAGAAATGCTTTTCCTCCTCCAAGAGAATTTAGAGCTCACAGGGAGAAAGAAAAAGAAGATCTCATCAAGAGCCTGAAGAGTGTTGGAAATGGAACTGTCTGTCCTGTTTTGAAGCAAACAATCCCTTTTGGTATTGCCTATCACCATAGTGGCCTTACAAATGATGAAAGAAAAAGCATAGAGGAAGCTTATTCTTCAGGTGTCCTGTGTCTGCTTGCTTGCACAGCCACTCTAGCTGCTGGAGTCAACCTGCCAGCTAGAAGGTTAGTAGCCAAAACTTAATTTTTTTGCACTGATTTCTTGCTTTGTAAAAAAAAAAAATATAAAATCTTAAATAAGTTGGAAATCTCAGTGCTATTTAAAATGCTTGTGCTTTTACCATCAGATTGGAAGGACCGGGGATTTTGTGTTCAACTTGGGATAGAAGACTGTGCAGTATTTATGTAGGAAGTGTGAATCAGTAGCAAATAACTCAGAGTATATCACTGAAGAACACTTACCTAAATGGATTAAATAAGTTTTAATAAATTGAAAAATGCTTCAGTGTTTTTAGTAGTGTTATTCAAGAGGACAGTGGTTGGGAGATACTCTCCTAAGAACAGTGTTTTAATGGTAAAATAAACTTTTTCTAAGGAGTTACAGTTGGTATATGTTTTAACACAAAAATTTATTATATTTTCATATACAAGTTCTGATGATAGGGCTGCTGTACTCTGTGTGACCAAAGATGGTTTGCTAAGAATCCACTTCTGTGTGCAGATATAATACACCATAAATAGTTTGATTCTTTACAATTGATTTACACATCTGTCCAAAGAGGTGCATTCGATTTTTATTAGTTATGAGGTAAGGGGCACATATAAAGAATTAACTTGAATTTGTAACATTTTATTGCTGATTTAGTAATTTGAATATAAAGTAAAACTTATTCAAGACTTCTCTGCAGGGTGATTCTCAGAGCTCCTTATGTTGGCAATGACTTCTTGAAGAAGAACCAGTATAAACAAATGATTGGCAGAGCTGGTCGAGCTGGTATTGACAGTGCTGGAGAAAGTATTCTCATAGTGCAAGAAAAAGACAAACACTTGGTAATTTTTACAAAGCTATCAGTAATTTAAATTGCTGGGTTAAGATGGTGGAATAAACAGGAGGAGCCAAGCTGCCTAGGTTAATTTTTGTTTACCTCTTAAATTTGTAAGTATTTTACTTATGTAATAATAGCTTTAAACTACCTTTATGTGGCTTGTTTTCAAATGGGAACTGTAAACTTTCAATGCTTATCCTCATTTTCTTTATAATCTGAATCATGGATATCAGGTTTGATTTTTTAAAGTGTAAAATTAATGCATGAATATTCCTCTGTACTGATATATTCCTTGCCCCTTTTAGGTTCAGGATTTAGTTCACAGTCCTTTGGAGAATTGCTACAGCAACCTTCTGCTGGAGTTGACCAAGGGAATGCAGAGCCTGTTATTATCTTTGGTTGGACTGAAGGTATCAGTTACCTCTTCTATGTGAGTAACTTAAGTGCTTGGAAATGCCAAGAAAATGTCTCCTGTTAATTCTGTAGAAAAAGACAGACTGCTTAAACACTCAGTGTTGCAAAGTTCAGAACAGCTTTAATCAATTTTTTTGTCCTTATCTGGTTAGATCTTTTAATTTAACTCATTTAGTAAGTAATCATGTAACACAACAATTACTTTATGTGGAAAAGCAGAAATTATATCTACCCTATAATACAATAGAATAGAACAAAATGTATTTCTGATACTTTATTCAAAATACAAATAGAAACAGTGGAAACAAGTTAATATACAGTAGCTAGAATAATGGAACAGATGGAGAGCAGTCCATCAGATCCACCACCAAGCAGCTATCATTCTATTTGTTGGGATGTATTTCTATAGAAACACAAACACTTTATTCAGTAATTTTTATCTATGTCTTATTAACTGTGTGATTATAACTTTAAATATGCTAATTACTTTCCAATCTGGTGCAGATAGCAGTTACCCATGAGGAAATAGACAATTTTATGCTCTGTACATTGCTGGGTGTTCAGCAGCAGCTACTGTCTAAAGAGAAGAGCCTCTCAGAGATAATTAAAGATGGGCTGGAAAATCTAATAGAAAAAGGACTCCTAAAAGGAAGAATATCTGAGAAGGACTGCAATTCCAATTCTACCCTGACAATCACACCCTTGGGTAAAGCTACATATAAGGGTAAGGCTTTTTCTAGTCTTGTTATTAAGCTGCAATGAAAAATAATTTGTAGAGAAAGAGTTTTACTACATGATGTAGTGGACGGAAATGGGAGTGAAGTAGCTTTTCATTTAGTAGCTTACCACATTCATGACTGAATGTGATGGGAATGAAGTGTGATAATACTGATCCCACTGGGAACAAAACCAGAACTGTACCCCTAAAAAACCACTTCAAGATTTGATTTAGTGGTTGTAATCAAAGTGGCTCAGGACCTTGTTTTACAAGTAATTGTTATGAACAGGTTATTGTAAACAGAAGGATTTCTTGGAAAGCTTAAGAGGGAAAGGGAGGATATGATATGTAGACCAATTGTAATTTAAAAAAAAATATCAGGAAGTTCTGTTTTCCTGTCATAGAAAGATTTTGGGATATGGAATGTAATTGGAGTAGGATGAGTCTGAAGGGTTCCTTCAATCTATATTATTGCAGGATTTCAGTAAAGCCAAGGCATTTCACAAGCACTCCAAAACCACACACAACGAACATACATGGAAATAGGTGACTGCCTCTCCTCAGCTTTGCTTCACTCCTCATGTTATGTTAGAACAGTTACTCAGGTTACAGATATTTCTCTCCTGTTCAGGTGATGTAACAAGCGTTTGTGGAAGGTAAAGACAATACCGATTCTGTGTTAAAATGTACTTTATTTAACTCTGTGTGCCTGTTTATAATTGTGCTTACTCTTACCCTGTGTGCTTATTCTCTAGGCTCAATAGACTTGGCATACTGCAATCTTCTGTACAGAGACTTGAAGAAGGGTTTGGAAGGGCTGGTTCTCGAGAGCAATCTTCATCTTCTGTATCTGTCAACTCCCTATGATATGACTTCTACCTGTAGCCCAGATTGGATGATATATTTGAGACAGGTGAGAAATTGCTATCAAACATGCATTGGGGCATTCAGTAATCCTGTGTATTAAATTTGGAGGACGTTTGTACACATTGGACATAAAGTGGGGTAACAGTCTGATGGCAAATATGCTAATTTATTTTTACTGGGGGAACACTAAAATCTATTTAATTCTGTTAAAATGAGGCATTCAGAAATGGACATTTACAGATAATTCAAACAAGGAGGGGAAGAACCTTCAGAGCTGGCTGTGACTGGTGACTGTAGTGTTACTCTACTGATTCTGTAGAGATACTGAAAAACATTGTTGCACTGTAAATGATACACTTGTGTTTTCTATAATATTAACAGAACTAAATATCTGAAAATTCTTTATATTTATTTTAGTTCAACCAGCTAAGCGCAGCAGAGCAAAAAATAGCAGATATTGTGGGAGTGCCTGAAAGCTTTATTACAAAGAAGGCTTCTGGTCAAGCCATCAGAAAGGTAGGCTGGAGATTTCTCATACCTAAGATGACAGTTAAGTAATTTAATTTGACTGTTTACAAATTCCAGATTATTTTTCTGCTAGTGTTGTTTATTGCTGTTCTGATTATTAAAGTTCTTTTAATCTCATTGGTTTTTATGTTTTAATGTCTTTTTGTTTAATATAGAAATGTTTTAAAGCTCTGAAGGGAGTAGATATGAAAAGATTTGCCTTGTAGTACCAACAGAACATCTGCAATGTGATACTGGCTCTGAATTCTAGCTTGTCTTATCCCTAGAATGTGGACAATGCCGTGGTGAACAGGTTCTACCTGACGTTTGTCCTTTACACCCTACTGAAAGAGACCAATATATGGAGTGTTTCAGAGAAATTTAATATGTCCCGGGGATACGTGCAAAATCTCCTCAGTTCTGCTGCCTCCTTTGCATCCTGCCTTCTACGTTTCTGTGAGGTACTGTGTTAAAAGAATGTAAATAGATTCTTTGTGGTTTAGTTTTGCAAAATCTAGAGTTTTTTTTCTCTTACTTTAGAGCTGAATTACCGGTGTGGTATTTCATCTTTCTTGTGCAAAAATGTTTCTTCACATTTCCTGTTCTATATTATTTTTTCTATTGAGCAAAGAATGTTCATACAATGACATTTCTGATAGTAAAAGCAAGCTTTACACCCTGAGAATGTGAAAATATACAAATTTTACAGGGCATTGATCACTGCCAGTGCTGTTGGTGAAATAATTGAAATAAGGCCTTGCTTATCCTTCAGAATTGTCCCAGCTTTGGGATGTTCAGCTGAAGAGCACTGAATACACTTCTGCAACTCTCTGAAAGGATGACTAGAAATATTAGTGCTTCCCCCATCAAAATGCCAAATGTATACTTGTTGCCACAGCAGAGTTTTGTCAGTCATGTTTCCCAAATATAGAACTCTGGAGCTGAGTTTTAGCAATCTTTGTCTCTGCAGGAATTGGAAGAATTCTGGGTTTATAAAGCCTTGCTGACAGAACTTACCAAGCGTTTGACATACTGTGTTAAGACAGAACTCATCCCTCTGATGGAGGTAGCAGGGGTTCTAGAGGTCAGTAAACCTGGCTCCTTGAAACTTTTCAATGTTAACTTGTGTGCTAAATGTTACTCTGCCTTTCAAGTGTATCTGGCAGACCAAGCTAATTTGTAGCTGGGAATTCAGCATAATTCAGTAGATACTCCACAAAAGTCTGGAAGCTGGGGGAAAAGTGATCTGTTGAGGAAATGGGAGCTGGAGCCAGTATTTTTCTTCTGGCTGCTGCCACAACAACTATGAAAATACTGTATTTGGACAATAATTTAGCAGTACACTTGATTGGAAAACAGAGTCCAAGTTTCTTTCATTTGAGGACTCTTCAGTTCATGGGAGTAAAGAGGTATAAGAATTTACATATTTAAGTTAGAAGATCCTTGCAGAAATATGCAAAGTCCTGTTGGGAGCTTTGGCTTTGGCAATCACTCGTAGTTCTGCCTGTATTTTAAACAAGAAATTTAACCAGTCTCTGAATCAAAGACTCCTATTAAAATAAAAGCTCTTTTGGGGCTCCAGACCAAGGTTCTGCTCTTTGCAAAATGATTTAACTAGCCTGTCCAGCATATTGTAGAATGAGTTTGTCAGACAACTATTGAATTTAGTAGCAGTGAGGTTTTAATCTGAGAAGCTGAACAAGACAGACACCTCCAAAGAATGTGGAACTGTCGTTCCTGTCAGTGACAGTGAATGGAGTAAACATGGTAACAAGAGAAGACAGCGGTGTTGGTGTTATCTAGCTCAGAGAAAATAAAGGCAAATGGGTTCCTAAGAGGTGGGTAAGATTGCAGGTGGTAAATCTTAGTGGTGAAGCTGTGCTTTTGGGCTGTAAAGATTCTCAGGGAGTATTCATATTAGAAAAAGAGAATTGGATTGATTTTCAGAATGAAATGTTTGAGGTTGGTGCAGAGATTGGTACTTATCAGTAATTCTTATTTCCTGTTCTGATAATCTAACACAATTTTGTACTATCAGGCACGAGCAAAACAGCTTTACAACGCAGGGTACAAAACTTTAGCACACTTGGCTAATGCAAATCCAGAAACTCTGGTGCGGATGATTGAGCACTTGTCACGACGTCAAGCCAAACAAATAGTTTCATCTGCAAAGGTGAGTTAGAAACAAAGCTGTAAAAACCTGCTTCAGGACATGTATGTCAATATGTCAAAATATGTCAATATATATATATATAATATGTCAAAAGTGGATGTTTGATCATGGAATGATATTAAAAGAGAAGGATTTGGTTTACTAATAAAGACATTAGTGGATGTTTGTGATCCAAATGCTGATCTGTACTAAGAACAATCTGTCAGGTCCCAGATAGTGCCAAGTGGTGTTGCTCTTCAGAGGGGAAGCAAAGGGCAAAAATACTTGACAGCTTGTCTGATACTTGAAATGCTCAGTTCTGCCAATATCTCAGGACTTACTTTACAGAAGTTCTAGTGGTAGTTGTGACAAAAGAATAGGTTTTGTAGGCTTGTAGAAATGGAAACCAACAAGGTGCTGGGTTAGCCTCACCTATTTAGGTTACTTTTGTCATGCCCTTGTTATTCTTTTCTGTCTTTTCCATTTTGAATATGCAGATTCTGTAACAAACACTGACTTGTGTCTGAACAAAAAATACAGGAAGTACTTTATCAAGGGATGGTATTTGGTATTCTCTATGTCCATTCATCATCTGCTGCTGCAGTAGTATTGGTTTTAGGTTTGATTCTACTAAAAGAGCGAGCTCTTGGTGAAGTAAGGGAATGTCCAGAATAAAAGGATGGGTGGTTGGTGTAAAAATAAGGCAGTCAATTAGAAAGTTTTGGTTTGCACATTCTCACAAAGTAAAAATACCGACTTTTTGGGGTTGTGCACTTAAAAGGTCATGTTCAGATAATGTCGTTGTAGGCTTCTTGCTGCTTTTTTAGTTTGTTTCTGTGGGATCCAAAAGAAAGGGATATATGCAGACGCCTTATCTACGTCAATGACAAATCTAGCAATCTACCACACTGTCATGCTCAGATACTAAATTCATGGAGTTTTCTCTAACTGGGAAGTTAGAAGAGTGCTTGCATGGGGTCCTGTTCTTCTCCATGCCAGCAACAAACAGTTCAGGGCAGTGGATTAAACAACTGCTGATATCAGCAGTCCTTTATGTCTGGTGTAAAATGCTGTAGTAAGAAACTTCAAATAAAAGAAGTTGTCAGCTCAGCAGGCACAACTTAAAAATGTTTATTCCAACATGGAAAATAAATGTCTTAAGGTTAAAAATGTTCCTTAACAGTTCCAGATGTTCTATAAATTTGGTGTATTATGTGATGTTAGAGTCAAGAAAATCATCTGTGTGCTATATGAATTTTTGTGTGACTGCTTTCTATATGGGTGTACACTAATGGGCAAAAAAATGCTGGTCCTTGGAGGGGAAGTTGCTGTGGTCCTGGGAGCAGGAACAGAAGTCCTTCACAGACCCAAGTGCAAGTTGCAAACTTGGATATTTTAATCTGTCTTAAGAGTTGTAGGTAATGCTTGTATTTGTTTTCTAATTTTTGTTTCTTTTTCTTGTTGTAGATGCTGCTGAGTGAAAAAGCTGAGGCTTTACAGGAAGAAGTCGAAGAACTCTTAAAAGTGCCAACAAATATCCCAGGGACCCACTGATTGTCATGAAGAAACTCATGAATCCAAAATTTGGATATTTTAAAATTTTTAACTCTCCTGTTTAAAACTGCTCTAATTTAATAAATATTTAATGTCTTTTGTATACCACAATTTAAAGTGAGTTCTGAATTCAGAATGTTTCTTGGAAAGTTGACGTCATTTGAAGGTTTGGATTATGAACTTCTTCAGCAACAGGACAAAAATAATCTTCATTCATCCCTGGTTTTAGACATAGCCCTAGGAGCTCTTTGGGAATTGGACTGACTGCCTCATGTGTACTTCTGCTGGGAGCTTATGCTTGCAGGATTCTCTGTACTCTAAGTGTAATGGAAGGAGCTGCAATTCATAACAAAGGAGTTGTCCCAGAGTTGTGAAAGAGGTCGTAAATGATGCCTAGTTTAAGCCTTTTTAAAAAATGCAGATACAAATTCATATTCAGCCTCTGGCAATTCCCTGAGATAATTCTTTCAGGATGCCTCTGGAGCAGTCTTCCAAACAGAAGGTTTGCTTTTTTGAAAAGGTTTTTTAATTTCTTGCTTAAATGTGGAGATATAAAAAGATCAATTTTTAAAGAACTGACATTTGAGAAGCCCTGTCAAATTCTGAGAGTCTGTGGGCATGTGTCAATCATCCTAGTCAGGATTTTTAAAGGCATCTGAACCCAATTTGCTCCAGCAAAAAGTTAGGCTTCATGAAAGTAGTTTTGAGGATGCCTGAACCTTCCGAGATGTGACACAGTAATCTTCAAAGCTGGTGTGTAACACTTGACAGTGGCCTGCAAATTAAGACAGATTTGAAAGCTAGGGCAGCCTGATGTGTTAAATTATAGAATCACAGACTGGTTTGGATTGGAAGAAACCTTAAAAATCATCTCATTCCTAAGCCTCTGCTATGGGCAGGGACACTTACACTATACCAGGTTGTTCAAAGCCTTGCCAACCTGGCTTTGACCACCAGTCATATGGGGCATCCACAGCTTCCTTGTGCACCCAGTGTCAGTGCTTCATCACCCTCACAGTAAAGAATTTCTTCCTACTATCCAATCTAAATATCTCTTCTTTTAATTTAAAGCCATTCCCTCTTTCCCTATCACTGTCTGCTCCTCTAAAAAGTCACACTCCCTCATTTGTTAAAACCCCTGGAGCCTCCTCCGTGCTGAACAACAGCAGCTCTCAGCCTGTGCTCATAGGAGAGGTGCTCCAGCCCTCTGAGCATCCATAGCCTCCTCTGGACCTGCTCCATCAGGGTCCATGGCTTTCTTGTGCTGAGAACCCCAGATCTGGATGCAGTGTTCCAGCTGGGGTCTCATGAGGGCATGAAAGTAGTTTTGAATTAGGGTAGCCAGTGTAGTGGCACACTTAAACATGGAATTTTTGTGTAGAATTTGGTCTCAGTAAAGGAAAAGTAAGATTAACCTTAGTTAAACTGAGAGCTTGATAGTCAGGCTAATTATGTTTGGGTTCTAGAAATAACCAGAAATGTTTCTAAATCCAGTGGAGATGTTAGATGTTGAATGCTTGATAGAAAGTAGTTATGGTGAAAAACTGATGAAAATGCTAATATTCTACTGCTTATTTTGTTGTTGCATTAGAGAAATCAGAGGTAGCAATTGAAAAAAATCTTTATGAGCCTTTATTTGGCATAAACATGCCCCTAAACCCGTACTTGTGATACTTGGTAGAGGCTTACACAGTTTGGATAAATGCAATATTTGACTGCATTCAGTACGAAACCAGGTCAGGAATTTAAAACCAGCACTTTTTAGAGGCAGTGTGATTCATTTCCACTAGTACACTGAGGGCCCACAGGGGAATCCTGTTACTGATATTTAAGTGCCTAAGGCACGACTGGATTTGGAAATAATGAAAAAATGTGAAGTTGGTTCTCAAGGGCAGAAGCAATATTTGCCATGACTTGAGGCTATATGTAAGTCTCTTGCCTAATATTTTGGACCAAATGATAGATAATATTAAATTCTATGTTGGTTTATTTGTTTTACATTGAAAAGGCAGATGATGCTCACTCCAGCATAACTGTGAATACATATCTAAGCAGGTGATGTAGTACCCACATAAGAAAACACAGCTACCTTAAAGGTTTATTGGTACTTGATGGTGTTTTTCCAAAGTTTGGTGCAGTTTTGTGTGGATTTGGGTGGGGGGGAAAGAACCCCAGGAAGTTACTGTAAAATTATTCACTCTGAGTGCTGGGTTACTGCAATAACATGTTATGGAAATAATCCATTAATTGCTACATGTATTACAGTATAGTTAATGAGTCAATAACCTCTGTCACAATTCTTTGCATGCTATTTGTACTTGCATGCTAATTAAAGTGTACATTTTATGTATTTATATAGCAGAGGGGAACAGCAGGAAAATATCATTCCTGCAACTTCTAAATGTACCCTCACACTATACATGACTATACATAACACTATCATAACACTCAGCACTGCTGCAAGGTCAGGTTTTGATGAGATACACATTCAGGAGTAAAGTTGAGTATTTCCTACAAATGCTCCTTTGAAAGTCATAGGAAAAGCTGGTTTCAAACAAGAGAGTGGTTTTAAATCTGCATAAAGCTGATCTGGAAAGAAAAAGAGGTTGGCATTTATTGTCTCTGCTGTTCTCTTTACACAGACTGTGCTCTCCCTGGATGGATGAGTGCAATTCCCCTAAGGCTTTCTCTGTGACCTTAGCATCAGAAGTGGAAATGAAGCTGCACTAATTTGCACTGAAACTTTGCTATATGTAGCTTGTTTTATTTTCCTAAAATTAAGCTTATCAAGCAAGGCAGTACATGTATTTCATACCGCTTTTTATTTCTGAAATATATATTAGTGTGTGATTAAATGTTTCTCATATAAAGCTGTCTTACCTGGGCTTTTCCCCTGGGTGGAGATGGGAGAGGAGAAAAAAGGAAACACAACAGATGCTGCTCACAGTATTTTTGTGCTGCCAGATGGTGCTCAGTGCTTCAGTGTCAAGTACAGTACTGGGCAGATTTATATATATATATATACACACACATATATATTTATAACATGCAGGTGTTGGAATGGGTATGTGTTAGTTTGGTAAACTATGGGAAAACTTATGCTGAGGATGGATTCAAGATATTTTGGAAAGCAAACATTTCTCACTTGCTCCAATGTTTGTGTCCTAAGGCCTGTGTTAAAGAGAAAGAAGCAACATTGATGAATTTATCTTATTTCCATGTGATATAATGGTAGATGCTTCAAAGCTAAGTAGGTCGTTAAAACATGCTCTCTCAGATGTTCCTAATGTCTTCATAACCCACAGTAAATTGGATCAGAGCTATTGTGTGTGCAAGTCTGTTCAGGTGTAGAGAAATCTTCTGACCTAAAACCTTAGAGCGTATTTCTTAGTCTTTATTTCTATTCACTCCACTTTTCAACTTGCCCACATGGATCAATTCTTGTGTTTGTGTGATTCCCTTCCTTCCCCTGAGTCATGATTCTGTGCTTTGAGGAACCCCTGTACATAACCTACTGAAAGTTGTCTGGAAGAACTGGTAAGAGAGTCAGGCTCAGGGTAATGTAGTTGTTTAAAATGTAGCTGTACCGTGCCAGTCGTGGGTGGGGAGATGAAAACCCATGTTTCATGGTCCAGGTGCTCATCAGACAAAACAGCCTCATTTATTATTTAGAACTCACTTAAATACCCAGTTCAAATCTCCCGGGCTAGACAGCCACTGGCTGAGATCTTCCTCCCTGCCCAGCTCCCTGGCCAGTGGTGTGCTTTCTTCTCAGTTTGGATGGGGCTGGCTAAGGGTCCTCTGTAACTTATCCAGGGACATGTTCAGGCATGAACTAGCTGAATTGGATCTGTGTTACGGTCAGATTCACTTTGTCCAGTCCAGGCCAGCTGTACTGTGACAATACCATGACATTTAGCTATTAATTTTCATTGTGTGAATGAGACCTATTGTGTTCCTCTGTTCTGGAAAGCTGTTTCCATGTGAATTAGTCCTGCCTAGCTCTCACTTCATCCTTCCTTTTAAAGTTTTGTTTCATCTCTGTGTGCATATCAAAGAGAACCGCTAAAATCTAGACCCAAGGTGTCGTTTCCATCTCTGAAGAGACAGTGTGTGCTGTCTCAGACTCCCATGACCAGCTGGGTTCAGAAATAAGACCAGCAGAGAGTACAGAGAGCTGTGTGCTGTGTCAGGACAAGGTCTGGCTGCAGGTTTAGGGTAGGGAGGAAGGATAGCTCACGAAATCACTCTGATAGGCATCTCTGTTTTTACAGTTTCCATGCTTTCTTGGCATTAGCTTTGCCTTAGTTCCATCTTCCTGAGGCTTCTTTTATAGAAACAGAGCAGTATTCTGACACAGGTCAGCTCTTTTCATCTGCCCAAACACCTGTGCCATGAGAATTGTTTGCCTTTTGCACAGGCAGTTCTTCCCTTCTGAATTCCTTTAATATACACAAGGTAAAGCACTGACATATATTTAGATATAGATATAAATATATCAGTTCTTGGTACTTGCCCAGGAGTAGCAGAGGTGCCCCTGTTAGCAATAGCATGGTGCTGCTGCTGTTAGACAGTTGAAATTCCTGGAAGGTTTTATTTTTAATTCTTTCTAATTTTAAAAACCTAGTCACCATCACAGGATGTTTAATGACATTACTGGGAGAAGAAGAACTGTCTGATAGAAGCTGCAAGACCAAAGCATTTGAATGTCACAAGGCAGGAGCTAGGCTTTATGGAATGAGAAAGAGGGATGGGATGTTTGTTTGGAGCTGGCTTCAAATTACACTCAAGTGGGCTTAAGCCTAGTCCTAATTCTTAACAGCTCTCCTTGAAGCTCACAGGGCATCACTCGAATTCTGCCCTAATTTCCATAAGTGCAAATACATCTGTACCAAGCTTCCCTACTCTGCAGTATTTAAAAATGTGTATAAAACCCTGTGAAAAATGCCCAGGCAAAAGCTACCACTTCTCATTTAGTACCTCAAGCTCTTAAACTAATGCTGCAAGGCATTGTTTTCCAGCTACAAGGTTTCATAAGCTGCTAAAAACACATGTGCCAGGCTTTACATACACACATCTGTACACAGCAACTGATCCCAAAACAGCCTTGACCATTTGAAATACGCACCTTGTGCCTTTGCTGTGAGAAACACAGCACAGTGGCAAGTGACCCAAAGTGCCTCTTCTCAAAGAAGAACATGGAGGAAATGAAGGCAGCAGTAGGGAATTCCAACAGAAAGAAACTGGTGCACAGGCTGCATCTGGCCTGCCAGCTCCTGACCCTTTCTGCACTTGTAGTAACAACCTTAGCTAGGTTTGCTGCAATGTTTTTTCACACAGTGAACTACATTCTTACATCCTTAGTTTACCCATGAGGCCGGGTAGTTTGTTTGGTGCACCAGTCCTTTGCTGATAGATGAGTTACTCCTTTGGCAGACAGTCACTCCAGCCCTTCCTGGGGCGTAGGCATATAATTGGTGCTGCACCCCCAAAATGGGAAGCATTACTCTGACTAAGATACTGAGACAGTCAGAAGTGTCACTGATGTTTCCTTTTCAGCAGGGCTGTGGGTGTGCTGATCAAAAACAGAGTTAATTTCGTCAAGTTCTAGTTCCGGTGGAGAGTTACTTAATAGTACAAAAATGTAGAGCAAGCAAGAACAGAAAGGGCCAGGCAGGCGAGCACTTGAGCCACAGATTAATGCCCCAACTTTGGTGCATGTGAGAAGCGCTGCACCTGAATAAAGTGACAGATTCTCAGCCTGTTTCAGCTGAGAGCTGTTTTCAAAACAAACTTCCTAAGAAACACGGATACTTCAGGTTGAACTGGTGCAGGTGGGAAATAAACGGTGGTGTTGAATGTAGTTGTTTAAAAACTCTGCAAACGTTTCAGTAGTGTTCACAGAAACTTAGAAACATTCTTGCAGTCCAGGAAGCAAAGTGTATTCTGGGCTGCATCACAGGGAGAGTGGGCAGTAGGTTGAGGGAGGTGACTGTCCCCCTCTACTCCAGACTCCATCTATGGTACTACATCCAGCCTTGGGCCCCCTGAAACAAGAAGAATGTGGACATGTTAGGAGGCCACAAAGGTGATCAGAAGGCTGGATCAACTCTCCTTTGAAGAGAGGCTGAGAGAGCTGGGGTTGTTCAGCCTGGAGAGGAGAAGGCTCCAGGGTGACCTTAGAGCACCTTCCAGCACCTGAAGGGATGACAAGACAGCTGGAGAAGGACTTTTTACAGGGGCATGGAGTGGTAGGACAAGAGAGGAATGGCCCTAAGCTGAAGGAGGGTTGGTTTAGACTGGATGTTAGGAAGAAATTCTTTACTGTGAGGGTGGTGAGGCACTGGCACAGGTTGCCCAGGGAAGCTATGGACTCCTCATTCCTGGAAGTGTTCAAGGCCAGGCTGGATGGGGATTTGAGCAACCTGGTCAAGTGGGAGGCATCCCTGCCCATGGTGTAGGGTTTGGAACACCCAACAACCCCATTCCATGGACTAGGCCAAACCTGCTCTGTGGCAGCAGCTGGCTCTTCCCAGACAGGCCTCCCCATCAAGGCCAGCTGCTGCCAAAGGAGTTTCAGTAGAAACCGGACTCTGCAGGGAGCACCTGGGGGATGGACCCAGAGCCTGCCTGAATTTTTTTTGTAACAGTAATTCCAAGTTTCATGCCTCTGCAATTAGGACATACACTTGTTCCAAAAGTATGGACTGTTGCAACAGTCAGGTTTCAGCCTGACAAGGCTGTGTGCCTGCTGGGACTCAGTTTCCCGCAGTGGAGGCCGCAGACGGGGTGCCAGGCTGACATCCCGGCCCTGGAGGGGCAGCGTTCAGTCTGTAGCTATTTTTCCAGCCCACTGGTTGTTCACGGAAATGCCCAGGGCCGCTCGGGCAGGGCGGGATTCTGCAGGAGGCGGCTGCAAGGCAGCGAAGGTGTGAGCAGGAAAGGAACCAGCTGGAAACACAGGTTCATTTTGCAATGGTTGAGGCGTTTGGGTAATGCCGGGTTTCGGATGCCTCGCCGCTGGTTTGAGGCTCGAAGATGCTGTTGAAGCCCTTCCAGAGGGTGGGGAAGGTCCTGCTCACGTCCGCTCGGTTCTTCCCGGCGGGAGCGGAGCGCTGCAGCCCCGGGCCCGCCCTCGGCGGGGGTGGTGCCGGCGGCGGCGGAGCGGCGGCCCGGGAGCGGAGGATGCTGCTGCCGCTGCTGCTGCCTCTCCTGCTGCTGCTGCCGGCTCTGGCCGACGGGCAGCGGGCGGCGGTGCTGCGGCTGGGGCTCCGGGGCAGCCCCCACAGGGAGGTGAGCCCGGCTTTTCTCTCCCTCACCCTGGATGCCAGCCTCGCCCGGGACCCGCGCTATGTCGCCTTGCTCAGGTGAGCCGCCTCTCGCACTGGGCAAAGGATAAAGGGTCTTGTGGGAGGCGGGCCATCCCGGCAAACGCGCTGCGGAGCGAGCTGGGGGCAACGGGGAGTCCCCCAGCCCTGGAATTGGGGTCGGGGAGAGGCTGCTGGATCCCCACTGCTTCGGGGTTCACTAATTCCGTCTTCCTGGGGCAGAAGGCCGTACCTTCCACAGGTGCGAGCCGCCCCGGCCCGTTCGTGCTCGGGGAAGGAGCGGCTGGCCTGGGTGGATGCAGGGAAAAGTCAGCTCGGGGATAGGGAGCCTGGGAGAGGAGCTGCTTTGACAGCAGAAAAAAAAAGGAGAAGGAAATGGAGGGAATTGCGGTTGTCTGCCCTCGAGAAATGGAGGCTTCAGGGTGTCCTTACCTCCGCAAATACCAGAAAAGAGGTCTGTAGAGAGGTGTGGGACGGTCTCTACCAGCTAACCAGTGGCTGGACGACAGGAAACTGCCTCAAGTTGCACCAGACGGGCTTTAGGTTGGATATTAAGAAAAATTTCTTCACTGACGGGGTAGTTATGCCATGGAGCAGGCTGCACAGGGAAGCAGATGGTGAGATCACCATCCATGAAAGTGTTAAAAAAAATGTGTGGATCTTCCAATCCTGCTTTCCCACCACTTGCACGTTTTTCCCCTCATTGGGCTGGTGAGAAAGGTGCCACCAGCTTTACTGGGAAGTGCTCAGGTCTCCGACTTACAGCCCCAGCTGCACACCTTGGGGTTCAGCCTGAGGCCAGCCCTGCCTCCACAAGGAGTAGGAAATACTTGGTGGCCTCTAATCTGCTGTTTGTCACCACAGAGCAGATCGTGCCTAACATGCCCAGTGCCTTCCAATGACTTGTGGTTTCCCCTACAGAAGGCTGGCTCTTGGTGCTGCTCATCCTGTGTGGGATGTGAGCAAGTCACAGAATTATGTTCTTTTGTACACTTGCTTTGATAAAGTTAACACCTATCCCAGCAGGGACTCCTAATCTCCCTTGGGTACAAAGGCAATTGCTTTGGCTGTTGTCAATGAAAGTTGGGGCTGATGATGTAAAGTCAGTTTTGCACCCAGCTTCTCAAAGGACATTTATGTTGGTGTTGCATAAAGAAAACCAAAAAATCTAGGAGCGGAAGATGTTTAGGATGAAAAAAACAAGACTGTTTTATTAAAATTTTGCCTTACTTTGCCCCCAGGATTTTGCTCCCTGCCCATGATCATGTTCCCTCAGGCATGTTCTCCCTTCTCTCCACCACACCTTCTCCTGACTCACTTGGCCATCAGTGACCTTCTTGTACTGTGCAGAGGGCTGGGATGCAGATCTCAGGAAGCCATCAGGAATTCCCTGAGGCTACTGGGTAGTTCCAGGCCACCTACTGCAGCATATTCCTCAAAGTGCTTGCCATGCTCACCCTCTACACAGGCTGTATAAACATAGTAGTTTTCTGTTTCTTGGCATTCCCTCCTCAGCAATTCCAAACTGCGTGCCCTGGCAACGGCCCTGTCCCCAGGTTTCCTGAGGTTTGGTGGCACTGAGACAGATTTTCTTATCTTTGATCCCTACAAGGATTCCACTTCAGAAGAAAAGACCCTCTGGGAACTTCAGACAAAACAAGGTAAAGTGGGAATCAATGTGTTAGTCTTTAAACCGTCCTAGCTTTTGGAGAGTCTTTGATGTAGGATGAGGATGCTGCAAGGGCAGAGCAGCAGCACTGGAGGCCTTCCACAAGGTCAATATTGTTATCATCCATGGAGAGGAGATCTGTGGACTTTCAGCATGGTTTGTGGGAAGAGCTGTGCCAGCTGTGGGAAAGTGAGAAAGGATGTAGGGGAACGTGTATCCTCCCTTCCATCTGCTGAGACTCCCCCTTTGCTGCCCTCTGCTCCCTGCAGCAATCTTGGGAGCTCCCCCACTACCTGGGAGGTGGTCAAGTTCAGCTCAGAAGCCGTAGCTTCATCATGAAAATTAAGGAACAGATGGAAGAAATAACCTAAGGAAAATAGAGTGTTCAATCTCTCTGCCAAAGCCAGAGAGCTGGGCTGGGGGTGCAGCCTTGCCCTCCTGCTGCTTTGACAGGACAAGTGCAAACCTGCTGGACCCCTGTCAAGTGCTTGACAGGGTGTTTTCTCTTTGAACTTAGCAAAAGTGCATAACCTCTTCAAGAGGTGCTTCAGATGAAAAAAATCCTGTATATTCCTGTGGCACATAGCACAATTGTGAAATCCTACATTACCGTACGGCTTGCAGTGCTCAGTTTTGAAGTCAAATACTTCTCTTCTCATAGCACTTTGCTAAGTAGCCACTTCCTGAGACTGGCTAATTCCTTCCTCTCTGATTATGGTTTGTTCCTGGTTTGCATGCCAAGAAAAAACATGATCTTTGAAGTCTTATGGTTCCTGTCCGTGAGCCATGCAGGGAAGTCAGCACTTTCCCCTGCACGAGATGCGTTGCCTTGTTCCTGCCCCCCGCAAGGTGGGTTGTAATCCCTGCCACACCACGGCATGGCAGGTTGGCTTATCTGCTCCTCAGGCATGGCAGCCTATGCTTTGTCAGCTCAGTGGAACAAGGGTTTGCTGGCTGTGGAAGTGAGGAGTTAATTTCTATTGACCTTCTTCTGCCCTACAGAGGCTTGTGGCTTGAAGCCTGCATTTGCTGCTGTTGAGAAGGTAATGCTGGCCCAATGGCCCAGCCAGGAGAAGCTGATTCTTGCTGAAGAGAACCGGAAAAAGCACAAAAACACCACCATTACAAGTAAGACTTAAACAGGGGAATGCAATTCTCTTCCCCATGGTATAAGTGCCATAGGCTGTTAGGAGTGGAACCCCTGAAAAAGAAACATTTCACCCACTTAGAAAAATATTCAGAGAACTGTTTTTCAACAGATTGCCGCCTCACATTTAATGGTATTCTGCTGCAGAGGCTGGGAGGTTCTCAAAACTTTTAAGATGTTGTGTATTGAGGCCTGACCTCTTCTGTCTGGCTGGGAAAGTTTGGCACATCTGCAACACCAGGCTAAATACACACAGGCAGTAAAGATATTTGCTTGGCCAGAGCTCAACTAGCATGCTCTAACCTTGAGACAAACACTCCTCCTTTCTCCTCTGTGCAGAAAATACACTGGATATTCTCTACAACTTTGCAAACTGCTCAGGGTTTCACCTGATCTTTGGACTCAATGCCTTGCTGCGGAAAGGTGGCTTGCAGTGGGACAGCACGAATGCCCAGTCACTGCTGGACTACTGCGCTTCCCAGAGGTACAACATCTCCTGGGAGCTTGGGAATGGTAAGTGCTTGTTGGCCAGACCAGCCATCATCTAGAAAAGTACCACCAGAGGGTATGGGCTGGTAACTTTGGATGTTTTGGATGATGGCACATAAAGGCAAGGTGATGTTTTATTAAGAGATAGTAAGGTCTTATGCTGCAGAGGGATTTTACAAGAAGACACAATGAATGAGCAAATTGAGACGATTCTGCTGCTCCCACCAGGGCTTTGAGATGAGTTGAATGATGCCCCACAAGGTGCAGGATGTGGGGCACCTATGGCTGGGACAGAGTGTTGGAGAGCAGCACAATATCCCCTGAGCTTTTTGCTTTCTTGCTCACCTTCAAACCCACACCATGGCAGATCAGGTGAAGTCTTAGGGGACTGGTGCTCCCCACGTGGATGGAGCTGACCTGTTTTGTGCCCCAGAAATAGAGCGGGGTGTTGATGTGCATGTGTCTTCCCCAGAGCCCAACAGCTTCCGGAAGAAATCTGGCATCCACATTGATGGGTTCCAGCTGGGGCAAGATTTCATTCACTTACGCCAACTGCTGAATAACTATGCCCTCTACCAGCACGCCAAGCTCTACGGCCCCGATGTCGGGCAGCCCCAAAAGCACACGCAGAGACTGCTGAGAAGGTAGGTGTGTGAGGTTCCAGAAGCACTCCCTGGGGCGGGGCAAGTGTGGAGAATTATGGCTTGTCTGTCCCTAGATGCAGGAGTCATGAAGAGGCTCCAAGGCAGGGGCTGAACAATTTATTTTCCCTTGACCGACGACAACTAAAATCATACCTGCAGGCTTGAGTTCAAGGCCTGAATACTCAGCCAGGTGAAACTCAGCTGCTGGCAGTACATAAGTGGTCCACATGTTTTTTCATTAAGCACTGGCTCTAGGGTTGTGCTAACAAGGGCTTTTAGCCTGAAAAACACCCATGTGTTACACAAAGATCAATCCATCCAACAACTTGCTGAGGCAGCCAGGCTGCCCAAAGCCTGCTTAAAAGCCATGGCAAGCCTGGTCCTCATGCATTCACCATCAGTACTGCCAGCTGTGGGGAAAGGGGAGGGCTGTGCATGGCACTGCACTGGTGGGAGGGCCATGACCCATCACTGGTACTGCTAATGCCCTGCTCTCTACCATTCCCTCTGGTTGCAGCTTCCTGAAATCAGGAGGGAAGGTGATCGACGCTGTCACATGGCACCAGTAAGTACCACTTGGGTACCACTGTCACTCTGATTACTGCCTAATTTTCTTTAAAAAGTGTCAATTTGAACAAATTATCAATCTCAACAGGAAAGAGGGAGATGCAATGCCCCTTTTGACAATTTCTCGGGGGCCTCTCCATAAATTTCTCTGTTCAGAATAAGAGATGAATTGAGGGAGCACATTACAGAAATGCTGAAGCCTCCAAAGAGTCTACTTGGTGCAGAGACCCAAAAGCGGTGCTGGGGGGCTGTCACGTAAGCACAGCAGCAGGGTATGCAACATGTGCAAGATGGTAATTTTGTTTGCTCTATTTATGTCTAGTTGATAAAAAGGAAAATCCCAGCAGGTCTGTCTGACCCTTGTCCACGGAGAAATGCCAGCAGCCCCTCCTGCTCCCTTGAGTTTGTTCTCTGAGTCATTTAAGGTTCTGTGTGGGTAACCCACCCTCAGATATCACACACAGTGCAAACAGCACTGGTAACTGACCCTTTGCTCCTGTGACTTTGATTTGTAGGTTGAAAGTGCTCAAGGGGCAGTGGGATAAACTGGTCCCAGGGCCATGAACTCCACATGTTTGAAAGTAATTTCCATGTGAAGGCAGTTTTCTTTCCTGAGTCAAAAGCAGGACATAGACATGCAGCAGACAACAGCGAGAAAAGATGCACATGCCTATTTTATATATATGTGTATACATAAATCAATTATTGATGTATTTTGAGCTGCTAGAAAGGCATGAAACATGTCCTTTCCCCTTCCTGGGCTGTTCTTTACTAACTTAGAATTATCAGGTTTTAGCTGCTTCTTGTGGCTGGAAGGTTTCTGCTATTTTTGGTAGGACTGAGTGATAGCAGGATGAAATGCAAAAACCACAGGGCTCCAAATTTATTTGGACAAATCAGACTTAAAGGCTCTTCTGCTCGTGGTGGAGAGCAACCTTCATGCCATAGGGATGCCCACATTCCAGCTCCCTCCAAGTGGCCAAAATATTTCAGCAGATGGACAGATCTGTGATCTGATATTTTTAATATATAACTTGATAGAGTAAAGCAAGTTATCACATAGAAGTGCTGGACTTCTCACCAAGAGAAGCTGGCTCTTGGTGATGTTTTCCTTATTCTAAATGAGTAGAAGCAAACAAACCTATTATTTCTGCTGGTGGAAATTTCTGTGATATCCCACTTCCATCAAAGTAATATATCTGAAAGTCCCTTAAATACAAGTGACAGACATTTGGGAAACAAAAAATTAAAAAGCAATGGACAGAAAAATCTTGTTGTGGATAAATGTACCAATCAACTGAATACTTTCAGTGGTGTTTTGTACCACTGGTGGTATTCTTACCTAATTTTGGCTATGTTTTTTTCCCCCATTTTTAGTTACTATGTGAATGGACGGAGTGCAACAAGGGGGGATTTCTTGAGCCCTGAAGTGCTGGATACCTTTGCCACAGCTATATATGAAGTCCTGGAGGTGCCTTGTCCTATTCAATCATTCCCATGTTCAGCTTCCAGGGGGTTAGCAGAGAATCCAAAATAAAGCACCATTTCTTACTAGCTATAAAGAGGGGTACTCAGGGCTTGAGTTCTGCTGACATTGTATATGTAAAAAAAATAAAATTAATGATACTAACAGTAAATGAGCTCCAACAGTTTGCCATGCAGCAAACATGGTGCCAGGTGCATCACACACCTACAACATTCTCATTTATTGATACAGTAATTACTCAGGAATGTAATTTATGGTTATCCCATTCCCCCCAGTGCATTTTTTTTTTTGTATTTTGAGATACTGAGAACACTATAACTCAGAATACAGTACTATTCAGGACAAGAAGAATTATGGGACCTGGATATTAGTGATATTTGCCCTGTTTTACATAGGTAGCAAATTTGGTTTTTTTTCCAGGGGGGGATGCAAATCTACTTTTAGTGCTTTTGATCCAAATTTCTGTGACATCCCATCTCAGGGTGTTATCTCTTAAATGAAAACATACTTTAGCTTTTGGCTAAAGCACAGAATTTTGATTATTTCAGTAGCCAAAAAATAAACTGTTACCTCTTCTTTTTTCTTCCCTAATGCCACCCTGGCCAGATTGTGGGTCGGACTGTGCCAGACAAGAAGGTGTGGCTGGGAGAGACGAGCTCTGCCTATGGAGGAGGAGCTCCCAGATTGTCTAACACTTACGTTGCTGGCTTTATGTAAGTACTGTGTCCCAGGTGTAGGGAAATTACTTATTTTTCCAGCTGAATGGGGCTACCCCACAGGATGAACATGGCTTCCTCAGGCTTCCTGGGAGTGTGGGCAGTTTTTTTCCATCCTATCAGACATGATGACTTTATATCAAGGCCTGGTGGCCCAGCAAGTCAAAGTCTGATAATGACAGGCAACTTTGTTGCTGGTGTGATGATTTCTCACAGCCTTTAGACTCCTGGCCAGTTCAGGAGAATGTGCTGCCACTCCTTGTTTCTACCACCAACAGACAGGGGAATGGAGCAACTGCTCCCTCCAATTTGGACTTCAAGAGGCGGTCTGAAATGATTTTTTAATGTAATTAATGCAAGACTTGAAGTTAGTTGTGTGCTTTTAAGGAAATCTGCATCACACGGTAATATTTGCTTCCCTGTTTCCTGAGCTGGTTGGAGAGGGGAAACAGGGTACAGTTGGGTCAGCACTTTCATCAGTGTGACATTTGCCTCATCTCTTGGCAGGTGGTTGGACAAACTTGGGATTTCAGCCAGGCAGGGGATTGATGTGGTGATGAGACAGGTTTTCTTTGGGGCAGGGACCTACCACCTGGTGGATGCCAACTTTGAGCCTTTGCCGGTATGTAAATAATATCCCCTGAATGCACCTCTGCACAGGCAACACTGGGTGTGGAGGGACAAGTCAGCTATTTTAACAACATCTTTTTTTGCTTGGATGGTCACAGGTGTCCTTGCACCTAAAGTTATCTCATGTTCCACTGTGGGTTAATGCATTATTACATATATATGTATGCACACCAGATATTTACTCCAACTGCAGGGGTGCAGCCAGTCTTCAGCACAGCAGAAACTGATCTGTGGGACATGATGCTCTGGTTTGTATGCAGATTCTGGAGCTCACAAGGCTTTTCTGGATGGCCTGTTTTGGTTTGACTACTCCTCAGCTGAGTGATGAGTAGTTTATAAACAGAAGTGAAAAGAGATATTAAAATCACTTATATTCCACGTGAAAACCAGGCCAACATGAAGTCAAGACTCAAGCATTATAGGTCTTAAACATATTCATCCTACAGTGGTGGCTGAAGGATAATTAAATTTAAATATACATTTAGTATAGTTTGATTTATTAGGAAATAACGTTTTGCTGTGATGAAACTTCATTAGATGAATTCTACATTGTTCTTGCACATACAGCACATTTCTTTGTACTACTAGCACTTAGATTGGGGTGAGAGGACAGAATTTTCCCTTTTAGCTTTCCTCTCATTTTTCTGCTTCCAAATGGTGATTTTCACAGGTGAACATAGAGCCAGCCTGAAAGAAAACCCAGCATACAGGGATTTTCCATCCTACTTGCTCAGCTGCTTCCTATGCTAGAGGCTGCATCATCAGGCTTGTGGCTTTAGGCTTTTCATTCCCTCATTTAAAATAGATTTAATTTGGATTGAAACTGTGTGCATTGTTCCTCACCTGCTGGCAGTACAGACTACTAACTAAGCCAATGATGCTTCAGAGGCAGGGAAATCCAAACCCAGGTGCATCAGCTGTAGTTAGCACAGAAATGAGGAAGCACAAATGTGTCAGAAGGCTGCACTTCCTTGCAGAGGGATTGAGCATGAAGGCTGATAGGAAAAGTAATTTTCTGAGCTTGTGGTGAGTCAGAAGAGAAACACAACAGTTTTCCTCCTAAGAAAACCTCAAAAAACAGATGAGCTGGGAGAAGCTCTCTGAAAGTCTGGAAAGACCTGAAAAAAAATAAGTCTCTACCAGGAATCATCCTGCTCTGAGGTATCATCTTGGGGTATTAGAGGATGCATTTGTGACTCAGGTTCAGAAATCAATCCAGAGACCTGTTGAAAAGAAAAATGTTAATGAAGGGGATTGAAGTTTAGGAGCTTCTTCCTGGTTTTGCATCTGTGCCTTAGTTATAAGCTTTCCTGCAGGAAGAACAGCTCACACTTCTGCATTCAGCCCCAAGGTTCTGTGCACCTGGCAGAAGAGCATTTCCAAAATGCAAACAATCTCTCCCTGAGAGAGCTCTGAGAGCTCCATATGAAGGGGAAAATTACTCTTAGGTACCTTGTAAACACAGCTGCTCACAGGCAGGGTTTCCCTTTTTGCTATGGTGTTTGTGTGAATTTAAGTACATGTGGCGAAAAGCTTGGTAAAGCAAAAAGTTCTGGGGGAAAACCCCTTGAAATGAGCTTCAAAATGAAGGTTCGATTAAGCACTGTGTGGAGCACCTGGCCCGTACACAAACGTTTCCATGTGTTTTTGTGCCTCCCAGGACTACTGGCTCTCACTGCTCTACAAGAAGCTGGTGGGTACCAAGGTGCTGCAGGTCAGCCTGGCAGGAACCAACAAGAGGAAGCTCCGTGTCTACCTCCACTGCACGAGCAGCCTCAAGTAAGCCTCCAGAAAGGGCAAAATATCCCAGAAACTGAGCCTGTGGCCACCCCTGGGCAAACAAATGCCATTTGGGATAGTGCAAGGTCACACATTATTCGGATCCCCACCATCACCTTTTCTTGTCTTGCAGCCCAAAGTACAGAGAAGGGGATGTGACGCTGTTTGCTTTAAACCTCTACAATGTTACCCAGCATTTGGAGCTACCAGATTACCTCTCTAGCAAGCACGTGGATCAGTACCTCTTACTGCCTCATGGCAAAGAGAATATTCTTTCCAGGTAAGATCCAATTCCTCCAGTCCCTGAGGAAAAGACTGTGAGTAGGCTTAGATGGTCTTTAAAACCCCATCTTATCCAATTTGCAAGCAGAAAGAAGAGGTTACCATTCAGTAATCTGGGTTTTTTTTTCAGCAAGATCTGACTTAAATCAGGTCTCCTAAACTCAGGCTGCTGAAAGCTGTCTAAGTTATGCGCACATTTACTTGATATTAATTTGGAAATTTATCCTTAGCAGGCTTCAGTGTTCTTGACCAGCTGCTAAAGTCCTGATTTGTTGGGTTGTGTTTTTTTTTGCATAAGCGCAGGTATATTGCTTTCCCAAGTGCTGTCTCCTGATTTACAGCAATGTGCTCAGGCTTCATATGTTGGTGGGGTCTTTTTGTTGTCATTGTTAATGCATCCACAGGGAAAGGATCTGCTCTGTGAGCATAAAAGGATATTAATATTTTTAGGAGAAAAAAACAATAAAAAAATATACTTTTCAAAGCCTGTTTAGCTGTTGACTTCACTGGAAGAGAAAGAAATGTGCTTTTTAATGTGCTTGTGCTATCACTCTGAAGGGTCCTTGCAGTGGGAGTGCTGCAGATGTCTGTGCATATGTTTACACACACATTCAAGGGAAGTTTAGTTTGGCTTTGGGCTGAGTTAATGTTTATACTCAGGCTCAGAGCAGTTTGGAAAACAGAGCACAGCTGCCCAGACAGTCTCTGTCCCTTTCCAGGTCTATTGAGCTGAATGGCCATGTACTACGGATGCTGGATGATGAAACACTGCCCGAGCTTATGGAAAAGCCCCTTCGTCCCGGCAGTCTACTTGGCCTTCCAGCCTTCTCCTACGGCTTTTTTGTTATCAAAAATGCCAAAGCTATTGCTTGCATTTAAGTGGTCAACACACACACTCAGGATAAATGTAAAGCATTTGGCTAGCAGGAAATTCTAATCCTAGAAATTCACATTTCTGCCACAGGATTTAATTCTGGTAAGGGATGCAAATGTTGCAGCACTAGTACCACTGTGAGCTGGGGAAGACATAAGGTTCCCACTGGGTAACTGGTACATGAAAGATCCCAGGAGAATTATCCAGGTAGAAAAAGACCAGACAGGAGCTGGTTTTACTCTTGGTGCAGCCTGTCACTGTGCTTGAGCATGGAACTCCTCTCCACAGCATGCAGGGAGCTTCTCACACTGCCTGGAGCCCTGCCAGCCCATGCACTGCAGCCTCCCCTCTCACTCTTGTTTCTGCAAGCGCAGCTCCTAAAGCAATTTCTTCAAAAGCTTGCCTTCAGAAAGGATGAGCAGAGTTTTTATTTGAGCTGTACAGCTGTGACTTCCCACCATGTGGGGAAGCCTGAGAAGTGGTTGTGGTTGCTGAGGGTGTTTTGGGGTGGGAAATGTAGACACGCAAAGCAAACCAAGGTCAGGGTGCTTGCAGGGGCAAAGGCCTTGCAGAGAAACCAGATCCTCTATCAGATTTAGGGAAATGACACACATTTTTCTCAAGCTATGGGTCTTCAGTCACAAGATGGAGCTGTGGCTCTGTGCTTTCCAAAGGTGAGTTGTTGGCACAGGAAATACAGGCTGTTTCTGTAGGGTGGTCTACCTCTGCCATCACACACTTCACCCCTGCAAGGAAAGGAGAGGAGCCCACCAGGCCCTGGTAATAGCCCTCTGTGCTCAGGGGGCTGCACAGTGAGCACTTGTGACTCCTCAACCTGTACCACCCTGCAGGCAACTCAGTTGGAAAGGACTTCCTTGAATCTATGCACAGGTAAAGCTCTCTCTGCTTCATACCCCCTAATGCACTCAGGTCTCTTTTGTCCTTGGGGAAATGGGATAGGAAAGAGGCTGAGGAAACCACTCACCCCTCAACCAACAGAGGGACATCAGTGGCCTTAGATCATCCTGGGGACAAAACTGCCCAGCTGACATCCTTCTTACTGGGAAAACAGTTATGTTGGACAGAAATCTGTGTTGGTGGTGGCTTTTCTCCCCAGCTGTGCCTTCCCCCTGTTGCAGTTGGCTGTACCAACAATAGCTCCCTGTGGCACACAGGCTGCTGGTCCCCAGGGTAACAAAAACTTGGACAGTAGCTGTGGCCTCCTGCATATATTTATTTGCATCTGCTTTTCTTGAAGGTATGTAACCCACACCACTCTCAATGCCTTATGATATATTTATGAACACAGCAGGGAAGAACAACCCCACACTACTGTACTTCCTTTTTAAGCTTTAAAGTTTTAAGCTTTAAAAAGATGCTACCAGCTACATGGGGTTTAATGCAGGAAACTTTTTTTAATCAGAGGACTTTCAAAACTGATGTGCTTTTGTAGCTGTGATGAAAACCTGCACACTAAAAAGGTTATACTTGAGTTCAGTGTATCAAAGGTGTGTGCATCCCCAGAGCAGATGCATTCTATGAAGGGTTATGTATCAGGGGATAACATAGATCAGAATGAGAGAGGCTGAGTTTGTTTACATTGTCCAAGTTCCATAGAGAGTGTAAGATGGAAAGTCTTACATACAGTCAACATAAAGCTAATAATAATATTATTATTATTATTATAAAAATGTAAGTTAAAACTAAAACATCAAAGTTATTATTTGCCTGGTAGCTTCTTTTTAGAACTTTTCTAAAACTTTTGTTTATTCCAATGCTTGTGAGTTTTGTATTTGAAGATTTTAATTAAAGTGATTTATATCAACTTTCGGCTGTCTTCATTTTTTTTAAGACTCCTTTTTGACATGCTGATACCAGGACACTCCCTACTTTTCTTTCTGTCATAACAGTTTTTTGGTTATCAACAAGAATACCCAAGTACACACAAATGGAAGAAATCCTTTGCAGGTTGGTGTGTTTCAGTTGTGTTTGCCCAACCAATTCAGAGGCCCTCCACCCAATGTGACTCAGACCTGATAAAAGTGCTGGTGGCTGGCACACAGGAACAACCAGGAGGGGCCCAGGGATGTTTGCACATGCAAATGACAGCTGCTGCCAACCGTGTCTCATTCTCTGAGCCCTGTTCTTCATGGTGGGGTGGGGAGGTTTGACTTACAGCTCAGTAACCACCTTTCTCTTTACAAAGTGTTGCACAGTTAGCTCTATACAAACAGAGCCAGAGGGACATTAGTGCAGGGAACAGGAAAGATGCTGGATCCCAGCACTCCATGGAAGCTCTGGTCTGAAACACAGATGAGCATCACCCTCATAGGACCAATGCTTGCCCCAACCTTATCTCTGGGGCTTTTTTCCCTCTGAGAATGCTGTAAATCTTGGGGAATTTAATATGTGTGTGTACACTTATTTGAGAACAGGGAGAATCATATGTCACACTCATTCCAATTCGCTTTTGCCCTTTTGACTCTGGAGGTCAGATTACTCACACTGGATTTGCTGTAAATCAGTTCCTGGAAGGTGGAGTAAGTTGCATCACACTTTGGTACAGGGGATCATTTGGTGTGTGTGAAAATAAGGAAACTGAAAACCTTAGAGTCAGGGACATTTTGAGCATCCACTCAGATTTGAGTTAAACAAGACAGCTGGGCTTTATTAGACTGAAATGAGCTATTCCCTAGATTATCTTTCAGTGAAGGGCTGAGTCACTTTATTATGAATATAAAAACAGTGGTAGTGACTGTAAAACTTTTACTTTGTAAAAGTTTACTTTTCTGCTCTACTTTCATGAGCTCCTTAAAAATTTTCTGCAGATAGTTCAGGGTTTCCTTGCCACATCACACATAAAAAAAATCCCAAAGCAGTGTCTGTAGAGGAACATCCACCTGGTGACAATCAGAGCATCCATGTTCCTATGGACATGGCAGGCAGAGAGGCTGTGGGGATTCATTGCCAAGACCCACTATTCAAACACACCTCAGGTACTTGTCTGTATCTGAATAAAGCCCATGATGACCTTATCAATGTGAAATGGAGCCTAGATAATTAGTTACTCCTCATCAGAATTGAGCAACTCTTTCCTTTATGGTCCTGTGCAAATGGTTTTACTGCTGTACTCCAGCAGTACTGAAGTACTGCTCATTAAAACAACAAATGGCAAAGTGACTAAAACATTAGTCACTTCTCATTTGCATTAATATTTCACTTCCTTCTGCTAGTCAGCATCTCGGGAAATTGAAGTTCAAAATGGTTTCCATTGTTTTCTTACCAGTGTTTGTCGTTCAAGCTGAAGGAAGTGTGTAATGCAAAAAAAATAAAAATATTTATACTCTACAGGGACAGTGAATTCCCCAAGGTATCTTTCAGCAGCCGATCTGGGGACATTTTGACACAGGAACTATGCCATGCAAAGCAAAGGTTTTATGGCTCTGTCCTCTGCTCTCTGGTTTGTGCAATAACTCATAAGTTGGTGTTACGACCCTGAAGGTTCTGAAGGTGAGGTGACTGAGGTTCTTCTTAATAGGTACCTTGGGGTGGATAAGAGCGAAATGACACTTGAATGACCATTGTCAGCAGATTTAGTTTAGAACGATGGAAAGGAGATATGCAGCCGTTTTGGTTATTATCTATAGAAATATCACAATAGAAAAGCATAAAGATATAATTTAAGAAAGAATATAATGAATAAGAAAGAGGACACGATAGTTCAGAGAAAAGATAAGAAAGGAATAAGAAGAGCGTGTCTTTACAAAGAAACCGTGAGTCTCCCTTTAGGAAAAGCTAGATACTGATAGGTGAAAGCACCAACGGGAGTAACCATAAACTTCACAAGAATGTTACTAATTGACACAGACTTGCTTATCAGCGTTAAATCCCTGGACCTAGAGATACAAAGGTGGGGGGAGGGGAGGTGTTGTGCATATTAGAAGGAGTTAAGTACCAGGTGATTAGGGCAGCCTGTACCTCTCAAGTAGCTCAGTCAATGGGGAAAGGAAGAGGGTCATGAGGCCGGGAAAATAGGATTAAAAGGAAGCTCTGCCCTCCAACAACTTGACAGACTCCAGGGGAATGCCCCATGGCCTCTCCCTTCATTCGAATAAAGTTAGAGGACGTCTGTGTCTCCTTTGGACATAAACCTCTGCTGCTGTGAATTTTTCTGCACAGATAACACCTGTGGACCCAGCAACAAGACTTGATTGATACACTGAATTTTCATGTGCGATGATCACGGTCTTGATCCTTCAGGGGTGGGGGAAGCCCCTGAAACATGGGTTAATACACCATCTGGTTCAGGTGGGAATGCCCAGGTGCCTCCCCTCTAGCTTAGCGAATGTGGGTTTGTTGTGGCCACCTGCGCTGCTCTTATGCAGGCCCGAGGTTTCCAACACACACCACAAGCCCTCTCCTCCTTCCTTGCGGCTCGGGGAGTGCAAACCCGCCTCAGCCAAGCGCCCGCTACTTTTGCATCTCGCTGATTGTTGGAGTCATTAGGCCTCGGCATTTCAGTCCCTCACACAGTGGGAGAACTGCGCGAGCGAGACGAGATACAAAGGCCACATGGGAAATCTCATATATAGATAGATATAAAAATATAAATACATGTATATATGTGTATATGTATATACGTATGTATGTACGTATGTGTGTATATATACATACATATCTACACACACACACATATATATATAAATATATATAACCTGCAGTGAGGAAAGGTCTGGGAGATGACACGTATGTGTTAGGAACGCCCCGGCGCGGGGCGCCTGAGGGCGCGGCGCATGCGCAGCGCTGCATGGCCCCCCCACCCCCATCCCGCCGGCAGCGGGGCGGCGCCAAGATGGCGGCGGTGCTGCTGGCGCGGCTGTGCCGGGACATCCCCAGGTTCTGGGGCACCCCCGGGCTCCGCGCCACCCGCCTGCCCCTCGCCGCTGCCGCTGCCCCGCCGCTGCTGCTCCGCCGCCCCGCCCCGCCTCTGGGGCCGCGCAGCTTCTCGGCGGCCGAGCTGGTGCGCGCCGCGCCGGCCCCGCTGCAGCCCTACCTGCGGCTCATGCGGCTGCACCAGCCCGCCGGTGAGCGCGGCGGGGAGGATCGAGGCCCCGGCCCACCCTGGCCTCCCGTTCCCCGCTGATCCCGCCCGCGGGTTTTGTGTCCCCGCAGGGACGTGGCTGCTGTACCTGCCGTGTACCTGGAGCATCGGGCTGGCGGCAGAGCCCGGCTGCCTCCCGGACTGGCGCCTGCTGTCCCTGTTCGGCGTGGGAGCCGTGCTCATGCGAGGGGCCGGCTGCACCATCAATGACATGTGGGACCGCGACTATGACAGACAGGTAGAGAACCATGGGGCAAGGCTGCTTACACGAGCGGGCAGTGGCAGGACAAGGGGACATGCTTCAAACCGAAAGAGTAGGTTTAGATTAGATTAGGAAGAAATACTTCAGTCTGAGGATGGCGAAGCATTGGAACAAGTTGCCCCGAGAAGTTTTAGGTGGCTCATCCCTGGAAGTGTTCAAGGCCAAGTTGGATGGGGTTGTGAGTAACCTGGTCTAGTGAAAAGTGCCCTACCCACAGCATGAGGGTTGGAGCAGGGTGATCTTTTAAGGTCCCATTCCAACCCAAGCCCTTCTGTGATTCAGTGAACCAAGCAGATGCCCACTTATCTCCATCATCACAAAATCAACAGAATTTTTAGAGTTGGAAGGGACCTCAAGAGATGATCTTGTTCAACTCCCTTGCCAAGGCCAACTCATCTAGAGCAGGTTACACAAGAACACATCGAAGTGAGTTTGGAATGTCTCCAGGGAGGGAGACTCCTCTTAATCAATGCTGTTTTTTCTCAGTCAAGCACCAAGGATCCTGAAGGCACTGAAGTACATGAACACCACCAGCGATTCCTTGCTGAGTGCAGACTCTGGATTCAGGAATTCCCTCATGTTTCTGTCTGAGATACATGCAATTAATTTGTCTACATTTCCTCCAAAAATATTGTATTTCATACAACATTTCTCTGTCCAGGACTGTAATAAGTCTTCTAGAATACTCATCTCCGTGTAAGATAGAATACATGCTTTTGTCAGCTGTCAGCAGTACTTGAACAAGTTTATTTTCCAACCTTGTTTTGCATGACAGAACAAGCCAAGTAACACTTTTTTTTGCTCTACTTGCTAGTTACAATCTATCCAAGAACAACTTTTTTTTTATTTCCTTAATTTTAAGAGCACTGTTTCCTTGTATTGTTGTATTGTTAATTTTGGGTGTTCAGAGTATCATGCCCAACCCTCAGCTAATCCCCTTCCACTATGTAATATTTTTCCTTCATCATCTCCCATTTGTTCAGAAGAGGCAAATAAGCAAAAAGCAGTGCCCAGTGTCAGTTCTGAAACATGCACAGGTGCAGGCTTGGAGGGGAACATCCTTGTGATACGTCACTGTTTGCTCCTCCTGTCTTTTGTTCCTATATTACTCCTGTAGTTTTGGGGGTTGGGTTTAGCCCTGCAAGACACAGAATAATGAGGCAATCCAGTATGTGAAGTTCTTAGTATGGCACTTGTATTTGTGCTGATGGGAAGGCAGGAATCAGGATTGGGTTTATGGCAGCTTTGGATGGTTTAGGGTTTGGAAGGTGTTAACAACTATATATGCTAAACAGATTTTATGTGGGGGTGTGATAAGTAAGAGGAAATTTCAATATAATGATTTAATTTATGCATTATGTGATGGGGTCAGGTGGAAAGTTTTGAAAATTGCCTGCAGAGCTTTTTCTGGGGTACCTTAAAAGGCTGCCTTCAACACCTGACCTAGAGGCCAGGCCAACAGGAGGATGTTGGCTGGTGTAGGTGATGGTGGTTTGGGGTTTAGATTTTGTATAACTGATTACTTGGGTCATGTTTTCGTAAGTTGAAACATCCCATGTCTGGTTGCACTGTGCAGTGGAATTGGTCACAGGTATGTTAAGTGCATGTTTAAACTCCAAAAGCAGTATTTGGTGTTAACATAACCTAATGGCAAGGGGAGAATAAGCTAAAAGAGTTTATTTGGATTCACATTATTCAAGCATAGGCAAAATACTTTGTATGTACATAATATTCTGTAAAAAGTTGGCTTTTGAACCTCTTTGAATAGACTTGACACCATTTTCATGAAGATACACAATTTCATGGAATTGTTAGGGTTGAAATGCATCTCTGGAGATCATCCAGTCCAACCCCTGCCAAGGCAGAGCCACCTGGAGCAGGTGACACAGGGACACATCCAGCTGGGGTTTAGAATGTCTCCAGGGAGGGAGACTTCACAGCTTCCCTGGGAAGCCTGTTCCAGTGCTCTGCCACTCTCAGTGTAGAGAAGTTCTTCCTCATGTTGAGGTGAAATTCAGTCATTTGGAGTTTTTTTTTGCATTGGTCACCTTTGGCAAGTAACTCACCATTCATTTATTTTAACTTTTTTTTCTGATAGTTGTTTCTTTCTTCAGTTTACCTTGTATGATTTCTTGTTCCAGACACAGTTTCTAAACTCCATTGTATCCCAGCTGGGATTAAATTAATTGTCTTTTCACAGATATTAACTCCACATCAATGGGACTGGATTCTGAATATGCCATTAGAGAGAAACAAAAGTAAACAGAATTAGGGCCCTTCCATTTCTCTTCAGAAAATAGGAAACAAACATTGTAAATTGCCCATCAGTTAGAGATGTACCTGGTGGTAATATTATCTCCATTTTTTCAGGTTGCAAGGACAGCAAGCCGACCCCTGGCAGCTGGAGATATCTCCACTTTTCAGTCCTTGGTTTTTCTTGGAGGACAGCTCAGCCTGGCGCTCTGTGTGCTTTTGTGTCTGAATTACTACAGGTAATGTATGAATTCTCTTTTGGTTTTTAAAGTCTGGCTCTGGGTCCTAAGTTAAGCACCGAGATTTTTAGAAGAAAAGGTGTTGGAGTCAGAGGGAGGAGGTTATTAGTCATGGAATTGTAATTGAGAGGAAAAGAATTAGTTCAGTACTGTGTACCACTCCTGCAGTACTGATCTTTATCTACTTATCTACTTTATCTTTTATCTACTGATCTCTAGCCTAGCAAACAATAATCCCCTTGGTACTTTTTGCAGTATCATTCTGGGAGCAGCCTCGTTATCCCTTGTGGTCACCTACCCTCTGATGAAGAGAATAACATACTGGCCACAGCTAGTTTTGGGTGAGACGGAATATTTTTTCTATTTTTTAAATTTCAGCTGTTGTTTTTAGGGTGTTTTACAAATTAGTACTTGAGCTTTAGCAATCTGAATTTTTATAAGTTTACATCAAAATAGAAATACCTTACAGACAAAGCTCTGTTGTGCCACAAGCTTCCTAATTTATGACAGGCATCATTGTTTATGTGTGGCTTTATTTTTTTTTATTTTGGTTAGAAATCAGTTCCTTGTTTTGATGGAGTGATTGAAGGAAGAAGAGTAGGGGGGAAATAAATGTTTGTCATTTGAGAATGAGCTATAGTTTTGGGGTTATTTCAAAACTCTTCTTAAATACAGATTTGTCTGTACAGCATTTCAGTCTTCAGCTTCTAAAACAACTCCTGAACAGATAGTGATGTTGCTTGTATTTTAGGTTGAGCTACTAAAACATATCTGTGCGTATTGGTTCTCACATTCCATCTATCTTCAGGGTTTTTTTTTTACCAAAATTGTCATTTTCAGCCTAGAAGTACCGTAGTTGGCTGCTGTATATTGTTTTATGGCCAGTTATGCTGACATCTTTTGTTACACTGACATCTGAGCATTTTACCTTCAGACCTGTTGTTTGAGTATTCTGGAACAGTTGTGTGCAAATGTTTCCCTACACTAATGAAGTCAAATTCAAATTAGGGAAGAGCAGCATATGTATTTTTCCTTGTGTGTCCAGAGTATTTAATGTCAGATTATTTATATTTATTACCTGCTTGAAAATAAGTGGTAGAAAAATAGAGATGTTGGTATTATACAAAAAGCTGCTGATATGATACACTCTCAAATAAATCATGTTTAATTGCTCCTGGCATTCTTGTAACTTCTTTTTTTTTTTTTTAATTCTCTTAATGTTTTTAGGGCTTACATTTAATTGGGGAGCCCTTCTTGGCTGGTCTGCCATCAAAGGGTCGTGTGAGTGGTCTGTGTGTTTGCCCTTGTACTTTGCTGGAGTCATGTGGACAATGGTGTACGACACCATTTATGCACATCAGGTAGGGTAACAGTGAGACATTCCAGATTAAACACACAACTTTGTGAGTTTCATTTACAAATTAGTTGTTGAACAGCACAGCTAACCCCTTGCAGTTCTGCAGTTGCAGTTCAGCTGAGCTGAAGCAACACCAAAGAAGTCCCAGCCCTTCAATGTTTTATTGCTGGTTGTCAAGATTTTACAAATCAGGTGGAAAGATGGAAGTACAATGCCCATTGTCCTCTTATGCGTCTTCATTGTGTAAATAACTTTGACGTTGGTATTAACTCTTGGCTGTTAAAGCAGATCTAAGACCAACCTTCTAGTTTAAATTTTAATGTGGGGACCTACAGCTGCCCTTTAATTGGGTTCCTAGTAAGAAGCATTGGAAATTTAAGCAAGTACCTCATTTTTATTTTTCTTATGAACAGGCATTTAATAATGGATTTGGTGGTAATTCATCCTTTTGTTCCAGGATAAGAAGGACGACATCATGATTGGTGTGAAGTCAACTGCATTGCAGTTCAAGGAGGACACGAAGCAGTGGCTCAGTGGCTTCAGCCTGGCCATGCTCCTGAGTTTGTGCGTGGCAGGGATGAATTGCAACCAAACCTTCCCATATTACTCAGCTGTGGCTGCTGTAGGGGCTCACCTGGCACACCAGGTTTGATGGCTTTATTTATACTTTTTTCATGTCGGAGTTCTTACTAAGAAGTCAAAGGGCTTTTCAACCCCCATCAATTAATGAGCTAGCCATGAAAATCAGATCCTGTAAGGAGAACTAAAATCTTCTAACAATAAGCTTGGTCTTCTTAAGTGCCTTTTGCTTACCTTTTGGTTGAGGAGACCTTCAGTCCTGACCACAAACAGTGGAGCACTGAGTTTCAGTCTGTTTGTAACCAACAGAAGTGTCACACTTTAAACTGATCTCAAGGAAAGGGTTTTCTCCTCACTGCCAGCAGCTGCACCTCAATGTGCTGCAAAATACTGTGGTTTTGACTGCTCTTACTCAGCTCCTTCAGTGTCTGGCACACATAATAGCAGTAGTAGATATTAATGTAATAACTTTATGTTAATTGACAGTTCTAAATGGTTCTCTGTAGCAGAGAACAATCCACTCCAGTCTTGTAGTTGCAGATGTTTAGAAATTTTTATGACTAACAGAAAGAAATTAGCTCTTTCAGTAAAGGATGCAGATAGGATCTTCTTACCTTGTTCTTTCTGAACCTAACAACTGTGTTACACAGTTTTGTAGTAAGTGACAAGTCAGTCTATTAAAAAATTTATTAGCGGTCTTGATAGGTAAGTGATTGCAGAGGTTTGTATATTGCAAGGAGTAAAACCATTGCTAGTCTGAGCACTTAAATCTGTGGTAGTATGGAACTTTTTATAAAGCATATTGGTTGTATGTTGCATTATAATGGGTGGAGCTTGTGCAGGTAATGGATATTAAACGTATCTCTGGGTAAGAGAATTCTTGTGGTGATGTAGTCTGGCACTCAGCCATTGTTTTCATAGTGACTGTGTTTGGAAATGTATGAGGGAAAGAATACTACATCCACTGCACGATCATTTACAGTTTGAATTGTTAGAGAGCCTTTATGCTGTAGTTTTGGCATGAATAGAAACCACTTTTAAGGATCTTTATGAGTAAGGATGCAGACTCATGAGTGTAAGTGATGGAGAATTCACAATTGTGTGGACTGCCACAGTCACAAGAGCAGAACTGTTCTGTATACCACAAAGTAGCTTCTTTTTGGGGGATTACTTTAATATTAGTCCTGCTTAAACATTTTTATGCTTATCTTCTTGTTCAAGGTTTCTGATTGTATTCTTAATTGAGTTTAGAAAGCTGAGTAAGATGCTTGAGGACCAGGATTTCCAAGATTTCCTTGATTCACTGAATTTTTGCCTGAGGCAGAGGAATTTGGGTCATGATGATGTCAAATTATATCCCTCTCAAAAAGTGTGCCAATAGAAAAATAACATCTTTTACTTTCTTTGTGTTTCTGAAAGAATAGCTTGGCTGCTGTTGAGTTTAATTTGTCAGTTCAGTGTTTCAAGTTCCCAGTGTCTGAGGAGAGGACAGGTTTTTAAGGGTGTGGATCACATCATATTTTAGAAGCTTGTGAAGAGTATTTTGATTATTTGACCAGGACCCAGCCCTGATTTCTCTCTACAACCACAAAGGAAGTAGATTTCCTGGGGAAGGTTTCACTTCTTTCAGTCAAATACTTTGTTTAACTTTTTCAAAGACTGAAGTTTGGTTTGAAGTTTAGGGGCTCCTTATCTGCTATTCCTTTCACTCACTTTGCTCAACATTCCCTCATGTTATCGTTCTCAAGACTTGCACCAAATGGGTTTTGGGAATATTTGCTCCTGCTAATAACAGCCTTGTGGGTTGTTTTGTTCTGTTTGGGTTTGTTTGTTTTTTTTTTTTAACTTTTAGTTGTGACTCACAGCAGAGAGCTTCCATGCTGGGTAAGCCAAGCCTTGCTTCTGGCCACTGTTGCAGGTGTCCTGATTCAGAGAATTGCATGAACTTGGCTAAGAGCAACTGAACTGAAACCAGCCCTGTGTGGCAAGGCAGGGCTGGCACTTCCCTGTGGTTTCCAGTTACCCTGGTTCACTGCTGACTCACCAGTGCCTTGTCTCTATTGAAACATGGAATACCTTGTAGCAGAGATGGAAAAGTGCACGTTCTGCAGGGGCTCATTTTGATTTAAAGTTACATTGAAGAATTAGGTGGCAACCTACTGAGGAAAATCTTAGAGACTTATTTACATGCCCAGATATTTTTGCACTTTTAAATATCAAACCAGACACACCAGTAACTGGGTTGTTTATACAGTCTTCCATTGAGATGGTCTGGGAATCATGCTCATATAAGATCCTTGATTTTTCTGCTGTATGTTGAAAAAATCTGTCAAACACAGATGCCAGTTATGCAAAAAAAAAAAAAAATTAAGCACAGAGTATTCCTGTTTCTTGTGGAGGTAAGGGTAGACTTTAGAGCTTAAGGATAATTTTTTTAAAGTTGCAGATCATTTTGTGATGTGTCAGATATTTATGAGTCTGTAGAATAATAATCATCTAATGTTATACTGTGCTTTTGCAGATTTACACTTTGGACATAGACAAGCCTGAAAACTGTTGGAAAACATTTGCTTCAAATCGTACTGTAGGAATTCTGCTCTTCATAGGGATTGTGCTTGGAAATCTGTGGAAACAAAAAGACTTAAAAAATGTTGAAGACCCTTCAGAGAACAGATAGTTGAAATCACCATACTGATATTTTAGTCTAACTGGAGTGTAAGTATTGTAAGAAAGAAAACACTTTAAATATAAATATAGCTGCTTTATACTGTTCATTTATAAAAGCTGGTGAAAACATTCTTGTCTCTGAAATCATGCAATTGAGATAAATTACAACAGAAGTTTTGGTTATCTGGGAATAACTTCAGTGTGCATAGAAGCTCCAAAAAGTGAAGCTGCTCTGCTGGTCTTGTGTAATAGCAGCAAACTTCTGTTAAGCTCTGGAGGCTGTGAAACCAAGATTTTATATGAAGCAGGTGTCTCTTAGTGACAGCACAGATAAAAATGCAAAATGATTTCTGGATGTAAATAAAATCTGGTTGTACATGTTTGATGGTCTGGTTTATTACAAAGGTAATTTTCAGTTTGAGTTGGATGTTGGGGCATGGCAGAGTTGCAATAACTTTTTCTCCTGGGATGTCTAGGAGCAGTCAGGACTCCAGATGTGTGAGGTCTGCAATAAGGAGCCAATAAAGAAGTGTTTAAGAAGATTTTCTGCTCTTGCTGTGATTGCTGCAGCAGGTGCTTGAAAAGGCTTCTGCAAAATTTCCTGCACAGAGTGAGCTGAGCTTGTTTGTCAAGAGTGATTTGCACACAGACTAAGGACTGAAAACAAAAACAGAGCAGTCCAGAGCTGTTGACAAGTGTGTATGAGCAGTGGTTGACCCTGGGCTGCAAATTCGTCATGCAAACTGTTGACATTCTTTTATTTTTTAATTCTGCTTGTTTTGACTTATGCCTGCCGGTTTTATTTGTAGTCTTACAGGAAAAACTTGTTTCTAGGGGATGCCTAGAAACAGTAAAAATAGCAAGGGCATGTTAACTAAATGGCCCTTACACAGAAGTTGTTCTTAAACAGGGTTTATATTTCTGGGGTGGAGAAAGTATTAAGTTGAAGAAAAGCTGTTTAATAATGGAAAACAATAAGCTTCTGATCAGTTACGTGACATAGCTGCATTTTGTAGAGGGAGAATTTGATGCATCCTACTTGACCTTTGTTTATTAGCCAATTACTAGTAATTAAAAAGTCTTGTAAAGTAACTAGTATGCATCAGTTTCTCAGTACTAGTAGTGTTATTTTAGTGAGGTGGTGACAAAAGTTATTAATCTGTTTTTAACATACTGAAGTGTCTTTAAGTAGCTCAGATTTTGGAGGAGCTGACATTCTGTAGTGCCTCTGAACCTTCTGGTGTCCTTTGTCTGATACTGCTTGTCACAAGTATTTGTCTTAAAATGAGAGGAGGAAAAAGGTGTTGCTAAATAGAGTATAAATTAAAGTTTTGGAACAGTCCTCAGGTCTGGAACTTGAAAATCATTTCATGTTGTCTGTGGGAGTTTTCCAAATTCATATTAATTTCATTTTTCACAGATAAGACATAGCTGTATTTTAGGTTCATTGCCTGAAAAACATAAATATTTAGGTTCCAGGCCGTAATACTTAGGATATTAAATTCATGAAAATTTTAGGATTAGTACAAGGAAATAAGTAACTTCTAAAGTGCGAGAGGTAAAGGCCAAGCCGCTTCCTGGCTAAAACCTTCCTGTTTGGATCTGCTGGCAGATATGTGTGCATCTCCTTCCTTTGTTCCCAAGGTATTCTGTTCCAAATCTTCACCAAGACACTGCTGTAATTGGATACAGTTTCTTTAAAGGTTTTCAAATATTCCTGTCTCTAGGCATCAGCTTTTTATTAGTGTGCTTTTGTAGAATTAAACAACATCCTCTGGACTTCTTTTCTCCACTATCAAACCTTGCCTTTCTCCCCCACCACCTTTTCCCAGTATTCCTCCACAGGATTTTGAGATAACAAATGCTTTTATCAGGCAGCAGGAAGGTCAAATGTACCCAGCAGTGGCAAACTGGAACACTGCCAGTTGCTCAGTGAAACAGAAAGCTCTGTAGCAACACCAGCTCTTGCTTGTGTGTTGCACTTTGTAGAAAGGTATATCAAAGCAACACCCCCTTTTTGTCCTGGGTTAGCCCTATAGAAGTAAGGGTGCTACTCCTGCAGGGATCAAGGGAGAGATTGCCAAGGCATAGGAAGCCTGCAGGGTGGGGCTGGATCTTTGCCTTAGAAGCCTGCTTTGCACAGTGGTATATGAGAGCTCTCACACTCCCTTTCCCAGGGTGAAGACTTGTCAAAGGAGGGTCAGCCAAGGCAAACTCTGCCTGGGTCCTGCTATTAGTATTTCTTGGTAAATATGATGCTGTTAATGGGAGGGGTTCAGAGTTTTCCCTCCTTCTCTTCTCAAGTACATGCTGCAGGAGCTGTGTTGTGGAAACAACTGCAGTGCCTGTGGCAGCCAGCTTGGCTGCCAGGGAACCTGGCAACACTAGGGCAGTAGGTCAAGCATCTTGCCAGCCACTGGTGACATGACCTGGAAAAAAAAGGCTATTTTTCTATAATATCCTTTTCTATTTCCACTTTGACAAAAACTAGGAGAGGGCCATTAATTGATTTCTAAACACTTCACAGTGCAAATACCAGGAGAGAGGCTCTGTTTGAGCTTCAAAAGAAAGCTGCCAAGAGAGTAGTGCATCTTAGCTGGGCATGGATAGCGAGAAGTTTAAGTACTAACTGAAGCCTTCTGGTATCCTGAAGAGGTGATTTTGATTTTCCTGCAGCGCCTCCCTGCATTTTGTGATGGAGGCAAAAGGCCAGAGCAAATTTTAACACAGTTAAGAAAATAGCAAAAAACTAAATTAGTTTTACAGCATTTTTCTTTTCCTGCATGGTGGTTTTTAAAAGAAGACAAAAAACACTGCTTCCAGGCAACTGTATAGAAGTGATTTTGTCTGAACAAAGCAGGAAGAGGTCTAATACACTTAAAAGAAACAAAAACAAAACCAACAGCAAAAGAAGAGTGTTCAAGCCAAGTTCAGTGCTTCTAACAATACATTTGTAATTTCTGGTATGGAAATTCCCATCCAGCTGCAAAACAAAATCCAAAGCCATGTCTGAATTCTTATACCTGCAAAATAGAATTCCACCGAATTTCAGAGCTTCTTGTCTGTGATAGGTGCAGTAACAAGGAAATATACCTAATGCAAAATTAAATAAGTTGTATCAACTGTGTAAAGAACAGAACCAAACCTGTAGCAGGTTGTAAGGGCAGTGGGGGAAAGCAGGCCATTCCACAGGACTCTGTTTTTTCCTGCACTGATGTCAAAGCATTCAGAGAGTTCAGCTCTGAATGTAAAGTATCTCACTTTGTACAACTCCCTGGAAGGACCACGTGGCCAGGTGGGAGAGAGTTGGTCTTGTCTCACAGGTAACAAGTGACAGTAGGAGAGGAAATGGCCTTATGTTTGGGTGCCTGTGGCACAGGGGGTTCAGGCCCCTTGCCCAGATGGCATTGCATGCTCCCAGCCACAGCATCATTTTCTGTCTGATCAGCCACCCAAGTACACCCTCTCCACTGTGTGCAGTGTCCCTGGCATGGAAGAGATGAGGGATGTGCAGGCGTGGGAGCAGCTCTCTGCTTGTACCAACTCAGTTTTGGTGAGATGTGCACCTGACCCTTGGCTATATTTCTAAGGGCTGTGAAAATTTTTCCTTGCACTTACTCAGCTTCATTCTCCTTCAGCCTTTACAGTTGCAGGAATTTCCCTTTTGCTTGAGCATTTTTCAAGCTGTGGGAAGGAAGCAAGGTTTGTGGGTAACGAGGTCTTCCATTGGAGCTGTGGAGACATCTAGATAAAGGTGAAGTTTCTGTTTCAGAAGCCCTTCTCCATGTCTCAAACAGAACCTTCAGACTGTTACTTTGGAAAAGGAGTGTTAGGACCAGAGCTTTGGAGAGAGGCCCCCAGGCACCCTTTCGTGCTAGGCAGCCCCCCTAACCTGCACAGCAATGGGATTCATGGACCCTCTTTGAATGAACACACCTCTCACCATTTAAGACATCTTAGTTTATGTAAATAGCATGAGGCAGTGTGCTGGGGAAGGTGGCTTTGCTCATTTGTGGTCATGTTTGAAGTTGCAGGTTGGACTTATTTTTAGTACAGAGAACAAACATTTACATGTGAGTGGCCCAACCTGGAATAAATGAGTTTCTGGTTGTAACTGCTCCATAAAATACAGTGGTAGACTGTGTAATCCATACTTTTTTCTTCGTAGAGAAAGATTTTTTTTTTTTTTCATCTGTGCTCCTAAATCTTCATCAGTGTTACATTCACTGTAGTGCATATTAAATTGGTGAGTATTGATTTCAGCAGAATTTTTCCATTGTCTTCTTGGAAATAATCATGGAATGGCTTTGTTTGGAAGAGACTTCAAAGATCATCTAGTTTCAAACCCCATGCTGTGGGCAGGGATGCTTTCCACTAGACCATGTTACTCAGACCCATCCAGCCTGGCCTTGAACACTTCCAGGGCTGGATCATCCACAGCTTCTCTGTCTTATAAATGAAAAACTAAACTTGCCAATACATCAAGCAATATAGCCAATTTATTAATTTGTTTGATAAAAGGGTGAGCAATTTTTACAGTGCTGGGTGCGCGGGGGTCTCCACCCCAAGCAATGCACAAATTCAGTTTTCAAGCAGTAATCTTCTCATACTGTTCTAGGCACTTCCCTTCCTCAAATTTTCAGTTATTTTCTACTTGCTTTTCTTCAGTTGTGGTTTTTGAAGATCTGCTGGGGAGATGGTCCAAGGTGGTCTTCTGATGTCTTTCTAGCCTCCCATTCTTCTTTTGAAATATCTTTTTTTTCACTATGTGAAAAACGAGGTTCACATTTTTTTAATATAAAATTTAAAAAGTTTAATAGAAAGACAATTCGGAGATAGAAATAAAACAAAATTAACAAATACAGCTGGGTGCTTCAGCATTTAGCCAAGAGCATCCCTTAAAAATACAAATCTATTGCATATTCATAAATGTTCATGTATTATTTAAACATTCCTCTTAAGTTTTAGATGTTCCTTGGTTTAGCTTCAACTGCCCTCCCTTTCCAATAGATCAATCTTCTTGGCTTTGTTGAGTCTCACAATCCCAGATAAGAGGTTCAGTAAATTCCTCCTTTGGAGCTCTGGTTGCTGCTGTCCTCATCTGGATAAAATAATCTAAGAATGCAGGGGATGTTTCTGACTATCTCTTCAGTCTCTGGGTCATATGAACAAAAGCATTCTTTATTTTAATACCACACTACAGCCTAACATATTTATATGTATTGCACCACTATTTCTAAGTTTTATCAATAACAGAAATAAAAGAAACTATTAATACAGCAAAGTTTTCCAACATTATACATGTAACATTCATTTTAATATTTGTAAAAAGCCAATATATAATATGTGTCTATAACAACTAGCATTATTTTTGGTTATACAGTTTGTCTAAGCAAGCATATATATTCTGTTAGCATACATTTTGCAAGCCTTCTTTTAGTCATTTTACAACCTAAAGCTAGCATGTCTAAAAAATGTCTTCATAGGGCTTCTTCCTCAGTTAAGTAAATTTGTAGTAGATTTAAGTAAAACTTAAAGCCAGCATGTTTCAAAATGCCTTTGTAGAGCCTATCAATTCATGTTAGTCCTACTGCTCCTTTTTACGTGTTACAAATTCTTCTATACTCCTGTTGGGGTTTAAGTGTCTGTCCTGTTGTTCTGTCTCACCTATGGAATTTTTACCCATCAGTGGCAGGGAAAACCGGGTTCCTGGTACTTCGTGGGTGCTTGAAAAACACAACGAGTTTGGCTGGGCCCAGGGGGGAGGGGGCAGCTGGGGGCTGGCTGGTTTCTTCAGCTTCAGAGCAGAACACTCGCGGGGAGCTGTTGCGGCTGGGAGAAGGGAATTCGCCATCACCCAGACGGAGCTGCTGCTTCTGCTTCTCCTTCTTTCCTCTTTGTTGGTGGCCTCGCACCCCCTGTCCTGCCGGGACGTGTGGCAGTGCCAGCCACCGCCGCGGAGCTGCTGATCCACCTCAGCCACCAGCCCAGGATCTCTGCTCATCCCTGCTGTT
Organism: Cyanistes caeruleus; assembly: GCF_971803275.1. Lineage (NCBI taxonomy): Eukaryota > Metazoa > Chordata > Aves > Passeriformes > Paridae > Cyanistes > Cyanistes caeruleus. Next base: position 60,115,889 of record NC_141705.1, read on the forward strand.
CCAGCCGACTGTTCCTCAGAGCCCTGCAGGAGCACCGGGACTGCCCGCCCGAGGGGTTTGTGAAACAAAGCCTCTCCTCCATCCCATCTCAGCCGGGAAGGCTGTCACGGGGTCCCTGGTTCTGTTTTCTTGCTAATGCTATAGTTATTGTTGTTTGTGTGCCTTGTTATACACACTAGTAAAGAACTGTTATTCCTATCCCCAGATCTCTGCCTGAGAGCCCCTTGATTTCAAAATTGTAATAATTCGGAGGGAGGGGGTCTACATTTTCATTCCAAGGGAGGCTCCTGCCCTCCCTAGCAGACACCTGTCTTCCAAACCAAGACAACTCAAAAAAAACCCCACCTTATAGCTTGTACAAAGGATAGTTTGAAACTTACACTACAAGGTGTTTAAAGCTTCTATAAATTACTTGTAGGTAATTATAATTTTGTTGTTAAACTGTTAGCTAAAAGTTTACTGTTACATAGTTACCTTGTTAAACCTTACTTCCATGCCTTAATTCAGCCGATTCTTAAAACACTTCTTTATAATAATCCCATGGTCTCTGTCTGCATTGTCCACAGACACATGTATATAGGTGGGTGCTATTCGATTGATGCAAATTACAACCTGATTTCTCACATCTGGGCAACCTGTTCCAGTGCCTCACCACCCTAACAATTAAGAAGTTCTTTGTAATATAATCTAAACCTATCCTCCTTTAGTTCAAAGCAATTCCCCCTTGCCCTGTCACTACATATCCTTGCGAACAGTCCCTCTCCAGCTCTTTTGTAGCTCCCTTTAGGTATTGGGAGATGCTCTAAGTCTCTCTGGAGCTTTTTCTTTTTACCACCTAAAAAACCTGACTGCAGTTCATCTTGCTGTTTCCCTTCTCCCCATGAGCCTCCTCCAGCCAGCTGGTGGGATGTCAGGCATCTCCTCCTCTAGGGAGAATCTACTGATCTACAAATTTTTCAAACCTCAGTTTCCACAGCCTATTGCAATGTTCTTACAAAAAACACTAACTGTGTATGATCTAGCCAGAGAGCAGCCAGGCAGCCCCATTGTGAAGCAGGGACAGACACAGTTAAACTTTGGAGCTACTAGAAACCACAGGAAGCATTTCAAGGCATGGCTCCCTGTTTTCTCAGCAGCACTACTGGTAAAAGTCTTCACTTAAAGCACCTTAAATGTCAGCCTGTGGACAAAGTTGCCATGTTGACATTAGCCCAAACTTCCCCTTTCCCTGTTCTCATGAGGGTGAGAGAGAAGGGAATCTCACTGTCAGCACTTGCCATGGGATGTGTTGACTTGCTCCTGAGAAAGCAGCAACCCAGATCCTCTCTGAGATCTCTGCATATTATGTGTATCCTGCTGGGAAACAAAAAGTGCTGTCCTGGTGCCACAGGTTCTCCACAAAATGTGGAAGTAAATCCAAAACTGTCATGACTTGCACAGGATATGAGTGGTTACATAATTTGGGTTAGTGCAGAAACTTTAAATATTAGCATCTCATAAAGGGAAATGTATGTGTGTATGGTAAGTGCTCTGTTAATTTTACAGTGGCTGGGCTACATGGCTTGTGACAAGCACTTAGGGAATCAGCCTAATTTTTATGGAAAGTCTCCACGTGGGGTATATTTTCTAAGAAATTATAACCTAAATGTCTGTCTTGATGAAAGTAAATCATTCAGAGCTACTCTCCCCTGAACAGCAACAACATGTGGGAAAAGTTAAGGGAATAACAAGATAAACATGTAAACATTTTTTTTTTTAAAAAGAGTAACTAGTCCTGGGAAAAGGAAAAATAAATTACTGTTCTGCATTGTTAAGTCTGTGGTTGTAAGGACAGGGCACAGTTCCTGACTTCCCCCTTCAAGTTACCTCCCACCCATTTTACGTTTTTTGCTGCTGGCTACCAATAAGAACATCTGAGGGAGTAAGTTTAGTTTCATCTTTGCCAGAGCCTCTTTGTGCAGGATCCCGGCTGGAGAGGAAGCCTCCACTGACCAAATCTGCTCACCAGGTTAGCTCTCTAAAAGCATGGAAATATTAATAATTTGTTAGCCTGGGAAGAGTGGGATAATAGTGTCAAAGTAGGGATTTATTTTTTTATTTTTTCCCTACTTAGTACAAAGTACAAATCAAACTATCTGGCAAATCCCAATTGGGGGGGGGGGGGTGTGCTTTAAAAAAGCTATGAACAAAAGCTGGATTATGGAGAGTTACCTCTGCTTGCTGCTTTCTGATGCTGACACAATTGTATAAATGTGTTGAAGGAATCTGACTGGTACTTTACTCTCTGTTTAAACTGGGCTGCCCTACCAGAAGCTTGGACATGGGTGGCTTCTGATACCTGGTCTCCCTGTGTGTTTGCTGTCCCTTTGGGGTGTGCTGTCAATGGCAAGTGCAGCTATTCTACTCTTCTTTATTGTTTGCAGTTAGGGGAGGAGAAAATAGGTGAGTAATACTTGTGTAGAGGACACTGTACCTTTGTGAAGTGTAGGGAGATTCACCACATGTCGGTGGCACTGCAGTGGGCAGGCAGAGGGAAGCTGTGGGCAGGTAGAGGGAAGCTGTGGGTAGGCAGAGGCGTTGCACTTCCCTCTGGACACACACCTGACACCACTTCCAGCTTCATTCCCACCGGGCTTGCAGGCTGGCATGTGCTGCCAGCTGAAGCCAGGAGTGGGATTTCCGGAGAAGCACTCGTTACTCCAAAGGATGGAGAAAGAACGTGCTTCCCCTCCCCCAGCATCACTCTTTCATTTGAGTTTCTATTCTGACTTTTAAGCTCAGAAGCAGCAGCAGGAGGAGGAGCCTGACCACACAGAAGGGTGGGTCTCCCTTTGTCGAACTGCTGTTTCTAAGAAATAAAATAAACCAACCCAACTTACAGAAAAATAGTCTCAATAAATGTGAGCAGGCAGTTTATCTTATTTCAGAAAACCTCACCCAACCCAAACTTTCTTAGAATTATTACCTAGAACTACTTTGTGCTTTTTTATTTGGCTAGGGGATTAGAAGCAGAGAGAAATTGTTCTTGTTGCTATTCTTACTATTCTTACTATTCTTCTTCTTGATATTATTATTATTATTATTATTTTAGACCTGAGGCTTACCGGTTTTCAAGGTTTTTTTGCTTGTTAACCACAGGAAGGCAAGGAGAGGGCATCAGATTTTGGACATTGATTTTCTGCCTTTCTGGCTCCCTACGTCAAGAAACCAGAGATACAAGTTTTCTATAGTATCCTGCTTGTGTGTAGCCTCGCTTTGCTATGAGGAAATGAGTCCGCAGGTGCTTCTCACATGCTCCGTGTGCCCACTCCAAAGGCATCTTTGTGTAAAATATGCCAAGTCAAACAACCTGAATGCTCAAGTCACTCCCTTTAGTCTGGGTTCTCTACCCAGCCCAGATCAGTACAAGGGAAATGAGCTGTGTCTAAGCACTAGCAAAGCCTTCATGGGGTGGAGTGGGGAACACCAGTGACCTGATGCTATTTTGAAGGCTGGATAAAATGGCAGATAATGCAAAAACCTTGAAAGGATAGAAATGCAGGCAAGATATGGTTATGCTCTATCACCTCCAATGCCAGATAGGGAACTGGGCAGAAGGTGTCCTACTGAAGGGTGGTAGCCACAGGTTTGGTTGGAGGTTCAGACCAATCACAGTTTTTGCACTTACTACCCTGTTTCCTCTTTCAGAAGAGGACCTTGGAATGGCTGTCCCAACCGTTGTGACGATCCAGCCGCAGTATGGCGGGGCCATGTCCGCTGCCTCGAGATGCACATGGCAGACAGGCCTGACGGACTGCTGCTCCGACTGTGGCGTCTGTAAGTGCCTGGGACACGGTTTTCTTGCTCCTGCTGCTCAGTGCAGTGCTGCTACTGTGCAGCCATGCAGCCTGGCTCTCCCATCTACTCCAGTGCTACCAGGTGGGCAGGCAGAGCCTTAACCAGTGCTGTGTTTCTCCTCTCTCCAGGCTGCTGCGGGATGTTCTGCTTCCCCTGCCTGGCATGCCAAGTGGCCGGGGACATGAATGAGTGCTGCCTGTGTGGGACCAGCGTGGCCATGAGGACCCTGTACCGCACCAAATACAACATCCCGGTCAGTGCTGAGCCTGCCCCCTCACCCTGCTGCGAGCCTGAAAGATGGGGTGCCCCCAAGGCCCCTCTCACTTTTTTACACTCCCCCCTTGTTTCCCATTTGTATCCATCGCTGCTGCTGCTTCCTCCTTTGAGCTTTGAAAGATGGGAAAGACTTGAAATAACTGTGGGCTGACTAAAGAATAGGTGAAGCTGGGTACATGGATAAAGATCCATAATCAGGTTTGGGAGAAAGGTGGACAGTAGGTACATGAGGGTGTTTCTTCCTGCAGGAGAGGTGGTTGCTGCCATCACAAGTGCAACCCATGGGGGCCCAAGTTCACTTTGCCCAAATTGTCTGTTCCTGTGTGCATTTTTCTTCCCAGTCTGAAACACAGAAGTCAAAAGCTATCTGCAGCCTGCACAAGAGGCTCCCTTCTTCCTTTCTGTGGTGCTTGGGGTTTGCCAGCCCAAGGCTTCTGTTTTTTCCACTCAGGATGCTGCAGCAGGCTGATAAAAAAAGAGTACTGGGCCTGGAATGTGATTAACATTTTCTTGGCTGGAACATGACTTCTGGGAAGCCTCTGTCCATAACCAGTTTCTTCCTAACAGGGGTCCATTTGCTCTGACTTCTGTGTCACCCTGTGTTGCCCCGTGTGCTCTGTTTGTCAAATGAAGAGAGACATCAAACGCAGGAGGGAGCTTGGCATATTCTGGTAAGCTGGGGGTGCTGGTGCTGGTCTATAAAGTTGCTGTCACATGCAGCCAGGTGCCTTCCCAGAGCCTCTCCTGCCAGCATCTTGACACCAGACAAAGTGCTGCAGTGGGGAAATGGCCATGGACAGGTCATAAGAGTGACCTGTCCTGAAGCAAAATGTCACTGGGACCTTGTGCAAGGTGGAGGGGGAAGAACTGAGGGGACACAGAGCATGGTGAGGCACAGCCCCAGACCCTGACAGTCCTCTCCCATCCTGTTACAGATGCTGCCACCCTTGCTGCGTCCTTGGAGATGCTGCAGGCAGGAGTCACTGCTGCCTTGACTTTTGGGAAATGCACCATGTGAGGCTTGCCTTGATTGCATTTGATTTTCCATAATTAACTGCATAAATAAAGTTTTGAGTTTATCTTCCTACCTCTGTGTATGTCATTTTTGCACCATCTGAGAGCACCCATCCTTCTCCTGTTCCATCCATCTATCAGCCCTTGGTGAAATTTCTCTGTGTCTTCTGCAGAGAGATTTTCACTAGTATTTTGTTATTGGATCAGCTTTTAGAAAGGATATTTAACACATTGAGTCAGTGTTGCTCATCCAAGTTGCAAAATTTGGGAAAACGACTACTGCTGTATCTTCCTGCAGGAAAGTGACTTCTGTAGGCCACCCAGCAGTGCCCCTGCTGTGGTGGCCCAGGTGGCTGTTCAGGGCTGTTGGTCAGCGCTACCTTTCTGAATGCCTTTCTAAAGACATGGGGATTTGGGGCTGCCTGGCACCAGCTCACCTCTATGTTGCAGGGACATGGACCCTGAGCATAAATTCCTCCCCACCTGCAGTAAAAAAACCTGGATGATTCATGGGTTACCTGTGTCCTCTCCAGGGACAAACAATGCCATCTTCCTTCATGGCATTACACAGCACTGGGCTGTGAGCCCTGCATTCCCATCCAGAAGGTGGAGGTTGCATCCACCCTCTCTCCATCACTCCCAAGAGTGCTAAAGGACTCTTGATCCCTACAAATATCTCCCTGCTTCATTCTTTAAGGACCATATGATTGCTTTTTGTCCCCACTCTGCCTTCACCTTCACCACAAAACTTTTGAAGGGCAAGGTAATGGCTCTGTCTGTGCTGCAGGGTGGTTGGGTGTGATGGCACTCCCAACTGTTTAAACCCCAGATGGTCCTATGGATGATCCCTGGCAATGTAGAGAAATGCATTTTTAGCCTAAGAGAGGTCACCCCCGTGTCACCCAGTGCAGTTACAGTCAGTTCTTGCGGATGCTCAGGTTTGACAAAGGAAACATGCTGCACCTCCAACAGCACATGGCTTGGGCAGCACAGGAGCATGGAAACAAACTGCCCTTCTCTGGAAACCTCTCCCACTGGGACTCTGGAGAACGCCCAGGGTGGGGGGAAAGGTGAGGGCGGGCAGCAGGGAAGCTGCCATTGTGCAAAGCTGCACCTAAGCTGCCATTTGCACTGTTAGTCAGAGGGAGCAAAGGTCATTTGCCAGAGCACATATAAAGCATGAGAACCAGGAAAAGGACACGTGTCTGTGGGGAAAAGGACAGCTTGGAAAGTACGTATGGCATGGCTTTGCTTTGGTTGTGGTATGGAAACGGCTTGTGACTGAAGCGGTGGTGCTGGAGAATGGGAAGGGCTAGAAAAAAAGGTGAGGTTTTCCATCTGGGAAAATGCACCAGGGTTAATCACAGCTTAATGTGTGCTGCTGATGGCATCTGGACAGATGTGGGTAACAGAGGTGGAGGACAGCAGCTTTTGCACTGTGCTGCTCATTTGTGCACATATGCATGGGCCTATAGATGCTGCTTTTTGAGCTGTGCTGTGGGTGAAATGTGGCTGCATGCAGCTCGGGATCCTTTTGTCCCCATCAGTCATTCCAGCATGGTTGGTGATGCCATGGGGCTGTGAATTGTAGAATTGTGATACTTTTGGTGTGCTGAGCCTAGGCCATCTCTTGGGAAGCGAGTGTGTGGGGAAGGCTTTTCCAGGCCGCTGCCTGCTCCGCACTACAGCCTCCACCCACGTAGGGATGTGGGGTGCTCGTACCTGGGGAAGGGAACTCCCTGACTGGAGGGATCCTGCCCCTAAAACTCTTGCTGCTGCTGCTCCTGTGCACACTTCTCCCTGTGGTCCTGCCTGCTGCTGGACATCCCTGTCACTGCATGGGAGCCCCGTGCTGGGCTCACCGCTGCATAGCCTGCCCATGGTCTGTCTCCTCCCCTGCCCCTCATGGCTCTTGCTTCTTAAATCGTCATGTGCCAAGGCTTCCTGAAGGGGCTGCTGTTTTGGCATGCCAGGAGGTGTTACACTGGCTGCAGAAGTGGGAGGAATTACCTGGGATCTCGTGGATGAACGAACAGGGACAGCTGGCCAAGGCAGGGCCAGGAGGTGTCCGGAGAGGGACTGTGGGTGCAGTGTCCCCTGCTGCACTCACAGGTGTCTCAGAGAGAGACAGCCCAGCCATGCTTCCACTGCATGCAGAAAACTGCAAAAAGTAGGGAGCAAACCATGTGGAGATTTTTATCAGCTTTCTTCCCTCTAACACCATAATTCAACAATCTTTTTTCCTCTTCCTGGGATTTCCAGGAGCATGGGCTGGCCCTACAGCAACAGTGTCTGACAACTGGGATGTATCTGTAAATCCTGGGGAATCACCCCTTTGTCACCTCTTGGCATTAGTCAGTACAAATGCAGTGCCACAGCCGGTGCTGCTCTGATGTGGGTAATGAACTCAATGGCATCTCTGAGTGCTGGGCACAGTAATTGTTCCACCCCATTTCTTGTGTTGTGTAGTACTCAACTTTGTGTAAATATGCAATTCTGGTGTGAAAACGATCCTCCTTGGAGTGCTTAACAAAGTGGTGCAGAACTCGGGCACAGGGCAGGGAGTGTGTCTGCATGGGACTTCTCCTGTGGGAGCATCCTCTATTTTTTTCTTTTAATTAAAGCTCCAGAAACGAAAGTGAGAGTGGCAGAAGCTGGTGCTGTGTCTTGCAGAGCTGGCAGGGAGTGACAGAAGTGCAGGTGTTACTTTGGTCAGGTGATTTTGGGGATGGTGCTGTGGAGCAGGAGATTTCCTACTCTCAGAGGATGCAGCCCCTTGCTGAGGAAGGATGGGATGGAGAGGAATTCTGCAAGCCATGGTGATCCCACGGGAGTGAGGAAGAGGAGGGTGAGGTGCTGGCACAGATAAGCCAAGTGGAGGAGGGATAGGAACTGGTGACAGGGCTTAGGGTGATGGAAAGAGACAAGGAAAACCCACTGCCTTGAAGCACACTAAGAAGGCAAGTGAAGAAGGAAGGGAGAGGGGGAAGTAAATAGGCTGAGATTCTCGTAGAACAAAGCAAAGACTAAGGTGACTCCTGAGAGCTTGGGGAGGCTAGAACTGAGCGGTAGTAACTTAAGGAGACTGTGATCATAAACAAACAAAAACAAAATCAAAAACCAGTCCGTAATGCAGACAATTTTACACAGATGATTTTACTCATTTTACACAGACAACAATGAAAGATGACCTGGAGATGAGAAGACAGGTCTGAAGTGTTGGAGTACTGCAGTTCTGAAGCAGAAGGACCTCTGTTTTCACAGAGGCATTTTACTTGCATAGGCAAGGGATGATGTGCTACTGCCTTTGGTGGGAGACTGGTTTTGGGGAGGGCTTTGCTTCAGTGGGTAGCAGTAGCTTCTGGCAGAACTGTGCCCCCCACTTTATGGTGAGGGTGACATTACTCTGGAAGTGGCAGAGAGAAATTCTTACTTTGAATGCAATTGCCAGAGCAAGATGCCCACTTCAGAAACACCTGCAGCATGTTCCTCTGATGGCTTTTCTTTCCAGACCACAAACTACCTGGAAGGACCTGACCCCGTGCTGGCAATGGCCTCTCAAGCTGTGATTACGGTCCAACCCCAGTTCTCAGTTGCCCGACAGCCAGGGCAGTGGCAGACAGGGCTGCTGGACTGCTGCTCTGACTGCGGCGTGTGTGAGTACATACCTACCCCTCATTCCTGCCAATGCCCATGATGTATTCCTGATGTTTTACCCTGCTCCTCCTGCAGCATTATCCCTGATGCAAAACCCACTCCCATGCGTACTGGAGGCAGAGTGGCTTTTGTCTGATGCCAAGAGCCACAGCTCCCAGCTGGCTTTTCCCCTTTTCATCTGTCTTGCCACGCCTCAGCCAAGCCCACATCTCACTGTCCCACAGGTCTTTGTGGGACGTTCTGCTTCTTCTGCTTGAGCTGCCAAGTGGCCGGGGACATGAATGAGTGCTGCCTGTGTGGCTCCAGCGTGGCCATGAGGACCCTGTACCGCACCAAATACAACATCCCGGTCAGTGACCAGCTTGTGGCCTGTCCCAACAGCAGCAACAGCTGTGGCATGGGTGCTGGGGGCTCAGGGAAGGAGAAAGGGGTGCCCAAGGGGAAGGGCAGAGGCAGGGAGTTGCATGGGCATCCCAGCAGGCCAGGAGTCAGGGACACATCTGCCTCACCACTGTGAGCTGGAGGTAATCCCAGCACACATCACTTCATCCCAGTCCTTGCTGGGTATGAGCAGCAGGGTGCTGCAGGGCCAGGGTGAGCTGCTGTGGGGTGCTGACTATATAAAATAGAAAGGCTGAAAGGCTTAATGTTTGGCATGGGAAGGGGTTGTTCATGCAATATCCCTTGCTCCACAGGGCTCCATCCTGGGAGACTTTTGCTCCATGTGGTGGTGCAGCCCGTGTGCGCTCTGCCAGCTGAAGAGAGACATCAAACAGAGGAGGGAGATGGGCATATTCTGGTAAGCTGTGGGTGCTGTGCTGCTTTGTCTGACTGCTGCACAGCACACAGTGGATTCCCAGGGTCTCCCTTTCCTCTGACAACTCACTCCAGACACAGGGTTGCTGCAGTGCCAGAGCAGTAATGGCTGAGGAGAGGGTGACCCTGCTCTCCTGTCCCGTTGCAGATGCTGCCATCTTCAGTGCACCCTGTGGAGCCACTGCAGACAGGAGCTGCTGCTGCCCTGGATTGTCTCCCTGAGGATCAGGCCTTTCAATATTGTTTTCACAAGTTCTAGACACTAGTAACTATAAACATAGGTGTTTATACATTCCATTAAAGATAGGTCTTTTGATGGATGTCTCTCACGGCCAGTGCGGTAGGGAAGGTGTTAACCTGACTATCCAATCTGTGGTCATGGTCAAAAACCTACAAATACTGAAAGAACAAATAAACGTTTCTTCTTCTTTCACCACACCTCGAGCTGCGTCCACGTGAATCATTTTGTGTCCAACAGTGACATTGGGTGTTGGGACATGCACCATGAGGAGTTTGCCTTTGCTGTGCTCTATCCCTTCTTCCCAGAGTAAAGCCAGCAATAAAAACACTGCCTGTCTTCCTGCCTGTGTGTTGTTATTTACATCTCTCTGTCTTTCTGCCTCATCAGAATCAGTACTCCACTCTCCTAGGCTGTGTGGCCAGAGGCATGATGAGGTTGTCAGGCAAAGGAAGCTTTCTCTTGCACACCTGCACTGGAATGTGGTCAAAATTCAGTGAGGAGAGGATAAAAAAAAAGAGCCAAATCTGTTATGGGAACAAATTCTCTGTGGACATCACCAATGTGCAGAGCTGGTGACAGCATTGCCCACTGCTCACAGAGGCCCAAGAGCACTGAACCCATCCCCATTGACGTATGGGCTGTCCCCAGCACCAAGACACAAGTGGGGAGGGATGGTGATGCTGTGGGATTCCTAGTCATTCTGCTTTCCCCACATAAACATTGTCAAGAGACCGTCAGATGGGAGCAGCTTCTCTGTAGCTCCGACCCCTGCAGCTTGTGGGTGTTGGGTGTAATATGCTGTGGTGGAAGAGCTGGGATGTGGGGGTGTAAGGCTTTATCCTGCCATGGCAACCAAGAGGCAGGTCTGGGACTAGAGTTGCTCTGGCTCAGATTGGTTTAAGGTTTATTGCTTTGAGCAGAAAAAGGTGGGGTTTTGTCCAGAGCAGGCTGCAGGGGGTTCGGAGGAGGCTCGTCATGTCTGTCTTAATGGGACACTTGTGGTTGGGTTCTTTTCTTCATTGGACTGAGATTGATGAGAGAGGCAGTTTTCTCTTGCTTGGACTTGGTTGTTTATTCTTCTCTTATCAGCATTACATGTATACAAGGTACAAGGAGCTAAGTGCACTAAGATAGAAAGGCGCAAAAATGCTAACAAAGATCTTCTTCAAGGTGTTTTATATGTCTATTTACTCAATTAACAAATGTCAAGTAAATTGTTTTTCTTAGTGACCTAATGACCCAACACCTGTGTGCTGCACTGTGGCATTTTTTATCTAATCACCTACTACTACCCAAAAACCTCTAGAAGAAGAAGATGAAGAAGAAAGAAGAAGGAAAAGACACCTTAAATCTTCCATCTTGTCTTCTGTTCTCTCAACTAGTTTAAACTCCAAACTTTAACTTTTTCACCCAGTGACTTAAGAAATTCTCTAATTTACACACTCACACTCTTAGTTTTTGTATTTAACTTTAACAGTTGTATTCACGGTGCTATATGAAATTGAGTGTTTTCTTGGATGTCAGAGCCAGGTACCAGAGATAAGGGCACACACTTTGTGCCTCTGACTCTAACGGTGTCTATGCGTCTGTGCTGGCACCTGCAGGTCAGGACGGGGATTTATTCGAAATACCTTTGCCACTCGCCTGTTTTCACCATCACAGCTCCTGCTGCAGCTGCCCCCGGTGTGAAGGGGCGAGGCTGTGCGGCTGCTGACTGCGTGTCCGTGTGTGTTGACACACACAAACACGTGCGCAGAGAAGCAGGAGAGAGCGGCTGTACCGGGGTGTCAGCCAGAGCCGGGAGCTGGCAGAGTGCCTGCGGTGGGGACAGGTGTCATGGGTTGCCACAGGCATGCTGTCTCACCTCTGCTCCCTCCCGGCTGCCGGTCCTAAATCCCTGCCACGTGCATCCTGCCAGCCACAGAGCAGGGCTGGGGGCTGGGGCTGGGCCCCAGCAGAGAGCCTGGCTGGAGGTGGCCAGTTCAGCAACAGCCCTGCTGCAGGAGCTCATGGCTGTACTGAAACCTCCCAAGGTCAAGGGCTTCAAAGCCACACAGCCAGGAGTGCTGAGGTCCCCTCTTTCCAGGGACAAGTGAGCCCTGTTCCCCCAGCACAGGGCTCCTGCAGCCCCCCTGCCCCCATCCCTCCTCCCACAGTGATGGTTGTTTTGGGCTTCCCTGACAGTCATTCCTGCTTGGCACCCTTCTACGCCCAACCTTGATCACAGAGTCTCCTCCCCAGCTCTCTTTCTCCTCCAGTGCATGCAGGGGTTGGTCCATTAGGACCAGGGACCAAAGCCATGAACCTCCATAGGGAACCCGAAGCAACCAGGAGGCTGCTAAGCAGACGCAAGGACACAGAAATTTTGTTTCTGTGAATTTATTAGAACTACAAATGACCGCTACTAAAGCAAGTATGTACTTAAGATCTCTTACCTGTAGGCACACCTGTATGCATTATTTGAGGTACTACCAGCAGGACCCTTGCCAAATGCTGCCAGTAGCGGGCAGGAAGGAGAAGCCTCTTGTCGTAGGTGATCCGCATGGCAAAGTCGTACAAAGCCGAAGTTGCACTCGCCCGTACCCCTGAGTGGGTTGGCAGCTTGCTCCCGGTGTTCCACCATCCCGGTGCACACAAGAAGGCGTGCCAAGCTTGGTTTTTCAGCAGGGATCCCGTTTCTCCCATGAGATCCCTGCAGGCTGCTCCAGCGCCGTGTGCCAGGACTCCGCACTTCTTCATCTGTCCTGCTCCAGGAGCACCGGAATTCTCGGGCTGAGCACCATTGGGATGGCACCCATGTCCCAGGGATATCAGGGGACACGGACCTGCCCACAGCACCCCAGGAGAGGCACCTCGGTATCAACAATTGCCGCTCGGAGTCAGCCCTGGGCTGGCAGCAGTCCCGCGGCTGCTTACGGCAGGAACAGGAATATTTTCCTGATCCTGAGGCGTTTCTGTTAGTAATGTTAAACCTTCCTTTCCTGCACGAGGGATCCTGCATTGTGCTTCTCCACCTCCCCTCAGGCCTCTGCCAGCTTGCTGGGGCCAGGATCGTTGTGGTTTCCCTGTGATTCCTCCCTCGAGGCCGGGCTGGTTGCGGTGATTGCTTTCCTTGCTGGTGCTGAGACAGATCCGCCTGGACACCGCTTTGCCCTTGTGTCCTCACGGGGCTTTGTTTGCACAGGCCGTGCTGTGGAGGGGCAGCAAGGACCCGGGAGCAGCCAGCCACAAGCCTGGGGGAGGGACACCAGTGCCCATGTCATCCAAGGAGTGTCAGGGGACACAGGAGCTGCCGGCGATGCTTGGTGAGTGCCCGCAGTGACAATCGAACAGCCCCATCCCCAGCAGAGCTAAGGGGATGCTTGCTGCTGGCCAGGGTGGGAGAAGCCCAGCATAACCAGGAAAGCCTCACTGTGGATGATAAGCACTCGCTGGGTTGGTTCTGTTCCTGCTGCCTCTCTTGGCACTGTATGAACATGGGTGGGGGCAAACAGTGCCAGCTTGGGGGTCAGCGCCATGTGGGGAGCTGTCACAGCCCTCCAGACCAAAGCCTCCCCCAGCAGGTTTGTGCCTCACGTTTAGGGGGCTGGGAGCTTGGAAGGGAGTTCAGGAAAGTTGAACCAAGAGTTGTTGGGGTCTGGCCCAGCCTGCACCCCTTTGCCAGCAGTTCTGTGTAGTGCTGGGGCCAGCCCAGTGTTTGTGGGTACAGCTCCTGTGCACACAGTGAGGATGAAATGCACCCTGCTTCACAGAGGGGTTTGAGCAAATGCCCTTCCCAGACTGGGAAAGATGCGACTCTTCTGGACAGGGAGAGGAACAGGCATTTCCTGAGGGTCTCTGGGGTATGCTCCCAGAAGTTCTGACTGACTGGTGTCTCTCCTTTTTTAGGTACAGAGGAGGCTCCACTGCCTTGTGCTGCCACCTCACCTTCAGCCACAGCTCGTGGGCCCCTCAGAGCAGGGCTGCCCAAAAGAGCCAGACTCAGCCTCATCTCACTTCTGCTGTCAGGAATGGGACTGAGAGAGATGCTCCACATGGTGAGGAGCATGTGACATGTATTTAATTCTCAAGGGAAGAGGCCAGGCTCCTTGCTGGTTAGACCTCCCTGTAGGGGACAACACATGTGCCTCCTGGGTGACAGACACCCTGCCTCCAGGTGATAGACACCCCAGATACTTTGGATTAGAGATGCTCCTGGTTCTCACAGCTCTGACTCATGAATGCTCCAGCTGCTTACAGCTCAAGGTATTTGATACTGTAAGTGATTTCAACTCCTGCATCTCCCAGCTCCAGCTCACGGTTCTGGCTGCTCTGCTGTTGAGGTACAAAGATGCTCTTGCCAGCAGACCTCCTCCCCTAGTTACACCCTGGGTTAGGGACACTTGGGTTTCTCTTGAGTCTCAGGTCATTCCAGCTCCTGGACGTGGTATGCTAATTACAGGCAGTAGATGTTCCACCTCAGGTTATTTGGAGCCCTGAGCTATTTTGGCTCCAGCACACATCAGAGAAGAGATGCTCCTACTGCTTCCAGAGGCAGAAATTAAGTCTGGGGGGTGTTTGCAAACAGTCTGAAGGGCACCCAGAAATGGGAGCCAGCCTGTCTCACAAAACACATTGTTAAGGTTGGAAAGGCCTCCAAGACTGAATCCTATTATCAACCTAACACTACCATGTTCATCACTAAACCACATCCCCAAGTGTCACATCTGCACATTTTGTTAACACTTTCAGGGTTGGTGATTCCACCACTTTCCTGGGCACCCCTGTTCTGATGCCTAACCACCCTTTCCATGAAGAAATTTCTCCTAATATCCAATCTAAAGCTCCCCTGGCACAACTTGAGGGGTTCATTTCCATTCATTTCTTCTAATCCTGTCACTTGTTTATCTGGGAGAAGAGATTGATCTCTTCTTACCTCTCTGCAAACTCCATCCAGGTAGTTGTAGAGAGCAATAAGGTCTCTCCTGAGTCTCCTTTTATTGCCAGGCTAAGCATCCCCAGCTCTGCACTGATCCCACAGGGATGTGAGATGATGCTGAGAGGCATGACCCTGAGTACCAGATTAAAGACTCTCTTAAGCTCTTCTCTCTTCAAGGCTAATGCAGTGTGAGTGTTGATGTAGTGAATTGTGGTAAAAGCACAACTAATGCAAGCCCCTCCTGAAACAGCCTTCCTGCTTTTCCAGGGTGGTTCTCTAGGTTTCCAAGAAGCTCTTTTGCTGTTCCTTCATTTTTGGTGCAGAGCAGTGGTGGTGCTGCCTGCATGAAGTACAGGGAAGTAAACCGGACCACCAAGTTTCACATCCCACACTGTTACTAATGGTCAAACTCGATACTATTTCATTTCTTCCCGCAGGCCTGACCCCTAAGCAGCTTTGTGTTTCAGGAACCTGTGCAGTGTGAGCTGGGGGAGCTGAGAGTCAGTCACTAGAGGGCACCAGGGAAGCAGGATGCTGAGAGTCCACTTGCTTCTCTGCTTCACAGTTCTGCACATGAAGGAGGAACAGCTCTTCAGCAATGCCCTGCTGCTGCTGTTCGTCCACAGTTAATTCCCCCATTTCTGCTCTGGCACAAGATCACAGCAATTTAGTAGTGAGAAGGAAACACTTTGGTAGCTGGTACATGGCTGGAGCAACCATGAATGGATGTGAAAACATGGAAAGATGTTAGAAGAATCTGGTATTAGCAGCTTAAGGGGCTATTGTGTTCACTGAGAGGAAACAGAGCTCTTAGATATATCCTAGGCATGTTAACTCAAGTAAGCCAGGTTTTGGCCTGCAAAGCAAGGTAGAGTCAAAACACCTGTAAGACAAAGCAGGGTTGTGAAGGATTATAGCTCTAAGCATAAATTCAGGAGGCTAGAATACATCAGAGAAATGCAACTTAGTCTGAGCAGCCAGGAACCTGCTAGGAAACCTCCCACTCAAGTAAAATATGTAATGTTAACAGCATGGTGATCTAATCTGGTACTTTTCTGGGGCACAGTTGAAGTCATTGGTTATGGGAATATTAAGCCATACAAGGGAAAGGCCCATCATGTTATTTCCAGGGCTAATGAGATGGACTAAATGATTCCTGAGAGGTTTGACACCAAGCTGGAAGTACTGCACAGTACCATGCCAGCTGCTCTGCAGCTCAAGAGTTCCTGGGGAGCATCATGTTGAAGAACATTAGACTCAATGTCTACATCCCTTCCCTGAGGATCATCACCTCGAGTCTTTCAATAGCAATTACTCATACAAAATGTGTTTTCTTCTTCTCCTTGTAATAAATTTTTATCATGTTTTTTAACATTGCCTCCCAGTGCTGAGGTGAAAGTGCAGAGCCTCATTCAACTCCAGACAAAGAAGGGGCACAGCCCAGGACCTCACCTTGACTGGTGTGACTGCTGGACAGATTTCACCTTTAATTTGGTTAATAGACAGATGGTGGTGACCTTCTGTCAGATTTAATATTTAAACAGCATATACAAGCTGCTTGTAAGGATTGTCTGATAAGGTGGTAGCTCACTTACAGTGTGTATAACAACTCATGGTTCATGTGCTGTGAATGGACCAAAGGTCAGCTGCATGCTGTGGGTGTGCCTCACATCTGACCAAGCACAAAACAGAAGTGTGAAATAATATTTAATCAGTTACTAACATTAAGTAATCCTGCGATACACCACCGGTTTGCCTAAAGACAGAGGAGGAAACATGAGCACTTTCCATGCATTCTTATCTGACAAATAAGTACCTGAGGCAGGCATGGTCCTGGAGACAGAAAAAAAAATTATTAGGGTATAATTCATTACTGAGTTTTGCACTCCTGAGGGCACAGGTTTCCAGCCCTGCAGCAGTACATCAACCTTGATCCCCTTGGGAGCCCTGCAGCAGCAAAGCCAATGAGATGCCAAAGTGTGCACTGTCTCTTCCTAATGGAATCTGTAATCTTATCTCTGAGGAATCATGTTCCTACAATGCATTTCTTTTATTACTGCTTTGAATGTGAATGGCTTTGTGCTATCTTTATACAGGACCACTGAACATCTCAGCAGCTATCCCAGCTGATAACACAATCCCTTCAGACTGTGTCTATACATGTCTCCCACACATTTCTAAGAG
This sequence comes from Cyanistes caeruleus, assembly GCF_971803275.1. NCBI lineage: Eukaryota > Metazoa > Chordata > Aves > Passeriformes > Paridae > Cyanistes > Cyanistes caeruleus. The sequence continues at coordinate 60,132,832 of NC_141705.1, forward strand.
AAAAAAAATCCCAGTGGAATTAAGGTGCTCCTGGCCAGCTCCTGAAACTGCAGAAGAACAAACAGAATTCCTTTCACTCAGTGTTTCAAACTCTAATGCAAGCATCAGAAGGCTTGAAGGGTTATTGAAGGGCTTTCCTTCAATCTGCTCCATGCCTGAAGACAGGAACAACTGTGAATTGATGCATTCAGAAAGAAAAATCTCAAGGATACCTGTGCCTACAATTAAAAAAAATCCAATTCCTATTGTCTCTTAAAAGTAGAGCAAATATCTGCGCAAACAAAATAAGCACAGTTTTTAATCTCCTTTTGTTGTTGTTGGTCAGTTGGTTTAAGCCTGAGCAGCAGTCATGCTGAGAGCAACAGTCACCCCTCTCTGCATCCTGTGTAAGTGCTCTGGTTTTTCCTAACTCACAGAAGAATATTCTGAGTTGGAAGGAACCCAAGAAGGATCATAAAGCCCAACTCCTGCCCCAGCACAGACAGTCACAAGAACCACACCATATACCCAAGGATATTGCCCAAAATTTTCTTGAACCCTGTCAGGGTTGGAGCTGTGACCACTTCCCTGGGGAGCCTATTCCAGTGCCCAAACACTCTCTGGGTGAAGAAACTTTTTTCTAATATCCAGCCTAAACCTCCCCTGACACAACTTCAGGCCATTTCCTGGGGTCCTGTCACTGTCACCACAGAGAAGAGAGCAGTGCCTGGCCCTCCTCTTCCTCTCACAATGAAGCTAGAACTGCAATGAAGTCAGCCCTCAGTTTACTCTACTCCATGCTGAACAGACCAAGTGCCCCCAGCCACTCCTCAAGGAGTGGTATGGCAGCTCCTCAAGGCCCTTCACCATCTTAGTTGCCCTCCTTTGGATGCTCTCTGTAGTTTCACACTTTTTTATATTGTGGCACCCATAACTGCCCCCAGCACTCGAGGTGAGGCTGCCCCAGTGCAGAGCAGAGCAGGACAATCCCCTCCCTTGCCCACCTGGCGATGCTGTCCTTGATGCCCCCCAGGACAGGGTTGGCTCTCCTGGCTCCCAGGGCACTGCTGACTCACATTCAACTTTCCATACACCAGGACCCCCAGGTCCCTTTGCACAGTGCTACTCTCCAGCCTCTCATTCCACAGTCTGTCCCTACATCCAGGGTTGCCACATCCCAGGTGAAAAATACAGCACTTGTCTGTGTTTAAATTTCATGTGGTTGGTGATTTCCCAGCCCTCCAACTTGTCAAGGTCTCTTTGCAGAGCCTCTGCCTTCAGGGGAGTCAACAGCTCATCCCAGTGTAGTAATTTACTTAGTACACCTTTGAGTCCTGCATCCAAGCTGCCTGGGGATGGCCCAGATCTGATACCACAAATTATCTGCTGAGGTTCCCAGCCCTGGCTGCAGATATGCTCCCTGAACAAGATAACAGTATTCTGCGCCTATTCGATCATGTGTGCACCTTTTCCAATACCACTGGGACTATGCAATGATATTCACTAGCTGCTGGCATGTTTCTAAGTCTCATATAAATACAGTAGAGAGTTAACTATTATAAAATCATTGATAAAATCATTGATAAAGGAAAGAACAAGGTCTTGGAGCATGGTTCATTAACAATGATATACCTATCCGAGGTTACAGCTTTGTAAAAAATCTTGCCACGTGGTATTTGGTGCACACAAAGCAACCTCGATGTCTAATAACTAGTGATAAGTCTTTCTAAGAAAAAGAGATAAAAAAATCATGATTTTAAATGGAAACAATCCATCACACATACTCTTCTGCATCATTTGCCAATGAGAAAGATTGTGACTCCATGGGCTCATGCATTTGTCAAAGCTCTGGCAGAGCCTTCATGTGGGACGGTGCCAAAAGAACTGAAGGAGTTCCTTCGGCATCCCCCAGAGTTTAACCAACCCCATCTGTCCTGTAAAGCAAAACTGCATCAGGGAGCCCATAGGAGATGTGGCATGGCTGTCACCGATCCTGCTCACGGTTAGCACAGCTCCTGGAAAGCTGTGGTTGGTGCTGCTCAGTAACCTCAGCTGGGGACCAGTGCTCCTGCTTTGTACAACAAAGGCTGCCTCACTTTTGGTTCCTTCCACAGCATCAATGGCATACTCACATAGTGTCCCGTGGAGACCCTGCTCTGATGGGCTCAGAAAATCCTTTGCATTTTTGCAGGTTTTTGGAACTGAAGGAAAATATACCCGTCTGCAGGACGCTGGGGGGAGAAGATATCCCAGCCAGCTGAGCCTCGTCTGACATGCCTTGCTGGGATTCATCCCATCCTGCCAGCTCTGCCTGCCCTACCCATGCCGCAAGCCTCGGGCAGGCAGAGATGCTCTCCTTCACTCAGAGCGTCACCGCTGCCGGCGTGGTTGGGTTGTGGCAGCTTACGACTTGTTCAGCTCAAAGCAGAAAAGGTGAAAGCAGCGGCTGGCCCTGGCCCTGCCCTCCCCACGGAGGGAGAGGGTGGAGACTCCCCGGGGTGGGGGAGCACAGGGAGCCCAGCCGCCAGCTCGACCTGCAGCAGATGTGATGATCCAGGCGCCGCTGCCCGGCCCCGCAAGCTGAGCGAGCCGTCGGGGCTGTGCTCCGGGTCCTGCAGGGATCCCTCTGCCAGCTCCTCTGCAGCGCTGAGCCGGACTTGCTGCTGCTGGGTGAGTCGGTAGCAGCAGCTCAGCCCTCCTACCGGCACAGGTTCAGCTCGGTGCGATGGCTTGCACTGCCATTCCTATGGAATGATATTCAGCAGGTGTTTTTCTCCAGCAGCCAAGGAAACCACAGCAAGACGCTCGTCTGCCTTCTCCCAGCTTTTCGAGGGATTTTATTGGGAAGGCAAGAAATCAATGAAAATATGGTTTATAAAAGGCGGGGGGGGGGGGGGGGGGTGGTGTGGGGGTGTGAGAGGGTGGATAAGTTTCAAGGCATAAATTAAAACCAGAAAAAAGGTGAAAAATGAGAAAATTTTGCGTGAGCTGCCGTTCTCGGTGTTCCCTCATGCATGTTAACACGCGTGCAAATGCCTGCATGCACCGTGTGCTCCTTGCTTGGTCCCCAGCTAACACACAGAGCTCTTTTCATGGAAGGTAGGTTACAAATCCCCGGTAAATCGGCTGGCAATTAACTTACAGATTGCCTGAATCGCATTATCCTTATTTACTCACTCAGCTTTAATTTCTTGCACGCGTTCCTGAGAAAGAGTTATGTATGGTCCTGGCCCCTTAGCATCACCACAGCCATTCTCTGGTCAGTCCACATCCCTGGAAATGGCTAAAGAAGAGGGGAGAAAAGGTATACTTACAACTTCTGGGAGTTTATATATATCCAATGTTCAAAATGCGCATACAGTACTGTTTCAGCTTTCAGGCTGCAAGACTTGACTTTGTACCCACTAAAAATAGGAGAAATAATAGCACACTTAATTGTGGTTTCTCTGGCTTGTTCAAGTATCCAGAAAAAAAGACTGTTTTTAAAAAGGGTTTGGGGAAGCTTCCTTTAGTAAATTATGCTGAAAGCTGCTTTTGTCTCTAAAACTCTTCCTCCTTAAGTAACTTCAATGCTTATTCTCTATAGAGGTAAAATCTGTTGAGTAACTGCTGGGATTTTCAAAAAGGCATGTCTGAATTTAGCTAGTCATAATTTTACTGCCCCTCCTATACTATTGTTCTTTAGTATTCTGGGTATTTCTATTTGAACTGCAAATCCTTCTGCTGCCAAAAGATTTGCAGGAAGACTGACAGGAATAATGTTCCTTAGCATTTTATATAGCCAATGTATCTTAAAGCACACAAATACATTTACTGAAACTGTTTGAAAGACTTGGGTATGGTATTGTTGTGGTTCAAGTATGTTTGAATCAACTAAACTTTGTAGCACATTTTGTTGTTGTTTGATGGTTTTGTTTAGTTCCCTCGTGTTTGTAGGAAAAATGAGGGTTTGTACTTTACAAGTCTCAGACTAATACTCGGGAAAGTGACTGCACTGAGACCTTTATTTATGTGCATTGAAACAGTGGGCAAAGAGATTTCTCAGTTGTTTTAAAGAAAGTAGTTTCATTTTGACATTAATGAAAGGTTAAATCTCTAGATCCAGTACTTTGCTGATAAAATTTTCTGAGACTAAATATCTCTGAAGTAATTAGACCTGAGTTGAAATTATGCTGAAATCAGTGATAATAAAAACATTTCAGAACTATTTGGCTAAACAAAAAAAATTTGCAAAATTTCCAGAGAGTTTATAGATTTTTATTCTGCTGATGCAAAGTGTACTATACCCAGGGCTAATATGATGAGGACGTTAAACACTTTATTGAGATTAACAAATATTTCTGAATACAGCAGGCAGTACATGTTGTCATAGAAATTCCTGCTCATTTCCAATCTAAAATAAATATTTGTAAGCCATTGACAATGAAATCTGAGAAACTTAATTTAAAATTTGCATAGAAATTGATTTGATTAACATTCATCTTAGTTGTTTCTTTGTCCTGCACAAGCTCTGACTTAAAATATTTCCTGGCTGTATGTCACATTAAACTTAATGAATTCTTTTTAAACAGATAAAATCTGCAATATTTTAAAAATTCTATTACTGAGGAGCAGTTGAAACAGCTGACACATTAGCTGTGAAGGAGCAGGACCCTCTGTTCCTCTGGTGAAGTTTATTGCTAGATCAGAAATGGGAAGGTTGATGTGTAAAATACCAAACTGATTATCTCACTACAACTTTTTACACCACAGCGAAAAAGAGGTATCCAGAAAAGCAAAGCAAATTAAATGCCTAATTTTAGCAGGTGTGCATCATTTCTACTGCTAGCACTTCATCTTCTCCCAGCATACTGTTAGCTGAGATCCAAGTGGCCCCTCTCGGAGGCTTCCACGGATCACCCAGGCAAAGCCACGGCTGACCTGATCCTGTGTTGGTGCCAGCCCTGCTCAGAATGAGAAGCTGTGTTTTGGGACTTCCCCAGGCCTATTCCCACCAGCATGTCCAGAGCCCTGTCATTCTGCCAGCTCAAGGAGCTGCTGTGGTAAAGACCTTGCATGCACCTTTGAGAAGGGAGCAGCCAACACAGATTCCACACAGCAGAAATAACCACTCCAGTTTTAAGTGAATAAGCATTCTGCAATTTCTTTCTGCAATAAATTCTAGTAGCTCTGAAAGAATGAAATGTTATTTTCACTATTAAGGCAACATTTAAAACGGGTATTTTTTTTACATTGATAAATGGCATGTCCCCACCAATAAATTTTTTTTTTCTGGAGGAAGGAGCAGAAAACAGGTACGAGGCATTCCACCTGTCCCTGCAAGTGGCACAAGCACCCTGCAGCCAGGAAGAACTGTGACAACTTAAACCAGAGGTGCAGTGAGACCTGAATCCAGCCTCTGATCACAGCCACTAATAGTTAAGGTTTTCCCAAGGGACAATAGCAAAGAACATTGTTTTTGCTTGGCCATTTGGGTCATCAAGCCTTCCTGAACTTGGAAGTTTCCTGCTGACAGCTATATTAAATAGCCATTGAGAGACTGTTTGCTATGGATATATGTAATTCTTCCTATACCTGACTTAATTATATAGCTTCTACACACATTTTTGCAAGGAAGTGTACAATCTCATCATAACTTGATCGATAGATTAAATTTGACTATGACATACTGTCTGTTCTTAGGAACAACACTGTAAAAACAGTGTGATCCTTTACTTCTGAAAACAGTTTCTGATTCTCTGCTTACTGTCTACCTGTCTAGTTCAGTCTGGAAGAATTAATTTCTTTAATTCCCAAAAGAAAGTTTTTTTTTTTCCTGAAGAGCATTTCAGAAATTTCAGTGCAAGTGTTGAGCTAGGTTTTTATGCTAGTCTTTGGAAAAAAAAGACCAGAAACCAAACAAAATCAAATTAAACAAAGAAAAATGTAGCCATTCTGTTGAGTATGACTGAGGTCAAACTCTACCTCATTTTTTTCCTCATTTGCTCATAGTTTTGCATGAGTAATACTGAAATTAAGCTGAGAAAACAATAAGATCAAACAATATACTGATCCAAATACCTTATATATGTAGTGATATATCAAGGTCAGAGTCACACTGTTCTCCTGACTTCTGCGCTCTGTGCTGCTTGGTTATCTAACAGCTAAAGGGATTTTCTAATGCCTACCCATGGTGTTGCCCCTATGGTTAAGCATTTGGTGCCTAGCTCAGCAAACATCTGCTCAGCACTTGGTGAGACTTTGTCAAGTTCCCACTGCAGTTCTGAACACACATCTCTAATTTATCAAAGCATCCTTTCAAAGGGCACTGATTGATGTCCAGATAGATTAACCCAGAAACTGCAGGAAAAATATCCTTATTAAATTACCTGTCCTTCTCCAGGTAGGTAAATCACAAGTGAGAGTGTATGCAGTTTATCAGTAAAAGGCCTCTATATTTTAAATGTTGCACATTTGATTGATGTTCAACTTATTCAAAATACATTTTAGCTAAAATTAAAGCTAGACCCATTGTAATTACATTTCAAACACTGTTTCTTTGCACTGAGTTACCATTACTGATTACTAAAACATTAAGACCTTATATTTTTGTCAGCACAGAAGACTACGGCTTTCTCAGAGGAGGAAATCTTGGGCTAGACTTGGGATAGCATCACTGGGAGACAGATGAACCAGCCTTTATGTGCAGATAGGCTGGTTGCTGAACTTAATGCTTCCAGAGGTTTCACTGTGCTGATAGCCACAAAGGAGAGCTCAGCTGTCTGTAAAGCACCCTTAGCAAACTGAGAAGATAAGGGCTTAGATTTGGGTTTTTATGTGACCATATGAGCCTGTTAGATTAAACGCGGGGTTTTTGTGGTTTGTTTGTTTTGTTTTTTTTTCCCCCAAGGCTCCTTTTTACTAATGGCTCTCAAATTCATTCAGCATGTCTGAAACTGTGTGATAATTTGCCTCCTTTCTTGCTGTAAGCAGTGTAACTATGCTGAGGGAGGGGACTGGTCACCCCAGAGCTTCCAGCTGATCATCTACCCTCTTGATTTCCATGAACTATTGCATTGCTAACATTTCCCATAGTGACAATTAAAATAATTATACTCTGATGAGTCAACATGTTATATAGAGAGGCCAGGCCCTATCTCTCACCCAGATGACCCTTAAGGAAGCACAAAGGGGACAGGTCTGCATGCATGGGGACAGCCAGGGATGCTCCACTGTGCAGGTGGATGGCTCACAGGCAGAAGCCTGGTTGATGAGGGAGGTGACATAACTTTAATTATTATACAAATACCTTCTAATTTTCACATGGAAATCAAAGCCAAGGAAGATAATTACTTGGCAGCAGCAGTGTCAGTTTCCATGTTGCTATATCCTTGGCAAAATTATTTAGATTAATAGAACAGTTGCTGCCTGTGGCCAGGTGCTGCTGCTGAGGGGTAGCTGGAGGTGGAGGATTCTGTGGGAAAGATCCCCTGGGGTTGTGCTGTGGTGGACACAGCCACTTCCAGCTGCTGAGGCAAAGTTGAGTGTGTCAGTGATGCTGGTAGAGCCTCTCTGGAAACATGTGTAAGAAAGGGCAAAAGATGTTGTTCAGTAGCTATAAGAGAGGAGTGAGAAAATGTGGAAGAAACAGATCCCAGAGAAGGAAGTCCAGGTGGCAGAGTAGATAGTCACCTCAGAGAGTGGCTGGATGGGCAGTTGTGGCCCCCCAAGGCCAGCCCACCCCAGCAGAACATCAGGCTGGAGGGAAAATCTTTTATCTCCCTACCTCTGGTAGACCCAGCTCCTCATCAGCTTTGTGTTATCTCCAGGTCTGAGCCCACAGGACCCAACTTCCTATCCAAAAGAGGGACTCCTAGATGGGCCTCTTCCAGGCCCACCATGGGCCCTGTGCCAAGCACTGGACCCAAAAGATACACCTTTCCTCTTCATACCTAATCAAATCTTCCCTTTCCTGTGTTTAATTTCCAGAGGAACGATGGCAGAAGACCAGCCACACCTATGCATTCAGATGTCAGAATCTGGTACAAATGGCATTCCCAGTAGAAGGCAGTCCTTGCCAGATTTGACTGGCAGGTCAGGAAGTGTGCTCACCTTCCACAACATCTGCTACTATGTGAAGACAAAGACTGGGTTCCTCTGTTTCCAAAAAACCACCAAAAAACAAGTTTTGAGAGATGTCAAGTACGTATTTAAACATCTCTTTAGAGTATGTGTAAGTTTTATTTCTGTCCAGAGAGTTGACTTCACTCATGTCACTGAGCCATTCAGCACAATATGCAGATCAAGGTTTAGAAAAATTATTTGTATGTGTGGTTGCTTCATGTTTGCAGCTGTGCTTAAACCCAGGTCCTCAGTCCCTGGGCTGGGCCTGTACATCAGAGAGTTCACTTCCCTTGGCCCTGGGAGTACAGCACTCCTGGCTGCTATCAGCACGGGGCACACCAGCCAGCTCTGCTTGCTCTACACTCCCTGGCAAACCTCCCACTGTGCCAGGGTGCTTAGCTGAGATACCAACAGCCTGTCCTCTGTGATTGTCTCCTTCCCTCAGGTGGCCTTGGGAAAGGTTAATTTTTCAGGGGATGTAACTTAAAATGTTTAACACATTAATATAAGTGCAGGTTAGGTTAACTTTGAAGAGATGTAAAGGTTTCTGGAGTTTTGGCATTTTTTTTTGTTGAGTTGTTTGGTGGTTTTTTCCCCAACAGTGAGCATTACTGCAGTAAAGCAGCCATGTCATCATGGCCTTTGTTCAATAATCAGTGGATAAAACTTGCCCATTCACAGTTCAGTAGTTAAACTCAGTGGCAAAGGCTCATACAATATGTCATTCCAAGTCACCCATGACTTTCAGCTCCCTAACTCCAATTTCTATCATAAATATTCACCCTTTTGTATAGCTCAATCTATCCTACTCTTTGCCCAGGGAATTTCCACACCTGCTAAACATGAGCTCTTAAATGCCTTGTTGCTTTCCTCAAAAGCCAAGTGTTGTGGTACCTCAGTTGACTCACATGGGTCATTTGTTGTGGAGGAAGGCCAGTCCTACAAAAGACTTCCTCCTTGGAGATCTGTCCTCTAAGATAAGATAAAACTTAGTCATGGTGACTGAGCTGTGGACCCCGTCCTGCTTCAGGACCCCATGTTATCTCCCTGTAAACTATTGGTCCTTTTACCCTGGTCTTAAACCATTGGTCCTTCTCCCAGTTCTCCCCTTCCCTATAAAAGCCCCAGCTTTTGCCCAGTTCAGTGGAAGTTTGTCACTGGCCCCCTTTGCTGAAGCCTGCCAATAAAGGACTCTGTGGAATGCTACATGGCTTCCCGTCTCTTGTCTACGTGTCAGCTGGGGTAACCCATGAGTGGAGTCGGGATGATCTGATCACAGAGCTGAAATCACAGCTGAAAGAGCTGATCACTTCAAGTCTCAGAATGTGCTCATAAGGGTTACCCCTGGTTGGAAACTGCCTGAGATCCCTGCACAGCCGTTCCTCACGGGACCCCTATCCAGGATAGACAGTGGTGGTGCTGGGCATTGGACTGATCCCGTGAACCAGCCACCAACAATTTGTAACATTTTCCATCTGGCTTTTGAGTTTCATGGGGCTTTAATGTCAGATACAGAGAAATATCAGCTGCATTTTAAGGAAAGATAAATCCCTAGTTTATTCTGTCTACAAGTGACCATTATTCTCTCAGTTGAGAGAATAATACCTTCAGAACTGAGTATGGTTAAAGCAAGTGTGTGCGTCTCTTGTCTTTGATCCATGTGGTAAGAAACATGTGCAGACTTTGCTACATTTTAGTTGTGTTTCTGTTCTGTCTTCATTATATGATGATTAGTTTTTCTTGAAATAGAAATAAAAGGTAGGGTAAAGTCTGATCAGAAATATTGCTTGTGAATAGGCAGTTTCATTAATTCCAAAATTAATCAGATACAGAAAGTAGTTGTACGGATAAGTTACTCTGGCCTACCAGCTGAAACAGGCAAAGAAATAACTGCACCCTAACTATTTTGTAAAACTGATCTGTTTTGTCTTACAGTGGCATCATGAGACCAGGACTGAATGCAATTTTGGGACCCACTGGTAGTGGTAAATCTTCGTAAGTGCCCCCGTCTCCCTCCACAGAAATTAGACCAAGGGGAAAATGAAACTGTACACATTTAGCAGTAATGGACTTCTCTTTCAGAGAAAGATTGAGTTTTTATTTAGGTCTGTGAGAGCCTCACTGTTTTCTGAGAAATACTTGAATTCAAAAAGACAATCAGATTATATGAGAAAAGTGTAATCCAGTTTCAGTCCACACTTTGCTGATAGTGGCTCCTTACACACCATTCTGGTAATGTGTAACCAATTTGAGGTTAAACTTAAATTATTGGAAAAATGGACATGGACCTGCACAGATCTCATTTCCTTAGGAAACCAGGACAACTCAGTCCTTGCAAGTTGCTGGGGGTTTTCTAGATTGCAAACATATAATGTGATCTACTTTTATGTAGCGGTTCATTCCATGAGCTGGGTTGTGGTTCAGAGAGCTTTGCCTCCTGCATGTTCATTTGAAAAAGTAACCAACTTTTCCTTTAGGCTACTGGACATTTTGGCTGCAAGGAAGGATCCCCATGGACTCTCTGGTGACATTTTGATCAATGGAGCTCCTCAGCCTGCCAACTTTAAATGTACCTCTGGGTACGTAGTACAGGTAAGTCATTTTTGTCACTGTGGATTTTATTGTAAGAAGTTGCTGCTGTGTTGCAAATGCCTTGCCTTGATTCAAGAATCTAGGAAAACTCCTTAAAATTAGAGTCAGCATGTCACAGAAAGATGGTCTCTCAAAACACCTTTAAATCTCAACTTCCCATGACTGACAGAGTCCCTTTGCAAGAGACAAGCAGATGGTATCTAAAAACCTCCCCTCCTTCCTCTGACAAAACAAGATGGGAACACCTTCACCCTAACCCACATGGACCCAACCTCTCTTCACCTTCCCTTTCTTTCTGCTCTCACATGTGGTGGGCTGAGGCTGCACTGGCAAGCACACTGTGATAATGACCTGAACTGTAGCTGCTCCTTAGGTCCCTTCAGCCCTTCCATCTCCCCCTCAACACCTCCAAAAAACTGAATAAGGTAAGGATACATAAGGGATGGTTTTTAATACTTTGCTGTTTATGCATTTTGATATCATGCATGATGGAGGCTGTTCCTATATGGCATTGCCTTACGAATTTAGGCAAATATAATTATGTGCATGAAATCCACACTATGCTATGACACTTCAAGGCATTGAAGATGCACCTTACTGCATGGTCTGACTGCTGCCACTGTCACTCTGCATGCAAGGACAGCATAAAACATAGGTAGATACAGTTCTCAGAGGAATAAATAAAAACTGCTGAGCAACCACCAAGTATCTACTGTTTTTTTTCAATGAAGGATGATGTGGTGATGGGAACCCTGACTGTAAGAGAGAATCTGAAGTTCTCAGCAGCACTTCGCTTGCCAAAGTCAGTGAAGGAAGAGGAAAAAAATGAGCGAGTCAATCAGATCATCAAGGAACTGGGTTTGAGCAAAGTGGCAGATTCCAAGGTAAAGCCTGTAAACATATTTAAACCATACTAACCATAATAAGTGGTTTACTAATTAACCAAATGGCTCGTTATGGCAGATTAAAAAAAGAGTAAATTTCATTTTATTGTGTTTATTGTGTTACATTTATTGTATTGCTGTTTCAGTAATATAATAATTAGTGGCATTTCTGTCTGACTGTGCTGATGCTGTCGTATGGTATTACATTGCAGGGAAGAGGAAGAAGAAAGGGAAAGATGAAAAGGAAAACTAGTGGTTGGAGAAAAAGACAATACCTCAAGTAATGTTAACATTAAGAATAAGGCTGTGTGTGAGATAACATTTACATCTGTTTCTGACAGTAGAGTCAGAATTCCTTACAACTCTCCCCAAATACTGTCATGTGGGTAGATGCCATTCACTCAAGGATTTATCTTTGAGCCAAACAAGACAAGTTTCATGTTTTTTTTCAGGTTGGTACCCAGTTCTCTCGTGGGGTGTCTGGAGGAGAGCGGAAAAGGACCAATATTGGGATGGAGCTCATCACGGATCCTGCCATCTTGTTTTTGGATGAGCCAACCACAGGACTTGATGCCAGCACTGCTAATGCTGTCCTACTACTATTGAAAAGGTGATGGCCTTGGAAACAGCTTCCCATTCTCAGCATTCCACTCTGCTATGTTTCAGATGACTTTGACTTGAATTACAATTCAAATGAGCAAACAGGGAATTCAGATATGTAGTTATTTACCAGTGAGCCAAGGATTCGCATAGGATAGGAAAAAAACTGTATGAATTCTCTCTTTCCAAAGTGAGAGTTCTTTTCTCACACAGACACTGTAAATATTACCTAAATATTTTCTTCTTCTTTATTTTTATCTTTCTTCTCCCTTCTCTGGCATACCAAGTAGATCAGACTTCAAGACAACTGAACTTCCAAATGCTCTTATCTAAACACTTAATCAACTTGCAAAGCTGACATCTCTGTCATTCTTCACATTCAGGATGTCAAAACAAGGAAAGACAATCATCTTCTCCATCCACCAGCCTCGGTACTCCATATTCCGACTGTTTGACAACCTGACACTTCTGGCTGCGGGGAGAGTGCTGTACCATGGGCCAGCCCAGCATGCCATCGAGTACTTTCAGTCCATTGGTGAGCACAACTTCCAGCAGGGCCAGCCTTTGGTTTGCACTAACTCGAGTGAAATGCCAATAGCTCTGGGCCAGAACTGGACACGGTGTGTCCAAGGAGGCTCAGCATTGCAGCAGGCTGAGCCTTTCTCTGGGTATTTCTCTCCTTGACCCACATGTGGATTTGGGAGAACTGTCCCTGGGTGCATCTTAATTAGAGAAAGTCGGGCTAGGGCTGGGAAGGGCACGCTGCCAGCTGTCACCTCACTTTTGCTGACAGTGCTGCCCAGCAGTGCCACTCATCCCTTGGGAAAGCACAGACTTTCCAAAGGCTGCCATGCCTTTGGTACAGGCTGCTCCATGGGCAGGATGTGTGGCTGTGCTCCTGACAGCCAGTCACATGACCCCACCCAGGGCTCATAATGCTGTCACCACAGTGTCATTGTCACGACAGGCTACCAGTGCGAGCCCTACAACAACCCTGCCGACTTTTTCCTGGACATCATCAATGGAGACTGCACCGCCGTAGCAATGAACAAGGCTGATGAAAGCAACACAGGTATGAAACTCAGAGCTGAGTCAAGTTACCCTGCATGTGTGGGAATGGGAATTTAAGAAACTGTTTTGGTAACTCTCAGCACACAGAAAGAGCTTCTTTCATCTTCAAGGCAAAGCATCTGAAATCTTGCAGAAGCAGAGATGATAAACCAGGACAATTGTTCTTGTTAAGGACATAATTTGATGCAGTTGTGACTTGACTATTTTACCTAATGGAACAGTTTTTTCTGCTAGGAAATTACTGTTTTCTTTCCTCTGAGCAGGGTGAGAAGGGGTAGAGATAGGGTATCACTGCTCACCTGATGTTTCCCTGAAGTTGTGCTAAGACAGAAATTTTCCCCAAACTAATGAATCAGCTCTCTCCTATTTGTTGGAACATGCTTTCTCATACTTTTCTGCTGCCACTCATTAATAGCTCACTCTCTTTTCACAGGAGTGAAAAGGCAAATGAAGTAATGAATATGCTGAGTGCCCAAACACAGTTTCAATATACCTTTACCAAAGGAGCAGCCATCATTTTACAAAAATGCTCTGATCAGGGTCTGGCAAATATTATAGCTGGCAACACACATCTTATCTGTCACTAGAAAAGCTCACACTGTACTATAGTTGAGAAAAAAAGGAGGATCAGCTGAAATTTATTTATGACCAAAGTAGACACATGCAGGATTACCTGGATCTAAAATTCTGGGAAGTCCAGGATTATGTCATCAGACACTTACAGAAACCTTTGGGGGCAAAGGGAATGCAAAAATCACAATTTAATTAAAAGCCATGTTGCTGCTAGGTTGCAACTCCCTGGGCAGACTTGGGTTTGCCTGGTCAGCGAGCTGAGAGGCTGCTGCCTGTGGGACAGGTTGCATAGACAATCACAGAGGTTTGGTCTTATTTATACCGACTCTTTTGAACTATCTGCTATGGGACTGAGTGCAGTAAACCCCTGGAACTATGTGTGCATCTTAGTTCTTCTGGTTTTTTAATCTTTCCAGCAGAGAGCACTGAAGAACCCTCTGAATATGATAAAAACTTGGCTGAGCAATTAGCAGAAAAATACTCCAACTCTACCTACTACCTAGAAACAAAAGCACATTTAGAGAGCATTTCTTCAGGAAGTAAAAAGAAAGCCAAAGGAGTTTTCCGGCAAATCACATATGCCAATTCCTTCCTCCACCAGCTGAAATGGGTGTCAAGGCGCACATTTAAAAACCTGATAGGAAACCCTCAGGCTTCCATAGCTCAGGTAAGGCTATTGGTATCTATAATTTTGTGGTATATGTTGAATTTATTTGGCTCCTGGATTATTGGCTAAGTCACTGGGATGGTTTTGCCTCTTGATATTTTACTTTTTACTTTTATTTTTTATTTTACTTTACTGCAGTAAGCATCTGATGAAAAAGTGCTTGAGGTCTAGGAGTCTGGGGATAGGAGGTGTCCTGAATGCTCCCAAATGTGGGACTGTGCAGTAATTAATTTTGGACTAATGACTTTGGGAGGCAAGACATGTCTCAACAGGGCATTCAGCTGCTCCCAGCCTGGAGCACATTATGTCCCAAATAGTTTCACAGATTTGCTCAAGAACATTCTTCAGATTTGACTCATTGTCCAGACTTGGCACTGCGGGGTTTGGCCTCAAGTCCCCTCCCCCACCAGGAAAAGTTAACAAACTGCATTTGCATACTTAATTAAACAGCACAAAATGAAGTGCTGGCAGTTGGCTCAAGTTGCAGTCTCATAATGTGTGTGCTGTTTGGTCGTTTGACTGTTCATATTGGTGATAATGTCTTGTGGATAAGATGTCATGAAGTCCACAATGGGGTCTGACATCCACCATGAAAGATCATCACTGGCTCTGTTTGTGTTGCTTTTTCTGAAGGATCAGCACCAAAAGTGTTGACTCCTTCAGAGCTGCACAATGCTTTCAAAAATGAAGAATGTCTGGCTGGCCTCTGCAGAGTGACTAATCCTCGGGAATCTCCTAATTCATGGCCCAAACTCTGCAGCCACAGAACCACTAAAACTACCACTGCAACTCTCGGCAGTTCTGGAGAGAACAATAGAGAAACTGGCCTGAAGCCAGGGGTATAAATTATCTTCATCATGTTTTATATAGTGAATGAATAAATGGTTTGTGTGGAGGTAAAACAAGTCCAGAATCCCTGAGGTTCAAAGGGCTTTGAGTAGGTGTGTGTGCCTGTATGTTGATACTATGGAGATCCTTAATAATTGCTTTGTAAAAGCCTGACCTTGTGACAAGAATTAGGCTCTCAAGAACCTCCTTCATAGCCCAAGGTTAATGGTCCTGACTTGTTTCTCACAATCTTTTTCATCTCCCACCCTCATTAGGGGTGGATTTGTCTAGCATTCTTTTAGGGGAACATGGCTCATTAAGCCTTTTCTTCATTAATCTGCTCCAAAATGGTCTTGAAATGATCCCTGCCTTCCACCACAACTGGTTTAGGAGCTGAATTATCCCTGACATTTGCTCCTTTCAGCAGATCTTAGTAAGAGTGTACCAGGATCAAGTAGTTTAGGGTGTTAAGACTCATGCATTGCTTGGGCTTAAAAATGACAGAACTGCCTGATACCATCAGTTTTCCTGAGCTTTTTGTCATTTTGAGCATTTAGCATTTAAAAAGTGTAATGCACACACTTCAGTCTTTTAAGTGACAGCCTTGAGGAAGATGTTATCTCTGCTATTTAAATAGTTACTGACTGCAAATATCAGTGTATCTATAGCCCTGTTGTAGCATCTCATTAAAAACAACCCCATGAGTAAGATGTATGATAGAACCCAGTAATTACACACCGTGGAGCATGAAAATAAAGAGTCATCCTCATCCTGGCAGTCAGGAAAACCTTTGAAGCAATGAGAATGATACTTCCCTCTTCTCTTTTTCCTGTTTAGCTTTTTATTACAGCATTCCTGGGGCTGATTGTAGGTGCCATTTTCTTTGGACTTGAGGAGAACTCTGCTGGACTACAGAACAGGTCAGTCAGTCTAGGCAATGGATATTCAAAAATTTTATAAAAAGGAGCTTACAACCTCTTTAAAGGAAATGCTTCCCCTCACATCAGTAAGGCCAAGCCCATGTGACTTGGAAGTGAGCATGTGATTTTGCTCCTCTAGCAAGGTCCCTGCAGAACTGAGAGGGTTAAAACACACAGACTTGTGGCTATATAAACGTAGGTAACTAAAGTTGTAATCTTGCAACAGGTTCTATTCGCACAATTCAATTTACCAGCAGTAAGAGATTTTCAAATTATGCTGCTCTATGTATCATTTTGACATCTGTATGTACCTGACCTGACACATGAGTTTGCCACTATGAAACCTCTGGGTTCTTAATCCTGAAACACTTCTGTTTGTTTAAAAACCACACAGTTTTAAATTGAGTGGGAAGTGCCTTAAATTTCTGTTGAAAATGTGAAAACTACTTCTCACACCGTTGCATTGGTTCCTCACAGTTTGCAGCAGACAAATGCCTTCACAATCTGAGAATATTTAACGTGTTAGGAAATGACATTGAGGAAAAAACCAAACCACAGCCCCTCAAAAAAAAAATTCAGTTGATTTTCTATTTTTTACCTGCATCAGAGAATGTACTATCATCATTACCTGCCAAAACCAAATAATGACTGTACCACATCTATGTCAGGCTTGTTACAGACTCAGACTTGTAGCCAAGACTTTTACCATGGATTTTGGGAGATGCAAAACTTCATGCACTGCAGGTGGATTTGTATACTCTGTTGTGGAAACACTACATTTACATTCCATTTTAAATAACAGCTCACTGTGTTGCTATTTTGCAGAGTGGGTGCAATGTTCTTTCTGACCACCAACCAGTGTTTCAGCAGCGTCTCAGCTGTTGAACTCTTTGTTGTGGAAAAGAAGATATTTATGTAAGTAAAACATACAGAAAGATTACCAGGCTCTGCTGTTAGACTGTGAGTTTGTCTGTCATGCTGTAAATATCATTTAAGTACAGCTGGTGCAAAATTTTCAAATTATTTCACTGATAGTGCTCATTGCAAATGTACTCTGTTAGTCTGCTAGTGAGTTGTCAGCAAACCCCCCAAAAGATACTTATGATTACAAATGACTCAGAGTTTAAGTTTGACACAGTAGGAAAAAAACCTTGAATACTCAGTTTTGGCATTGATAAATAAGTTTGTGACTTGCTAGTGAGGGTAATAAATATCATCTGACTGGATTCTTTAAAGCAATGCACATTATTCTGTAAAAAATACAAAAATTATTCAGACTTTACCCTCTCTGTCTCGATGACATGGCACATAAATTTACTAAAAATTATGTGTACAAATACCCACGTTCATTTGCATATGAAAATGTCACCACTTCTATAGTGTGTAGGCTTACTGGAAAGTTGCATTATAGCCTAAGTATGAAAGAGTTTCTTCCAGTTTGAGCTAGAATGCATTTGTCAAGAGGTGAAAATTGAACTGTGTTTTAGTGGTTAAATCTGTGACGTGCTGTACCTATCTCTGTGTTCCAGACATGAATATATCAGTGGGTACTACAGAACATCTGCGTACTTCATAGCAAAGCTGATGGCTGATTTAATACCCATAAGGACTATGCCCAGCATCATCTTCACCTGCATAGTTTACTTCATGCTAGGCAAGTATGGTCTCCTACCGTCTCATTCCAAGCCTCTAATAAATCATCATGGCTCATGCACCTTACATATGTGTATGCATACATGGGTATTTATATAGGCTAAAGCCCTACACTGGTGTGGCAGTGGCCACTGAGCTTACTTTTAGGACACCATGTTGTTTTCTACAGAAAAGACACAAAGATTTAAGCGTTCATCAGAGAATCTGTGACACATCTCATCTCTACTGCCCCTAGAAGGAAACCACAATCATTACTACATGGTTTTGATTTCTTCCTTTTCATCTATGGCCTTCTTGGCTTCTGATGACTTTAACAAGATACTTTTCTGATCCTTGCAAGAACTCCTAAAAGAAAAGGTTTTGTTTTAAGATATTAATACTGTGTGAATTAATACCAGCTTGTTGGCTTTGGCCTGAGTTTTTTCCCTAAGGAGTAGGAAACAGGCCACATCAGAAAGAGGCTCTCAAACTGTGGAAACGGAATGAGACAGACCTTACCACTGAATCCATAGCCATCTCAAGGCTACTAGTTTCTTTAGGGGAGCTCTCTGCTGGAAACTAGTGAAATGCTGTATAGCTGCTGCTCATGGAAGTGCACTGGAAGTTTCTCCTCTGATGGACAACTTGCAGGCACTTCGGATGTGTGAAGTACTGTACTTCTACACATTCTACTATT
Source organism: Cyanistes caeruleus (assembly GCF_971803275.1). Taxonomy (NCBI): domain Eukaryota; kingdom Metazoa; phylum Chordata; class Aves; order Passeriformes; family Paridae; genus Cyanistes; species Cyanistes caeruleus. The sequence goes on from NC_141705.1 coordinate 60,151,378, forward strand.
TCAGTCTTACTGCAGTGTTGAGTATCCTACTTATTCATCCTGTCTTCCACTGTTAGAACAGACACATAAGGGCTGTCATGGGCACCACAGCAGTCTTGGGTCTCAGTGACACAGCCTGTGCTGGCAGACAAGGTGTAATTTGTAAGCAGGACACACTAGGAAAGTCAGGATAGTGTTCAGGTTATAGCAGAGCTTTCAGCAGGATTATTCTGAATCCCCTCTTCTTCTGATCTTTAAGGTTTGAAACCAACAGTAGAAGCCTTCTTCACAATGATGTTCACCCTCATGATGGTGTCCTACACAGCCACTTCCATGGCACTTGCCATTGCAGCAGGACAGAGCGTGGTCGCTATAGCAAACCTACTCATGACTGTTGCATTTGTTTTTATGATTGTGAGTAGCACTGTTCAGTTCTCTAGACTGGATCATGAAATCCCAGAAATGCTGAAATCCAGAAACCCTACTAGCATGGAGTTCAGCTGAATTCTGCAAAAAGTCTGTTGCAGCCAACATATCCTGATTTATCTGATTTGAGTATCTAGATGCTGTGGGGTGGAATATTCTGATTTATCTTCTGAATGAACAAGAAGTGGGGGACTGGAGGGTTGGATGCGAGGAGGAGAGTGGTTCCTCTGACTTTCTCTCTGTGGCTCTGGCAGACAGAAAACTGCCTGGAAAGTAGGAAAGCCACTTAGGGCTACATTTCATTCTCTCTCCCCTAACTTTGTTAAAGGCAAATGTGTCTGGCTGAGAACATGACCTGCAGCCGCCTGCTTTCTGAGATCACTAGCTCAGCTGTCCTCTTCAGTTGCAGAGCCCACCTTGGGCATGTTAAATTGGACAACATACAGCTACAGTCAGGAGACAGGCACCTCAGATGAGGCAGAGCTGAACCTACAGCCAAAATCCACATTACCTCAGACACAGGGCACACAGGCAACACCCAGAGCAGTCCCACACTGAGGAGCAGCAGAGAGTTCATACAAACCCATGTGGGACCCCAGACAGGAATCATGTGGGTGTACTGCACAGGGGAAAGCATTCTTTGTTATTTGTTTCAGGGGAAGGACCTGAGGTTATGGCCCAAAGCTCGGTAACATATAAATCCTTCCCTTTTGTTCTTCTGCTGGAAGAGTTTCTTCCTCAAGGAATGTTTTCCCATTCCTTTCTATCTGAAGAAGCAAAGAGCTAGAGCTAGAGAAGAACACATGATAAAAGCATGTAATTTGTAGCTTATTTTTCATGTTATTGTGGCTTTTTTTTTTTTGGCAATTATTGCCTCTAGATTTTCTCTGGGTTGCTGGTCAATCTCACAAGCATCATGTCCTGGCTCTCCTGGCTCAAATACTTTAGCATCCCTCGCTATGGAATGACAGTAAGTGCTCTGATTTCCTGTGTACAAACCTGAAAATGGCTTGCTAGAAAGGAATGTGTTTAATCATGATAAAGAAATCTTCGAACTTGATGGCCTAATGTGCAAAAGGAAAGCTAATTAAGTACAACAGCCCCAGATTGTTGTACAGTATCTTGAAACAAGAAGGGCTTCGTATCAGCCAGTATCCACTGCAGTTTAGAAGAGCTCATTTCTGTAATTTGGAAACATCTCATATGAGAGGCACAGCTACTACATCCACTGGACTTCAGCTGGACAGAAATGTTTCAAAGTAAAAAACAATGTTATCCCCACCCAAAAAAAGTAAAAATCTTCTGTTTGTCTTTTCCATCAATCAAACAAAAACTTGTCAAGCTAAAGCTATTCTCCTAATCTGTGAAAATTTAAACTAGAGTGATGTTTTGCAGAGGAATCTGGGCTTTACTATGCCTGTGCAGAAATAGTCTGGCTGGGGGGGTGGTAAAGCCTGTTGTGGTACATGCTTTACCAGGTGAGTACAGGCTGCATACATTCCTCTCTTAAAAGAAAAAAAGAACTCTGCTACTCTGCTAAAAAATGGGGATTTGGCAAATATAATAGTGATACCAGAACATTTTTAGAACGAATTTTAATTTGATTATATCTCATCTCGTTAATGTATCACTCCTTTAACTACTAATTTTTGTTGTCATTATTTCTTTTATTTTAAAAGGCTTTACAGATCAATGAGTTGACTGGTCTGAACTTTTGTGGCAGCGGTAACAGCACAGTTTCAAGCAGTGACAGTAGATATCAAAAGACAGGCCCGATGTAAGTATTTTGGTACATTGAAATGAATCCCACCATTAGTAACTTTAGAAGTCCTAGAACATCAGTCTGAGTATCAGAGATACTCACTGATGACCAGAGAATCTGTGAGTTTTTATATGGAAAAGGAACCTTTGACTGGCTTTTTGCATTCTGACTGCAAGGAACATTCTGCTTGTTGTCATATTTAGTATTTATAACCCTAGAAATATCTGGAATTATGCTTCTTACTTTGCTTTAAATTGTATTTAGTGAGAGCTATGCACACACACACAATTGTACAGCCTCACAAAATCCATTTCAGCTTCCTATGTGAAACTGGAGCCTCAAGAAAAGCAAGTTTACAAATGGAAAATTAACCACTGACATTTAGGTGGTGTTTTCCCGGCCTGCTACACACATGCAACCACTAGACATCTTCTACCACTGCAACTTCTAGACATCTTTCTAGATCCTGCTGACTGGTTTATAAAATGACTAAGTTTATTGATGTGTGTGTATTTATCTGTAGGGCATGCACTGGAGAGGAGTATCTGAAGAGTCAAGGTATCGATGCGAGCCCCTGGGGCCTGTGGCAGAACCACCTGGCTCTGGCCTGCATGACACTAATCTTCCTTACCATTGCCTACCTCAAACTGTGCTTCATGAAGAAGTTCTCTTAAAACCAGAGGGAAAGATGCAATTCCCACTGTTCAGTAGTTTGCAACTGTAGTAGTTGTGCAACTGACTTGATTACTTTTAAAGAGACCATTTTTTTTTTACTTTTATTATTATCCAAGCCAACGACATGAATGGCATCCTTGTATATTAAATATGTTATAAATACATATTATAATATTGGCTTTTCACAACTATTGAGATTAATGTTATATGTATAATGTTAAAATGGCTTTGCTGTGTGAATGTATTTTTTTCTTCTCCTGCTATTAGCAAAAAAATTAGGCATAAGTGGAAATAGTTGATACAGCATGCTTGAACCGCCTGCCAGTTAGGATGAACTCCAGTGAACAGATGATGGGGACCTGGCTACTATCAACACTCACCTCCTGTGGAAAGAAGGAGCCAAAGCCCAAATTAAAAGATACCAAGAAGAGGATTAAAACTGCAAGCCAAGAAATGCACATGCTCTAAAAAGGCAGATCCAAGGAGTGACCATGCTAAATAGTTCCTGGAAGGTGTAAACTAGTTAATGGAAAAGTTTGAATATGCATAAAGTCTATGAATATGTGTTGTAGTTTATTTTTGTTTAAGGTTCGTTAAAGCTTGTTGGTATGTTCTTGTTTCCCCCTATTGATTGTATTGGTTTGGCCCCACTTGTCAGTTATGTAAACCCCTCCTATTTTTCCTGAATGTTCCCTGCCAGTCACCTTATCCCTGCCCCTATTCCCTATCCATCATTGTAAACCCCACCCCTTCTTTCAGACTCTTCTGTGTCAATCATTTTTCCCTCAAGGCTCCACTGGTTAATGTATCTTGTTCCCTCCCTCTGTATATCCCTATTGGCCCTGAATTTGAGATCCCCTCCCCTTACTCCTCCCCTCAAGATTCTCCATTGGTGCATGGTTTGTACCCTCCCTTGGAGCTTGGGCAGTACTTAACTTCTTGCACAGCAGTGCGGGAGGCTTTCTCAGACCTGACTCCTTCAGGTATGGATCCCTTGTTTTACCTGACCTAATAAAACCATTGCTGGGAACTTCAATCTGAGAGAGACTCCTCTACTTTCTTGCCTCCACCTCTGATGCCGTGCACCACAGAGCTTGGCGTGGCCCAAGACTCTGGAGGTTTTGCTGAGGGAAAAGCCTGCTCCCCAGTGATTCCCCATTCTTGGTGCCTGCCTGTGCCAGAGTGCAAAAGGCCACTGTAGAGCTAGCCAGAGCTCCAGTGCAGTGCTGCATCAAACATGCATCAAGGTGACGCAACAGAAATGGAATATAAAGGGTGTTCCCAAAACACCAGGAGTGCTCTTGTCAGAGCACCAAGCATCCAGGTGTTAATCTTTGCTTTATTATCTGTGTCTCTTATTGTCTTTATTAAACTTTTAAATTTTACCAGGAGAGTGAACCTCATTTTTTACAAATACTTACTGATAATTTACTCTTCCAAAATGTCTAGTACAGCTCACTCCTTTTTGCCACAAAAGTGTACAGCTATTCATTTTTTCAGAAGACTATTCAGTCATTCTGCATGTTCTAGCTATGAAATTGTCAAAGACTGTATCTAATGTTTAGTGGCTTAACCTGAGAAAAATAGTGGTTCCATACTTTAATTGGCACCTACCTTCACCAGGAAGCAATTCAGTCTAAAGCAATGCTTATCAGGACACCAACACAGTCTCAGTTGCTGACATGGTTACAGGATATGTGAGACAGGGACAAAATCCCTTCCATCCCAGTGCCCTTTTCTATTTGGGAATTGTGAAATACAAGGCTCACTCTCCTGGTAAAATTTAAAAGTTTAATAAAGGACAATAGGAGACAAAAATAATAAGACAGAGTTTAGCCACCGGGTACTTAGCATTCTGCCAAGAGCACGCTTGCTGTTTTGGAAACACCCTTTATATACCATTTCTATTGCATCAGCCTGTTGCATATTCATAAGCAATTATGCATAGTCAAACTTTTCTAAGAGCTGTTTTGCATGGCCACTCCTTGGGTCTGCCTTTTTAGAGGATATGTCTATCTCCATTATCACCTTCAGTTTGGGCCTTGGTCCATTCTCTCCACAGATGCTAGGTGTTGGTAATTGGCATGTCATCAGCAGGGTCCCCATCATATGTTCACTGGATGTTATCTCAGACAAGCAAACAGCTCAAGCATGACTATCAGCTATTCCACTACTATGCCTAAGTTTAGTTAAAATAAAAACTGTAGCAAAATCACTTTAACAGTATATATATGACATCCATTCCGATGGCTTTGTGAAAAGGCAGTATTATAATATGTATTTATAAGTCTGAACAGACCAAGTGACCTCAGCCACTCCTCACATGCTTTCCCTCCAGAACCTCCACCTTCTCAAGGCCTTTCTGCCTTCGCTTAGAACACCACTCCTTGAGAATGGTTGTAATTCTGTCTACTAGGCAGCTCACATATGTTGTAAATTTAACATCTTGTCATGGAGTTACTTTACCTTTAAGGGAGTTGGAGTTGCTGGGAAGTGCTTGGAGTCTTTTCTCCTGACCAATTATCGGTCATTGCTGGGAATTGACAGCAGTTTAGGCCATTGAAAAGTGGGATCAACTTGTGAACCCTACCTTAAAATGTAAAAGAAGAGCTCTCTGGGTGCTCTTTGTTTCCTGGCTGTGACGGGTGGCAGAGCTCCAGGCCTCCCGTCCCTGCCCAGGCCATGCGGCCGGGCGGGGATGGGGCCGGGCCTGCCCCGTCTCCCGGCCGGGAGATGGGGGTGCCTGGGGAAGGTTTTCCTCGGGCCTGGGCCGAGCCGATCTCTGGCTCGGCTGCAGGTTTTGCTGTAACTAATTCACTAGAAACTGCTCAGTAAAGAAAGAGAGAGGCCTTGGACTTGCAGCGGGTTGGAGCAGCGACCACACGCTCCAAAGCAGCCATGAGGAACTTTCCATCACAGACGGCTCCAGCTCCTGTTCGGCAGAGATCCCCGAACCATCTACAAAAGCCTGGGCAAGATGTTAACTCTTTCATTACCCAGATGAGACTTGCGGATTAATCTTTTTATCCAGAGAGAGAGAAAGAGAGTGATCAACATGAAAAGAGACTTTATAAACTACCAGTGACAGGAAAGAAAAGAAGCTTCAGGAAAGGTAGAGAATTAAGAAGATGCTTTAATTAAGCTGAAATGTCTCCCAGTTAAAACTATGGAAATGGACAAGGAAGTCCTGAAAAGAACTCCTTTAATTCATGATATAGGATCTAGAGAGGAATAGTGTTCAAAGTGTAAATTTGAGTAAAGAGTAATTATAGTATAGTGAAGTGCTGGGAGATTAAAAGCCTTGAGAGGCAATGAGAAAACTGTTGGGAGATTTGAAGCCTTGAGAGGCAATGAGAAAACTGTTTTCTGGTGAAGCTCACAGAAACAGATGAAGAAGACTTTTTTTTTTTGCCTTTGAATAACTTATCCTTAAAAATGCTATCCCTAGACTCATGGCCCATACGCACTTCAGAGTGATGTGAAAATGGGAGGAGTGAACTCTAATAATAGCAGCTCTGAGCAGCTAACATTAGGGCAATAGAAAACTATAACAAAAATAGTTTTCTTGTGAGAAACTCCATAAATTAACAGGAAGAAACTTCTGTTTCTCTATAAAGACTGGTGAAAAGACTAGCAAGAACTGGGACTGTTTTAACCATCAGAGTTCCAGAGTTTTTGTCTCTGTTGTCATGTGAACAAGAGAATAGTGGGTAGATAGGGGATAGAAAGGTTTTTCTGGAAGTTTATTCTGGTGTTCTTATTATTGTGGTTTGTCAATAAACTTTCTTTTTTTCCCTTTTAAATTGTATGCCTGTTTTGCTCTTGTTCTAATCCATATCTCACAGCAAAAAGTAAGTAATTTTCTTAGTTATTAGTTTAAAACCACAACACATCTTCATACATATGACATTAGGATTCATGTTGATCTGATCAGTAATTATTGTATTGCTTTGTTGGTAAGATGTCATGTTGCTGGGGAAAATTAAAGCATCAGAGCACAAAAAATTGTCTCAGAGTGTTCTGTACCTTTAGCTCAGCCCTTTTTAAGCAGAAGGAAACACTGAGGAGATAACAGCTATGTGGTTATTCTAAAAAAATTGACAGGAACTCCAGGTCCTGGTACTACAAAGAAATGAAAATAGAATTTTTGCCCTTGGAAAAAAAAAAAAAATCATGCCAGATTTTGAAATGTAGACATCTACAGCCCATCTAATTGCAGCTGGTCCTTATAATTTCAACAAGTTATAATCGTGATCACAGACTGTGTTTCAGTCATAAAAGAAAATAATTTCAGTATACAGCAGTGGTTTCTGAAAAAGAAAATAGTCAAACTAAGTTGAATTACTCCCATTTTGAACAGGCTTTGACACCATATTGCACAGATAATATTTACTACAAAACTCTGAAATTTTCTTGCTTTCCACTATTTATTTCAGCAGCTGGTCATCTATAAGAATGTAGTTACATAGAAGAAATGTTTCTTCCAGTACTGTCCAACACTTAACTCTGTACACTCATAAAATTCTATACCTCAGAGTTGCATGAGCAAAAATTACAGAAGTAGTCACACTAGATTTCTCTGTTGCAACATAGGCTTTAAATTAAGATTTTGTTTTTCTCTTTTTGTCCAGCACTGCACTTCATGTGTTCTAGTGAAAGGTACCACTGCCTTCTGTAGGTGCCACTGTAGGTGATCTTCAAAGTCCCTTCTAACTCAAAAATTCTGTTATTGTATGATATACCTGGTTCTCCCCTTTAGTTTGGGGCAGATCAGTACAACTACATTGCCTGCACAAGCCAGGAGACATATCATCCCTACAATAACTCTAACGGACTTTTACAAGCAGTGTAAGTAGGGGGGGGAAAGATTATTAGAAGGGAAATGAGTCCAGAATCCCTGAGGTTCAAAAGGCTTTGAGTACGTGTGTGTGCCTGTATGTTGATACTATGGAGATCCTTAATAATTGCTTTGTAAAAGCCTGACCTTGTGACAAGAATTAGGCTCTCAAGAACCTCCTTCATAGCCCAAGGTTACTGGTCCTGACTTGTTTCTCACAATCTTTTTCATCTCCCACCCTCATTAGGGGTGGATTTGTCTAGCATTCTTTTAGGGGAACATGGCTCATTAAGCCTTTTCTTCATTAATCTGCTCCAAAATGGTCTTGAAATGATCCCTGCCTTCCACCACAACTGGTTTAAGAGCTGAATTATCCCTGACATTTGCTCCTTTCAGCAGATCTTAGTAAGAGTGTACCAGGATCAAGTAGTTTAGGGTGTTAAGACTCATGCATTGCTTGGGCTTAAAAATGACAGAACTGCCTGATACCATTGTTTTCCTGAACTTTTTGTCATTTGCATTTAGCAGTTAAAAAGTGTAATGTACAGAATTCAATGAAAATTCCTGTTTAGTTTGATTACACTTTGACAGCATGTGATTTAATCTGGACTCTTGGAAACTTCAAAAGACTTACTTTTAGTTAGGTTTTAGAGCATGCAGTCTAGTCAAAGATTTTTCTTTACATCCTCTGTCTGAACAACTTCAATTAAAATAAATCACAAGCGGCGGGTTTTTGCTTTCTAGAGAGTTATTAAACTCATTTAATTCAATTAGTCTGAATGAAACTTCACTATAGTAATCTTATAAGATACCACTTTTAAATTTTATTTCTTTCAGTACAGAAACTAAGGGTTTGATATTTTCTGTGCCAGTAACTGAAAGTAATTTTTCCTTGTAGAGAATGTGCATGAAGGCAAGAACAGATAGCAAACTGGCTAGATCACCCAGTTGAAGTGGTCATATCCTAGCAAGAATATTTAAAACTTACACAGTTTCTGAATGCTATAATTCAGAGGAGCCTGAAAAAGCTCTGTAATTATTTATTAAGAAAAAAACAGTAAAAAGCAACTTAATGCTAATAGGAGCCTAAGGAGTAAACTTGTATTAATTGAGAGCTTTTATATATGCAGCATATAATTTAAATGGATATAGTTTATTTTATATTATATTTATATTCTTCTAGAATATAATGTAAATATATAATTTAAATAATAATAAAAGAAATAGAATATATTTTCTATTTATGTTATTATTTATTATTATTATATTATTTATATACTTATAATGACATTATTTTATAATTATATAATTATATAAAATATATATAATATATATAAGAAGAAGAATGCAGAAGGGCACTGGTAAAACTGAAATCACTGATATTCAATTTTATTCTTTTAGCTTCTTTTTTGTGCTAAAAATATTTAATAATCAATAATATCAATTGTTGGAGCAATTCTTCCAGAATAAAGAATTATTTGAGTGGAATGTGAAGGAGGTTAGTCAGCCTAGTGGCAGAGGAGTATGAATGGCTTTTGATGAGGAGGCAGAAGGCTAGATAGGATGGAAAACAAATTTCAAATTTCAGAATTGCTGCTTATTTTCAAAACTGACACTGAGTTGTTTAATTAATTCTGTAAAAAATTTACACATACTTGGACAACTCCATGAGGCTGCTGACTTTTCAAATGACATATGTAAAAGGCCCATGACACTGACTTTGGGATTGTGACTTCCTTTTCACAGTGTACCAAGGGTTTATAAATTGTATTTATTTAACCAAAGATTTAACAAGTGCCTGAGTGCTTGCTGACCCTCTAGTTCTCACCATGGGCCTACATGTTTTACTGATGAAGCCACTACCACTGGCTGGATGCTTTGGGCTGCATAAAAAAGAAGTCATCATCTTTCTTGACTTTCATGCTTGTAGATAAAATAAGAGCCTTTTAGTCTGTATGCTAGCCACCTGTGAGGAAAGACACTTACTTAATTTGGGTTTTCCAGGAGGCGTTGAGAAATGTGCTTGTAGAGTAGCATCCCACTAAAGCAGAGAATAAATCAGTAGAAAGGTTCACAGTTCTGTATTGTTCCAATACAGAGGAAGGATTGAAAAAAAATGTCAGAAAAGACAGGAAGAATTTATGTCAGGTGGACACTGGAAGCTGACAAAAAATAATGATAATGAATATATTCACTAGAGAAGGAAGAAAGAAAACAAGATAGCAACATCACGAAAAGTTTTAAATTATATATGTCTGTCTCTTGTCTTCAGAAACTAGTTATAGATTAGGAGTTCAAAACAATAGTTTCTTTACATGTGGAAACAGATGGATAGGCTCAAGGACAGTGTAACTTGGCCTGCTGAAATAAGTAAACTCTGCTTCTCCAGTCTCATGTATTTCCTTCATATTTCAAGAGAAATAAACTTTGCCTCCTTAAGGTTTTGAATCATGTCTGGTTCATTCTCAAGAAAGCTGCCTTGCCAAAATCTTAGTCACCCTGCTTTTTCAGGGATACAACACTGCAATTACTCCCTCTCTCCAGTATTATGAAATAGCCACCTGTCTTGTGATTATTTTTCCACTGACCCAGTGGGCACAAAGTCAAGTGCTGAGGATGCAATATCCTGTTCTCTATAGCTGAAGAGAGGCACTGCAGGTAATGTGATGGAGATTTTTTCTGGACACACACCAGCATCATCCAAGGTGAGTCAAATGTCCTCAAATGATCCCTGTTATGGATTTGTAGTTACACATTTTCGGCTTGCAAGTTTTCTCTGGGATGCTGATAAACACTACAAGTATTCAAACTTTTATTTCCTGGATGAAAAATTTCAGTATTCCTTGCTACAGTGCCAGGTTTTCTGCACACTTTATACAAATGATATAAAAGAGAACATCATAATTTGGAAAACTAAAAAAAAGGTGAATAGTTTTCTCATAATAACTGGTAAATGCCATTTTTATAAGCATCAACTTTCTGCCTCTTGAACATTCAGGGAAGTGCAAGCCCTCACTTTGTGTTCAGCTCTGTCTTTTTACACAAAAGGTACATAGCAGGAGGAGAGAGTATAATCTGATAATGTAACAGCAATGTCAAGAAAGACTTCTGGAGTTGCTCCCCTGGGTCTTCCATGTGACACACTTCTGTGTTTGCTAAATAATCTTTCATTATGGTTTTTACAGACATGAACAATTTCTTTCAACCTAAATATTTCCCTCTTTTTAAAAAAATAGTTCTCCTTTCAGATTGACCTTATTTTCATCTTCCTGTGTCATAAAAAAAAGGGAGAAGTCTGAACGTAAATGTTTTTCCTCTCCCAGTCCACATCTCCCTCCTCTTCTTGCTGGGCATGAAATTACAACCAGTTAAGACAGCTAAAACCCTTGTCAAACCTGTTTCTTCACTAAACTGTTTCAAATAGCTAAGCCAGGAAACACAGCTGGCCTTTATTACACAGCTGTGACATCACAGGAACACTGAGAAATGGAAATTTCTTTCCAGTGCTTGTCAGCTCTGCCTTTCTGCAGCACAGGGTTTCTTGTGGCTGCATCTTTCTGCACACAGACATCTGAAACTGGGGAGTTGGGGAACTCAGTCTGACAGCATCCATCTTGGCTCCAGGAAAAGCTGATGGCAGTACAGAAGTGTGCTTACCTCAGACTTTGGAATGAACTTGTAATTTCAGGTTTAGCCTGAAAGGAGCATTCTTTTCCTTTGAGTGTTTCTCAGAGTTTACATCATACCACTCTCCATGCAACTGTGAAAAGCAGGAGCCTGAGCAGCACACACAGGCATTTTTGGAAGTTTTTATTTTGAAAATACCTCAAATGTGACTTTGCAGAAAACAAAGCCTAACTTTTCTCACTGGAAATTTTTTTTTCAAAACTAAAGTCTTTTAAACTGAACAGGAATTAAACCAAATTCTAACTCTGTAAGAGTTAAATATAATTTATTTGTTTTTTATGAATAATTCCTTATTAAGCATTTTGTCCCCTGTGGGCCTCTGCTAATCTTTAACTCTTTCCACAACTTTGCAAATTAAATTACTGGTTCTCAACTTTTGTCAAAACGTCACCAGCAAAAGTGTGGCTGATGCAACCTGTCACGATGGGTCCTTCGGCAATCTTACGGCATTTATTACTAATGACTTTTTGAGAGCCACACACCCAGAACACTCCCCACATCTCAAATCCCTTCTTGCAACCTTCCTGGCACCCCACTGCTGGCAGGCCTGCTCCAAAATATCTGAATACCAGGCTGCAGGAAATCTGCTCTCGTGCTTCCTCTGAGTTCAGGCCTGTTACAGAAGGCACAAGTTTGCTGCTCTTTGCCTCTTGGATGCAGTTTCAGTCTCCCTGAGTATTCCTTGGAGTAGAAACAAAGAAGAGCTGACACAATCCCCAGTCCAAGGAAAACTTGTGATGCCACTGCTGTTTTAGCATTACTGGTGATTAAGCAGCATGTTCATAGCAGCCCTTTGATCCAAGCTGGAAGAAGCTGAGTGTGTGTTACGGCACCAGTGTGAGGTGACACAAAACACAACTCTTTTGAATGTCAGTCTGTCACCTGAACCATTAAACTGTCACTCCACCTTTCTGTACCTATTTTGCATGATCAGTGCTTAAAACCTGGAAGTCCTTCTTATGCAAGTGACAATTGCTTGCAGACCTTTTATCTTAACCTTTTTATTCCTTTTCCTCAGTTTTTTGACCAAGTTTTTCTTCTTGTTTAGATTTACTGGAGAAGAATCTTGGAATATACAAGGCATCCAAATAATGCTTGTGGGCATGGAAGATTTACTCCAAAAATCTCTTATTTCAAATATGCATCTCAAACTGCACTTCCTGAAGAAACCTTCCAAGATCAGCAATGTTACAGCATATGCACTGTATTAAATAAATAAAGTTCCCATTTCCCACACATTGTGACTTTTACAGTGCACTGACTAAAGGCTTAATATTCTTAATAAATTTAGTATGTATGTATTTCATTAAATATTGGGATGTATTGACATTAATAATTCAGTTTTCATTAATACAGTTTTATTAATACAGCTGTCCAGAGAGAACTATGGGTTCTTACATGGGAGCCTAGGCTTTCCAAGCTCTGTTCAAACCCTTCAGATGCTATAGTATTCCCTCCTGAAACAAGGGAAAAAATGAAGGGGAATAGAGAAAAAAAAAGACTTAAATTACACAGCACATAATGAAGAGACAGTTATTCCGTAGCGAGAGCTGCTACCTGAAATATCAGAAAGGAGACCTGTGCATTTGCAGAAATACAAACCTGAAATAAAGTGTGTTAAAAAATGATTGTTTGGGCAAAGAAGCAGTAGGATCAGCTCAGTCCTCTGTGTTCACCCTCTACTCTCTTTATTAAGTTATCTGAGAATAAGGTATGAGATAAAAGTAAGACAAATAAAATGTAGGATTCTTCATGTTCCATTATAAAAAAACCAAGTGTAGGCACAACGTTTGCTTTGTAGATTATATGAAATGTTTATTAGGAAGTAAAGTGCTCATTTTTACAGATCAATACATCCTTGATCATTGTAGAAGACTTGTATAATTAACAGCTTCCTAATAAGACCAAACACTGTACATTATTATGCAAATAAATGTACCTTTGTAATAAGTGACAAATGATATTATAATCTAAAACTGAAAAATGTATCAATAAAATGTTTGTAACATTTGTCAAGTGGTAATGCACTTACTGCACCTACTTAAGTGTCAACATACATGGGTACCCCACGGAAACTTATTGCACTTCAAGATGAAGTTTGTTATCAAGTAATGACATTACATAAATACACCCCAACAAATAAAACGATTAATGCAAACATTTTCATAATAAACATTTGGTACAAATGAAAGGTGAACTGACTGAATTTACATTTTGAAAGACACATTTTGGATATGAATATAAAGACAAGACTCTATATATTTATATTTCTTTGGTATTGTATTTTCTATTTTCCTTGCACACCAGTCGGCCATGTGTACAGCTGGTGTTTCTTTTTGGTCTGTTTGTTTACAGTCAGAAATGCAGTTCAACACTGAAAAGCTTTCTTCAGAAATGTTTCTGAGGTGTTAAACCCTTCAATCAAGGCAAAAGAGAGTTTAATCTGAATGCCCTCATCCCACACAAATACCCTACCCACTCTGCTGTGCACTGTTTTGGCAAGCTTATGAGGACTCTTGTGAAAGGCTATGAATTTCTTCCCAATACAGGACAAAATAACCCACACAAGAGCCACAGCTTGTTCTCCTGCATGACTGATCCTGAGACACAGCTACTATGAAATTCCAATACTGAATTTCCTCCTCTTCTACCTTACATTAATTAGGTTTCTGCATGTATTGGTTTCTCACAAAGTTAAAAATGGAAAGGCGTGAATTCTATTTAGTTTTAGCAAGTTCCCTGGTTAGAGGAAAGGCATTCTGAGCCACTGCTCATCCAGGCAATGCCATTGCAAGGATATATGGAACATGGAAGCTTTGCCTAAGCAGAACTCCCACAGGAGTGAAGAGATAAAAACTGCTTGTTGAAACAGAAGGCACCAACATAACATACGCTACTTACACTTTGTCAAACTGGCCTTTTTTCCTCTATATACCCTACTAATAGCTGAGATGTGGTTGATTATGTAGCTTTCCATTATCTTTTTCACCAGTCTTTAAATACCAGACAACTGTCATCTTCAGGAAAAAAGGCACAATTGACAGCCTCCCTCCTAAACCAGCATTCCACATATGGAAACACATTGCTAGGCAAAACTCCAAACACTGCCTTAGTGCTCTGTATAGGAAACCAACAGAATTTCAATGTTGTACATCCTTTCAAAAATAAAGCTTCTATGACACATAGAAGAAGGAATTAAATACTAAAAATCAGTGATTATACTACAAACACCCCCAAAGGAATCCTGTGTTGCACCTCAGCAGAAAAGTCTATGCAGAAATGTACTTAATGATTCTACAAGCAGTTTAGTTAAATGTAAATATAGACCACATAGTTAAAATGTGATTAGAACTTCACATGGCACAAGATCAGATTTTCCTAACTGTCAGAAACTCCTCTGCCCCTTTCTCTGTCACATCCAGGGAAAACTTAGTGTTTTTCAATTCTGTGTGTTTTTAAATAATATATTTTCTGCAAAGTAGCTGTATTTATCTAAGAAGCTCTGGAATGTTTATCCAAGAAACACTTAAATCATTAAAACATAGCATTACAAAATGTGCGCTTTGCAACATAGTTGAAAATTATTATGTTAGTTGGGTGTGAAGAGACAGCTCAAATATTTCTTCCGAAATGAATTCAGTTTCTACCACAGAACGATGTAATTTAAACTTGTACAAACTAAATGCACTTTCTTCTTCTTAAAGAAATGTACCTCTCAAAACAGGAAAAAAATAGTATTTTAAATTAAGTAAAATATTAGTATACCATGAATAACTCAGAAAGACAAGTAGAAACTTGTATTAAAAAAAAAAAAGTGCTGTTTTATCTGTCAGCTGTTATAGTGACTAAGACAAACTGATGTCATATTATTTTAAAATTTGTTTTTAAAAGCCTTTAAAAATTGTACTTTCCAAGAGGAAGCAGAAAATTGATAGCCTTTTAGTGTGCCAGCCACTGCTTATTATTTTGTCTGAAGCTTGCTGCCCTCGTGCAAATGTTCCCAATAATATTCTTCAGGAATCAGATTTCAGTCCCGGTAGATTTTGCTCCACCCGATATCTATTCAGTTTCCTGTATTTTTGTTTCCAAGGGTGACACTCTCACTGCTGGCATTACACATGGCTTACACAGGTCTGAAAAGGATTTGTGGAGTGAATATTTACTTTTTCCCACCTGTGAAAAATGCCTCAGTGGTCTGATCACAACGATCCCCTCATGCTGGGGAACAGCGCTGGAGTATTTGCTGGCTGAATACTGACCTGAAACATTTGGAATCACCTACAAGGCTCAAGCTACACATGGATGTTGTTCCCCCCATTTCCTGCTCCTGCATCAACACCATCTGACTGGGAAGACGATGGCCGGGAGTTCCTGGAGCGAGGTTGGCCATTCAGTCCCAGGGGTGTTCCCAGGCGATGGCTCATTTGGGAGGCCGTATCATCTGACTCCCAGCGCTCCAGCTCCTCTCGCACCAGCCGCTCCATTTGTTCCCTGTGGATTTCACTGTCCTGGCCCAGTCTTTCATCCTAAACAAATTAAAAGACACGAGCTGGAACGCAGCTTCCTAATAACAGTGTAGGCAAAACCCTATACAACCATAAGAAGTTCTTATATCAGCTGAGTACTTCCATAGGCTAATGGGGAAACAGTTCCCACAACAAATTGTTTTATTTCCAGGGATGAAACACCCAGGTTTCCACCTAGGAAAGTGCCATCCTGGGCTCCAACCTAACCCCTTTCCTATACCCATGTGCACAGCCCCTCCATTCACTTCTATTTTCAAAATGGCACCTGCCTTGTGGACAGATCCACCATTTTGAATGACCTGGTGTGATTTTTTCCCACCTTAGCCACATGTGACCCTCCTCCTCCTCCCCTGTTCTGGGCCCCTCCCCCACACCGAGTACCGCCCCCACACCAGGCCCCGCCCCTTCCACCAGCAAACCCCTCCCTTACACTGACCCCGCCTCCTCCGACCTGGCCCCTCCCAGTTCCTGCGCTCCCAGCGTAGAACCGGAAGTGAAGCTGGACAAGACCGGAAGGCAGCCATCTTGGGTACTACAGGTTCCAAACACAGGGTGGTGCCTGCCAGCCAGCGCTTCCGTGTCCATGCCAGCACAGCTCCCTCCTCTCTGGAGGAAGGCAGTGATTCCTCAGATTTGAATAGCAATTCTAGAAATCACTAGGCAGAGTTACGGAAGCAAGCAGCTGGGGAAGGGAGCTGGGATATAGGAGGAAAGTTCCAAATTGTACCAGCCCCAGTTACACTTAGAAGAGGAAAAAACCCAAAGTGGGAGTTAATTCTATAAGGCGAATTAAAATAACTATGTAAAAGCATGTAAAGATTATGGGAGGAGATCACCCTATTTTAAGAACCTTTTGCAATTAAGTTTTTCTAATCATGTACTCATGCCACATGATCTGAAACATGTTACATCTCTCCTCCTTTCACCCACAGAGCTTCTCGTGTGGGAAGCAATTTGGGAAAAAAAAAAAGTATTTTTGTTAACAATTTTTTTTTATTTTTATTTATCAAAGCACTGATAAATAATTACTAAAGTGAGGATGGATGGGCTCACTTAACTTTAGAGCAGTTAAGTGGAAATAATAAGTTTGATAAGCCACAAAAGCAGGCACAGTATATCCCCAGAGCAGTTCTGGAGGACATTAAAAATGCTGTCCAAAATGCATTATTCCAAACACCAGATGGCACCACTCCACAACAGAGTTTCTCTGACATTCACCAGGGCATGGATGAGACATTTATTAAATTTATAGACAGACTAAAGGACACTATTGATAAACAAGTTGACTGTCCAAAGGCTAAAGAGGAGCGGCTGAACAAACTTAGCAGTGTTCAGTGCTAATGTAGAATGCAAAAAAATCGTAACACTCCCTCCTGAACCAGAACCCACCATTCAACAAATGGTAGAAGGCTGCACCCATCTCACAACTACAGAACAAATAGTAGCCCTGGCAGTCAGAAAAGGGGTAGGTGATGCTTTTGTAGCACAGAATAAACAAAATATGAGATGCTTTAATTGTGGTGAACTGGGCCACCTCAAGGGGAAATGTGCTAAAGACTTTTTACAAAAACACCCTTCCACTTGTTGTCCCTCCACTGCATGTCTGGACTGTAAAGAACATTTTAAACATTGTCCCCAGTTCCAATATCACCAGCAGGTCCGGCCTCATCCATCTCACCAGCAACATCCAAAAAACTTCCAGCCGAGTGTGGGGCGGCCCTGTGCTATGACACCAAATGCCAGGCCATTCTGCTCCTCCCTGCCTACCATCCCACAGAGCCGAAGCGCTGAGACATCATCTACGATGACACCTACTATGAGAGTGAGCTCCAACTCTCCGAGGCCTACCAACAAGTTCAGGCAGGGACACAACGCACGCTGGTAAGCAACCTTTCCATCCAGTTTGATGACAAGGAAATGCACCGAATTCCAACTGGTAAATTTGGACCTCCTGATGAACCCAGGGACATTTTAATTATAGGGAACTCTATTACTGGACCAGACAGTTTACATGTACTTCCAGAGGTACAAACTGTGGGACCAAGGGATGAGATTATTGTGACTGTTATATGTGTAGACCCACCCTGGTTTTTGCCTAAGGGCACATCCATGGCACAAGCTTTTCTCATATCCACCTGGACTGATATTCTACCAGAAAACCCCATGGCTTTTTGGGCAGAGATGGTGGACCCTGACAGACCTCTTAGAGAATGTCGCTTGTTTAACAGAGGAGACAGAGTTTATCTTCCAGGTGTGGCAGATACTGGAACAGATGTCACTGTCATCGCCTGCTCCGAGTGGCCACAGGGCTGGGAACTAGTGCCAGCCAATGGAGTCATCTCTGGGACTGGAGGAGCTGCCACCTCCATGCGGAGCAAATGCCCTATTCTTATTCAAGGTCCTGAAGGTCAAATTGCCACAGTAAGACCTTTTGTTGTAAGGGCACTTATCACCTTATGGGGCAGAGACATACTGTCTCAATGGGGGGCAAAGCTAGAAATCTCTTCACCACCACAGGATTTTTAGCTGGGGCCACTGTAGAGCACCCCACTGCACCACTCACATGGAAAACTGATGAACCAGTGTGGATGGACCAGTGGCCCCACTCAGAAATAAAGTTGAAGGTGCTCCAATCCCTCATGCAGGACCAGCTGTTCAAAGGCCCTAAAAAATCCATCCACTAGCCCTTGGAATACCCATCTTTGTCATTTGTTCACCAAGCAAAGACAGGTGGAGAGTGCTACAAGACCTCAGAAAAGTCAATGAAGTCATTGAAGGACACGGGCTCTCTGCAGCCTGGGTTGCCTTCACCTTCAATGCTCCCAAGAGAGTAGAAATTTGCAGTCGTTGATATTAGAGATCAATTTTTTAACATCCCTCTCCATCCCAGAGATGCCCCAAGATTCTCTTTTTCCATCCCATCAACTAATAGGCAAGCCCCTCTAAAAAGATATCAATGGGAAGTCCAAGGGATGGAAAATTCTACAGCTACAAATGTTTGTTTCCCGCACTCTCTCTCCCATCCGAGAGATACTCCCTGATGCTAAAATTTTGCACTATATGGATGATATTTTAATTTGCACTGAGACTGATTATTATTTGGAGACTGTTCTCAAAAAGATTATTCAAGCCATTGAAGGTGCAGGATTTGAGATTGCTACAGAGAAAATTCAGTGCACCTGCCCACGGACCTGCCTTGGACTCTGGATCAGCAAAAGGACTATCATACCTCAGCAGCTCTAAGACAACCCAAGAACCCTGAGAGACCTACACCACTTGTGTGGAAGCATCAGCTGGGTCTGTCCATTGCTAGGGATCACAACTGAGAATTTCGCATCCCTTTTTAACCTCCTGATTTTGAGGCTGTGATGACTTTGACTTGCCTCAAACACCTGAAGCCCAGGTAGCAATCCAAAAGGTATCAGAGGCACTATCCACAAGACAGGCCCACCACACTGATCCTACCCTGTCTTTCCAGCTTGTCATCTGGGGTAAGTAACCCAAATTTCATGGGTTCATTTTCCAGTGGGACCCCACTCTGAAGGACCAGCTTTTAATCAGAGTGGGTGTTTCAATCACATCAACCAAATAAGACGATCACAACACTCCAGGAGCTGATGGCTCAACTCATTATAAAGGCCAGAGCATGCCTCAAAACCCTAGTGGGGTGTGAGTTCACATGTATTTACCTTCCACTGACATTAGGTAGTCTGGGAGATTTGCTCCAGACCAGTGAACATCTCTAGTTCACTCTTGACAGCTACCCAGGTCAAATCTCTATCCATTTACCAAAATATAAACTATTCAATGCGTGTTTTAATTTAGTCCCAAAATCATTAAGGAGTAGAACTCCTTTAAAGGCACTGACTGTTTTTACTGATGGCTCTAGAAGATCCCACAGGCCAGTTTTGACTTGGAAAAATCCTGACAACTCAAAAGTGGGAGTCCGATATTCAGATTGTTCAAGGATCTCCACAAATAGCAGAATTAGCAGTTGTTGTCAGAGCCTTTGAGAAGTTCAAGCAACCCTTAAATCTTGTTACTGATTCAGCCTGTGTTGCTGGAATAGCTGAAAGAGCAGACCATTCTTTGTTAAAGGAGGTGTCCAATCCAAACTTACATAGCTTGCTCTCAAAGCTGGATTACCTCCTCTCCCACAGAGAGCAACCATATCACATTATGCACGTGAGGTCACACACTGACCTGCCAGGACCAATTACAAAGGGCAACCAAAGAGCAGATACACTGGCCATGACAGTGCAGACCACCCTGCCCGACATTTTCAATCAAGCAAAATTGAGCCACCAGTTCTTCCACCAGAACATGCCAGCCTTTGTTTGAATGTTTAAAATCACAAGGGAGCAGGTGAGAGCAATTGTGGGCTCCTGCCCCCATTGCCAGGACTTCGCTGTGCCATCTATGGGGACCGGGGTTAATCCCTGGGGCCTCGAGAGTTTACAGCTGTGGCAAACAGATGTTACCCATTATGCTCCTTTTGGGACACTTAAATATATTAATGTGTCTATTGATACATTCTCTGGAGCTGTATTTGCATCAGCCCACGCAGGGTAAAAGGTCAAAGATGTTACTAAACATTTTCTCCTAGCATTTTCTACCCTAGGCATTCCTTGGGCTATAAAAACAGACAGTGGCCCTGCTTACACCTCCCAAAAATTCAAACAGTTTGCAAACCTATGGGGGGGTCAAACACACCTCTGGCAAACCCACTCCCCAACAGGTCAATCTGTTGTAGAGAGGGCTCACCACACCCTTAAAAGAGTCCTTGATTTGCAGCATGGGGGCGTGGAAATGTTACAAAGTGTAGAAAGATTGTGTAAGGCCCTTCACGTAATCAATTTTCTTAAGAATTCATTTATGGAGCCGAATCCCCCCCGTAGTCAGATACTTCTCAAACACCAGTGGAGCTCAGATTACAGAGAGGCCACCTGTACTGATCAAGGACCCCAAGTCCAATCAAATCATGGGCCCCTTTCCATTAATAACCTGGAGAAGAGGGCATGCTTGCATGTCTACAGGATCTGGCCCAATATGGATTCCAGGCAGAAGTGTCAAACTGTACATCAAACCACCAAAACCCAGAGACACTTCTTCAGAACCTCAGAGAAAGCAGAGAGACCAGGCTTGAGTGGTGGGGGAGGGCAGGGGAAGGGAGGGCAGGGCAGGGCAGGGCAGGGCAGGGCAGGGCAGGGCAGGGCAGGGAAGGGCAGGGCAGGGCAGGGCAGGGCAGGGCAGGGCAGGGCAGGGAAGGGAAGGGAAGGGCAGGGAAGGGAAGGGAAGGGAAGGGAAGGGAAGGGAAGGGAAGGGAAGGGAAGGGAAGGGAAGGGAAGGGAAGGGAAGGGAAGGGAAGGGAAGGGAAGGGAAGGGAAGGGAAGGGAAGGGAAGGGAAGGGAAGGGAAGGGAAGGGAAGGGAAGGGAAGGGAAGGGAAGGGAAGGGAAGGGAAGGGAAGGGGACATCTGTTTGTCAAAAAGAAGATGACCCTCTGCAGCTCCACCTATTAGAACAATGAGACTGTATAATAGGTTCTATTCACAGACTGTGTTGCACTGTTACCCCTCTTTTTTGTTTGTTATAGTGTTATTCCCTTTTTCCTCCCACCCCCCTTCTACAGCATAAATTAAGGGAACAGGATGAAAAGACATGGAAAGCTGTTAAAGTTAAAATGATACAAGTCTAAAAACCCATTTTTTAAAATTCACATATCAGCTCATCACCCCTAAGTCTCCTGTCATGTGTTCAGCCACAAAAAACCTCCAACCTCCAACTGCTCTATATAAAATTTTTGATGCTCCTCACCTTTTCATCAGCTGGTGCATCCCTCAGGCCCATCAGAACATCTGGGTCACATTGGCCAAGACTTTACAACAAGAAAATCTATGCATGTCCATGGGCAGCATAGACATCCCACTCTCCATGTGTCTGGGGGGGATTCCCTTGGTAGCAGATGAGTGGCCCATCACCAACTCAGAACTCCTGCACACCAGAGGTAAGAGGCCCAATCCAGTAGACACTTGGGAGGAGTAGACAGAGATTCTGCCAAAGGCTCCAGAGGAACCCCAAGAACTATACTTGTTGGGGTCCTCCAAAGCAATATACTGTGTCAAATTTTTCTTTAAACAACCAAGTCAACATTGGCCAGAAACTGATCAGGCAAAAAACACGTACAGAAAAGACATATCACCAAGTAACAAAGCCTACAATAATTTAAATTGGTGTAATTACACCAGTCACACACTCTCTGTGTCCTCTCTCCACCCCAAAGTGTTGCCCCGGGGAATGTTTCTTATCTGTGGTGACCGAGTATGGGCTGGGATCCCCTCACGACTTCAGGGGGGTCCCTGTAGCCTTGGCAAGCTTTCTATCCTCACTCCAAATATCACATTATTATATAGCTGGAAACAAAAAAACAAATTCATATGCCAGATGAGATCCTATTCTGAATTTAATGAAAATTGCGAAGCCAAATTTACAACTGGAACACAGGAAAGCGAGTTGTGGCCTCCCTGTTTCTCCCTTGGGTAGCCACAGCTAAAGCCCTTAGTGAGCTAAATCACCTGGAGTGTTGGCTTAGCAAGCAGGCCAATGTGACATCTGCTGCCCTGAGTGATCTTTTAAGGGATGAGGAAACAACCAGGCAAGCATCTCTACAAAACCAAGCTGCAATAGACTTCCTACTGCTTGCCCATGGACTTGGCTGCCAGGACTTGGAGGGGATGTGCTGCTTCAACCTCTCTTCATGCTCAAAATCCATCCACGTCCTGAAACTTCAGAAACTGAAGGAACAAGTAAACAAGTAAAGGACATAAAAGTAGAAAACCCAGACTGGGTCAATGAACCTTTTGGACAATGGGGGTTGACAGGATGGTTTTCATCTTTAGTTAAGGGAATTTTGTGGATTTTTGCTGTGGTTCTTATGTTCTCCTGTTTAGTTAAGTGTCTGCATAAATCCACCAGAGAAGCCTTTTTAATAAGACAAAACAGGGGAGCTGAGGAAGCCCTTGAGCCTACTAGGGTAATTCCTGGGCATATGTCTTGGAAGAGTCTGCCACAGGCTTCAAGAAAGCCTGACTGCTTAGGATGAGGGAAGATGATTCTCCCATGGTTCTATGCAACACTAGGTAAATTTACCTCGTCCCCTATAGGTCAGTGACCTTTGCCTTGCCCCTGTGCCCCGAGTCTATTGGCCCCTGACCCTGTACTTAACCTGAGACATGGCAGGAAGTCTTGGTCTTTTGTCACTGGACCCCTTTGGTGGGGTTGCAATAAATCTCTCTGGAATACCATACAGGAGACCCTTTCCTCTTTCTTTGCTGATTTATCTGTGGTATGTGTGTGAGTTTTGGATACAGTGACTATCTGTGCCAACCCAAGTTGATTTCTCAAGAGATGCACTAACAATATCCATTTGCCACGCTGCTACAGGAAAGCACAACTTGTATTCCACCTGACAGATTTTAGCATCTACAGAAATAACAGATTTCTCCCACTGGCCACTTCCAAAGAGCCCTCAGGAAAGAGAGGGTGAAAGGGGAAGCAGTAGAAGTCAGGTAACCCTGGTGACAGAAGTGACCTGCTCCCATCTGCCATACACAGTCCCAGAAGCAACAAAGGAGAATAAGAGCAGACTGGGTTGGATCCCTAGACTCTAACAGACTAGTTCACAAAAAATACTGTATTAATCCCAACAGACACCAAGGGATGGAGAAGCTGCTTCAGCAACTACTGAACACCACTGCTGTTCAGATCACAGGTGTAAATGGTGACACAGGCCTGCTGTAAGACATGTTGTCATATCTGAATCTTGAATCATGTTGCCAAAATTCTGTGTTTTAAGTTTCATGTTTTCCTAACACTTAACTGAAACCACTTGCCCACTGCCAAAGCACCCACCTCCTCTCTACCACCACTCCTTCAATCCTGCCAAGCCAGGCAGTAGGAAGAAGTGCCAACAGAAAGGAAGACATGCAGGTTTTGACCAGACTACAGAGAGTGAGTTTCTTACCTCTGTCACTCCATCTAACAGCCTTCCCAACACATCTCTTCTTTTTAACCTGGACCTCTCCATGGCTTCCAGCTTCACAATAACGGCATCAATCTTGGAGACGATACTGCCAATGGAATGCTCCATGCGATCCACCCGCCTCATGAGTCTGAGGGCAACAAGTGCAAGCTTCAGTGACTCGGACATTGCTCAGTCAGCACTGTTCTAGCACAGAGCAGACAGAGATGAGACACTACTGTTATCCAAGCATGCCTCTGACTTCCCACAAACCAGTCCTACCGTCCAGCAGGGACAAGGTACACCAGAGCAAGAAAGTAAAATGGGAAAAGCACATGGGGAAAAAAAGTACATCTTGCACTCTGCTTTCACTGCTCTTAGGGCATCATCATGAAAATTTGTTGGTTCCAGTTACACAATTCTTCATTCAGCTAGTGCTGCTGTAATTAATTCATATGGTGATCTATCACTTCAGATAAAATATACACTCACGAGTAAATTATTCTTATTAAAATCAACTGTTAAAGTTCTCACTGAACCTAAAATAAACACAGGGGTTTACTACTTAAAAAAACAGAAAAGTATTTTCTGGCATTATTGTAACATGACCCTTTCCTATGACTTCTCAATGACAAGGATTTAAGGACAGGAGTTTTGTTGCTGTTTTTGGTTTGTTTTTTTTTTTTTTGGTTTATTCTGATTTTCTATATTCTAACCAACTCCCATGAGGCTCTCTAAGGCACTTCCAGTTCAGATATTACTTGAAAGCAACTAAAAGGAATGACTTATGTGCAAGAAAATCATACACTTGCTTTTATTAATAATATGATTAATATCAAGGTGAGAGTACTGTATGGAGAATACTGTACCATGGAAGAAAACCCACAATGAAAAAAAGCAAAACAAACAACCAAAAACCAACATGCAGCTTTGTCCCCTTCAGAAGGATAAACTTACACTTGGAACTCTTCATAGGAAACCCCACTAGAGCTGCTGCCTCTCCTCCTGGAACTGTGTCCACTGTCTTCATCCTCATCCTCCTCGGAGTCATCCAGGCTCCGGAGGAAGCTACGGCTGCTCAGATGACGTGGCAGAGAACTCCTATTTAAGTCCAGATCCTCCTTTGTGAAAGCCAGAGAGAGAAAGATGTAAAAACTTTCACCTGTACACGGGGAATGGTGGTGTCAAGGTCAAGGAGCTCCTCTGCTTTATAATCTCCCCTTCACCTTTTTACATTCTGCTCAGCCAGGAATGGCAGCAAAAGTGAATGGAGACAAGAGGATTTTTCTGAGGCAGGGAGCAGACTGGCAGACAGTGCTGGTGGCATCCCACTCCTAATGCTGAGCTCACCCTCTCTTTCTCCAGATCATCTCTCATCTGCTGATGTTCATGCTCTGTCAATTCCTGGTCCCCATCCTGATCATATTTGGTAAATATTGCTTCAATCTCTGCATCTGTGTGGCCCTTCCTGAAAAGGCAGCAAAAGCATTTCCTTTACTTTCCATGTTTCAGATGCTGAAAGAACACTGTGTATTAAAAAACATTTCGTTTCAGACAGACTTCCAGCATTGTCTATAAATTCACAACATTGATAAAACCCCCTCAGTTCTTACCCTTCATTAGTTAAAACAACAATCATCCCTATATTGAACCTTTCTCCTTCACAACTCCCTTTTCTATTTCCTTGATTTGTGCCCTTGCCTTGGACTCTTGACTGTCCACAAACTGCTGCAGTGGTCTGACAGAAACATTACCATTTCCTCAAAGGCCTTAGGTCTCTGCTTCCTGAGATTTCTGTATTTTTTCCTCCCCAAATCACAAAAATTCAAGGAGGTTGGGCCCCAGAGCTCCAAAACCTTTCTCTGGTGTGGAATGCCAGCACCAGCCATAGGGCAGAGAAAAACACTCTGGTGTGTGTCTTTATCCACATTAGTGCACTTCTGCTAGAGGAAAATCACATAAAAAAGTTAACATCGCATGTCCCTGTGGATACTATTCAAGGTAAGAAGTAAAAACTCCCTTACCCTTTGAGATCCTGCCGGAGTTCATCAAAGTTGAGTTTTCCTCCACCTTGTCTCAGACTTTCTGAAATGTCATCAACAGTAGTTTTCTTCAATTTAAGTTTGATCATGGCTTTGTTATAGCCCTAAAAGAGAAGGTGAAATTTTGTTGTTTCTCATGAAATGAAATTTCTAATAATTTATTGATTACAGAAATCAGCTACTGTACAATCTCATTCAGTGTGCTCAGCATGTTCATTCAAGCTAAAGTCTCAGATGACTGAAATATATTGTGATGGGTAGTTTTCACTCAGTTTACACTCAGCTCAGATTAATTTATTTTAACTGAGATAGATTAATTTATTTTAACTGAGATGTGTACTCTCACCAGCTGCTGCCAGCTTTACTTTGTACAGTTTATATAGTATTTTATGAAATAAGTTCAGGTGTGAGGAATAAGATGTCAAACAAACAAAACATTACATTTACCTTCCTGATAAGGTCAGACAATTCCATTTCTGCCTTCTGTTGTGCCATATCTGATTTGACTTCAGAGTAGGTATCATTGATAATGGCCAAAAACATGTTCTGTTCATAAGAGGAAACAAAAATGTTGAAATTTCAAATTCCAACATGACTGAATCCTACTACTCCTATGACCTTCTTGTGCAGACCTTTACATGAATTTTGTTTTAAAAGACCAGAAGAAAATGGTGGTCTGTTTAAAAAGAAATTAACATCCAGAGCTTGATATTGAAATATAATGTGCTGCAGTATAACAAATTTTAATCAACATCACTGGTTATTAACATAACTGGAGAATTACTTTCCAGAGCGGGCTCACAGCTACGCTCAGCAGTGGCAGTAAACCCTGCAAGGCCAAACTTACAGAGGTAACAGCTATGAATTAACCCAGGCAACAAAAATGCCTGAAGAATCAAGTTAGCTATTTATCCTGTAATAACCTGCACAAACAAAAGGTTTTTATCTAGTTACATCTGTGCTTGCATTTCAAACTAAAGATAAAATCAAAAAGCTTAAAATCAGGCACTTGGCATTTATGGCATCAAGAGAAGAGCTTTCTTGCTCAGAGAAAGGAGAAAATATTGGTCTCACTAACCCTGTGCCAAGCATGTAATTAATCAAACCATGCTATCATCACTGAAAGGTTCCTGCTGGACACAGAGTAAATGTGACTGAATTGCAAATTGCATATTCACATTTAAAAAGAGTTGCTAAATTTACTGGGATGTTCAATGTAGAAAGGCAGTGTTATCCCCTGTTTCCTCATGGACATAAAAAATGTGCTTTGGAACAATCTTTTGGTGCTGTATCTTTATGCATTCACGCCCAACACCAGAGAAGTAAGAGGTAACTTGACAACTCACTGTTGTGCTATTTTTTGCTGCTATTTTGCCCAACTTTAAGAGTTGGTGCTTTCTGTCCATTTTCCCTAACTTAATTTCCAGGTCTCAGACTGCTCTCAAGGGACTTGCATCAACAACATTTCATTCAGGCTAAATGATAGGCTATACAGATATTAAAAAACACACAGATTACAGTAAATATTTTGGATAACCTGCTCTGACTTTGCCTTCCAGTGCTTTTCTGTTGTCCCTTAGAAAAAAAGATAATTTTTCCCCTTGCTGGACACTATACTGTTCCTCTGGAATGTGTAAGGTGCTACAAAGCAAATAGGAAACCTGCTTTATGTGAACCTTTGGCACATAGTGATGCATGTGTTATTTTCCCACTGAATCCTGGTTCATCTCACCGAACACTTAAATTTCTCAAAAAACACTTAAAATTCTCTGCTTCCTTACTAGTGAACATCCAAGATGAAGTCTTTTCCCACAAATAAAATGTGAATGCCATTCCTCCTCATCTCAAATAGTAATAAAAAGATGCACTAAGTATAAGGGTTACTAAATAACATTAAAAACTATGATGATACAAGACCATGAAGAACCATGCTCTTGCAGCAGGCAAAGCTGTGTGTGACATACAAGAACAAGGCTGTTGTAAACACAGCCAGCCACACATTAGAGCACTTTATGAACTAAGAGACTACATAGAACAGTACAGCTACTTTGCACCAGAAGAGACAGCCTGGCTGTGTCTGCCAACCTGCCACTATTCAGATTTTATACATAAAATTAGTAATAATAACAATAATAATAATAAATTAAAAAAACCCCACAATGTGGAGCTCTATATGAAAATGACAACAATACAGTGCAAATCAATTTTAAACAAGGAAAAAAAGGAAGGAATGTAGTGACCAGCTATGTAGCCGTCAGGCCCCTTCATGGGCCATACACTCACCATTATCAGAAAAAGCAGGAGGAATCAAAGGACAAGTGATGCAGAAACAGCCACTGACCCACCCACCCCCCATAAACAAAGTGTACATACCAAAAGAATGAAGAACATAAAGAACACAAATGTAGTGAAATAAATGGGTCCCAAAATTCGATTAGCTTCTTCAACCTCTGTGAAGTTGAAGTCTCCCAAAATGATGCGGAATTGAGTAAATCTTAAAAAATAAAACACATCCAGGAGTTGAAGAAAATATTACTGGAGCTGTGCAAGGATTCTCAAAGGATTTTATTCTAGCAATGTGACTGATGAGCTGCAGAGAGGTCTGCAATGCTGTAACGCTTTTTCAGGGACTGCAAAAACAATTCATCAAGCACATCTATAGGCATAATCAAACTCACAGTCAGGTGCCACAAACAGAACAAAACCACGGTGGTCACTTCTCCTTTTTGATCACAACAGGAAGCAGAGCAAACTAAGTTACTACTGTGAAGCTCTGAGACCCACTCCCATCTCTCTCACACACATACAACCCCAACCCTCTCCCTCTAAGCTAGAAGCTTGGCAATTTACATTACAGCACCATCAACGTATTTCCAATTCCCTCACTTCACTGCAAGAAACTCTTCACAACACTGCTCCAGTGTAAGGGAGCAGGGGAAATCAGTGACCAAACAACTTGTTAATTGCCTCAGTTAAATCAGGTTATGTTGCACCAAATCAACCAAGGCAAGCAACTATGAACACTATCAGGAACACAGCCTTATTATGCATTTAACATTTCAGTAAGCACTTAACCACGGAACATGGAGTCATTGCTTTGTCTAAGAATGTAGCCAACTGCTGTCGTTTTTAGCTCAGTGCTCAATTTAATCTCACAGCAATAACACTGAGATAAAAATGTTATAAAAATGTGTTTTCTGTTGTTATATCGACAACAGTGTGCCTGCAGCTTATCTGCTTAGATGGATGTCACAGGATGTGCCTCTGATAAAGCAACTAATTCACCAATGCACCAAAATCTTCTTTGCATCTTTTATACCTGTACTTACATGCAGTCCTGGAAAGTGCTGAAGTCATCAATTTGAGTGCCAAAGACAAGGTAGGCTAACTGAGCATATGCT
This sequence comes from Cyanistes caeruleus, assembly GCF_971803275.1. NCBI lineage: Eukaryota > Metazoa > Chordata > Aves > Passeriformes > Paridae > Cyanistes > Cyanistes caeruleus. The sequence goes on from NC_141705.1 coordinate 60,180,731, forward strand.
AAGAAAATAATAAAAAACATAAAGGCAAAGCCAATGACATCTTTGACGCAGCGAGACATCGTGGTGGATAACTGGCTCATTGTTCTGTTGAAGTTAACAAATTTGAAAAGCTGTTAAAAGAAAAAAGACAAAAGCTGAAAAGACATGGAAGACAATTTCTTAACATAATTATTCTCCACTCTTTTACATGAGATGTCTTACTGAACATGACTGGAGACAAAGCAGTAGCCAGTCAAAATACTGACTTATCATTTGAAGAATCATATAAACGTTTCTTAACATGTCTGCTGACAAAACACAAGCACTGACTATGTCTTCTAGACCTAAACAAGAGCTGACTAAACCTGTGGCAAATTACAACTTTGATTTTCATCTGCAAGAAGATACTACTGTTCAGATTTTCTCACATGATTGACTTTGAGAGATACATAAGTAAACCTCAAATAATGTGCCTCATGAAACTCAGAATACTGCTTACATTCTTATGTTAGAATAAGGATATATGTCTTGGAACTACCTTAATCCACACAAAAAACACAGTGACTGCAGCAATGTTGTTGAACTGCATTTGCCAATATGCCAAGGGTTCGAAATTGGGGAATGAGTTCTGATCTTCCAGCAACTTCTTCAGGAGCATATCAACAGTTGATGTCCTATAGATGCTAATTCCTATAGCTACCACAGACAGCTGAGGACAAAAGAAACACACAAATTTACAAAAGGTGATTAGGGATTTAAAACAATTTGTTGAGACGCTTATGTCAGATAAAGCTAAGATATGAGGAACTTCATGCATTTCACAGAAAAATCATTATAGTCCTGGACTACAGAAAAATGGTCTGGGAGTAAGAAATGTAGTAGTCATTTCCTTGCCACAGGTGAAAAACGAGATGACAGTGACACCTAGCAGGATTAGAGAAGTGATGCTGTCATAGAGAAGGAAATATAAGGGAATATGACAACTCAGACAAAGGTGAAAAAGAACACAGAGTAGAAAGACAGCAGTAGCCAAAAAGGTACAACAGTTTCTCCATTGCACAGACTTAGCAGTATTGCCCAGAATAAGCAATAGCAGAGAAGCTGCAGTTTTACCATAGAGGTATCTTGCTTTGACTTCTGCAAATGTACTGTCCATCACTGTAAGTGAACACTTCACCACATATAGAGTCATAAGTACATAATCCTACATTTAAACAATGCCCCTCAGGCAAGGCATAAACATAGAACACTTCTTGTGTGAACTGAATTTTACACTCACACTTGAATAGTCTTCACTGACTGTAACAGTAAAGCATCTTATCCCTGCCCAGCCATTAAGTGTGAAAAACAGCACACAGTTCATGCAAACATTCTCCTAAGCAGACCTTCATTTACAAAGCACTGTGATGCAAATATAATTTCCCTGGATTACAAATACTGCCTTCAAGACTTGAAACCTTTGATTCATCCAAGCCTAAAGATACAAAACGATGTGGGACTGGAACTGTTTCAGCATTTCTGGCTTTGTATACTTTCGGTAAGCACAGCTTAATCTGAGTCCAGAGAGAATTAAATTATGCAGGTCGATATCCAAAGCTCATATTTTCTGGTGCACTAAGATTACTGATGTGCAACACTGTCCATTTAACCTAGACACCTCCTAGCACTCTACAATTCTGAGGCACTTCTTCAAACTTGGTATTAGCTGGGGAGCATTTAATACCACAATAAATCTCTTTGGGGTTCTTTGCAAACATATTCAAATCCCAGTCCCATTACTTGAAATGCAAATCATTTATTTAAAGCAGATTATTTTCTTACTTGAAAGCCAGTGCAATAGTCTGTACCAGATATGTAGAAGAGAGGGCAACTTTGTCACCTCCAATAAAAGCTAAGCCTCTGTAAACAAAAACTGTGAAAAAGCATGATGGACAAATACTCTAACTTTGCACCAGGTTGAAACCACTGAAGACAGAACAACCACCTTTGCAAAACATACCAACATTGCACAGACTAAAATTGTCTTATTCAGACTGAATAGCCTAACAGTCTGTAAGTATCCTTCCTAATGATGGTCCTATTCCTTAAAACCACAATAGGAACATCAAGTAATTAATGTCTCCCACAAAGTGCACTTTAGAAAGCAATTTTAGCCTGATTACAAAGGTTACTTACCACAATGATAAGGATATCAAGGCAATTCCAAAGACTTCTGAAGTAGCGCAGTCTATGAATGCGAATTTCTAAGACCTCCTCCACCATATAATACAGAACAAAAAGACAGAAGGACATTTCACAGGCCGCCAGGAAAAAATCAAAAGTGGAGATGTAATGAAGCAGCCTCACAGGCTGAAACTGCCAAGATGTAACCAGGCCTCCAGTGGCTGGAAACTCCACTAGCAACCTGCATTTAAAAAAAGGCAAAGAAAAAAAGAATTTAATTTAACCAGAATTGATGAAAACCACTACTGAAAGACACTTGGGTTTATTTGTATTATTATCTAAATAATAGAAACAAACCCACATATGATTCAGAGAAGACACCACACAAAAGTTGTAAACATGACCACATTCAATTTTGACTAAAATTCAAAGCCTTTCAGGAACAGCGAGGAAACAGACAGAAAGGTTTGTTTTCATCTGTGACTATTTCATGCTGTCTGAACCAAAGGCTGATGCTCTATACCCATGTATTTATTTGAAAAAGTCAATTCTTTAGAGAGGTCTCCTGCAAACTGCACCTAAGGTGCTGTGGCACCAGGAAAACCAGGACAGACTCCATGAGGAGTCTCACTTCTTTGACAGGAAGGCACAGCACTTCAGTTGTCTGTCCTCCTTATACAAAATACGCACTTACCTATGTCCCCAAAACAAAGCCATCACAAGAAAACCCCAAGTATACAACCCACACTGTGCAACTGAACACTGTTGTGGTTCTGTTCATACTTGACCACGCAGAATAGGTTGATGTTTGCATTGTACACAGAGAAATCAATGAAGGCTGCTCTGGTCCCTCTGTCCAGCCACAGGTTCTTCTTCAGGCTCGCAATCTGCAGAGCTGTCACTTCTCTGGTCCTTGAGAGGTCTTGGTAATAACCAGCCCCGCTGTATGTGGCAATCAAGCCCCAGTGGCTGCTCCCATTCAAATCCTTCTCACTGGTGTATGTCCAGCTAGTTCAGAAGTGAAAGAGAGCACATTGGTCTTTCCACCTTCAACTTATAATCAGCAAAACAGACACCAACAAAACCTGACCAAAAATCATGTATTAGTTACTTAAATATGCTTTAATTCAATGGGTGCTTGCTACAAAGTTTTGATGTAACCCCTGAGAAAGAAGTTACAAAGTTCCTTTGACCAACACCATGAAATTATGATAAAAAGATGGGTCACAAGTATATTAAAAAGGAGTATTTATATACAGGAATGCTACATACGCAGTTCCATTCTGGAGTCCAAAGGGAGAAGTATCTTCATTAGCTACAGAATAGACATCATAGCAGTCTTTGATTTCATCCTTTAAATCTTCAGGTATGGAGCACGAACCATTTCTGACTTTGAGTTGCCGAATGCGAGGCACCCCTAGGAGCAGGTTCTCATAATAAATGAAGCTTTTGTTTTCTGCCATAGTTTCGTTGTTGTACCACATCTCCCAGTAAAGACCATCCAGCAAAGGGCCTTCTGTGAACTGGGGAGGATGACAGAATTTTAGTTTGCATGTTTCCAGCCCTGTTTTTGTAGATCTTCATTCCACAGAAGTGTTAGAATTGAAGTTAATAATTTTTCTGACAGAAGACTTTACTATTGCCTGTCCCCCAAAGACATCCCACAAACTTGCCCAACCCTGCTTCACCAACATTATTAGAGTTCCAAATTTTCACATATTAAAGGCCACTTTGTTCCACAGCTTTGACATTGTGCACATAGATCTTCATACACAAGCCTGACCATGTTAGGAAATAAGATCCCGCAGATTAAATTTCCAGCTCATGACAGAACCAGTGAACCACAGCAACAGAGATATGAAAACCTGGGTTTAGATTACCTTCCAGAAGTCATCCATTGAGGACAAAGTTTTGAAATCAGTTCTCTCCGTTTTTGACACAGGTGTTTCCACGAAGAGCTGTGACATAACCCGTGTATAATAGTACATACTGGAACTCACTGTACCATAAGTCACTGCAGAAGATGAGGGAAAAGAAAAAAAGAAGTTAATCTATTTGTTTTGAATACATTAGGTTGTATTTGTATGGATTTTGCAGTGGAATTAAGCTCCAAAACAAAATCCACAAAAAGCAGAATTTTATCTGTCAACGGTGATTAAAATACAAAAAGGAGTGATGGTAGACTGATCAATCAATTTAAAATACTCTCTTCTCCTTCCCACACCTCATTCTATTATTAATGCTTCTTCCAAAGTCAACCTCAAGGAAAACAAAGGCACAGTTCAGCAGCCTGAAGAGAGGCAAAAAACGTAGTGCCTTTTTAGGTGGTTTGTGCTGTCCAAGGCATGCATGGAGAACTGGCACAGATGGCACCAAGACGTCGGGACAACTATGCTCTGCTTGAGCAGGTAATGACAGTCAACCAGGATACAGCAGGGCACTGGGAATGGATTAGGCAATGAACCTCCAGCACAGATGTCCAGTGCCTTTAAGAGAAACTTCCCATGGAAAATAAATTACTGTTACTCCTTTTCTTCACACAGGGCCAAGGATATGGCTGAGGGGCACAGAGCATAAATTATAAAATTATGTACAAAACTAAGATGGGTTGCAGAAATAGTTTCTGGCATGGTTATTGTTACCACCTGTAAATACTTGAACTACTCTATAGCTAAAACTTAGAGCAGTCTGAAAGATTAGGTCTACACTGAGCAATCACTGTCAGTTTTGGCAATTTTATAAAACTTATAAATTTTTTGTTTCGCATAACAACTGCAGAGCAAGAACTATTTTTAATAGACTTCTGTACACATGGAATATATCACATGACTGTGCAATATCTGGATTCTCTCTAAACATGTACTCTCTAAACCACAAGAGAACAATAAATGCCCACAGAATTTAGCCTGCACTGGGAAGCACTCTCCTAGGGCATGCCAAGCCACAGACCAAACTGACCTACAGTTATTGTTTATGCGAAAAATACAAAGTTAAAAAATAATAATATTTAAAAAATACTAATGAGTTAGCAATATCTCTAGATACTTAACACACTACATTTTTCCTTTATTCTGTTAGCAAAAATCTTTTTCTGTAGCAAAACAAATAGCTAACAGCCTGTTAAGAGTCAAATTTCTCCTGCTGAAACAAATTTCACTTTAAGGCAGACCCCTCACTGCTACACTTCTGGTGGTAGTGTGCCAGCCACAAGCAGCCTTGCACTGCTTTGTTCATAAACCTGCTCTAAGCATTCTTAAATGACTCAGGAAGGAAAAAACTGTCATATTTAATAGATAAACATGTCTGCAGCACAACATCAAAACAGTTGTGTCAATGGTATAAAATTTGGGCTTTTTAGTAATTCTGCTACATTCAAGCAGAGCAGACCTGCTCTCAGAGACAATACATTCTACCCGTGTAATTTTGCCTTTGCTTGTGCACTCCAAGATTCCCTCTCACAAAAATTTGAAACATCACCTTGTTGGATTACAATTGATCATAAATGGCAACTCAAGTGTCACCAACATTCCAGCCCTCTAGGGCAGAACTGCCAGAGACTTGAAACATACTGGCTTTCTAAAGATACACTAACTTAATCTACACATTTTGTTGGGTAGGTTTTCTCCCTAGCAAACGAATTTTGTTGTGAGGTCTTTTCCCTAGCAGAAAAAAAAGTAGGTATTTTTGTAACTCCACAAGAAGTTCTTTCCTGCATTGTGAATTGAATGTTTCTCTGTTCTGTGTTCTTTAGTGTCATGACACTTCATATGGTATCAAGACAACAAATGGCAGAAACCACAGTAGTCTCCAGGTGTGATCTGTACATAACCTTGCTGATAAACTTCAAATGTGGTGATTTATTTCAATTATTTGTTCAAGATGACTAAGTTCTCCTCTTCATATTTATCATTTCTTCTCAATGATTTCAATAAGTGTAGCAGAAGTATTACACTACAATGTGCTACTACAATTAAAAAAATGCTCTCTAAAAACAAAGGACCAGTATATTACCATCCTGTCTTAAGATTCTAAACTTCTTAAGGCACAGAAAGTTGCAGTATTTTCAGTCTCAAGCAAGAGTCTCATGTCCATGTACAGAAAAAAGAGAAATATTTGATTCCAAGTATTTACCTAGCCACCTGCCCTTTAATTCTTCCCCCACATCAAACAACCTTCATTCTGGAATCACAAGGAGGTATAGAGGACTGGAAGCTTTGGTACTGAACAGTACTTACAGACACACAGTACCACGAGGAAAACCACGTATGTGATCAGCTCCCGTAAAACACTTTTCAAGTACCGCTCTCTGCTGGTGTTGCTCTCTTCCATGAGTCTTGTACCCCACAGACCTCAAAATGAAAAAGATATATATAATGGTGTGCACAGATGTCTGGTACAGATATACAAGCAACATAGTAAGTGGTGTTGAAAGCTTGACCTTTGTCATTGCTGCAGGTTCTTCTATGGATTTTAAACTGGTCTGAGTTTAAGCAAGAGGAGCTTCATTCATAGACAGAATGGGACCTGAGGCAGTATCAGCTATCAACGAGATACCATAACAAGGCAGAAACAGCTCAGCAGGACTCTAACAGAATCTGTGGAAGATTTGCAGAAGTGCTGCTGCTTAGAACCACATAGTATAAAAACAGATACAAGGATACAGAGACATGCACAGACAGCCATCCTTCAAGAAACAGAAGTGCAGTGCTTTGGTATTTTTTCTTTTAAACATGAAAATGAAAATGCACATTTGTTATGTGCTGGTCATGGGTTGGAGACAGAAACCACGACTCAAGTCCTCTTGATCATCAGACAAAATAGCCCATTTTATTGTTTGGAACTTACTTATACAGATGGTTCAAAACTCCCAGGCTTAGATAGCTATTGGCTGGGATCTCTCTCTCTGCCCAGATCTCTGGCTAGTGTTGTGCTTGCAACTAAGCTTGAATGGGGATGGCTGAGGATCTCCTGTAACTTATCCAGGGTCTTGTTCTGGCATGAACTAGCTGAACTGGATTTGTGTTATGGCCAGATTCACCTTGTCCAGTCCGGGCCAGCTGTACTGTGACAATATTGTGAGACACATTCATTACTGAGCCTTTAGAAGCAGTCTTAATTTTCTACATGAAAGGAAGATACTTTAGTCAAAACACCAAATCATAACCTTCCCCATCCAGATAGGCAAGAGACACTGCAGGGATGTTGTGAGCATGGTTTCTTTCCCTGCACAACAAAGAGCTATGAATTAAACATCAGTAGGAGCCTAAATGAGAAACTGCTGTCCAGTCTAGCTGTCAACTTGAGCAACTGCATCAGCTGAATTGTTTCTGCCTGTTCTTCACTTCATATAATGTTTGACATTACCAAAAAGACAGGGAGAGAAGCTATCAAACTTTGGTGATCCCTTCCAAATGGATAACAGAAAAGCAAAAGGATCATTTAAATGGAGTCTCTAAAAGGAACAACTGCCTTGAAACAAAATGGTGTTAGCAACCACCATCTTTATTTCCTATCCCTCGTACAGAAAGAAAAAAGCTAGGAACAACTGCTGATGCTCAGACTGTTCCCTTCATGGAGCTTCTCTTCATTTAAACCAAAAGCAAGGCAATTTGACCTTAGTTTCTGATGAGAGAAAAAGCATTTAGAATTAAAAATTTACTCCTACAGAACTGCAGTAAACTTCCATCCTTTTCAGGTGTTTTAAACAGCCAACCTTTCAAAACATCCTTTATATTCTCAGTAGATGGAAATGCAGTAACCTCAAACTCCCTAGGAAAAATCTTGGATCCATCAAACATACCACAGTAATTTGAAATGGAACAGTAACAAGGGATAGCCAAAACACATTATAAAGCTGACAATGAAGCACGAGTTCAGTCAATCTGCAACCACTGCTGTAAGACAAAGGGCTAAGCTGCCTGCTGCAGATCTTTGTTTATTAACAGAGATGTGAATAAAGAAGCTCTTCCTTCTACCTGCATAAATGAGAAAAAAAATAATGTGTTAGATGTTTCTTGAAGCCTTTCAGCTACGACATTTTAAAGTTGTGACATAAACTTGGAAACACCTCTTGCATAGGCTCAGCAAGCGCTAACAGTTTTAGCATTAATCTCTGCTCACATGGCCTAATTAGTAACTTAGGGCCTTCCCTAGTGCCAGTCCCCAAATAAGAGAGCTTTTTAAAGCTGTTCTTTAAGGTCAAGTTTGAAAATGTGCAGATAAAGACTGCAGCTTTACTACACTGAATGCCAAATCCTCCCCATTAGGTCATTCTTGAAGACAAAAACACAAATTCAAGAACAGTTACAGAGTCACTAATAATAATAATAATTCAACAAATTCAGCCCCTAGAACAACACTACATTGCACTAGCAACCCTCATAATAAAGGCAGGAAAACATTATGGAAGAGAGGAAGAAAAGGCTGGAAAAGCCAGTGAGCTAAGCTGGTGAGAAAGCCAAGTCCTGGCTGTCAGCACATTACTCACCAATAAGAAATGTGGTGAGCAGAAGCAGAAAGCTTCCAAACTCAAACTCTGTCATATTAGCCTATTGTTAGGAGTCAAGTCAGCAAAGAACAGAAAGTTACAGCAAAGAAAAAGCCCAAACAAACAGCACCAGGGATCATTCAATGATCTTTGTGCAAAATGAACAATGAATTTCCCCATCAGCTAGCTTGGAGCTTTCATTAGCTGCTACAATTTTGCAATATACATATTCCCTTTTTTCCCTTATTAGAATATTGATTCAGATGCATTGAACTTAGTAGAGGTAAGCCGTGCTGGATTTGACATCTGCTGCAAGCAACAAGACTTCTGTTTTCTTATACACATTTGCTACTCATAAAGTTTTCGACAGAATCTGTGTACTTTTATCAAATAAATCTGTAACTAACAGTAGCTCATACTCATTCTGTATGTAGCAGTCTTCATGAAAGTAACAATTAATAAGTGACTGGGAAGAGTATTTTGTAACTTCATTTAACAATAACTAAGAAAACCTTCCAAGAAATGCCTAGCACAAATCAGCGATGACACACATGAGGACATGGCAGCACTGGGCGACCAAGTACAGCTCTACAGGGCAGGATTACCTTTCCAGGCTGGCTGTGGAAACACACCTTGCTTTTACCCATCAAAACTTCTGGTAACTTCCTCTTTAACAGAGTAGAATAGTCAGCCCCTCTTCTCCTTTCAGCATCTGGGATATTTACTGAAGAGATCTGTAAAACTTGGGGAACTAAAGGCACTTCAGAGACACTCATGTTAGAATCTGAACAGAATCCACATAAAGAACCTAAAATACTGATAGTCTGAAATAGCTGATTTTCTATTTACTTAGTAACTTGTTACAGTTTACCCAACAGTTGCATTTACTAAATCCCAATATTTTAAATGCACTCTGCATTTTTCTTTCATAACTCACAGCAAGTAAAGTACAAGCTGTCATTGAACATCCTTCAATACTGAGAGGCACCTTTTTTGCCATGGTGACACTATCATTTGTGATATCCAAAGGATTATTCCCTCTTGTTGAATTCTGTCTACTGAGATGGAATTTCATTAAATAAATCTATGCCAGCCTTCCAGTAGTCCTTGAAATAACTCTGAATGCACCATTTTCCAGTCTTCATAGATCCTCATGGATATCCATGGAATGTCAAAAGAACTGTGGAGTATTCTTTCCAATAGTAAACACTCAGTTATCCTTTAAGTGCCCTATAATGATATCAGCCTTGCAATCAGCCCTTTAAACTGTGCAGCACAGGGATCACATTCTCCAGAGGAGGTGTTACCTATTCCACAGCAAGTACAGTGCCCTGCAGCACCTCCACAGCATCTCAGTCTCATCCACATTTATTGTGCCCAGGAATTTATGACAATATTCTCATCAAAGAGCCAGAAAAGGATCTGTCGACTACAGTAACTTCAGCTACACTTGCCTATAGAAGGAGGTCAGGAATCAACAGAAACTGTTTTGAGTACTACTGCACAAATCACAGCAGAGATGGAACAGGAGCGACATGTGCCAGGTCACCACTACGTCACTCTCATACTCATATACAAACACTGCTGCTTTTCGCCACAGTTAAAAACATACACAGGAGGTTCCTTCTTGGCAACAACTAAGATGAAGGGGGCATCTGAATTTACATAAAATATTTTATAGAAGGACTTAACTTGCTCCATGTGAAGCAGCTCTTTTCCTAGGCAATTACATATCTCAGCAACAGACTAAAGCAAACACACCACTGGAGACTCCAAACAGAGCAGTGCCAATCCACGCACAACGCAATTATTGCTGGTAGTTTTTTCCTGGTTATTCTAGTTTCTTGTTATGAAGTGACTTGGGTCATTGAACATGGTCCAAATAAAATCTGCTAAAAAGAAAGCATGCTCTATTCCATAATCTCTGCAGTCTGACTTGCATAGCACTAAGATACTGCAGGTGTTCAAGAAGGATTTATTTTGGTGCAATACAGCCGAACACAGAGAAATCATTACAGTAAACAGTCTCTGAAGGCACTTGAAAATCAGAGAAGGTACAAATCCTTGCTTAGAGTTAAGTTTGTTTTGATAGTTCCACTGATGCCATGGCAGCCAGTAACAGTACAATTTACCACTATGGAAAATCCACATTTCAGGAGAAGAAATCTGTATTTTCTAAATATGATTTCCTTTTTCTACAGCTTTGTAACTATAAAGGTTTTGCCTGACACTTAAACCAATGCTCTGTTTAAAATCCTGTCAGTTTGAAGGTCACATTTTGAACTTCTCTGAAAAGGAGGGTTTTTCAATGTGCTCCCACAACCTTAAATCCAAAGGACTACCCGTTCAGCATTCTCTCTGCTGTTGTCAAATCAACCCAACAATACAAGGCTAGCTCAATAGGGAGTTAATGCAGGGAGTTCTGAACGACACCCAAATGCTCACTTGATGTGTGCCCAGTTTCGCTTCCAACTCTGCCCCCGGTCACCAGCTGTGTGACAACAGGCAGCAGCTCTTGACTGTCAAGGGCAGCACTTAGACACTGCACAATACTGCAGAAAAGAAAAAGTTATTCAAACACCCTCCCAGCAATCCACTCTAAGTATCCCATGCCATCCTAACCACCTCTTCTATAGAATGGGGGATGCTGAGAAAGAGAGAAGCATAAGCATTCTCCTCCAACTCTCCAAAGACCTGGTGCTGGGGCAGAAAGCCACGGTTGGAAAAAAAGACCTCTAGAGATCATCACGTCCAACCTATGACCCAAAATCACCATGTCAACTTGACCATGGTGGCAAGTACCACATCCAGTCTTTCCTTAAACATCTCCAGAGATGGTGACTCCACCTCCTCCCTGGGCAGTCTCATTCCATTGTCACCTTTTCTGTGCAGAAATTCCTCCTAATGTCCGCCCCAAACCCCCCCTACACGGAAGTGTCTCACACGGAAAGCAGCCCGAAGTACCACCTGGGAGGCAGAGAGGTGGGGGAAAGAAGGAGCGAGTTGTGGGTGAAATCTCTGTGTGCTGGGGGACATAAACGGGACGGGGACTGGAAGATGGATGTGCACGAAGAGATGCGGACACAGAGACACAGGCAAGGACGGACGGAAAAGGACACGGGCAGAGGAAAATGAGGACCACAGGCACCTACGGAGGAGAGGCTACAAACAACTCTACAGCGAGCAGGAAGCGGCACTCGCCCCTGGGGAGGCTGGTCAGGGTGTGGGGTGCGTGGCCGGGGCTCTCTCACCTCGCAGTCTCCGCGCCAGGCGCTTGGCCCAGGCTGCTCTGCGGGGCGCGGCTCCGTCCGGCGGCCCCGGGAGGCGGCCCGGCCCCTCGGCCCCTCCGCGCCCGGCCGGGCCCCGCCGCGCCCGCCGCCCACCGCCCGCCGGGCCCCCCGCGCCGCTGCCCGGCGACGACGCGGCTCGGCTGCCCCACTCCACGTCCATCTCCAGCACCGGCCCCGCCGGCGCCGCCGCCGCGTCCTCCTCAGGCTCGAAGCCCGGGTTGTCCCGGCTCCAGGCCTGCCGCGAGCAGGCGGAGAGCGGCGGCGACGGCGGGCAGGAGCCGGGCCGCGCCGCCTGGCCCAGCCGCTCCAGCTCCAGCTGCTCCCGCCCGCGCCGGCCGCCGCCGCCGCCCGCCATCGGCCCCGCCGCCGCCGCCGCCCCTTCCCGCCCTCCGCTGGAGAGCCCGGGAACGGAGGGAGCTGTAGTCGCTCTGGCGCCCGGCGAGAGCGGTGGCCAGGACCTCCTTCCCGCCCTCCTTCTCCTCCTCCGACGCCTCCCTCCCCTCTCGAAGGCAAGCCCGGACCGCCCCTGCGGTAGCGGTGCAGGGGCCGGCGCTGGGTGTTTGGAGCCCCGCTCATCCTCGCCGAAAGTGCGAGGAAGCCTCGCGAAGAGATTGCACGGGTTAACTTTGCGGGGAACGGCGATTTCACACCATTTGAAGAAGTATCAAAGCTCCCCCCGCCCTGTCCAAGCCCCAGTGAACAATAACGCTGGTACAGAGGGTTGAGGTTTTATTGAAGTCCCGGTACAGCAAAGCATCGCCCGGCAGCGCAGACACCGAGGGGCTCTCCCGCCGCGTCCCACAGCCTCCGCCGGCACAGCCCCAGGGGCCACGGACCGCCCCGAGCCCCAAAATTCACCACGCGAACTACATTAACAAACAGTTCCCCGAAATGAAGCTACTCCCCGCTTCCCTTAGGTAAGGATTGAAAAAGAAGGGGAATTTTTTTGTCTCCCTTTAAAGGGTGACTTCGTTACTTTCGATGCTGTGACGATCTTGAGAATCCTCGGCACTTTCCAGAGTTTGATTGCTGGTAGCGTCGGAGAGCTCAGCTGACACGCGGTCCCGACTCTCCCTGCTTTCCACACTCGGGTGGCTGTCCCCTCTCTCCTTGGTTTCCATGCTCCAGAGGCTGTCCCCTCTGACACCAGACTTGCTACTGTCGCCTTCTGCCTCGTGGCTGGCGGATTTGTGCCAGCTGTCGTTTTCCAAGCTGCGGTGACGCGGGTCGCTGTCCTGCTCGCTGCTGTCCCTCCCGTGGCTCTGGTCAGACCATACGCTGCTGGCTTGCTTCCTCAGGGAGCTGCGAGAAGCAGAATCCTCCCGGGAGACAGAGCGCTGGCTGTCTGCGTCCATGTAGCTCTCATCTTCCTCAGCGGCATCGTAGATGAGCTGTGGTAGAGATCGGAATAAGAGCAATTGTCACTCCTGAGGAACTGCCCCGTCAAGTGCTGCACTAACGCAGGCTGCTCAAAGCCTGCATGATGAACCTCTGCCTGGGGATACTCTGGTGTTTTATGGAGTTCTAGGAATCTTTCACATTATGAGACACTCTCATTTGTTCCTGGCCTCAGATTTCATGCGTGCAAGCATATTGTGACAGTGCAAACTGCAGTTTTGCACAGCTTGCAGCAGCAGCAGCCCCGGTGCATTGGCAGCCATCGAGACACCCCTGATCTGCAGTATCCAGAGAAAGGAAATGCATTCCTTCACTTATGCCTACTTTCCCCATACCAGTTTTCAAAACCACCTCCCATAAAATGCCATGTCCATTTTCAAGTTCACTCCCTGTTTCCAAGAACATGGGCATCACTGCTCAGTGCTATTTACCTTTTTGGCAGCTTTGTGGAGCTTGATAGACTTCAACAGTGTGGCTTTTGCCTTCATCCTGTAGGCCACACTGTCACCTCTGCCAGCATTATCTCCCTGGGTGAAAGGGAAAGTGGGGAATGGTTCAGTCACTGGAATGTCTGTGGGAAAACTCGTGACAACCTCTTCAGATTCATCCGTGTCATTGGAATCATTGTCATCATCATCATCATCATCATCATCCACATCTTCATGGCTCTTGCTTGACACATCAGGAAAGTGCTGGAAAACATTTATTACGCATCAGGCAAATGAACACAGATGTGGGAGGTACAGACTGATATCTGTCCCATTTACCCAGGGCTTAGGCAGTGCTGAGGAGCTACGTGCCAGCATTGCACTGACTCCACCTCACACTGCCTGGAGTTTTGTTATGTTTCAGGAGAGATTTTACTGCAAGAACCACATCTGAGTGAGGAAAATGAGAGTTGCTACACATTGGCTGCCCTGCTCAGGGCTCAACTGACATGTTGTCCTTCAAAACACATACCAGTTGTTCTGGGATATCCACACTTTCTTCTGAAGAGTAAAGGGTCTGAAAACAACACAAAACTCGGTGTTAGTACACAAAGGCCCATACAGTAGAACTGGTCAGCATGCTGACTATTCTTTAAGCACTTAATCATAACTTGTAAATCTTGGCATGGAAAGGTGGCCTGCTTTCTCTTACAGTTAGGTGCTGGTACCTGCTGAGATGATGCCAGGTCACTCTGTGGGTGCTGCTGACTCTCCTGAGACTGAGAATTCTCACGGTCGTTGTGATACCTGTGCAAGTGATGGCCCCTGGAGTCCTTCAAGAGAAAATAAAAGGGAGGGGTTAATCCTTAAAGGAGCAGGCAAAGCTGCTGCAGCCCAACCTGTGTTTTCAGGCAGATGTGGCATCTGCAGTACATAGCCTTCTGTATGGGATGTGTCATCAGCAGTTCATTGCAGCAGGAAGAGGACTCAGAACAAGCCATGATCCCAGGTGAACATGGTACCCGAAAGATAGAGGTGCCTCTCTCACTGGCAGAGCCTGGGCCAGTTCAGATCAGTTTCTCCAGCTTGTTTTTATTGAGTGGAATTTGGAGTTGTACCTAACAATCATTGCTAATTCTTAGGCCCTTTCTGGAGGGTGATTTATCTCCCACATCACAAAGATTCTAAACTAAATGCAATAGCTGATTCTCAGAGCCAAGAATTGATTTTATAAGGGTAACAGCTGGCAGTGGGGAATAAGTTAAAGAGCTATACACAAGGCTAAATGCAGTTTGCTTACATCACTCAAAAAAAAAAAGGATATTGGATTAAGGTGCTCCTCCAAAACCAAATATTGTCATCTGATCCACACTAACGAATATGGGTTATAGTAATTTTGCCATACTGCTGTCCCTTTCTCTTTTTAACTATACATTTTTAATGACACATTTTTCATTATGAAAAAAAGATTTTCAGTGCTGGTCCAGAGATAGAACTAATGAAAGTCCACAACCAGGACACATGACACGGGAAAAAGTCTGTGGATATCAGTGGCTCCCTGCTTTGAAACTGGCTCAAAACAGCCAGGTGAGGACATGTTCAGCAAGCATCGACAATCATAGAACAAGTACCAGAAAATGTCTTTTGAAGGAAAACAAACAAACAAACAAACAAAAACAACAAAAGTACTTATTGAAGAAAATTAACAGAAAGACAAAATGAGCTTACATATTTTTCTTCAGAGCTGGCAGAAATGGCATGCTGCTTGGATTGAATCACCTTGAAGGGAGAAAAGAGAAAAAACATTTATCAGTATTTCTCGCTGATGTGCAAAGGAAATGATGCAAGTGCTGGGGATGGTGTTTGTGATTTACTCACTGGCCATGCAGCGGTGATGCTGATAAGGCATAAACACAGAATTGCCTCCTTCATGGTGATATTTTACCTAGAAAATATTTTGGAACAGTAAGTCAATAAAGTAAAATACCAAAAAAATTCTATGGGCTTTTCCTTTATCCTGGTGGGCTTCACTGTGCCAAGACCAGGTCCCTGCTATGGATTCCATTTGCCCATGCTAATTCTATTTCTTCTATCCTCCACCTCCCACCCACCTCATAATGACTTAGCAGCTCAAAAAGCTACAAGAGTTTTGAAGCTGAATGCTGTGAAGAGCTGAGCAGTGGTGAGAAAAACCACACTGAAAAGATGAACTGACTCCTGTTGTCTTACTGACTTGCATGGTCAAAGGAAAAGCCCTGTGAAAGACTTATAAATACCAGCTTTGGTTTATCTTCATTCATTTAACACAGTTGTTTAAAAAAAGAGGCAGGTTAAGGCAAACAATTTGTATTCTCATCAGCTGTTTTAAAACTAGTTTTTAGGGTTACTGAGTTGCTGAGTAAAGTCAGTTTATATGAACATAAACTGCTTGTATTGATTGACCTGCATTTTCACTTCCAAAAGTTTGATCAAAATATCCTGTATTTCCAAACAAGTGATTAAGTGAAATATCTGCTCCCATAGCTGTTCACATTGCAGCTTTAGCAATTTAATAAAGAAATGATTCCTACTGAAATTAGGAGAGCTACAGTGAATTTCAGTGTTTACTGATCAGTTCCCAGAATCAGGAACATCCCTGAGAATTTAAACCACTTTACTGATGAACAAGAGTCATTCAAAACTTTGGTAAGTCACTGCAGGAAAAAAAGCTGCTTGTAACATTTAAAATGCATTAGTAAGGCTGGCCCTGAGACATGACACTCTAATAGAAGTATTGCAATTTCAAGTTTTACAGAGAAGTGTGACTGTCCTATCCACTCAGGATTGTGCAGCACAAACAATGAGCCTGCCAGGAGAAACAAGGACACTGCCAGGTAGTGGTCACAGGGAAGAGGAAGAAAGCTTTCTCTGTTCAAATACCAGCTCTGAGCTTCTAGTGCATGGTTCAGTGGCAGGGTTTTCAGAAACCTTCTCGCAACATCTAACAGCACACAAATTTAAAATTGTGATTATGTGTAATACCTGTTATTGCTAAAGTAACCTTGCTCCTATAAAAGCACACATTTTTCCACAGAGAAATATCAAACTTCCCTGCCCAGTGAAGCAGTTTTCAAAGATCTGCTCAGTGTTTCCTAGGCTAAAGCTGCAGATGGATTGGCACATCAGGTAAAAAAAAATAAATTACCTTTTCTGGTGCTGAAGGAGTCAACCACGACAAGAGCACTCTTAGTGATCCCAGCAGTAGCTCCAGCCAGTTGGGTCCCAGCAGCTCTGGCTTTCTCCACTCGCCCCCTGCTATCTGACATCTCCGAGCTCTGGGAATTTAAACCCTGTCCCATGCACAGCCACCAATCCTCATGTGGCAGAAAAAGATGAGGTCATGAGGCTCCTGGCCACTGTCCTGCCCACATTCTCCTACACTTCCTCTTTGGCTTTGTGGCTTTGGAAGCAAACAAAAACCATTCTAAGGTTAAAACATTACTTATGGGCAAGATCATTAACCAGCAGGTCTGTTGAATGCACAGTATTTGGTATAGTGTAGGAGTGCATGTCTGTTCTACTTTTGTGAAAAGCCAGAGCCCAACTTCCAAGAAATCTTTTGTGCCCTGTTTTGCAGGGGGTAGGAATATCTAATGTGTGCTGGAAGAAATAAATCTGAACATAAAAAATTCACCAGAAAGGTGTTAATGTTTCCACAAAGCTGTAGACTTGCTCTCCAGGGCATGCATGGTGCAGCAGGAATTGCAAAGATGTTGCAGGATATGGCCTTTTGCATTTATTTGTCTGACCTGGGTAAAAAAAAAATAAATTAGTAGTACTAGTTGTCTCAGTAGGCATTCTGCATCTGGAAACTTGTTTGTAAATGTGTACAAGAGCCAGTGGTCTAATTAAAGAAGATTGGTGCATCTTTATGAGGAATTATGAGGAATTCTCACTCTTTTTCTATTCATTTGTATTCCTTCTGGCTCCTTTCTTAGGTGGTTTGGACAAGCCATTTGCTACAGCTGTCTCATGCACCAAATCCATTTCAGAACCCTTTTCAGGGACCAGACGCCAGATACGTTCCAAGTTAAAAATAAAAGAAAACAAAAGCAGATATAGCTCCAGCATGAGGAGTGTCATGGCCGGCATTGGGAAGCAAAGGACATCATGGGACAAAATTCCATCCCTGCTATGGAGCAGTGCATCAGCCCTGCTGATGGGTGACAGATCTGTTGTGGCCTCTCTTAGATGTCCATAGCTTTGGACTGATTCTGCATCAGCTGGGATGTGCTGGAGGACTCTCAGACACTCTTCTGTGTGGTGTTCCTTTAAAAGGACAATGAGGTGTCATTCAAACACAGGAAAACATTACAAACAACTCTCTCAGAAGGTGGAATATTTAAAACTATTTCAAGGTGGTTATTTTGCTTCTCATTTGTGGCACCCAGCTGATGCTTACTATGTCCTTAGTCAAGCAGACAAGAGAGACCTATTTGTACCAGCTCCTGTTACCAGTTATCCTGTGCTTACTGACACTTCTAGGGCATGTTTAGAGACATCAGGAGTAGCATACCCATGTTAGCTCAGCACCTGCCCATCACATCATCACACACACTTAGCTGATTCTGTTTTTGAGCTGAGATCAGCAACAGCTGGAAGTTCAACTTAGTGAACTTAAGAGAGTGTTCTAATATCCCAGCAGAAGAATTGGATAAAAACAGAGTAGATAACATATCATTAATAGTTCTGACTGTTAGGATCCACCTGAGCAAAGACTATCCTAGCTTTTAGTTTCAAAGCTATGTGACCATTGTTATATGATTACTCAGGAAAGACTTCAACCAATAAAGCCTTCAGCAACTAGGATTTCAGCATCAAGATCTTATGCAGATTTAGACAGATTTACCATCTCCCATTGTATCTGCAGCTCAGTGCTGCTAGAAAGCAGTTTGCTGAAGGCCTTGAATGCAGATACAGGACTCCAGCTGGAAGTGGGTGCTCCTTGGAAGTGTTGGTTTGAGCATCACACGGTAGCCGATACTTACTCAGTTACTAGGGTGGCTTTAAAAGGCCACTGCTGTTGACTCCAGGGGATCCAAAGCCAGGCCCTTAGGTAGCCAAGTACATTTGATCCCAAACACCAGTCCTGACCATCAGTAAAAGATTACTTCCATCTGACAGAGCAAAAATGGAGACAGCGGGAAGCCAGTGGCTCACACCACTGGATGTGGGACTGGGTGTGCTGTGTCCTGCTCTCCTGTCCACACCCTGGATTTTAAGCCTGAAAAACCTACTTTCCCTACAAACCATTCATCAAGAGACACAGAACTGAAAAACAACATTATGCTCAAAGATCCTCTAGAGCTGCTGTCTGGCCAAACCCAATACTTGCAATCTTCATAATGGTATATTGCTGTGTATCAAACCATCAGGAAAATACATATCATGTAAACAACCTGTTTCACCAAGTTCAGCAGCAATTATCAGTCATGCCGATGGAGCCATTAGAAACAGAACCTTCCTGCAGCTTGTTACAGACATTCCTGTACAGGTCAGTTATTACTGTGGCACCTCAAGGCAAATATTTTGCAAGAACCTGAAACTCGTCTCCCAGCAGAGTCTCTGTGTGACCCCCAGGGAGCTGTTTCTGGCAAAGAATTGATATTTCCAGTGTGCTGGGAGATGATGGTGTTTTTGAGTATGTTGCCAAAGCTATATGGCGGATTTTTTAAGGACTAAGGAAAAACAGGGATGTTTTGCAGTAATCCAGAAGCAGAATGAGAAGTGACAGCTATTACTAAATGCCTTCATTTTATGCAAGATTAACCTGTACAGAGTTGTAGTAAATTTAGCACTTGTCTCATGCCTATCATTATGTGGTTATTCCTTCTGTAAATCATTTAGTCTAGCTGAGAAATCTGCCTTGGTAGGATTTGTGCTTCTTGCTGTCTCAAAGATAAGGAACAAGCAAGGCAGAAAGCAGGGAACTTTCACCATTTTCACTTCCCGCATTAAAATTGTTAGTTCTGGAGAGAACACTTGTCTGCTGGTGGCACAGCAGAAGCAGCTTGCTTGAATTTGTACATGTGGGAGGGTACATGATTCTGGCTTTTAAGAGCTGTTCTGGCTATTTCTTTCTGGCTTCTGGGACTAGCCACTACCTGCTCCATTTTCAAATGGCTTTTTAGGAACAGCTTTGGAAAGCGAAGAAAAAAATAAATCCTTGGGAAACTGCCACGCAGCCGTGTCGCACAAATCCTGGAGGCTGGACAGCCTCAGTCAGATCCCAGCTTTCAGAGAGGCAAGTGGATGCTCCTGCAACAGCATAGATGTCCCCTCCCTTGATTTTTACAGCCAATTAGAAAATATGATCCAGATCTTTCTTTTTTCCAGTTCAAATTCATGTATTTTAGTACTGAAGTCCATGTAGCAGCAGAAATTAAACCAGAACAGAAACATTAGGTTATTTTCAGGTCATCAAAGTTACCAGTGTGAAGAGCAAAACTGTCAAGATGAATAATGAGGCATGGGACCACCATGCTTTGAGATGATTTATTGCTCAAGTAGCCAGATAAGATGTCAGTCTGAAGGTGTGAGATTTAGAGGAGCAACAACTCAGCCATAGCTCAAGGTAGTCATGGGTTTCTTCTTCACACAGCAATATAGAACATTTTGGTCCAATAGACAGTTGACACAAAACTTGTTTTCACTTATTAACCTGTCACCTTCTTAGGCTTAATTAAAGACTTAATTTTGCTGCACTGCATCTGTCTCTTAGCCAACAAGCTGACAGGTCACATACTCATACACACCTCTATTACAGTTTCTAGATCTCTTACCTACTCTATAACCCACACTATTACATCTTAAACCTCAAACAATTTTACCTAATATAATTTCTTACCTCCTCTAGGCATATTCTTACTTATAACTATAGGAACAC
Organism: Cyanistes caeruleus; assembly: GCF_971803275.1. NCBI lineage: Eukaryota > Metazoa > Chordata > Aves > Passeriformes > Paridae > Cyanistes > Cyanistes caeruleus. Next base: position 60,201,401 of record NC_141705.1, read on the forward strand.
AAGTTTATAATTTCTCTACCCAGTGTCTGTGTACCTTCATCATTACATTAACCCAAGCTCTTTCCAAGGCTGCAGATTGAGCCCTTCAGCACCTGTGGAAGTTTCTATTTTTCCATTTCCCACACAAAACACCAGCTTTTCAGTGTGGGATTTGTGGCTGTGCTTCAGCTCTGAATTGACAGGGGAAGAATTGCATTTGTTTCAACTGGAAAACAGTGAACATAATAATAGTCTGAAGTACTCGTAGAAACAAGAACAACCAGTGAAAGGATATATGGTGTACACCGTGTTTTCATAACCGTGCCATTTCTTAGTGTATGTAACCCTCAAAAATCAATTTTTTGAGAACAGCAGGGTGAGACTTTCACATCTCAGTGGGAGCTGAGCTCAATATGAAGCCTGAACATTGCTGCAGAGATAATGTTCCAGGATGAAGGAAAGCATGCAAGGTGTGTGTGCTTAAATCCCATATATGCCCATAAGACAGCAACCATCAGATTTCTAGCTCAGCACAGTCGCAGTCTGAGCACTGAGGGGAATTTTATAGTAGGAAACAGCTTTACAGAAGATTGCTTCTCAGACAAGCATTGCAAAAACTTTGTGACAAGTTGTTTCCCTCTCTCCCCCCTGCCCAGTTCCTTCCCTGTTTCCGATCCTACTGCAAAATTTTCTTGTCCTACTGAGAAAGGACACTAAAGGAAAAATCTGAGTATGCAGAATGGGTATGGAAAGAACAGCATCCTCTCACCCTGCATTGTGAAACTTGGAAAGTCACAAGATGCCTGTTCTCCCAGTGCAGGGATTTTTGGCAGGGCACAACAGGAAGGTTTCTGCACACTGCTCTCCTCTGGTTGCATCTTCATGAAGCTCTGCTGGCAAAACACAGAGAACCACTCCTTGCTGCAAGAAACAGAGTGGATCACAGCACAGCAGGACAGAGAAGAGGCAGACAGGGAGATGATGGGCCAACTCCTCCATATCCTGCCTCTGTGCATAACGGAGATGGGCATGACAGCATCCTAACCATCCTGAGAATCCTTATCACACAGCAGCCTTGTTTTTGCATTCCACATTTACCACGTTGAGCTCATGTCATGTTTTCACACACAGCTGCACAAGTATTGCAGCACAAGAAGCAGAATTCAAAAAAGTTTGCTACCAATCCCAGAGACAAACCTTTCACAAGACACACTTTCTGAGTGCCTCCTGGAAAAGGCCAGTGCAAAACAGATAATTTGGAGAAGTGCCGGGCATTGTGCAACCCAGGATTCCGTCCTGCATATCTGTGGTTATCTGTACACAAGTCATCTTTTCTGCAGAAGGTCTGGAGCAGGGGAAGCATGTGCTGTTTGCATGCTGTGACCCTGTCAATAAACCTGACCTCAGACCCAGACTTGGCTACATATCATAAACCTGTCAGATTTCACGTGGCTTCAGCTTCTACTGTGGGCACTTTTCTTAACTCTCAGTTCAGGGCCACTGTGGTCTGAGGTGGGATGGGTGCAGAAGTGAGTCAGTGTGAAAGCAAACATGTTCCAGGCACTGTGCCCTGGGGTGTGGGGGCCCTGCCAGTGGAGTGGGAGAAAAACCCATCTGTGGGCCTGGTGAAGGGAAATTAAAGAGCTGGGGACTGGGCTTGGGGAGGAAGTTGTTTGGCCAAGAAGCAGACTTGATTTTGTGGGGGAACCAAAAATCAGCAGGCTGGGGTCAAGGCCTCTGCTGTCTCAACTGGATCATGGAGAGATTCCCTGCAGCTTGCTCAAGCCTGGAGGTGATAAGGCTGTTTCCCCACAAAGCTTATCCAGGCAGGAGCTCTGCAAGAACCATCTACTCCACTGCAGCAATGAATAGTTTTGGCTCTGGCTTGGAAAGCCAGGAAATCTGCATGTCAGTACACTTCTTCTAATTAGTATTGGGGTCACCACCTCTTGTACAATAAGCAATAAATGTGCCAATAGAGAACATCACTCAGACCCAACAATTTCTCCTCTTGTTTTTCATACGAAATTTTTTTAAACTTGAAAGGGTTTTTAAATGAAGCATGAAGTAATAAGTCATACCTGACAGGTATTGCCATCAGCAAATCAAAGGGGATATTTCCTTAAATGTATAGTTTTTCAAGAAAATGGGATGAATTGATAGACTGAATAGTTCAGATACAAGTGTCTGGGAAAAAGTAAAAAGGTTTCTTTTCATTAAGCATAGAAGCACAAACACATTTGGCAAATCCCTCCTCTCCCTCCTTGCTTACTAGCTCTCTTTAGAAGGGAGGTGCTCTTTTGGAAATACACAGTTGAGAGATAATCACATCCAGATTTAGGAAATAACATTTTGCACATAATTCATACTGGCTACCTAGACAGATTATTGGTTGAGTGTATAGCTATAAATTTGGCAGAATAAATGGAAAACTGTGGTTGGCATATGGACACAAAGCAGGATGCAAACTGCAGCTATACATTAACTAGAGGAAAGGAAAGCCTAAGAAACAGAGTTAAGAAGCAGGATCTGAATCAAACATTAAGAAGGGGGAGCTGACAGGGCAACTCTTGAGGAGCACATGTAGCATCAGAGCTCTTTGCATTAGGAAGAACATTGCCAGTCTGGTATTTTGCTCACTGAGTCTTGTTTATCACAAAGAAGTCAAATGACTCCTCCTCACTCATGGAAAATGTGACAGGCAATTTTGGGAAGCAACATCCATTCTGTATGGAGAAACTTGATCTGCTGTACCCAAAATAACTGCTGAGACACAGACTAGATCTCATCTCAGCAATCGATTAGGCAAAAAGAGGAAGCTCAGCTGCTGGTTGGAGCTCAGTTGGTCTCACCTCAGGCAGCAGAGCAGCAACAGGGCAGTGACGTGGGCTGAGCCAGGCTGGAGAGCACAGATCTTAAGGGGCAGGTTGTGAGCCCTCTGCAGGGCTGAAAAGCATTTTTTATGCACCCAGTCCCTGAAGAGAGCACTATAGGAACTCTGGCACCTGTACCTTCATTGGCACCGATGCAGTTGCATCCCACAGGAGTTTGCCATATCCCTGACACATCCTACCTATGCTCTACCCTAAAAGTGGAGGTAAGGTCATATTACACAGCTACATTTTCCAGGCTCCCTAAACCCCTCCCTTAAAAAAATCAACAGCAAAGGTGAGGCTAGATCACAGCACAAGTCCCAGTGAGATTATTCCTAGTCTTCTGATTCAGACTTAAATAAAGACAGGAAGGGGAAGGCTTAATTTCAACAAATATTGACAATCATGGAGGTCTCTTTTCCTTTCTTCCAGGCAAATTGTATATATACCTTCTAATCTTTCAGGTCAGCAGATTCATTCATCCTACCTATTTTCTAGGTAGCTGCTCTCCTGAGAGAGAGAGAGCAGTGTGACACAGCTGCAGTCCCATTGGACATAGGTTTTTACAAGAGGAAAGGCAGGACCAAGTCTCAGAGCACGGGTGATAGAAGATGGGTTGTTCAAAGAATATTATCTATGATTCTCTTTTGGACAGTGCCAGCAGTGTCATTGCTGGGGTGTAACACTGCTGCTTCACAGGCAAGTTACAAGGCACCTTCAGTGGCTTGTCTAGGGCCTTAAGAAGATAGGAATAATGTAGATTTTCCAATGATAATTAAAAAACAGTAGCATCAAAATAATAAGAAATGCAAACTACCATAGCAAGGTTTTTTTAAAGTAGCCTTTCATTTAGCTTCATGTCTACCATACCTGCTCTTCCCACACTGATGTTATAGCATGTGACTTTGATAATTTTCAGCAAAAATAACATTAATTGTGGCTCTGATCTTGCAAATCTGCTTTGGGCACAAGCTTTCTCCTACAGATCAAATAGTTACTGGGTAGACTATTAAATACATTTTTTTAAAAGACAGCCACTCTAAATCTTGATGTGAAAATAATTTGCTCATTTTGTTAATCATCTGCTGGCTCAATACTGTTAAAAAATGAGATGAGCCATAGATGCCTAAGACATACTAAAAGCTCACTCTGAATTCCAACTGAACTAGCATTTCTCTTAACACTTTGATTTCCCATCTTTATCACCATGGATATCAAGGAAAATAGAGAGCAAACGAGAAAACAACAACGACAACAACAAATGCAGCCAAGTAGCTGCATTTATTTGCTGTAGATTTTAATTATCTTTCTCCAGCAGGAAGTCTTCCCCATAGACTTCTGTGAAGAGCACAAACTGCACATGGGAGGCAGGGAAAGGGAGAGGCTCTTTTAATTACATGGGCTACACAGATGCTGTGAATTGAAGCTTGAGACAGCAGGGCTGCTCCCCTTTCACCATGATAAAGCCTGCTGAGAAATCAGCCTGTCTACTTCTTCCCTGCTTAGCAGTTAAAGGGGGCAAAAGTAAGCCTGTGGTTTCCCTTGCTCCATGTTGGAACAGCTGCAGAGGCTATCCAGGGGTCCTGGTCAGTACCCAGAAGATCTTTCCCAGAAAGCCAACTCCCCCAGGCCTGAACTGCTAGTACAGGCAGACTAGAAGAGTCAATTACCACAGTGTACAGATGATACAAACCAGAGGATGAGAATCTGTGGAAAGCTTAAATAGGCCATCTTTTACTCTGACCCCCTGCACACATCAGACTGAAGGATAAATTTCACATACTACTGAGTTTATCAGCTTGCATTTGTCCAAATGCAGTTATTCCTCCTGCACTGGGGTTGTTTGTGTTAAAACTACTTTCCATACAATCACATTGCTGAGCACTAGCTACGCCACCCACTTGTAACTCTAAGAATTAAATTATTCACAGGACTTTGGATTTCCCCCTGGTTTTTTCCAGCCAGAGAAGGTTATTCCAGACATTTACACAATTCAGCCATGTTTAGACACAGCAGCCTGGCTCACAATCATCGGTTCCATTCCAGCCCCTGGTATTCACAAGTTATATTCTAACAAAGATAAGCCTGATTTCAATGCTGGTGAGGTTTTGCCAGCATCCTTATGGTCACAGTTGGGAACCCCTCCCGAGAGCATTGGTTTCTCACCCTGTTCCAGGCTCAGATTTTACTGCCCAAGAATTCTGCTTCATTCTATAGCAAACCTATCTGTGACTTCTAGGAAAACAGGAGCTTCCCCAGCCTCCATTAGGCTGCATGCACACCTCCTGGCTTTCTGGAAATAATATTTCTTCTCCTAGGGATCACCTCTGAAAGACAGCATTATGTTAAAGTAGCTGAACCACTGATGCAAAATGGAGTAGAAACACATGGGTATTAAAAAATTTTTAAAAGTGACAATATTTCTCAATGCAATACAATGCACTCTCATTGCTCTTTCCTCTGCAAATCTTTTCCTAACTTCCTAAGAACACCTTGTCATCATGCAGGGCCTGTGTCCAGCAGGAGAAATTCTTGTGCAGGTTTTCCAGCTCCAGAAAATCTCATCGGCACAGGCCCTACTCTAATAAGCAGCAAGGCGGAAATTGGGCTCTCCAATGAAAACAGCTATTGGTTTATTTGTTTGGGTTTTAATTTCGAAATAGTAATCTCCCCACAGGCACTCTAGGAAAGCACAAAAGGAATGTTTCTTCTGTAAAATGTAATTAACATAGTTTTCTTCCTGTTGCGAAGTATAATTGCAAATATAAACCAACAGACGAGAATAGGGTTATTTTGGGTGATGGTTTTGTGCAGCAAAATACTGTGACGAATTCGGTTTGTAAAACTGAAGACAGGGCAGACGTCTCTCTCCCTTCCTGTTTAAGCCTGTGGTCTGGGAAGGGCTGGTGTAACCTATAATGAGGGTCAGCTCACTCAAAGAAACTTGTTTCCCCCAATCTATAAATGCCATTTTCTGAAGGCTGAACATATGCCGGAACATGCACATGCTTTGTGATCCTGTGTGACATGGCAAACCCTGGTCTGATTTCAAGTTGTGTTAAAACTTATATAAAAATGCCTCAGTTCTCACAAACCTGCTGCCTTTTAATACCTGAGGGGGCCTACAAGAAATCTGGAGACAAACTGTACAAGAGTAAAGGACAAGGGGGCATGATTTTAAACTGAGAGGGCAGATTTAAATTGGCTATTAGGGAGAAATTCATTGCTGTGAGGGTGGTGAGGCACTGTCACAGGTTGACCAGATAAACTGTGGAAGCCCCATTCCTGCAAGTTGGATGGGGTTCTGAGCAGCCTGATCCAGTGGAATGTGTCCCTGTCCATGGCAGGAGGATTGAAATTAGATGGCCTTCAAGATGCCTCCCAACCCAAACTGTTCTATGATCCTTTATACTCCCTCACACACAGCTCAGGTGAGGGTGTGGAATATCCTTTCAAAGTCAAAGAAATGAGCCAGACTTTTCTCTGCAAAAGCATTTCCAAACATGGCATCCTCTTCATTTTTCACTGTGTGTTTGCACTTGCTCTTCAGGTGGCAAAGCACTCCTGGCTGAGCCCCAGGAGCTGTTGAGAGCAATGGAGTGTGGCACAGTGGGACTGGATGGCTGCAGCCTGGGGAGGCAGTGGTGAGTCACCTCCTGGCTGGAGGTCACTTTACCCAGATGGGCAATTCCCTGCAACGTGTCCCCACATGCAAAACGTATAATCCAAGACGGAAGCAGGGGGCTGAAATAACAAGTGGTTTACTTTCCCCTGCTCTCCACACCAGGTCAATCATTAAACATAAATTAAAACTTACATTCCATCAGCACAAACCCTCACTAGTAGAAGTAGGAATTTGCTTACTGAACTTGTTTGGATCTCGACTCTACATTCATTACTATAAATTTTTTTGAGCCAGTACACCTAAAAATACATCAACTGCTTTCTCTCTTCTTCATTCACTGCAGGAATATACAAGTGAATACTCTGTCCTCCATCCATAAGACAGGACACTGCAGCACAGGTGGCCTGGTTGAATAAATCACCAGAGAAAAGCAGACAATAACTTTGCACCCTGAGGAAGTGCAGACCAGTCAGTTCCCCTCAGTGGGCTGGAGAGATCCTGGAGCACATCCTCCTGAAAACTATGCTAAAGCACATGGAAAATAAGGAGGGGGATTGGTGACAGAAAACATGGCTTCACTGAGGGCAAATCATGCCTAATGGATTCAGTAGCTTTCCACAACAGGATTACAATGTTGATGGGTAAAGGAAGACATTGAATGACATTGTCTACCTGGGTTTGTTCAAAGCATTTGACAATGTCCTGCATAACATCCTTGTTTCTAAACTGGAGAGGTGTGGTTTTGATGGGTAGACCACTCACTGGATAAAGAAGTGACTCCTTGGCAGCAGCATGCAAAATTACAATCAACAGCTCACTGCCCACCTGGATACCAGTGATGAGTGGTGTCCCTAAGGGGTCAGTTTGGACAGGCACTGTTTAACACCTTTGTGGCACACATGGACAAGAGGATTGAGTGCAGAGTCAACAAGACTGCTGACACCATTGGTGGTGGCTCTGTGGTACAACAGGCACACTGGAGGGAAGGGATGCCATCCAGAGGGACTTGGACACACCTGAAATGTGGAACTTCATAAAGCTCTACAAGGCCAAGTGCCAAGTCTGCATCCATGGCAGTGTGGCCAGGAGGTCAAGTGGCCCCTCCACTCCACTCTGCTGAGACCCCACCTGGAGTGTTCCATGCAGCCCTGGGATCCCTAATATGAGATGGACATGGAATTGTTGGAGAGAGTCCAGAGGAGGTCACAAAGATGATCAGAGCACTGGGGCTCCTCTCCTATGAAGAGAGGCTGAGAGAGATGGGTTTGTTCAGCCTGGAAAAAACTTGACTCCAGGGAAACCTTACAGCACCTTCCAGTACCTAAAGGGGGCTGCAAGAGAGCTGGGAGTACTAGAGTACATAAAAGACAAGAGGGAAATGGCTTTAAACTGACAGAGGGCAGGTTTAGATTAGATATTAGGAAAAAATTCTCTACAGTAAAAGTAGTGAGACACTGGAGCAGGTTAATCAGAGAAACTTTGGAATCCCCATCCCTGTAATTGTTCAAGGCCAGACTGTATGGGGTTCTGAGCAACCTGGTCTAGTGAGATATGTCCCTGCCTGTGGCAGGGAGTTGGAACAAGATGGTCTTTAATGTCCCTTTCCATCCAAACAATCCTGTGATTCTGAGTTAGAAGGCTTTAAGAGCACGCATGACTAAGCACAAGTGGTATATACACACATCATATACTTTTAAAATTAATTTTCTTGATATCAGAAGATAGCTGGTTATCTACCAGAAGTCACCCCCATTCTGCCAGGAAGGTATAAGGATGAGGAGTTGGAAAGATGACTAAATATTTTGATTCCCAGGTAATTGCACAAAGGCCACTTCACAAAACCTGAAGATCTTGAATCAAATTCCTGCTAAAAACCAGGAATCCAAAAATTGTCCCCTCACAGATGTTTCATGACGTTTTGGCCCATTCAGTCTGGTGACTTACTATGTCACAACATAACATTCACAGCTACAGCCCAAAGGATGTCCCAAACTCCTGACCCGTCCATCAAGCTCTTAGAACCAGATTATTCTTCCAGCTCTGTTTATGAAACCCGTGAGAGGATTCATCCACTAAAACCCAGGGCCATGGTGGCCTGGGTGGTCCTTGTCTGGGCAAGCGGATAACACAGGCAAGCAGGTGCAAAGGAGGGTGAGGGAGCCAGGCACAGCTTGGGTTTAGCATTCATCTGACACTCACAGTGGTCACTGGGAGTGCCACAGGCTCACAATCACAAGAAGTTCTCCCCCAGAGCCTGTCAGGGGGTACAGAAAGACTTAAGGAAAAACAAGCAGGAAAAGGCACAGAAAATTTGTCAGGCCAGTCACTGATGGGAGTTGGTTTAAGCAAAGCATTATGTGCAGGGATTTTGCCTCATGCACCCCCATCCACAGGCTCTCTTGGCTTGTAGTTTCTTGCAGGTGCCCATCTCTCAGACCAAACACCTGCAGGCTTCAAGGAATCAGCCTGACTCTCAGAAGGAGCTGAGGTCCAAATTTCTGCTTCTTGTTTCAAACATGAGGCAATGCACATGAATTCTGAGCAACTTTAGGGATGTGACAGACTGATTTGTTTCCATTCTGTGTAAAACTCTTAAACTGGAATTTTCCAGCAGCATTCCAGTGCCAGACTGATGATTTATTAATCATGTTCTGTCTGTCACATCAGCAAGGTGTGTCAGTCCCTGCAGCAAAGAGTATTAAAGCTCTCTGTTGCTCACTGAAATGAGAGCAGAGTCCAGCCTGAAGACCTTTAACTACTTGTAAAAAAAAGGTGAAACTCACACTAGTCACTGGAGAACATCTCTCCAGTACAAGATTTGCCTTCCTGGGGGGCCTTTAGCAACAGCTTGCCATTGCAAGACAGAACAACCCCAAGTAAAATTATTTTTCAGGCACAAAACATGGAATATCCAACAGCATCAGAAGAACACTAAAAAAGTAGCTATCAGAGAGTTTTTTTATATGAACTGAATTAAATTATATCAGAATTTTGCTAGAAACTATACTGGAAACTAATTCCTGTATGGTTTCTGCAAGAAAGGGAGGCAAACAGAGCAAGCCATGCCACATACCTTGACAAAACCTCCCCTTTGTGACTGGCATGCTGACAGGTCAGTGGCCCACGCAGCAGGCCCTGGAAACACAAATCCTAAGTGTAGAAAGAGTAAGAAACAATATCACCATTGCCCTTCTGATACAAGTCACACCAAAGGATTGGTTAGCAGAAGTGGAGGATCAAAGGGAATGCAAACAAGCTAAATACCTCTTTTTTGCCAGCTGAATCTCATCTCCTGGAGAATACATCACAGTAAGTGTTCTAAACTATCACCTGTGCACAGTCAGCTGTCCCATACTGAGTTGTTTACAGCTTCAGGGTTTTATATGCCCTTGAAAATGCCCTTTTGACCTGTGCCCTTGCATTTCTTATATCTCTGAGCTTTTAAAAACCTTTTCTGTGGTCCTCATGGCTACTGGAATTCTTCTGCAAACCCTGAGAAGCAGAGTAGCTGTTGACTGTGAAAACAGTCTGATACAGCAAGTCCATGCCAGAGCCCTGCACAGCTCTGCCTCCTGAGCCCAGCATCCCTAGGAAGGAGTCCCTTTCCTTTCCCCTTGACAGTGCCCTAGATTAGGCTCTGACATGAAGTTGTGTACTTGTTCCTTTGTTCCTGATAGTATGGTCTTTGAAACCATGGAGAGAAACCAAGGCTAACACTAGCTGCTGCTGAGGCTTTTTTACCATGGGGCTGAAGTATTTTATTGCTGTCATTAAAAATCAAGTGATTTAAATTCACTGGTGTTCTAATGCATACCTTGTTAACTAAATCTCATTTTCTAGTTAGCCATGAACTATCAGACTGCATTCATGCCTTTAAACAAGCAGGACTTTCAGGGATTAAGTGTGGCACAGCAGAGCTTGCTGTGCCAAACCCACTAGCACCTTCCCCTCCTGTCAGGTGTGCCAGAACAGCATGACCCAGGACAGTGTCTGGCCACAGTCTTCAGTCCCTGGGGCATCAGCCCTTTGATTTTCCCCCTCTGGAAGTGGATCCAGCAGCCAGTGCAGAGAGAATTAAACTTTCTCCCCTGCAAACTCCTCCAGATGACACGGATGGCCTGCAGTTTCCCTCCACATCCCCATGCAGAGAAACACAAGCTCACACCCCAACAAACACCTCCACCTCCCAACTCGGGAGAGGTTTCTCTAGCTCTGAAAACCCAGGCCTGGGCAGTGTTTGAGCTATATGGAGAAAGGACACAGATTAGTTTTTCCAGTGACCATAGTGATGCTTTGCTCTTTTCTGCGGTCTGGCTTTCTGTTTTAAGTGGTCCAGAGCCAGACAGCACTGAGTAAGCCATAGCAAAGGTATAGCATAATTCCTGTTAAAAACCTACTCCTGGCTCTGCAAACAGGAAGCTAAAACTTCCCTACCTTCCTCAAGCACACCTCCACAAAGCCCCTTTAGTTAACCAGCCCCACACTGGTTATGGCAGGCAGGACAACACGGATGTGGGGGAAAGCACACAGAGCTTACAGGGAGGGGGAGTGCAGGGTGGAAACAGGGAGTGGTGACATCCTCCTCTGCTGGGAAAGGGAAAGAATATCTTAGACTTTGTGTATCACAGCATCTCACCTTAAACACACTTAGTACCCCCCACAGCCCCAGCTGGTGACTAAGGGAGAAGGCACACAGGGAGGTCAGAGAAAGGCAGAGTTTCCTGACACCCGTTCATTTCCAGGGGCACTTACTCATTGCTGGGAAGTGCTGGGAGCAACAACTGTTCCCTAGTTCTTGCACAGAAAATCCCATCTTGTCCTCAGGCATGTGTCAGAGCCTGTTTCCAGTGACCCATTAAAGCTGGGAGGCCACAGCAGACAGTGGGTCCAAATGAGATGACAAAATCATCATCATCTGATTGTGACTCACCTCGAGCAACTTAGTTTTGGGCAATTTGCTTGGAGACCAGCATTCCTCCCTACCTGTTAGTGATTTACATCCAGAATATCTTAACCTTTGGGCACAAGAGCTGTCTGCAAAACCCAGGGAGTTTTTCCAGGGAAACTCATCCTGAAGGGTCCCTCCTGTGCTGCAGCATGAACCTTCCCCTACTAAGTGGAGTCAGGACCCATGTCAAGTAATCTACAGGTCTTCAACATCAACTTTCTCATCACCAGTGTAGCAGTTATTTACTCTGTTACAGGGGACTAATTCACAGCAAGAACTATTCCTTTGCATTAATGATCATTATTCAGATGCATTAATGATAAACAGGCATAAAGGCAAATATTTTCCAGGCAGCAAACGAGACTCCAAGATATGCTGGGCCCTACAGCATCTTCCTTTTACTTCTGGCTCAAAAAGCATAAGATGAAGCTTGGAAGTATAAAAGAACCAGATACGATGAGTAGGAGACTATGGCACAAAACTGATATCCAAGGAATTTCATTGAGGAGTCCCTTGGCCTCATTTGGCTGAGAATTTTGGATGGTCAGAGCAAGGAGCTAGCACCAGTTTACTCAAGCTGGAGCAGAGGAGGTGAGCACTAACAGAGGGCAGAGCAGGAAAAAATGAAACACCAGGGTGGAAACGCATAGCAGAAAAGGCAAGGCTGGAGAAACAGCAGGGGGAAAAAAGGGTTGAGGGGGAAAATGCCCATAGGGCAGAAAAGCCAGAAGGCTGGGAGGTGAGAAGGCTTGGAGCACTTGTAGCTGAGGAAACTAAGGGGTGGAAAAGGGGGAGAGAAAGCAAAATAATGAAGTGGAATCCACTCCATAAGGCTGCGCTGATCAGTCAGAGGTGGATCTTAAGGAGAGGGAAAGAGCATGTCCTCAAGTCTCCCTGTCCCACCAGCACCACACAGCCTTCTGCACAAGTCTGTGGCAGTGGTCCCTTCTGGGGTAGGTCTGGTAGTGTGTGTACTCCTCCAGCAACTCTGCTCTCATGAGCTTGATTGCTTAATTAATATATTATCCCCAAGAAATCAACTTTGCAAGCCCTGCCTTGAAACTTGGTGTGATCTGTACAAAAAATTTAGTATTAACTGCTGTTTGTGGCACAAATCCTGGTGCTCATGCAGTGCTCTGAATTTCCATAGCTTCCCTAAGGTTGTCCCTGTTATTGCCGGCATGTGCAGCCTACACTGCCATCAGGACTCCACTTAAATCCATGACAACTGCAACTGCAACTATTTTATCCAATTACTCTCAAGTGGAGAGCAGCAGTGCTAGCAAAGACAGAGGTAAAGAAATGTTGAGAACCTCTGCCTTTTCAGTGTTGCTCACTTCTCCTTTTTAACAGGGCCAATATTTCCCTTAGGTTTCTGCCTGTTGTTTATGTATCCAAAGAACCGTTTTGGGCAGTTTTCAACATCTCTGGCCAACTTCAATTCAAGCTGAACTTATGCTTTTCTAACAGCATCTCTGAAGTTTTAGTAGTAGGAAGAGATGCTCCTCATCAAGGATGTGGGATTATGACCTGATCAAGACAAAATGATAGCTGATCCACATCACCACTTCTTGCAGCAGCGTCCCCTGGTCCCTGTCAGACAATCATAACATGCTTTTGTTAGGTTTCTATATATGCTCCTTTCTGTAAATTTAAAGAGGACCTTCCCTTCCAGTAAATTACAGCTTTCCTTTGGCTTTCAGGCCAGTCTGCTGCTCATGTTTTCATGCAACTGGAGCTGCTTGTTTGGTTTTTATGAGATGCTGACTGCGGAGAAGGTTAAGCAGTTAAGTGGTTGAGTGGCTGGTACAAAAACAAACCTACAGATTTCTGATCCAGAACACCAAAACAACACAGTATAGAGAAACAGCCCAGCTGGGACTAAGTATACGTGCTATTGCATTACACGCCCCCGGTGTTTATTTACAAAGCAAGCCAAGTCGGGCTGCCATGCCTTCTTAAATGTGTACTTTTCATGCCCAGAAACTGTCCTTGGATCGAGTTTCTGGTGGGAGGAGTGTGTAAAGCAGCCCTGCCTGCAGGATCTGTGGCCAGCAGGCTGCTCCAGCACTTCCTCCCAGAGGTGAAATAGGTGTGAAGGGCTTGTCCACAGCTGCTGTGGGCTCTGAGATACCTGAGACAACAATGGGGGCTTGGCACCTGTGTCACAGACAGAGTGGGAGCTTCTAAGTTTATTAGAGAAGCCCTCCCATTAAGTCACAAGGTGTGGAAAGAACCCCCTTGCTTTTTGAACTTCTCAAAGAGGAGCCTAGTTCTGGTCTGGGGTCCAATCTTGGGTCAATGGTTGATGTTCAAAGGATTATACAGTTGTAAATAAACCTTTATACAACTTCGTCCAGCAGCATTAAGGATGGCAAAGCAAATATATTTATAAAAATAAAATTATTTATTTATTTTATTTGGTTGCAATAATGATAAAGATTTTTGAAAAGGACTTAATCAGAATTATTTACAGCACAGTAGGTAGCTATAACTACTAATATAGTGCACTGATTTTGAAGCAATATTGAAGCAGTTCTAATAAAGCAATTATATTGAAGCAATTATGTTTAAGTCCTTTAGCTTGCTTTTTAGAAGGGGAGGAGCTTCATAGAAGCTGTCAGTGCTCCTGTCATCAGCTGACAGTCATCAATGGAACACTGTAACCAAGGACAAAACAAGGGGCAGCTTGGGCCATAAACGAGCTGTCTAGATACAGACAAACTATTCTCAAAGAAAATAGTTGTCTTTCGATGTGTGCACAACCTGCTACTCTTTCAACCTTCAAAGAACTGAAATAATGACATTTTTAGCAAAACATCCTGCTAGGTCTGTCCTAAGAAACAGAAGGCCTCACACCCCAAGCAGTGCCTGTTCCCTTTTCCCTATAAAACACACACTATCACAAGAATTACAAAGCTCATGCCTTCAGCATTTCCACCCAGAAATCAATGACTACAGTGTGATGAAAAGAACAAGCACTTCTGACTGATAAAACTAAGGGTTTTATTTGTATCTGTTAAAAGAAATCTGTCTACCAGCAGAATCCAACATAGATGAGCAGACTTGTTTATATTTAAATCAATTAAAAATTACTTATAATTAAATTCAGAGAAAATGGAACCTTATACAACAAAAACTATATACAAAAACAAAAAAGTCTTTGTACCACCTATTCCTCACAATCCATCTGAGACTGCCTTGAAAAATACAAGTACTTATATATAAATGGGATGGTATTGTTGTGGAGTGAGATCTGTCCTGCATGTTGGGCAAAAGCTGGCAGTCTGAAGGGCAAAAGGGAGGCACTGACTGCAGAAAACATGGCCACACAGTGTTGACAAAATCAGTCGTCCACTTTGCATGATCTGGAAGAAAGAAAATCACAACAGGAAAGAATTTGAGTTTGCTGCTTTACTGGAAGCAGGCAAATAGGACTTGAAGAATCTGCAACCTGTCAGTTACTGCTGAATAATGAGGACCACGTAGGTCTGGCAGTGCCTCCTTGGCAAAAGTTTCTCCCTCTACATATACCGACAAGAAGTAAATTTTAGAGCTCCAAAGCAAGGTCTGTGCTTCAAATCAGCTGCCCACAACATCCCACATCAGCCAGCTTGGTTGTGCAGCTCCCCTTCTTCCCCATTCCCCTCCCACAGGGCTGGAAAGATGACAGGTGGGTCCTTACCTGTGGGTAAAAATCCATGCAGATCGGGCACCTAATAATACCTGCTGGCCAAGCACTAGAGAGAACAGAATCAGAAAGAACATGCAGCTGTTTATGTCACCACACATGGAGGGTCACTGGTGCATAAAATGTCATGTAATCTCTGACTGTGCTGAGCAACCATGGCACATTTCCTTTGGAGAGCCCTGCACATCCTTAACTCTCTCAGTTTGCTGTATGTAATAATGACTGTGGGTCTCCCAAAGGAAATAAGATCTTGGTTTTCACTGGGAGAAGGATGCAGTTGGGCACCCTGCTCTAGGATCTGAAGTATCAGCAGCCTCCAGCACTGGGCAGTCTATATATGGCAGCATTTATGTCCAACAGGTCATCAATAACAGCTTTGTAACTAAAGCATCAAGCTCTCCTCTGGAAATTCTACTAGTATATATTCTATTACTAATTCTATTAGTTCTAGAATGGAGCAAACCTGACACTACAGAGTAACACTGCAAACAGGTCTGGCAAGAAGGACCCTTTTCTCAATGTTAAATGCTGCCCTTCAGCCTTGCCTAAACAGAGCAGGAAGGTGAATGACAGAGAAACTTGAGATTGAAGTGAAAAATTATGCCTTTTTTATATTAAGTTCTCTCCTACTCTGCCCTTCAGTAACCCAAAGCACACCAGCTTTATTAAAACCTGCACAGAATTGTCTGTGCCATCGATACCAATGGAAGTATTTCCTTATCTAACAGCACTACTAGAGTCCGGCATGAAAAGAAAATGTAATGCATTGTGAGCTATGGCGTGTGCCTAATCACCCTCTCTTGCCATACCCCCAAACTCATCTTTAAGGTTGTCTCCAAAGCTTTCTATCTGCCTTGGGCTGCCTCCCTCTCCTAAAGTAAAAGTAGTATCATTTGGTCATCATGCAGCATGGGATGTGGTCATCATTGGAAGAGTAAATAAGTAGATAAGTAGAGTAAGTGAGGGTTTCAAAGGCAAGCCAGACCATAGCAGTAAAACATATGAAAAACAAAAGGCAAAATTCCATGTCTGGTAGGTCATGAGGCATACGTACTCTGAACTTTCAGTTTCATCTTCTGATGAATCCCCTTCTTCAGATGATGAATCAGTCACAGACACATCATTATCTGTTGTTTCATTTTCATCATCATCACTCAGTACAGAGCTGTCCAACAGCTGTTGGCTTCTTTGTTGTTCATACCCTGTAATTTAATTTCAATAAGTTAGATCTATTATTTACTCTCTCTCCTTGGAACTACCCTTTAAATGAGTTATATCATTATAAATTATCTGTAATGGTTCCTATTTGAAATGGCCCTAGCTGGGTTAAAAGCAATCTTAAACAAGCTAGTTTCCCTAAATATTGAGGCTGAACCATTCCACACATTGTGACTGTTCCACTACAGACCAACACAAAACATTTGCTCTATTCACCCTACAAACAGCTAGAGCTGTTACTTGAGAGAGTCTCAGTGTCATATATTCCACAGAGTTATACTACTTGTGAACAAATCTGCCTTATAAAGGGAGCCTCCCTTGTACAATTCTTACTAACAGGATCTGCTGTGGTCCTATGGTGTTAAGGTAACTTAAAAATTATAACACATATAGTTCAAAGGAGACAAATTGTTAATGGCCTGGTAACACCCAAAGGGTGAGAAGAGGTGTTTGCTTTTTAATTCTCAGAATACACATGCAACAATGATCTCTGCAACTCCTGTGTCCATGTAACAATTATCAAGCACTAATCAGCTAAAATTACAGAAAATGTCACCAAATTAAAGTTCCTTCCTATATAAGTATTGAGCAACAACTTCTGTTGTGGGGATTTTCCACTGTGTTTGATAGCAGCTATCAGACACAGATGGGATACATTCTTTAAGACAGTGGCCAGAGGCTTTAGCACTGTTCTTTGCCTTTTGCTAAATGCAGTTTCAATCCCTGCTGTTCAAGATGGTTGGAAAGGACACAGAGAAACTATATTTAGTTTTATTATTATGGTATGTATTTATATATTTAATATATATAATAGATTAATATAGTATCAGTATATTTATTAACATATTTATTTACATATATTTATATATATTTTATATATAAATATATATAAATATTATATATATATATAAATGTTATATATGTTATATTTATAACAATTCCATTATCAACTTTAAAATGTAAACTCACCTTCAATAAGCTTGCATCAATGCATATGTGAAGAGAGAAACAAGAAAATACAATTAGACTTTTCTGTGCAGCCCTGGTGTTACATACCAGTACCAGCTCAACCAAGCAATTACAACAGATCAGATGAACAATGCTTGGCTATTGCTCTCTAATTTTGGTTAAGGACATTAAAAGTAGTAGCTAAAGAGCTGCTGACTGAAAACAAATAAGAGGTTGCTGATTTTTCTCTTCCCACTGCTGGAACAGGATAGAAACAGAGGCAGTTTCAGAACCACCTGAAAACCCTCTTCCCCCCTCCCATTTCAGTTTCCAAACTGGATTATGGAATTTTGTTTCTTTCCCTCAATTTTCCCCAAACAGGAAAATTCATATTAGATGAACTGAAGTAAAGAAGAAGAAGAAAAATGAACAGGGGTTGGGAGGAAAGAATTCCAGTTTGCTTGTCTATGGGCACCAGACAAATAGAACTTGAATAGCCGCAATCTGTCAGTAGCTGCTAGAACAATGAGGAGCCCCCAGATCTGCCAGTGCCACCTTGGCAACAGTTTCTCCCTCAGGGTTCACCAGCAAGAAGTGATTTGGAGGGATGAGCTACTTGGAGCTCCAAAGCAAGGGCTGTGCTTTGAGCCAGCTGCCCACAGCATGCCACACGGGCCAGCTGAGCTGCGCAGTTCCCTCTCTGCCCCATTCCCCTCCCACAGAACAGAAACTATGACAATACATGGATCCTCACCTCTAAGTACTCATCCATCCAGTCTGGAGAACTAAGAGTACCTGATGGCCATGCGCTAGAGAGAACACAACCAGAGGAATTTGCAGCCATTAATTTCACCACACATAGAGGGTTACAGATACACAGAATGTCAGAAATTAAAACATCTACTCTGATTTAGCAACACCCCAGCCCACCAACACAAAAATTCCAGAAAACTCTTATGTACTGCAAGCATTTCAATGCGTCTCAAGCAATTATGTAAGACATATTCATTAATGACTTCATGAATAGAGAAAAAAAAAATCTGTTGGATTTTACTAGGATTTCTTTTTTTAAAAGTACTTCTCTTCCAGACAGGATATTATATTCTATGTCTGTTTTTGCATAATATCAAGCAGAACCCAAACTTTGTCAAAAGGCTGCTTCTACCCTATGTCAGAAATTAGACTTTAGAGAGATACACTTTATCTGTCACACACCTATTGTTGTTTCTTCCTTCCTCTTCATCACTTGCCAGTAGCATGGCTGAATTATCTCCTGCTCTGGAAACAAGTGGGTGCTGCTGGTTTTGCTCCGTCTGCTACAACAGGGCAGAAACAGAGGCAGTTTAAGAACCACCTACACACCCTCCATCCTGCTCCCCCAGTAACATGATTGGATTTGGTCTATAAATGTTTCTTCCCCTCTTTCTCCCCCAAATAGGCAAGTTCAGCTGTGATAGTCACAAACACTTGGTGTTAGATAAACAGCTGCTGAGGAAAGGAAAGCTCCACAGGGATTTGGAGTAAAGAATTCCAGTTTGCTCCTCTATGGGCAGCTGGCAAAGAAGACTTGAAATATCCTCAATCTGTCAATTGCTGCTAAATAACAAGGAACCCAAAGATCTAGTAGTGCTATATTGGTAAGTGCTTCTCCCTTGATGCACACCACCAATAAAAATGGCTTGGAAGGATGTGCAGATTGGAGCTTCATAGCAAAGGCTGTCCTTCAAGCCAGCTGCCCATTATCCAGATAAGTCCCATAGCTCCCGCTCTGCCCCATTCCCCTCCCACAGAAGATTCAAAGATGACATAGGGATTCTTACCCATAAGAAGCAATCCTTGTAAACCACACTTGCTAAGGGACCAAAGAGCCTGAATGAACAGAACAAGAAAAATATACAGTCATTATTTTCACCACACAACAAGGGTTACTCATACAAAAAATGTCAGAAATTAAGTATCTCCTAGTCTGATCTAGCAACATCCCAGCCCAGCAACAGCCCAGTCCAGCAACACGACCATTCTAAGTACTTTTATGTACTGCAAATATTTCAACATATCCGAAACCATAGTGTAAGATACAACCAATAATGTCTCCATGAGCAGAAAAATTTCTGATGGATTTTATGTTTTGTTTTGTTTTTTATGCTGTTTTCTTCCATACAGGCCACTATATTTCAGGTATGAAGTTTTTGCACAGGATTAAACAGAACCTAAAATCTTGGCAAAAAACCTGTTGCTACTCTGTTAGAAATCAGACTTTGGAGAGACACATTATCTGTCACATACCCATTGTTATCTCTCAGTATTTCATCATCATCACTGGCCAGTAGAACAACTGAATCATCCACTGGTGTGGAGAGAAGTGGGTACTCCTGGTTCTGCTCCCACTGCAGGTGGGTAGAAAGGGTAGCAGTTTAAGAAAACATGTTAAAACCCTCCTCCTTACTCCCCTGTTTCAGTTCCCTATCTGGATTTAGGCTGCAGGCAAATCTTTCCCTCTTTCTCTCAAAAAGGCAAATTAAGTTGTGTTAGCCATAAAAATTTCATATCAGGTGAAGAGGTGATGAAGAAAGAAAGCCAGAACAGGAATTGGGAGGAAAGAATTCCAGTTTGCTTGTCTATGGGCACCAGACAAATAGAACTTGAATAGCCGCAATCTGTCAGTAGCTGCTAGAACAATGAGGAGCCCCCAGATCTGCCAGTGCCACCTTGGCAACAGTTTCTCCCTCAGGGTTCACCAGCAAGAAGTGATTTGGAGGGATGAGCTACTTGGAGCTCCAAAGCAAGGGCTGTGCTTTGAGCCAGCTGCCCACAGCATGCCACACGGGCCAGCTGAGCTGCGCAGTTCCCTCTCTGCCCCATTCCCCTCCCACAGAACAGAAACTATGACAATACATGGATCCTCACCTCTAAGTACTCATCCATCCAGTTTGGAGAACTAAGAGTACCTGATGGCCATGCGCTAGAGAAAACACAACCAGAGGAACTTGCAGCCATTAACTTCACCACACATAAAGGGTTACGGATACACAGAATGTCAGAAATTAAAACATCTACTCTGATTTAGCAACACCCCAGCCCACCAACACAAAAATTCCAGAAAACTCTTATGTACTAAAAGCATTTCAGTGCATCTCAAGCCATAATATAAGATACATTCATTAATGACTTAATGAACAGACAAGACATGTTTCTGCTGGATTTTGCTAGTCTTTTTTTTTACTTAGTTCTCTTCCAGACAGGATATTATATTCTATGTCCAAAGATTTTGCACAGAATTAAGCAGAACCCAGAAACTTGACAAAAACCTCTTTCTACCTTATATCAGAAATTGGTCTTTAGAGAGATACACTTTATCTCTCACATACCCATCACTATCTTTTGGTTCCACATCTTTCTCACTTGCCAGTAGAATGGCTGAATCATCTTCTGTTCTGGAAACAAGTGGATGCTGCTGGTTTTGCTCACACTGCTAGAACAGGTTAAAAACAGAGGTAACTTAGTAATCATATGAACACCTTTTACTCTGCTCCTTTGTTTCAGTTTATGATTGGATTAGACTGTGTTTCTTTCCCTCCTTCTCCCACAAATGGGCAATTTCAGCTGTGATAGCCATTAAGTCTCTGTATGAGATGAACAGCTCCTGAAGAAAAAAATCCAACCCCAAACCCATTCTTAATTTTGCAGAATTGGAGTTGGGACATGTAGATTCTTACATAAAGTTCAAGGCCTTTTCAACTTCACTGCTGTGTGTTTCTGCTTTGCATGGCAGAAGTGGCATCCCAAAACTCAGGGGATAAACTACCCTATGGGCTGGATCTTTGCAGATTCTTCTTGGAGTAATAAATAGAACTGAATTAATAATCTTTAAATACTTCTTGGAATAATAAACAATTTGTACCCCAGCCAGTACCCAGGTGTGCTTGGTACTTAAGTGACAGGAGTACCTCAAACCAATGTTGCAGCTAAACACTTCATATTTGGGAAGTCAAAGGCTTCCTGTCCTCTTCTTTACTTTTTCTTTAAATCACTGGCCTTTATCTTGGGTAGCCCTAGTACAGCTTCAGCTTTAAATTGGCTCCTTCAATTGCCTATGATTAGTAAACCTTCTCCCCAAGTTTTGGAGCAACAAGGTCTTTTTCACTCTCTGCAAGTGATACCCAGAGATGCTGATGCATTCACAGGTGCATTTGGGGTTAACTGGGAGCTCTGTCTAAAGTAGGTAAATCAGAGCTGTGTTTCAGCCCTGAATGTCAGACTGAACATTTAGATGCCAGAAGACAGGCCTGGCAGCACAAGAGAAAACTAATTTAGCTGTGAGATGGAGAGAAGCATGTAATTCACTACTTACCACAACACTGCCAGAGTCACTGACAATTAGATTGATGTCTTCAGAGTCAGAAGAGTCAGCAGTGACACCTATGAATTCCTCACCAGCTGAAAACCAGAATGTTAGAATCAATACCAGAAATTGCAGAGGAATGAAATGGGTAGCCCCAGAGGAACAGGCTGAGATAGTATTGATCTGTGCCCTGGATCTCTTCTTTTCAGGAATGTGTCCAACATTTCACTCCAGCTTTGCTCTCAACCGTCCACAGGAGACTGCCAGCCCTATCCTCTGCAAGAAAGAGTGGCTGAACTCCTCATACAGTTCTGTTGAATAACAGCAGCTTGAGGAAGGTACACACCAATGTAAGATTCATTAAACATAGGGGAATATCATACAGGGAAAAAAAGCAAACAAACCCAAACCAAAGCTGGAATCACAGTAGGGATCCTGATTTTAGATTACTATGCTGTACTGTTCCTTAGAGGGATGGGGCACAGCTAATGACAAATCTTCTTTATCTGCTTCCCAGTTGGGAGATCCCAAACTTAGTTTGCCACCCTGTGCAGTGGCAGCTGGGGCAACTGCCAGCTGCTCAGAGTAGACATTCAGGTGTTCCAGCAGCACTTGGACCTTTGTTACACAGTTCATCTCCCACTAGTGCAAATGTATCACAGATCACCAACAAACCCACGTGCTTGTGAGGAGCCTTGCTGTTTACAGGTGGCATACTAGGGGCTTCCTAAAATCTCAGGTTTCCCCTCCTCCCCGCTAAAAGGCCTAGAGACTGGCAAATGCACACATCTGGCTGGACCCCCGACCTTCAGAAGCAGTTTATGTCCTTACCAAGTTCAAAAGAAAGTGTACCACTTTCTTTGAAGTCTGGCTTTGGCTCTGAAGCTCCAGCTCTCCTAGGAGCGATCAGCCTGCTCCGTTTCTGAGTTTGACCAGAATCATCTGCTTCTCCACGGCGCTTTAGCTGATTCTAAGAGGGAGCAAAGCCTTAGTATTTTCTGTGAGAGTAAGGGTAACATGGCCCCCATTTTTGCAACACCAATGAAAGCACAAAGGTACAGAAAACACTCATGCAAAGGCTGGAATATGCATCATACGGTGCTATGGGTCATTCCTCCCTGAGCACACGGCATCAAGGAAAAAGGAATCTCCCTTATCTCCAAGAAAAAGCCTATCCCAAAGGCTTGAAGATGAGGAGACTACCTCACAATTTTATCAGGTAGTGCTTGTCGCACTAAATTGGAAATGGCGATGCAGTACGACATGACTCTCTCAGCTGCATTGTCCAAGAGAGCAATGTTTATTACTCTTAATCTTCTTTTAAACACATGTTCAAGAAGGTCTGAGAGGTAAAACTCTCACTGGTCATTAAAGCAACACATCACCATCACTGGTTAAGTGGAACACCACCACTTGACTCTTTTCCTAAACAACACCTACAAAGATTGCTGTCCTTTACCAAGGACTGTTTGGATTCTTTTTTATGCTTTCTCAGGCCAGAGTGAGAAGCCTGTGTGACTTGGTTTCACACAGGCTCTGTTCCCTGCTTTCTTTTTGCATCCACAATTGTTCACATTGTAAGCATTTTGAGCTACTGCTAGCACTCAGAGAAATTAAAAATTTTCTGTCTCCCAAAACATGAAGTTACATGAAGTCTTAATAGGTTTCTGTTCCCATGCATTTGCTACAAACTCTTTAAATGCTTTCCGGAAGTCCCTAGACAATGTGTTTTAGGAATCAGATTTGCATTGAGTAGTAAAGTACTCACTGTGCTCATGGTGTTTTGTGATCTAAAACCACTGGAAGAGAAAGTGGGACAGGCACCAGAGAAGGAATGTCAGAGAATCTACAGCGTCTGATCCCTTAGATTCCTTTAGGTAGCACACTGCTACAAAATCCTGACTTCTAGGGGTCAGAGAACGATGTTCTTCCAAAGCTACCAGAAAAAAAGAGAGGAGATTACCTGTATGGAATACCTGTTCTCTTAAATACCACCCCTGCATCAGGATTCCCATCCCTGAGTCACCAGTTTCTATACAAGTTCAGTACTGGAGCCTCAGACACCTGCAGCTGAGCCAGAAGCCCAGAACAGCCCCTCAGCATCAGAAACCTTTTCAAAAATAATCTACACTTACATGTAGATTACGTGTAGTCAGTCAAGGATTTTCTTCATAAATGTCAGCAAATCACCTTCTGTTCCCACCAGGGATGGAGAAGATGGACACGATGCAGAGGAGCTGGACACTTTGCGTCTGCTTCCCAGCAGAGGATCCATCAACTGGCTTAACGGACCCCAGGTCACCTGGCACCCTGGGATGGAAGCCTTGTGGTAACAGTTTAGCTGTGGCAACATTCCATTAACCGTAGCAGAAGCCCTCTTTTGCACCCCCCTGGTGTCCCAGAATGCTTTGGCGTGGAAGGGACCTTAAACATCAGCTGCTTCCAACCTCCTGCCATGGGCAGGGAAGCCATCCACCACATCAAAGTGTGCAGGACCCTGACCAGCCTGGCCTTCCAGGGACAGGGCACCCACAGCTTCTCTTCTGCTTCATGTTTTTTAGCCTGTGGCTGAAAACTCTCATGAGACTGTTTTAACTTTAATCCCTAATAAATAGAAGTGAAAATTAAATGAAGAGATTTTTGGTGTTGGGTTGGGTTTTTTCTAAACTGGTGAAATGCTAACAGTTTTGATTCTTATTTAAAATCTCTGAAGTCTTGAGTCTTTCAGGTTTTCAACTACTCCTCTGATGAGAATTTCACAAGAAGATTGGGGGATTTGCTCTGCTCTTGGGGACAGCACCTTCCCCTTGAAGCCCTGCTCTGCTGTGAAAGGTAACACAGCAAGGAAAGTGAAATTAACATTCAGTTTTTCTTCCAGCCAGTCTGCCACTGGACCTGCATTCAAAGGGTTTGGCTGGTGCTCCTGAGAGCAGCAGCAAACCCATCCCAGCCCTGCTGGATACAGGGATGGTCCTCAGCATCTGGTCCTGTGGGTGCTCTTGGGTGTGGGGAGGATGGTGAAAATTCATCCATTGCTGTGGATAGCATATGGATATTTTCAGCTCACACTCTACATGATGAGAATAATTTCTTAAAGCATTTTCTCTGTTGATACAACTGTTGCTATTGGGTAACTGGCAAAGTGTTGAGTGTTTAAAGATGGATGGGGATGACTTCCCCATTTTTCTCAGTCCTGTGTCTTGAAATTGAAGCGAAGGCTGATTTTGGTCATCATACTCACATCCTTCATTTCTCGTATTTGGTGCCTGGCATGAGGTACTTATTAATATATTAAATAAGTATTTGGAATTGCTCTAGCACCTTAGCATTTTTATTTCAAGCATTAAATCTCCTTTAGGATTTTTATTATCTAAAACTCTGCCCTTTAGACACTATATTTTTGGAAGGCAGGAGTATTTAAACTGAAGTGAAGCACAAGTGGATTTACTGGTGTATAAAACATCCCATGTGTTACAGCAGGGAGCCTGTTTGCTCACTCTACAGGTACAGCTGAGGTTGGCTGAGTGGGCTCAGCTCTACTTGTATTTTGGGGTGGGACTGGATGGCTTTTTGTAGGAATGTGTCAACAGGGATAAGGGAAAACGGAGCACTGAGGAAAAGGAGGGTCAGCTTTTAGTAAATCAAACATTTGAAGTCTGTCAGGCTTGATCTTCCTCATCACTGCTGGATGATGGCAGCAGGGGACTGGAAGACTTCATTGTAAGGCCCAACACTTTTAAATTAATGCTACTACTGAAAATATTCATCACTTGGTAGTGGGAGAGAGATAAAATTCCTGCCCCTTCTCTGCACATTACCGGGAAGCTGAAAAGGCCACATACCTATTTTATCTCTACCCATGCAGGCCAGCTTTGACGCAAGGTGTAAGATCTCTGAAACAACCCCTGCCATTCTATTTCATAACAGAAGAAGTTTGTATCTACCAACTTCTCAAACTTAAAAGATTAATTATAGCCAACAGCCTAAACTGAACCCAGATTAACTGGCTTGGTGTATTAATCACCTGGAGGAACAGCACTGGGATTTTCACACAATGGCTACGGTTTGCCAGGATTTTTTGGCAGGAGAAGCTTTTTTTCCAAGAACCTCAGGAAGTGAGAAACCCACAGTTCAGGGATTGTTAGCTCTGTAATCTTCCAAATCAGGGATACCCTGATGATCAGAACAAGACCCATAAAGTAATCTAAGTGTGAATGTAGTATAGGATGTTGTTTAACAAAGTATCCAGCTGCAAGGCAATTGCTCCCCAAAGAAACCTTGAAGACCAGTCCCTCTAAAGCCACCATGAGGATGCAGGGAAATAGGCAAGGATTACCAAAAGAGACCCCAAACAGATTATAATATTGGCTAATAATATTTTTTTACCCGTGTCACTGAGATCTGCATTTTACTCCATGTGTCAAAATGTGCCTTTACTTGACTACAGCAATGGTTGTAACTTCAGAGTATGTTTCCCAAAATGTTTACAGGGAAGTGCTGGTGGATGGTCTATCAGAGACTGTTCAGAATAACTAAAAACATTTTTGAACCCCCCTGATGATAGGCAGTACTGTGTGGCTTGTTCTGCAGAAATAAATCCCAGGTTTCTTATTGCTGGGGC
Organism: Cyanistes caeruleus; assembly: GCF_971803275.1. Lineage (NCBI taxonomy): Eukaryota > Metazoa > Chordata > Aves > Passeriformes > Paridae > Cyanistes > Cyanistes caeruleus. The sequence goes on from NC_141705.1 coordinate 60,227,646, forward strand.
TCCTTTACACCTTCCTCAATGGCAATGAGTATGTCTCTTGGCAAAGGATGGAGGCTTTGGGGCATCTTCCAGACTCCAAAAACCTGGATGTGCTCAGACCCCCTGCAGTTGCCCAGCCTTGGCTGCCAGCTTAGGAGCAGGGAGGCTGAGCACTGGGAGGAAGGGTTTTCTGGGGGTGTGCACAGTATTTCAGTCCCTCTCAGTACCTAGTCTTTGGCATGGGATGAAGATGAGTAACTACAGCAGTTGAGGAGGAAAATTGTTATTGTGCTGTAGCTCCTTCTCTTTTGAGAGGTTCTGCTTTCAGCTGCTCCCTCTGGCTGTCTGCTTTTGCCCTCTTCTGAAAAACCATGGTGTTACAATGGGGAAGGCACCCTTGTCTCACCAGGCAGTGCCCATTGCCACCCCACAGCCAAGAAGAAGCCATCTGAGAAGAGCTATTTGTGATGGGCACCACCTGCCCCGTTCATACAGCCAGCACTGAGCTCTGTAGCTGAAAACATACAGTTCAAAACTCTGTTTGAATGGTTCCCCAAAGTACATCATTGGTTTTTAGACTTCTTTCAAAAAGCATTTTAGAGGTTCTTTGCAGCCTTGCTGGCCTGAAGCAGCAGTGTGTACCCGTATTTGCCTGACCACATTAACACAATTAGCATTCATAAGAGTAGCTGGGATTTTTAGAGATGATTTATTTTTTGTTCTGTACCCTCAGAAAGTACATATCATTCTTGACTTGGGTTCACACTCTTACAGGGTGGGATGAAAGACCCTAAATCACTTCAGCAACAGCATGAAGGGTGGGCAGTGTCACCTTGCCAACCCCGACCCTGCCAGCCCTCATCTGCTCACCCTTCACTGCAAGGAAAAAACAGCTCCCCACTTTGCTCCAATACTCAGGGAAAACCCTTTCCTAGGGAAACTTGCATTTTTTATGTTTAGTGGCCACTTGTGCTATTTGGCAGGTGTGTTTAGAAAGAGCAGGGCCAGGCAACATTGTGGTACTGAGCAGGGGTTTCAGGGTGAGCATACCAAAATACTGTATTCTCCCAGATGTAGAGCCAGAGTCACAGCACAAAAATTCCAGGTGCTTTAGCAGCAACTGTGCAAGGAGGTAATGCTGGTTTACAAATGTATGGCATTTATAATTTATATATATATACATATACAATTTATAATAATGGCATTATAAACTAGCTAGTTTTATACCTGGCCTCGCCATTCAGGCAGAGCTCTGCAGGACCTTGGGGAAGCAGTGGGACAAGACGGCAGCAGTGCCCATGCCAGCATCAGGCATAGCTGGGCATCACTCAACAGGCACAAAACATTCCCAGCAATAGGCTTTTTATTCCACTAGATGGTGTCCACCTCTTGCTTAAGGATGTTGCTTAATCCTTTGGACAAGGGTGTGGTCAGGATTGAGGATGGAAAATCTGCAAACTTCTCAGTTCTAACCCTGCCAGTGGTGAGACCCCAAAACCACCCACTTCATTTGCCAGGCAGTCATGCCGAGCCCTAGATCCTCAAAGCATCGTCATAGTCCATAAATCTGGGGGTTTGATGTGCTGTGGCAGTTCTAGGGGTGAGTCATCCAGCCCAGACTGGCAGCAGCCCTGCAACCCCTTTTAGTCTGAGCTGGATGGGCCAGCACAGGAGCCCTTGGGAGTCTTCTGCTTGCTGCCCTGAGCATGGGAAGCTGCAGGCAAATCCTTGCCACAGGCTGCCTAAATCTCCATGTCTCTGCAACACTGTGACCAAGCCAAATAGAGCAGCTTCCCGGGAGACACCAGAGCCTAATGTCCTGGTGGGGGCATGGTGGGCACATGCAGTTTTTGACTTTTTCTGCTGGAGAGCATGAGCAGTAGCAAAGCAGAGTCCTGAGAGCTGGTGGTAATTGATAGCGCCAGTGAGACACACAGTGTCTTGGTGTTCCAGTATAAATCAACCATGTATGATCCTTAAGTACCAAGTTGCTGCAAGAAGCTATGAATGTTCCATCCCTGGAAGCATTCAAGTCCAGGTTGGATGGGACTTTGAGCAACCTGGTCTAGAGGGTGGCATCCCTGCTCGTGTCAGGGGAGTTGGAACTAGATTGTCCCTTCCAACCCAAACCATCCTGTGATTCTGTGTCCCATAACAGGATCTGCCACTTCCCTGCGTGCAGGTGTGCAGAGGAAGCAGGCACTCTGTGGTTACTTCACTGACATTGTGGCTGCTCCTGGCTGCTCCCACCTGCCCCCTGCATGGGCACAGCTCTGGTGGTGAGTCCCCTCAGTATGTGCTGAGGCAATATATCTCCCCTTGAGGCTTGATGCCTCTTCCACTGTGCCATTCGCTCTGGCAGGCTGAACACGCCTGTTTTAGCATCTGTTTAGCAGCTTCTCAGACAGAAAAAGCAACCTGCAATTGCATAAACAGTGATTAACTTTGGGCACCACTGACAGCATGGCTCCAGCGTATTGAAGCCTAGCCAGGCCAGTGTGCGGGGGCCAGTGGCAGGAATGGTGGTGGCACAGCCAGAGTGTTATGGTGCTCCTGGAAGGACAGTGTGGCCAGGAAATGTACCATCAAGAAGGCACGATGGGGATTTCTTGCAGGGGGAGGTGGATGAACCAAGGGGGAGGATGCTCTGTAGGCCTCCCTAGCAAGCCCAGGGAGGCTGGTGGCCATGGGCAGCGTTTGATAGCCCAAGGGAGGGATGTGGGGGGCTTGTTAGCCAAATTGCAGTCCCACAGGAGATGGCACGGCCAGGGATGTGCTGGGGCCAGAAATCCCCTTATGCCCAAGGACCAGCCCACCCCCAGCACACTGTGGCAGAGTGACTGCCTCAAGTCCCATAGCAAACACCAGAGTCAGCAGATCCTCAGGTACAGAAATGCCTTTATTTCTCCAGTAGGCTGGAAGGGAAACTGCAAGGACACAGGCTTTTTTTTCTCACTGCTTATTTACTTGCTTCACATCAATGTACAAACACCACTACCCTACGCTGTGTAGCATGGCTGCTGTTCCCTGGCTGTCTAGCACAGCATGCCCGTGCATTCCTGCTCTGCCATGCCCAGCTTCCCCCAGATTAACAGCAGATTGCATGAACCAGTGATTTTTGGCTCCTGGGCTTTGAAGCACTGTGTGCCCCCCAGCAACCTGCCCCTCACCCACTCAAGAGCAGAGCCTGCAGCAGGGATGCCAAGGGGGAAAACGCGACATGTGGGACCCCCCAGCTCCACCGCTGGAGCCTGCCAGGGTGGATACCGGCCGCACCTCAGAGGGGCCCCTGCATCCAGCGGCCTTGGGGGTACCCTGGGGATCCCCACCCTGAGGGCTGCAGTCCCATCTGTCCGCTCTCGCTGTGGCTGCCCCGGTCCCCCTCGGAGGACTGGCTGCTGTCGGTGCTCCCGAGGCCGGGGTAGGGGCCATGGGGGCCGCCGCCCGCCCCGCCGAGGCTGTAAAAGGCCCGCTCACGGACGTGGAGCTCGTCAGCCCGTTTCACCTGGTCCAGCTGCCGGCTGCGGCCTAGCGTCGCAATGGTGCCCGGCGTCCCAGACCCCAGCCTCCTACCATGCTGCCCAGGCAGGTGGCCACTCCTGGCCCCCGGCACTGCTGTCCTGCTCTCTCCGCCTTGCCCCTGTTCCCGGCCCTTGCCTGCTGTCATGCTGCCTGTGTCTTGCCCTGCCTGTGGAGTGGGGCTGGGCCCTGCTTTGGTGGCATGCGACCTGCCCCCAGCATCACCATCATAGCTGCCAGAACTTCTCTGGGTCCCGCTTGATGCCCAGCTGCTGGGTTTCCCACTTGGGGATGGTGCTTTGTCCATCCTGGGTGTCTTGTCCAGCCCCGCTCCCCCTGGACGGACCCTCATCCCTGCCCCGGGCCGTGCCTCCACACGGGGGAGTCGGGAGGTGGCTGTCCCCACCTCCCCACTCCCTCCTCTGCCCGGCACAGTGCTCGTGCCTGCCTTGTGGCTGCTGGCTGTCACCGACTGGGTGGTGCGGTCCTCCTCAGTAGTGGCCGGGCGGATGCTGACCCTCTTGGCTGAGACAGTGGCAGCAGTCTCCATGTCACCCCACTGGCGGGGGGTTGTGGTAGCCACACGGTCTGGCTTCCCCTTGGACCTCTGCCCCTCACCTCTTACCTCATCATCATCTTTTGTATGGATGCTGGCCACTGTGGGGCTGGTAATGTCACCACTAGTGACTCTCCAGGGGGCAGGGGTTACCAGTCCTCTATCAACACCAATGGTGGTTGCACCTTCTTCATCCTCTCCATTGAGACGGCCATCCCTGAGGCTGCTGGTGACACTGTCCCCACGGGTTGGGATGGCTGTGGTGGCCAGTCTTTCAGGCTGCCTGTGGGCAGGGATGCTGTCATCTTCACCACCACTGGGTGCTGCAGTAATGTCCAGCCTGGGGAGGGGGCTTCTGGTTCCCACAGAGGGGGTGCCGTCATCCTCACTACCCACTGTGACACCAGCCTGGGTGATTTCCTGCTCCCCCACATGGATGTTGGCCCTCCCAATGAAGATGTTGACCTCATCATCCTTGTCTGGAGAGACCTGGGTGAAGCCGATGGCCCTGTCTGTGCTGCCCAGGCTCCCATGGGTGATGGTGACACTGCCTGAATCGGGGACGTAAGCGTATTGATCCACACCTGCAGCATCCACTTGGACATCCTCCATCCTCTCAGTGACAGAGGACGAAGTGATGCCTCCTGTCCCTGTACCCTGCTTAACACCCTCCTGCCCTTGGCCAGAGACAGTGGCCTCCCTGCTGCCCTCATCCCCTGCCCCTCTGGTGGTAGGAGCCCTCCACCTCCCAGCAGTCACGGCTTCCTCCACTGGAACCACCCTGAGGGCACCGTTATTCTTATCCTCACTCCTGACACTGGACCTATTCTCCACCACAACCCCACTGGGGTGTTCACCCTGAGGAAGAATGGGAACACCGCCATCAACTTCCACCACCAGATCCAGATCGCCGCTGCCTTCTGAGCTGGATGGGGTGGGACCCATGCCACCGCCACTGCCACGCACTCATGTGCCAGTGCCAGGGCGAGTGCTGGGACCATCCCTGCTGATGCCTGGGGTGCTGCGGTTTTCAGGCTTGAGGACAATCCCATACTCGATTACTTCAGTGCTGCTGTTGTCACTGTTCTCTGGAGCTGTCCCAGCCTCTGGTGGCTCCTGCCTGGCATTGTCCTCATCCACCCGGTGGCTGGGGATGATATTCTGGTGGTCAGCCTCTTCTTTCTGTGCAGTACACACAAGGAAGAAGTCAGGATGATGGATGGCTGCTGGGGACACCACAGCCAGGCCAGGGTCCTGCAGTGTCCCCTGGCCACCTCCTCACCTTTATCTGTGTCTCGTTCCTCCGCGTTGAGAATGAGTAGACATATTTGAAAATGTAGAAGCCATGCTTGGCGTTGCAGCCCTTCAGAAGTATCTGGTAGGGAAAAAAATAACCAAAACCCACAACTTTCTTATTAATTGCATTGGCAGGAGTTTCCCTTTCTGTGTCTGGCACTGCAGTAGGGTCCCTCCAGTATCCACTGAGGCTCCAGGAAGTGGCAGAGGGATACATACCCGGTGCTGTCCCACACAGTTCCCAGCAGCTCTCCCTGGCAGCGGTGGTGGCACCTGTGGATAGCAAAACACAGGCAAGAGCTGAGGCATCAAACAGTGCCCCAGCATCCAGGCAGGTGCCAGTGCCCACTGCTGGCCACCCACCCTGCCCAATGTTCAGGGAAGGGTGGGAAAACTGCACTGATAAGCCAATAAATTCCCAGGCACTACCTGGGATACTGACTTAAAGACAGGAGTAGTAGAAAAGGCCAAATCCCCATTTCCAGGGTCCAAAAAGTGTTGTGAATTTTGCTACAGCATGATTGTATTGCATGCTAGATTTCTAGGTCTGCACATAACCTTTTCCTGGAGACTGCTGCAGAGGATTTTATGGCAGAGCATTTTTTTATATACAGTACCATTGCTCACAAAATAATGCTTCATCTTACTGCTTGGATTTTTCTGTGATTGGAGTCTGGAACTGGTTAACTGGTGGAGTTCCCCAGTGTTTACTATGCTACTGACCAGCAACCTCCATGTCCTCACGGACAGGTTTCTGTACATGCTTGCAGGCTTCCAGCTCTCCCTGATTATCCTGGCATCTTTTGGTGGGTATTGGTAAGTGCATCCCTCAGGGTTGGGGGACCTTCTGGTGGAAGCATCCTGTGAGCCCCACAAAGCCATTGCAGGCATTCCCTATGTGCCAGAGTGAGAGACAGCCCCATGGAGGTGAGTCCTCTTTGATTTCAGCAAAATTAGTCACTGAAATATCCCAAGCCCAGCTGAAGGAGCAGCCTTCACACCCCAAAGTATTGAATATTCCCAGGTTGTTTCATTGTTTGTGAACAGTATCAAAGGCCGGATTACAGCTCTGGTTACACAGCACAGTATTAGCTCCCTTCTGTGCCCCTATCTGAAAAGCAAATCTGTGCTGATTTATTGCCTTCCCCTGGGCTGCCCTGCTACAGACTGGGTTGTGAGAGCTTGCTCTGGGGGGGTAAAAGACATATGAGAGGGGACCAGGCCCATTGCTCAGGGAAGACAGGATTTCCCTCCTCCTTACCCTGACAAAAAAAGCAAACCTTTTCTAGGAAACTTTCACTCTAGCTGTGTATTTAGTACACTGAGCAACAGTTTTGCAGGACAAAAATGGCTGCTATTATATTCATCGTAGATTGCTGTGTTTTTAGTTACATCTCTCAAAATTTCACATTAGGAGAGCTGGAAAATAATTGCAGGCACCCCTCTGACCGCTGTTCCCCCCACAGGTAAGATGAGCATCCTTCCCACACTTGTGGGAAGCCCCTTCCTGTGGCTTGGCTCAGGCTATTTGCAAGCCAAAAGCACTGGCCAGATCCCAGACCCACGGAAATCCAGGGGAGGAGGTACAGCCACCCAGACGGACACTTATGCAGTGCCCTGATTGCTAAACTGAAGGGACATGCTCAGCCACCTCAGTGCTAACATATATTTTTCCTTCTGGGCTCACCTCTGCTGTTTGCCTTAATGCCCTCCCCAAGCACCAGAGGTGGTGTACACAACTACAACCCATGTTTTCCCTCTGCTGAAAGCATTCTGGGGTGGACCAGATAGTACATCCCACACTTGCAGCAGTATGCTGGGAACCCAGGAAAAGCCATACTCACAGGTGTGGCGAGGGCTGTGCTGAGCAGGCATAGGCACAGGCAGACGAGGGATGCTTGCATCTTGGGCTGCTCCTGGAAGCACAAAGTGAAGCATTGCTGTGTTGTCTTCCTGGGACTCGTGGTCCTCAATAATTCTGGTTAGCAGCAACCTAAAAGCTCCCGCTATCCCAAAGCTCCCATGGCAGCAGGGTTTTCCAGTGATCCCGGCTTTTCCCAGGCTTTGAGGCGGCCCTTGGCATTGTCCTGCCTCTCTGCATTCCTCTGAAGAAGGACTATGTGCACAGGGCACAGCCAGCAGCTCTGAGTGGGTGCTCTGCCACCGGCTATTAAAACTTCCTAACTCCCTCTGTCAAAGCAGCTTGGATAGATATTTTCGATAAATGATCCCCCAAAGTTGCTGCAAGCTAAGATGTTCATAAATTTGAATTAAGAAAGCAGCAGGATTTCACAGCACTCATAAATGGCAGGAGGCAATATCTCCATTGCCCAATAATTCTCATTTCACCCAACCACCCTTGCTTGGCCTTGGAGGTCCATCCCAGAGACTGTTTTCAGCCGTACCAGCAGTGCTACAGGAAACAGCAGAAGGAAATCCATGCACAAGGATCAGCAGTGCAAAGCAATGTAAGCTCAAGAGATGTTCACAGCCAAGGATCAGGATGTCCCCATCCCCACTTTGGCTTGCCCAGAGTGAAAGCAGAATCCCCACTCAGGGACAGCAGAGCTGAAGGGCTAGGAAGAGACAGGGCAGGAAGCTGGGTAAGAAGATTACCTTTTCTCGTCAGAGGCAGGTCCCTGTGGAGCCTGTGCCCACTTTACTGAAATTTAAAGTTGGCCCCGGGTGCACAGAGCCAATCAGCTCCTGCCCAGGGACATTTGTCAGCTCTGGCAGCACCCGCAGATAACCAGGGGGAGTAATTTCCAGCTAAAAATGTGTTTGTGGTAAAAGACAGCTATCAAATGTTCCACCTGGCTGGATAAACAGAAAGCAAAGTTTATAAATATCTGTTCTGAAGGCAAAATTGCCCGATGATTAGCACAGATCTTAGTGTGGCACATGTCCAGCTTGGTTATTGATAAGAGCATACAGTGGGTCTTGGCTTGCTTACTGTGACCAACAGGGGAAAGCTGGCAGAAACAGAAGGGCAATATCCAGAGCCAGGCCTGGTTCTGGCCCTTTGGCACAGAAGGGCAGAGTTGGCCAAGCTGAGAGCCACCATTATGCTGTGTCTTCTGACACTTGCTTTCTGGGGTTCAACCTCAACCCTCTGAGCTAAGTCTGTGCAATTGCAAAATAGAAGAGTGGCAAAAAAGCAAAAAAACCTCATGTATGTTTTTCCATGCACTGCTTGCACAGATCCCTTTGAGCCAAATTTCATTATGAAGAAGTGCTGCAAGGGTGTGCACGATGTACAAACTCCCCTTCTCCCCACCTCTACTTTTGGTGGCACTACTGGTCACCTACACCCTGGCCAAGAAGGATTCCCACTGCTGTGGCCAGCCTGGCTCAGGCACTCACTGTGGTGGTGGTGACAGCAGCTCCCATCCCACTCCCTACTCTGCCCTAACCCAAACCCTGGGAGCTGGCATGACTGCTGCATTATCACCAGATACACTTAAACCATCAGCATCCAGCCTCAAGCAGGAGTAGATCTTGCAGCCGGCAGGAAACTGACCCTTTCTCACCAGCCAGGGAGTGGCAGTCAGAAGCCACCCCACAGGGCAGCCTTGGCTCCTGGAGGTGAGCCTTTGCCAGATACCTGGAGGGCTGACGCACACAGGACTGGGCTACGCACCCTGTGGGAGCAGGACCTGGCCCCTGGCAGTGCCAGGGCCCTTTGCCCATGCCAGTTCCCTGACGTCTCTGGAGACCCCCTGGGGATGCGGATGATGGAACTCTCGTGTCTCCACACCAGCAATGAGTCCGTGCAGGGCTCCCCAGTGCCGTCATAGGGATTTGTTGCTGGGGGTGCCCACAGTGCAGGACACATCTCCTGCCTCCCCAGAAGCTGCAGCCTGGCTTTGACGTATGGATCAGTTTTGTACAATGGCAGTGACTTGCTGCTGCAGGAATAGACTAGTTCTGCAGTTGGACCTGCATCAGGAGCTGAACTCAGGTTTCCTTCCTAGGAGTGCAAGAGCAGTAGGGTACCTGCCATACATACCCACAGCAGGGTACTGTGCATGAAGGTCATCACTATTCCCATATGGTGTCATCTGCCTGGAACCAAGTGAGATTTGTTCTACCCCTAACCATAATGCAGATAACCAGTTGGCCAGGGACACAATTCTGTTGGGAAGTGACCTTGAGCAGGGATCCTGAGGACTCCCAGCCAGGCATCCCCATTGCTAATGGAGGAGAGGAGTGGATGCACCACTGTCACTGTGACAGCCATACCTTGCTCTGAGAATGAGGCTGTGGGACAAGAACATTTTGGGCTGCAGTACTGGTGTTGAAGACACACATTCAAGTTACCCAGCCTTGTACCCACATGCCTGGTGCAGGGATGAAGGGGATGAAGAAGCAAAGCCCTTATTACAGGGGTGTGCATCTACAGCTAGTGATGCATAGAAAGAGAAATTAGTGGTTTTACCCTTATTAACATTGCCTGGTGTGTGGTCAGGCACATTACCAAGGAATGGAAGATGTGGTAAATTATCACTGCTCACATACTGGAAATTCACATGAACTTTACATAAAATGTGGCTGCAATCCCACAGCAGTGTCCCTAAGAGCACCCTTTAATTTTTCAGAGGGGACTCTACAGAGGCTTTCCAAGTTAACCTTGCTGTTCCTCCCTCCTTTCATGTGCATCTGAGCTGGAATAACAAGATTCAGCCCTAAGCATCATGGGCAACCGTAGCCACTCAGCCCCTCACCAGGCGCTGTGCTGCCCTACTGACCCCAGAAAATTTGGCACCAAACCTTTTGTCACCAACAAGCTCACTTTAGTTGCTTTATTTAATTTCATTTCACTTTGCAAGATACCAAAAAAGACCCAAAAAACAAAACAAACAAAAAAACCCCAAAAAAACAAAAAACCCTGGGATGGAGCCAGTGCATATGGCAAGCTGCCTGGCATCCCCTCTGGCATGCAGTGGCTCCAGGGAGCCTTTGGATGCACCTTCCTGAGTAGCTGGGGCAGGCAGGGAGAGCACCAGGGTTTTCCCCCCTGTTTACTGGCTGTAGTAGTAATCCTGGCCATACACATCATATCCATGCCCTTTGTAGTAGCCGTACTCATCCTCGTAGGCCCGGTAGCTGTCCCCACGTGCATATTCATCCTGTTCCTCGTACCCACCCTCGGTGGTGCCCGCATCCCATCGGTTGTTGTCCCTGGCTGTTACATCGTACTCCCACAGCTCCCCAGCTGTGGTGGCATCTGTGGTGACATCTGTGGGTCCCCCGTCATCCATAGTGGTTGCCTGGGTCAGACCCTCTTTGTTGGTGGAGCTTGCAATGGTGGTGGCTTCAGTTTCCTCCTTCTCCTCCTCCTCCTCCTCTTCCTCTTCTTCTTCTTCCTCCTCTTCCTCCTCTTCCTCAGCTTCACCAGTGCCCTCCTCAGCCACCACAGTGCCATTGCCATTAGGTCCAATACCCTCTGTGGTATTTGTGCTTGTGCCATTGACACCATTCTCATTCTCATCTACTTCTTCCTCTTCTTCCTCCTCTTCTTCCTCATTCTCATCACTGTCTTCATTTTCAGAGTCTTCCCCCTTGCTGGCAGTCCTCTGCCTGATCCCTTTCAGGGTCCCTTGACAGCCCTTGCCCTTGCAGAGGAAAGACCACTCAATATTACTTGGATGTTAGGAGACTGCAGCTCCAAGTGGAAAGGGACAAGTATGGGCACAGCTGAGTATCCCCCCACACCTTGCATGGCAGGACTGTCTTTTTGGGGTACCCTTTCCAAACCCAAGTTAATGCCCAGAGCTTGGTCCAGCTATGGCTATTTCGACAGCAGCCCCCCAAGCAGAAACAGGGTGCAGGGCATCCCATGGGTGCAGGCAAACATGCAGTGAACAGCCCCCTTGAGCTCCCCAAACCACACCTGCTGGTATGTGACGTCTCCTCCCAGTGCACCCTGGCACTCTTCAGGGGCTGCTCCAGCAGGGTGTCCAGCTGCCTTGGTGCCAGCATAAAATGGCTCCTGCAGGGACAGGGACAGGACAGGGCAGGGGGTCAGCAGCTGGAGTGGAGGGCAGGCCTCTCAGCAGTGAGAGGGGTACAGAGCATCCACACACAGCATTTGGGCATTGATCCGAGTTCCCTGCTTTCCCATGGGACTTGTTCCAGGCTGAAATGGAGAAGCTGCAGCAGGGCAACTGGAACTGTGCAATCATGTTTTGCTTTGCAAAGCATGTAAAGGTTTTTTTCTGAAGTTCCCTCTCCCAGTTTCCCGTAAACAAAGAAAACCACAGGCACACTACATGTGGACACACTGCACGTCATGTGTGGATGGTCACTGAGAATGTGATGGCTCAAAGCCAGATGTGAGCCCAAACCCCACCAGCAATCAGCAATCAGCAATGCTTGGCCCCTGAGATCAGCAGCAGAGCAGGGCTCTCAGTGGTGTGCACGGCTGAAAAAAAGAATAACCCAAATGTAAACAGAGCCTGGAGCAGCCACTGAGGAACTGGTGGGGCAGTTCACCCAGTGCCCAGCCTGCAAGGTGGAGAAAATGAGCCCAGCCATGGCAGGGAGACCCGAGGTCAGTGTCATCACTGCCCTGGGCAATCCCTGCTGCTCGCACACCAAGACCAAGGCACCTATTCTGGCATTTTGGGCCACCTCAGACGGGTGCACCTGATGGCAGAGAAACTCCAGACTGCTCTTCTCTCCAACAGGAGATCCATCAAATTTCACAGTGCAGCCAGCTGTGCTAGTGGAAGCAATGCTCCCCATCCAGCAGTTAATATAACAGTGCTTTTCACATGCTTGTAACTGACCTTGGGACCTTTCAGCACAATTCCTCTCGCTGACCACCCTGCCAATGAGGGCACATCACTGCATGGGAACAGCCACTGCTCTGGTGTCCTCAAAATGAAAAGGGCAGACCTAAAGAGCAGCTACATTCCTGCATACCACTTAATTTCTTCCTGAGAAATGAAATTCCACCCTTTCTGCCCATCCCACTACTCAAATTTATCCCTAGAGATTGCAGTGGTAGGGGAGAAAAATAGGTAAAATTGGGAAAATTGCAGGGAGGTGCCAGGGCTGACACATGAGACACCCCATGCTATACCCCAAGCCCTGACAGGCCTCCAAAACGGGGTTTAAAACTAGATTCCCTGTCTGTCATTAAAAAAAACAAACAATAAAATACTTGATTAGGCCTGCCACACAGGTCTCTAAGCATACCAGATCCTTATTTCAAAGCACTTGTGTGCCTGAGACCACCGGATTATTTTTGAGTATTTGCAGCCCAATGAGACACAAAAGATCTTTGTAACCCCTCACATTTAAGTTTGGACCTGGGTGACTCTCACAACTACAAAAGTGCCCAAGCTCATACTGATTCAGCAGACAGGAGCAGCTTCACCATCTGACTGGTACAAATTTGACTTTCCCAATATAGCATCAGTTTGTTTCACTCCACAGACACACATGCAGAGCATAACTGGATTTTCCATAGGGATTTTCTCAGTGCTATAGGGGCAACAGACCCTGAGAGGGGAAGAAGGCAAGAAGAGTTCCTAACAGCATCTTCTTCCTTGTGTGAACCTCTCTGCTTCTGTCCTTTGGCCTGTCCTGCTTCTTTCTGAGGCACTGGAAATGAAGACCCAGAGAACTTGTCTCAGGGTTGTTTGGTGCAACCTCTACCCAGAAAGAAAAAAGAAAGCAAAAGGAAAAAATCAACAAAAAAAGAATAATATAAGCCCCAGAGTAGAAAATCCAGTTGTATCCAGAGTGCAAGTCTGTGGGTGGTCAGTGACCACAAATGCTTTGAGCAGAGACTACAAAACCAAAGAAAGTTCCCAAATTCCCGTATTTGTTTTGCAGGCTGTTGGTTTGCCATACTCACCCCATCTTCCTCCTCCTCCGAGTCATCCCCCTCTTCCTCAGATGAGTCACTGCCCTAAGAAGAGGGAAAACCAAGTTGTAGGCGGGTGGGTGGGTTCCCAGTGGTGTCATGAGTACAATGATCTGTGCCCAGGCCCACAAGCCATGCCAACAGGACACAGACCGTGCCCCCATCTCTTTTGGGTCAAAATCTCTGCATTTGGAGGGTGGCAAAGCAGCAGCAACCCCTTGGAAGCACCCACCTGGTACCGTCGCTGCGGGGGATACACATATCTGTACAGGTAATGGTGGCGCCGGCTCTTGAAAACCTACCGGGAGAAGGAGGGGGAAAATCCCATCAGTCTGGGGCCTTGGGTACAGGAGCCACCAAAATGTGCTCTTCCTCAAGATCAGCCCCGTGTGGGACTTGACACACGGGGTGGGGGAGACCCTACCGCGTTCTTTTCCGAGTCATCCAACTTGGGTCGCCACAGCCAGCTCTTGACCTGGGGGAAAGGGTGGGTTGGTACAAGCCCCACACCAGCCCCAGCAAGGTGGGGGGGGGATCCCCCCTCACTTGGCACTCACCGAGAAGGCACACGCCATCCCCACCAGGCAGACAAACACCAGGACTGTCCTCATGGCTGCTGTCTCTAGGAACACCGAAACATATTGAGGGCTTGCTTTTCAGCTCAAGAGCACCAACACCACTCCAAATCCACATGTCAGTGTCCACATGGGTGAGTGGGGAGAAGAAAGGCTGACCTCTAGTCACTTCTTAATGGGGTAACCCAACTCCTTTGTAGACCAAATTATTTCTATTCTTTTCTCTTTCTTTCTTTTTTTTTTCTTTTTTTTTTTTTAAGATCTTCCTCAATTTCTATGAATACATCTTGTTTTTTCCAGAAGCCACAAAATACCAGGAAAGCAAGTTTTACCATGTAGTAGACTCAAAGCTTTCCTGGAGCAGGACAACTTCTTCCTGCTTCCCCATTGCCTTTGAGGGAGGGGAGAAAGCCAAGCTCCACTGAAAATGCAACAGGAGCAGCTAGAAGCACTGCCTACTGTGATTGCTGTCCCATAGCTCCAAGACCTGCTTGGGCTTTACCCAGAGAGCAGTGTTCCTGGGAATTACACCGCAGACAGTTTAACCTCACTGAGGAAAAACAGGGAAGCAAATAATGGAAATAATTGGCATCTACAGCCTGCAATTGGCAAAGATAGCAGTGGCAAGGCACCAATGCAAAGAGCCCCCCACAGGCATAGCTGGAGGGGACTTGGCTCTGGGCGGTCTGAGCTAAACACCCAAAGCACCAAAACACAGCCTGCCCTCCTCCATCAAGGAGCAAGGAGTACACCCAATCATCCCAGCAGCACCTTAGCCTTCCCCCAGGGAACAATGCTCCCAGCATCCCCCTAGGTTCAGTCAGGCCCACTAATCTTCCTTTTTCCTACCCTTCCTCTGCCTAAACCCAGTATCAGCTGTGGTTGTAGGGAATTGTTATTACATTTATCTGTGCTTGAAGTTTCCTTATTTTTGCTTAACTCAGGCTAGAAAACAAGTGGCCTCAAGCTTCCCTGACCTTGTAGCGAGGCTCTGTGTGCTCATCTCCACCCAAGCACTTCATGAAGCCACAGACCCAGGAAAGGACTAAAAGCAGCACCCCGTCCTGCCAGCAAGCTGAGCCTCACCATCCCCCTGCAAGAAACAGACATCAATGTACAACCCAACTGGGAAAAGCAGCACCAAGCTTACCCTGCCCCAGCACCGAGAGCTACCCACGGAGTCAGCGGGCACAGATTTCCTCCTGCAGCTGCTGTGCTGGGATATAAGGTCTGGCTTTGCCCCCCCCAAGCCAGTCACCGCCCTACCCAGAGTGACGCCAGCCCTCCAGCATGCACCAAAAACCCTCCAAAACTTCAACGCTGGCAGATTTGGTGCACAAACATAGCACCCTGTGCTGCTGCCAAACCCAGCAAGGTTTGCACTGCACCGCTAAATTGAGGGTCTGGCCTCAGATGAGCGGCTGGGATGCCAAGGGTATAATAACACTCTGGGTTTTAATTAAAATAAATATTTGGAAATCTGTTCCTGGGGGGTATCCACCTCCCTTTTTGGGAAATTCTGTCACTGTTTTTTCAAGTAGACAAAAAGACTAACCTCAAAGGCCCGGCTCCATAGCCACTTGGGCAGGGCCATTAGACCAAAGAAAAAGCTAAATCCAAGCAAATCCCTCTCCAGGATGCCTGCAGAGGCCTTGGTAAGGGCAGAGAAAGAAAAGGGGACAGTGCTTGGGGACAGTGGGATGCTCTGCCTTATTAAATTCTCCAGTTGAGCTTATTTCTCCAGCTGGCAGCACTCACAGCCCCCAGGTCACAAACTTCATATATTCAGAGGGGAAAATCAGCACGCTGTTTTACAATGTGACAAATCCTCTGCTGTAGACTCAGATACAGGTGTCACCATTTGAGAGCCATTTCCACCACAGTGTTGCTACAAAATGCATTTCTGCTTTGTTTCTAATGCCCTGCAAACTACGCAGACCCGCACAGGGTCCAGTCCAGTCCCCTGCTCTCAAGAATCAGGCATAGCTCAGCTGAAATCTGCTTACGTCCCCAGCAAAGCAGAGTAACTGCTTGGGGCTGGGGAGAAAATGAAAAAGCCCCACCCACACGTGCGCTCAAATCACACTGGGGACCTTGATGGCAGGATACAGCGAGCGGATGCTGCCCCCGGCACCCACCTCTGCAGGGACATATTTTCTTCTTTACCTATATTTATCATTTCCTGCTTGGATTTCAGCCACCCAGCTCTCCAGTGCACCTCTGCTCCCTTTTTCCCAGATTTTTCTTACACTCCTCAGCAAAGGCCCCTAAGCTCCTGCACGTCTGAGCTGCAGCAGCTCAGGGAATGACTCCTCACCGAATGCAGCTTTGCTTCCCACAGTGGCAAGGAGACCTGTAATTCCCACTCGATGCTTTCAGCCCTACAGCCCTAGGAGAGGGAACAGAGGTGCTGAAAAATAAATGCCTTCAGGCAGGTCTGTAAAGGTCAGCTTAGCCAGTGGTAAAACTGTGGTTATTTAGGACAGAAAAATCTACTTTGCCATGAAAAATCTGAATGTTTCTTCTCAAAACTAGGGGCACAAACAGCCTCACCTACATGCAGGGGAGCCCAGCATTGACAGGTACATAATGGGGAGTTGATAATTGCTGATGGAACACTATGCACATTCCTTGTTTCTGTGGAGGGAGAGGTCCCCCATAGCCTCCCAAGGGTTTGGCACCCCTGGCAGCAGGACATGACACATGCTCACCATGCAGCCCCTGGACACAGCTGCCCCATGGGCTTCACTCTGTGAAGAGTCCTAATTATAAAGCAGGCCTGGAGCTGGTCGTGGCTTTCAGCTTATGCCTTGTGCCAGGAAAACCCACACACAAAAAAAAAAAAAAGAAAAAAGAAAAAAAAAAAAAAAGAAAAAAAAAAAGAAAAAAAAAGAAAAAAAAAGAAAAAAAAAGAAAAAAAAAAAAAGAAAAAAGAAAAGAAACCCCAGCCATTCAGTTTTTCGGTGCCAACGCAGCAGCTTCTGATATAGAGAGAGATCAGCATTGTGAGGATTCCCATGTCCCCCCATCTCCATGGGGCTGCAGCAGCTGGAGGGGCTGCCCTGCTGGGAGTAATGCAGGGCATTCTGGGCAGATATAGCCCTCCTTCCCATTGTCCCCTGTTGTCCTAAGCTGCCTGGCTTATTAAAGCAGTGAGCAGGCACCCGACTTTGAGCCTAAAATTTCATCAGGGCTTGGGAACAGAGAGTCCTGGTGGGAGGCAATTTTTAATGTAATTAAAGGGCTTCTGCTCCAGGCAGCTTTAAAAAAAAGGTAAAACTGACTATAAAAACACATATTTCACCCAAGATCCCTAAAAAGCACCAGGATAATTAATGTGTGCCCAAGTGCCTTGTGCAGCCAGCACCTATGTTTAGCTCCTGGAGCGGGTGCTGCCCGGGTAGGCCCTGAGGACCAGCAACCTCATTGACACCATGGCAGGAGATCAGCAGGGAACTCAGCCAGCATATCCAAAACGTTTCTATTTGAAATTTATTTTTTATTATTACCTTAAAAAGCATCACATGGCAAGCTTGGAGCATTGGTCTTGCTCTCTTAATGCTTTTGCAAGAATTCTGTCTCTCCAAGGCAGCAGGGCTTGGAGCGATCACCCCTTTGTTTGAAAGGAATCTGTTATTAAAAGAAATTACAGGCTTTGAAATCTTCATGAAAATGATCTCACCTTGCTGGAAACAAAACATAGAACAGCATAACTGCCTCCAAAGGATGGGGTTTTAACCAACATGGTCTAGTGGAAGGTGGGGTTTGCACCAGCCACTGGCTGCAGCTTTGTGCTGCAGCTTGCACCCACTGAGGGTACCCTGTATGTTTTGGGTGTACTTGCCTGAGCCCCTGGGGACCTCAGGGTCAGAGTGTCCCTGTCTGGCTCAGGCTGACATGGCTCCTAAGTCCAAATTTAGTTATTATTTTTGCAGGGCAGTAAATGAGCAGAGCAGAGTGCTTCTCTGAGCGCACTGCGGGGCTGAGGCCACACTGTCTTATTTCCATGCCCTGGAGCTATTCTGAAAGGAAACCTCAGGGCCAAAAATAAGTAAAGAAAACAAAACCAGAAGGACACTTTGAGCATGGTGGGAAGAGACCAAGGTGCTGCTGCAGCCAGGGAAAGGAGCACCCCTGCCATGCAGCTCAGCAGCCAGGGCACCCCTAAAACCTGTATAGGCATTACCTAAGGCAGAGCTTGCCCTGGCTTCCACCTCTCCCCACATGTTGTCAGGGACAGGACTGTGTGTGCCACAGTCACCAGCTGGGGAGAGAGCTGATGAGCAAGAAGAGGGAGTGACAGCGTAAGAAAAAGGAATGTCCTTCTTTACCTCTCAGAGCACAAACACAAATGCAAACGAGCATCAGCTGCACGCACAGCTTATTATTCTTTTGCCAACATTAAATTTTAGAATAAAAGTGTGAGGGCAGAATATCTAAGATGCACCTTGTGTCAGCCTCCATTATCAGTACACAACCTTTATATTTTGGCCCTCTGCAACTCAACGTTTCATATGATTTTCCTTTTTCTCTGAGGAGAAACCAGAAAAAGGAAATTAATTATATTTACATGCCTGGCAAAATGTGGGCCAGGAGTAGCTCTGTAATGTCAGCACTTTGAAGCACTCTGAGCTCTGGGAACAAAACCCAGCAAATCACTGAGGCTAAGTTGTAGCATTATCACAGATCCCAGACTCAACACCATGCAGACCCTCACATGTTTGAGCAACATCTGTATATTGGATAGCCTCAGTTTGTTTGTTTATTTTTCCTTTTTTTCAGGAACAAGAAACACCTCATCAGCCAGAGTAAGTTACCATGTCTGGTCGCCCCACCCGTCTCTGCCTCCATCCACTTGTGAGAGCTCTCAAACACATCCTCACAAGAAAAAGCCAAATTAAACCCCCCCCCCCCCCCCCCCCCAAAAGGCCTTATTTTCAGGATGCAAGCAAGAAGATAGCCTGTGTTCATTGCAGAAATAATGACCACAGAGCCTGCATACCCAGCTCAGGAACTGAGCTCTCTAACCAAGGTAAATCAGTGTCCATCTGGATGGTGTGGAGCCACACTGCTTCTGTGCTGCACTGGTGATGGCTGCCTATCTCCCTGACACAGCACACACTGCTCTAACTTGGTAAAACCCCAGAGTCTGGGATTAAAAAGGCCCCCCTTGCAGCAGAATCAGAGTGTGCTGCTTGTGTAAGCAGGAACTGCTGCACTTGCACTAGTTACTTGTTACTGCGTACACCCATGAGTTGCAGAAGAGTGATATATGTATCCACATATAATAGAATCACAGAATGCTTTGGATTGGAAGGGATCTTAAATCTCATCAAGTCTGAATCCCCTACCATGGGCAGGGACACCTCCCACTAGACCAGGTTGCTCAGTACCCCATCCAAACTGGCCTAAATACATAGAGTATTGCGATTTTAAGAGACACAGGACCACTGGGTGACGTCTTGAAGCATGATTTATTATTCTTCTTCTACATTCTCATGAAGGAGTGAGAACATCTTTACCATGTTTGCTAGATGTCAGTGGTCACAAGACCACGGGCTACAAGGTCTCTTGAAGGTTAATTAGCCAATAAACTGCCACAAAGAATGTTTCTGCTTTCACACCAATAGTTGATTATTTTGTCTAACATGTCTTTGCTGCAGTGTGGAATCTCTTAACTAATTAGATAATATAATCATATAATGACAAACAAAACTATTTGCTATGCTTTAAAACTTCTTATTACCTTTATAACTACTTCAATATCTTAACTTTAAAACCTTAAAACTTTCCACTGCCTAGCTTAATGTCTTTCTATTTAACTACAAACTCATATTCTTTGCTTATTTCTTCTAGATTCAGAACCCTTTGACAAGGTCTCAGGTCAAACCCTGTATTCATTTCTGTGTTTGAGCCTGCATGCACAAGATTTTGAGAATTTTCTATCCTTGGAATTCCCACAATAGAGAAGTATGTATCTTCTGCAAAAAGTACCTGAACATTCAGGCACTCATTTCAGTTTTTTAAAAGGTGGCTTTGGAAGTTTGCACACTGTCATGAAACTACTTTTTTACTCTGCAGGTGAAACAACATCAGGTCTAGGACAAAAAGGGCAAGTGTTGCTGAACCTGTCTCCCAGGTGCAGGTTCAGCCCCTGTGTTCAGTAACCTGATGCCTTCTGCCAAAATACAACAGCTCTTTTGCAGCTTTCCATTTCAGGGTGTGAAAAGGGGGAAAAAAACTGAACTGCAAACCACTTGCTCTCTCTGCAGCTTTAAGGTTTCTATCATGCGTTTGGGGGATGCAGTACAGGTGGATGCTAACACTTGCATTTTACTTGTACCATCCTGTGCTGTCCAGCTCCTTGGGGCAGTGCTGGGGATTCCACAAAACTCTCAGGACATGGCTGAGCTAGGGATAGGAAAGTTATTTGCCATCAAAGTGCATGGCAGTAAAGGGAGCTGGAAGAAAAGTTTCCTTTGAGCATTCAAAAGGTTTGTAACATTCTGGGGTTTCACTGAGGTCAAATGCTGTTTTCCCATGTCTGGGATATTTCTTTTGTTGAGATTGATGGCCTCGGTGATACCGTCAGAGGTTTTACTTCCCCGTTGAAAAGGGCAGAGAAATGCAATCAAACTCTCTTGGCCCCACTGTGTGCTTGGAGAGGAGTGGTTCCCATCACAGAATTCCATCACAGGGGGCACAGAAGAGACAATCCTATCAGACCTGAAGAGAGCCTACAAGAAAGAGGAAGAGAAATTTCTTACAAGGACATGTAGTAGTAACAAGATAAGCGGGGGGATGACTTCAAACTGAGAGAGAGAAGGTTTAGATTCAATACTAGGAAGAAATTCTCTGCTATGAGGGTGGTGAGGCACTGGAACAGGTTGCCCAGAGAAGTAGTAAGTGCCCCGTCCCTGGAAATGTTCAAGACCAGGGTGGATGGGGCTCCGAGAAACCTGGTCTAGTGTCCCTGCCCATGGCAGGGGGGTTGGATTGAGATGGTGTTTAAGACCTCTTCCAACCAAGACTATTCTGTGATTCTATTATTGTTTCTTCCACAGATATTCCCATTTTGCTAAAGACAAACACAGGCCAAGGAAAAGCCCTACAGCCAGCTGTGGAACTCAGATCACCATGGGAAACCCAAGATATTTTTCTGCACGGTCAAAAAAGCCACTGCTGGATGGAGAGGTGGTCTGCAAGTGCAGGGTTCTGTCTGCTTCCCTCATCAAATCTAGGAAAATAATGGGGTTGAATAAGCACAGCTTGTGTGCCGTGGCTGCCCCAAGTTCAGCTGCACAGCCAGGCTCAGCACTGCTGCCTCCCACCACTTCAGCCACACCAGCTACTTATTAAAAATAGAATTTTCTTCTTGGAAAGGACAAAAAAAAGCCAACACAAGAAACCTTTCTTTTAAGATGATGCAAACTCTTGTTTTCAAAAACCCAGATGGATCCAAAAATACCTGCTTTAAACCCCAATGCTGATTTCTGGGTAAATCACTACATTTGGCTCTGGAGGCCACCCCCAATACACAAAGAATGTCGTGTGGGTGGATAATAAAAGCATACACTGACGTGGACATTTTTTATCCCTGCCTAACCCGTTGGGAAAACTGCCCCTGACAACTTCATCACATAATCATCCTGAAACTGGAGGCAGGAACCTCTAGAGCCTGTGGCTGACCTTCCCAGCTGCTTGTCCTGCCAGCCCAGCAGCAGAGAGCAGGAGTTTTCCCCTCTGATGCTCACACTGCACAGACATATGGCACAAAGACCAAATACACGAACTCCTAAAAATGCCTTAGAATCCTCCAAGAGAACATCTTTTGGTCACACTCCCTCTGTCCATCCAAAACCTCACCCTGTGAAGTCCTGCCGATCATCAAGCCCTTCCAGACGTCAAGCAGGGTGGGCCGGCTCATACATGGATGAACAGCATTTGATAGGGATAGTGCAATGCCACCAAGTGTCTCCCAAAACCTTGCTAATGTCCTTGTCAGGTTCTGGGCACATCCCTGAATGGGCCCAACACAAGCAGCTCCCTCCGTGAGGCCAAGCAGGAGATTTTCCCGAGAAGGGCAATGACCAGGAGGGATGGTCCCATGGGAAGCTGTCCCGGCAGGACCGGCAGGCGGCAGTCAGCTCTGGCACCGGCTCCCTGGCTTTTGGGGAGCAGCCAGCCAGCAGGAGGCAAGTGTTGGATGTTGCTGGCCAGGATCCTAGTGCAGTGGCAGCACATCTTCGGGAAGGCACGTGAAGGGGACCCACGTGTGGAGCAGCACAGCCGAATACCCTGGGCCCTGCCTGCAAGGCACTCGTGCTCACACTAAACCCATTTTTTCTCTCTATGCACGGAATGAGGAGGACGGGGCACGCAGTCCCCTGCCCAGCTGTGCCAGGCTGCTGTGCACTCCGGCACCACTCCCACAAGGATGAGGATGGACACAGGGTCATGCACATATTTGCAAGAAGCCTTTCGCCCCAACCCTGAAACGTCTCGACCGTCCTTCTCGTATGCTGGGCTCACTGCAGAGCTGCACTCCTCTTCCTGGAGGGATCCGAAAAAACCTGCTCCATCCCCACCCCCACCAGCTATCGCTGCGCAGGCATCACCTCCGATGTCCCCAGGTGTGTGACCCAGCCCCGGGACACAGGAGGCACCGGGACTTGGCCGCTGCCTGAGCAGCAGCGCCGCTTGCTGGTCCCGGGAGAGCTCCCAGCCCTGCTCGCCCCGCAGGAGCAAACACATCATTACTACAACCTTAAACCACAGCCACACGGATGTGTCTCGGGCCTTTTGGCTGCAGCCAAACCCACGCTTGCTGTCTTTCACCCCAGTGGTGGGGCTGCACTACAGAATTCTGGTGCCCATGACCCTGACAGGCATCACTGCCAACACAGCATCCCCAACTATTCACACAACTGATGAGAGGGGTCCAAAATTAAGGGCCAGGTCACAGCTGAGGTATTCACAGTGAAGTTGGGGATGAAGGGTCAGGAAAGAGGCTCATTCCAAAGGCAGTAGCATTTGGAAGCCACAAGTTTCAGAGCTGATCTCATACAGAAGCAAAAAATTAAAATTAAAGATTAAAAATTAAAATAAAAAAATTAAAACACAATTTCCAAAAAACCACAAAAAACGGGAATTGTTCAGCTCTCAGCCTCCACAGTGGTGGAAACAGGCTGCAGATTAAGAGTGGTTCTACTATAAATAGCAGAAAAATATTTCATTTTTTTATTTGTTCATGGATTTGGTATTGCAGTGTTCAGCAGTGACACCCCTGAGACTGGACAGCTGAAGAGAATGTACCCACCCACCCTGACACCTTGGGCACTGTCCTGTGCAGAGCCATAACATCATGCTGTAAAACTGCACAGTGACACAACAGCCCAAGGCTTTATCTGTCAACATTGTGCTTGTCCTGCACACATG
Source organism: Cyanistes caeruleus (assembly GCF_971803275.1). Classification (NCBI taxonomy): domain Eukaryota; kingdom Metazoa; phylum Chordata; class Aves; order Passeriformes; family Paridae; genus Cyanistes; species Cyanistes caeruleus. The sequence goes on from NC_141705.1 coordinate 60,250,885, forward strand.
AACAAGGAAGAGGGTCTGGGTGGGATTTAGAATAATGTGATTTTAAGTAACGTGTTGTTTACTTGCTGATAGGAGGAAAAAAACCAACCAAATGTCCACAGAGTAAAGCAAGGTTTACTCATGATAACCTTCTCACTACTCACCTGCATCTTTGCTGCAGGGAAGCTGGTACCAGGGAGCACCATGGGTGCATAGAGCCAGTGGCCCAGAGAGTCCTCATGCCCTAGGACATCTTTCCAGCACCTCAGGAAGAGCAGCACAACTCCTGCTCACATTGCAGGAGGTGATGGCCCTAATAAAGCAGAGCCCCAGGCCCAGCTCACTGGGGTCATCAGCCAGATTTTCCACCTTACTGTGGATTTGCCAAGGGGCAGGGGTGGCCTGGAAATAAGGGGGTGGGAACACTTTTCCTTTCCCCCTCCTCCAGCATGCTGTGGCTCCCCACGCAAGTATCCCGCCCTTTGGTTCCCGCTCCTTCTGGTCCAGCCCCAAATTGCAGACCCTGACACACCCAGGAGAAAAAAACCAGCAACACCTCAAACCACACTACAGTAGAGTTTGGTGGTTTTAATGGTGATTAAATAAATCAACAGGGTACATTTCAGCTTTGAAATACAAGTGCAAAAAGGATACAGTATAATGTTTTCTGTACATTTCTTACAAAATAATAAAAATATTACATACATCCCATCCTGAAGTGGTACTTCATACCCTGCTGTGCCCATGCACCACCTGTGCTCACCAGCTGTAGCTTTTCCTTTTTATGTGCTGGACATTGAGTTAATGGAAAGCTCCAGCTGGAGTCTGGGCAGATGTGTTTAGAGCAGTGGTAGGTAAACACGAGGGGTGAACACAGGGACCTTTCTGCCCATCATGCCCAGGAGTGACAAGTCCCTGGGGGCTTGTGGGCAGCATCACCCTGCTGGCATTCACAGCTCACAGCTGCTCTCCAGATTGATAGAGAAAATGCCTTTTCTTGCTGTGGTTTGGCATTTCCCCTGTGCCTGGCAACCCCTTCACTCCCTCTGTAGTGTGCCCAGGCTTAGCCCTGGCGAACCTGACTCCATTTTAACCACAGCATCTTCTTGAGAAGAAGTCAACCAGGCTATATGGCTAATAAATTACCCCCTCTCCCCCCACACACCCCCCACCCTGCTGAGGCCATGGGGCACAGGTCAGTACCCATCCTGGCAGTCATTGTCATCATAGTCAGCAGCAGGTCTGTGGCGGAGGGCATCCAGCCGCCGCTTGCGGCCCCTGCTCTCCAGGCTCTGCAGGGAGCTGTCATCCCCGTGGCTGCTGGACTCATGGGTGGCATCCTCCTGGGAGTGGCTCTCCACGTCATCATCATCTTCCTGGGACTCGCTGTTGTCGCTCTCTGTGGACCTGCTGTCCTCAACTGTGTTGTCCTCTGGGCTGCTGTCATCCTCTGGGGACTCTGGGCTCTCAGCTGATGTGCTTGGCACAGAGTCATTCTCATCCTCTGACTCCTCCACAGTGTCCTCTGAGGACTGGCTCTGGTCATCATCATCTTCCCTGGACTTGCTCTGTTCACCCTCTTCTTCCCTGGACGCACTGTCAGGTGTGGACAGCACACTCCTGTCCTCAGCAGAATCCCAGTCGTCCTGCCCTTCCCAGGTCTGGCTATTGCTGTGCTCATTCAAGGTTCTCACCAGCTCTGGGGTCTCCCTTGGCTCTTCATCTGACTGTTCATCAGTGCCCTCGCTGGTCTCCTCCTCTCTGGATGTGCTGTCATCCTCATCCCCCCTGGAGTGGCTGGAGCTTTTTTCCTCTGACTGACTGTCAACAGACTCTTCTGACTGACTGTTGTCTTCCACGGATGGGCTGTCTTCTCCAGAGTCACCATCCTCCACCTCGGGGGACCTGCTGTCACCCTCCTCCCAGCGGTGGGATCCAGCCCACTGGACACTCTCCCAGCTGTTCCCCAGGGCATGGGGGCCACTGTGGCGTATCCTGTAGCTGCTGCCTGGGCCATCAAAGACAGAGGGATCATCGCCCTGCATGGCTTCATCCTGGAAGTCATAGCTCTCCTCCTCCTGGCTGCTGCTGCTGGCCCCTCCGTGCCTGTAAGTGCGCCCAAAGCTGTAGTTCCTGTAGCGCCGGTGGTCTGCCCCGATGCTCTCACTGCTGCTGCTGCTGCTGCTCTCACCGTGCCCCCCACCAGCCCCGACATCCCCACGGTCAGTGTCGTGCTCGTGCTCCCCTGCCCCATCAGCACCAGCCACGTAGGTAGGGCCTTCACCCCTTTCCTCTTCCCCATTGGCATCGAAGGTGTCGTCCCCACTGTCATCCTCCTCGTCCAGGAACCCACCGCCATGGGAGGGAAACCCATTGGCTCTGGCGCTGTAGTGCTCTCCATTGTCACCATTATCAGCGTCACGTGCATCCACGTCCTGTGGAGGTGACAAATAGATGAATGCAAAGCCAGTCACAGCCTTGACCAATGACAGGTTGGGGCCAAGGGAGCTTTCCTGGCTTTCCTCTCCACTCACTCACTCACCAGGAAACCAAGGTCGTTTCCATTGTGGGTGCCCATGTCCTCGTGGTCCACCTGGTTCATGTGCTGAACCTGCCCAACTCGACTTCCCACGTCTTGGCCACTGAGCTCACCCAGCTCCTCATCCATGGCATTCTCACCCATCAGCTCCCTGGCAAGGACATTTTCCCCTGTCTCTGGACTGGCAGGAGGATGTCTGCCATCTCCGCCATCTAGGTGGTTACCCAGCTTGCCGATATAATCTTCATTTGGGGTACCCTGGAGGCAAAACATGACACAGTGCTTTTGATTTATTAAATACCAACCACAACACATTTACTGCTGCTGCTGCAGGATCTCACTCCCAAGCCATGCAAGAGCTCAAGCCTTTTTTATTTCTTGCACCTCAGCCCTTTAGTTATTTCTGCGGATATGAAATAAAATGGTAGTCACCAACAAAAGGGCAGCTCAGAAAAGCCCAAGCTGGGCTAGTTCAGAGCACAGAAACTCCTTTTTCAGGGCCAGCACAGCAAAAGGTGTCAGGTGAACTGGGAACTTTCTCAGGGAGGCAAGTCAAAACAGGGTGAAACCAACCCAGCTTAAAAAGATGGGCAGATGGGCAAAGCTCAAAGACCCACAGAAGCAGGAAATCCCCCCCATGTTGCTGGTCGTAGGATGCCTGCCCAGGGCTGGCTACCCATCCCAGACTTGCCCCCTGAGGGACTGCTACCTCTGAGCGGCACCTGTGGCTTACCTTCTGCAGGGTGCTGGAGTGGGTGGGTTCACGGCCAGGCACCTAAACATATCCAGGAGACATTTGATCAGTGATCAGGGTGCTTTGTCTGGGTAAAACCAAGGGGTTTGGAGTGGGAGTGTCAGTCCAGGGGGTACTTACAGGGTGAGCACAGGCCACGGCCCAGAGGAGCAGCACCAGGAATGCAGCCCTCATGTCAGTCATGGTCCCTGCGGCTGCAACAGGGAATGAAATATTTGCAGGCTAGAGCAAAGCCTTTGCATGTTTCTCTGGCTGGAACTTGGCCCCACAAAGCCCTCCCAAATCACAGTACTCAGCCTGGCATGTCATTAAACAAGCCAGGGATTTGTACTTGTGCCACCTCCTGGCACTTCCTATGCAGAAACCTCCCTTTTGTTTGGGATTTGAAATACCCAGCCATGTACTCGCAGATTTTTTGTCTAAGCATCATTAAAGAGCAGGAAAATTCTCCTGAGTTTCCTGTTCCCAGCCAGTCACCACCTAGCTGAGCTCAGTGGTTGTGACAGGAGCTTGTACCTCATGGGCAGCACTGTGAGACCATGGGCTGCAGAGCTGCACCTCTCACCTGGAATGGTCCCCACAGCTATATAAAATCTCCCACCATTCCAAAGTGGAGCATCCCAATGAGATAACCCCACAGAGAGCTGCATCTCCAGAGCCCTCTGGGTGGGCACCCCAGCAGCACTGCTATCTGGCAGGCAGATAAAGCAACTTTCTTCCAGCTCTGCTCTCATTTTCCAAGCATTTTCTTTAAGTAGCCCAGAACCTCATCCCTATGGGATACACTAACCACGCTGAACATCACCCTGCACCCAAAACACACTGGAACACGCACATTCTGATTTCTTCCCTGACAAAGCAACACCTACATCCCAGCTGATGAGCCTCCTGCTTTAAACCTTGTGAGGAAATTTTCAACCCCTGTTCCCAAATGCTGCCATTTTCCCTCCAGACAATGCCAGATCAATCCAAAGAAGCCAAGACCTTTACCTCAAGGTGTGATGCAAGCCCCTGTCTCCCGTGGTGCTGGAGATGGGATGAGCTGTGTGCCTGTGTTGGAATGCTCCAGTCTGTGTGTCCCAGGGTGGCCAGGCAGGCATTTAACCACTGGGCAGTGCCAGCCCCGGGCTGGGGGCAGCCAATGGCACCGCTGGGCAGCGCTGCTGGGCCTGGAGGTGTCACCAGGAACTGGCCTCCCACGCTTCCTCTGGCCTCCACCAGGACGCTGGCCCTAAGAAAAGCTCCTTGTGGTTGTGGGATGACGAGACAGGCTGGCAGTTAATGACGGACTGTGCTGGCCCTGTATTTTGACTGCTAAATTTATCCCATTCACACACTTCCTGCCATGACACAGGCAAACAACTACAGTGTCAGCCATGCCGAGCACTGGACCCCATCCCAGGGATGGCATCTTGTGAGCAGAGTTTGTCCTGTGCCATGGGCCAGGGTGCTGAAACCCACAGGGACCATTTCCCTGGCAGATCTCAGCCTTGTCCTGTACCTTGGGGCAGAAGCACAAAACCACCCTAGAAAGAGAGTACTCGTCTTATTTTCATGCTCACACAGGCACTCATGCCAGGAAGAAGGAAAATACTAAATGGAGGTGTATAGGGAGCATCCTACACTCTGCACCAAGTGTAGCATTCCAGTGCTCCTTCCAGCTGCTGGACAGGGAGAGGATGAAACCTCTGCTCTGGAAAACTCAGGCCACAATATATGCCATGGACAGGGCTGCAGCTTTGCTGGCATTCACAGGAGATGCTGGCACTGTGAAATAAATGACTGAAAGGAACTTGGGCAGAGTCAGGTTTAAGACAGGCCTCTGTAAACTGCAGGTTATCTGAATTTGCTCAGGCTGTAGAAAACAGCATCCAGATGGCATGCCTCATTCTGGTCAGAGCACCTTGTGAAACCAGACATGTCAGTCTGCTGCTGGGTGTAATTTCATCCTCATAATTTCCTGCTATTCCCCTCCCATTACCAGCACACAGTCCATGTGTGTCTGTCCTGTGAGGACTGCAAGGTGCTGAATGTGATGGGCATAATTTTCTCCTTCCTCCTGCCCCCCATGCAGGGAGGCCCCAGTGCACTGTGGCCCCACTGCTTTCCTCACAGCCCTTGGCCTCAAGACGGTCACCATCAAGCCACTCACTCTTGTGCCCATATCTCCAGCAGATGTTTTCCCTCTTCTTCCCCACCTTATTCCTACCATAGATACTGTGGGATGTATTTTCCTTTTGACCTGTGTCAAAATTATACCCCTGTCCCCAGCCAGATATGAGTTCATGTTGCCAACCTTTTTTAGGCACTTCCAACAATTACTATGTTTCGTTGTTTGTTTTTTTTGTGATGTCAAACCAGCATTTATATCAGCCCTCAAAGAAGATCTGGTGCTGCCTCATGGCCAGGACCTGTGGTGCAAGAAGGAGATAAACACCCAGCTCTGCATGCCTGTCTCTTATAACACAGGTCACCCATTGCCCCACCAGCCACCACACCAAGGTCACTTCACTCCTTTCCACTGGCCCTGGAACATGCACAGCACCAGCACATCCAACAGTGATCACTGACAGCACCCCAACCTGACCCATATTCCTGTAATCTCCAATAGCCCTGGGTCCATTGATGAGGTCTGTCCCCCAGATCCCTTCCAGAGACCGTCCTACAGCATTAGGCAAATTGCCCAAGCAGATCTGCCTGTGTTTTGCAAGGAAATTAAACCCCAGCCCACATATTGCAACCTTACAGATAACCTTATAAAGAAAAAATAATATTAAGGATTATTGTTGTTACATCAGGGATGAGAAATCGATTGAGGGAGAAGCAGCTATCTATTGGATGTTTTAAATGCCACTGAGCATTTCCCCCAAGACCTACCCTACCCTGATGCTCAGTCCCTGGAAGGAAGGTGGGGGAAGCCTGGCCAGGCTAAAACTGGCACCCTCAGACTACCAGGGAGGATGTGGCCAAGTCAGAAATGAGAAGACTGGCAGGGCTGGTAAGATGCAGAAATATCTCTTCTCTGACAGTCTGGACTGTGTGGTCTTCATAAGAACAGAGGAAAGAAATGATTGCAGACAGCAGGAGGGATAAGAGACACCAAAGCCAAAAGAAAGCTGGCACTACGGACAGTCAGATAGTGGAGGAATAACATAACATAACAGCTGCACTCCTCCTTGACTGAGAAAACTCAGCATCAAAAACTCAAGAAATAAATAATGTTCAAAAAACCACTGTTCCTTCTGTTTTTGTTTTTTTCCAGTCCAGGGCATTTTAATAATATTAATGTTGCTGGTGCACATCTCTCCTGAGTAGACCTAAGGGTTTTGATAGCAGCATTAAAAGGAAAAAGATCATTGAATGAACAAGAGAAGGGGAGACTAGGATGAGAGCAGGACCCAAGGCAGATGTCCTCAGTGCTCAGCCAAACACTCAGCACCAGCTCCTACCTTATGGTCAGATCCAAATCCCTTTCCCTCACACTTTCTGGTGACAGGTGTTATAACGCAGTTTCATTTTGTTACCTGAGTAAATATTGCTTGCATTTCACAGCATTAACATGACACATAGCCCAGTAGCTAATGATGACATTTTAATTGTTTGAAGTCAGCACTGATATTCCAACTCCTTCTGGGAATAATCCTTGAAGCTACAAATTCTGTGATATGGAAATACCAGTGTGTTTGTCACAGCATGGAGGTGTGCACAGGTTTGGTTTCTGCTAAGCCTCTAAAATTTGCTACTTCTTGCTGGAAAAAAACATCTCACAGGAGCCTGAGTCCAGGGGTCCTGAAACACATACACACACACACAGGGCACCTGCTAATGCTCAATACCAACAGCCCTCTCTCCTGACAGCACAGGAGTAGGATCATTATCCCACTATTGCATGTCCACCATGGAGTTTCCTCTATAGTCAGAGAAAACAGGCACTATTAAGGCACCAGTCATTTGCCCTATTTCAGGCACCTATTTCAGACATCACAGTCTGTTTGAAGTCTCTGTGACTCTGTCAGAAGGAGGTGCCAACCTTATCCTACTCACAAGATTCAGCATGTCCTTTCCAAAACCTATGCAAGACAAGCTCCCAAAATCCATTATTTCCCACCTCCCATGCCAGCCCTACACTCTATTTACATTTATTTCTAACATTTTTCTGCCATCCTACTCTGAGCAATGATCCCCAGCAAAATCAGCACATCGCCCCGATGGTCTGTTGGGACAAAGGCTCACGGGTGTTGTACCTGCTCTGTGCCACTTTTGCCAAAGCAAAGCACATGGAGAAGTAACTGCTAGCTACATCATGCCCACTGAAGCTGGAGCTCATGGCTGGACAGGTGCTTCCCTGCCAGATGTGTGTGACTGGATTGTCAGGTCCTATAAATCCATATTCATCTGTCAGCTTGGCTGAATTCACTAATTTAAGGCTGTGACTTCATCAGATGTGGATGTCTCATTTCTGCCTGCCCACTGTCAGATCCAACACATCTTCCTGCACACAGGCACTACTGCATCTTGCTGCCCTCAGTCAAAATAAGGGCAGGGACAGATGCTCAGCTCTGCTTCATAGCAGGGACTGGTGTTGACAATGCTGGCACAGCTATCAGGTAGCTCCAGTGCCACTGGGCTGTCAATAGCTCAGCACTGACAGCAGTAATCATAGAAACACTAGTGGGTAATTACAGCTCCTTCATCTTATTCAGAGTACAATATATTATACAATTACTTCCTGCATACAGTTCAGCCCCTTGGGAGGTGGGAGCAGTAAGTATATGTCGATCACAAGCTGCAAGTGGAACAATAACACAGCCTTAATGTGTGAAGCTCTCTGCAGCTTTCACCCTGTGCTTCCTTCCATCCAACTGGAATTGCAGAGATCTGGAAAGGAGCATGGTGTCAGTGCTCTCAGGAAGGAAAATACAGCAGTGATCAGGGGCCAGTCTTGCCCTGATCACATCAGTGAACTGCTTGGGGTGACACTGGGCCAACTGTGCTGTTTGTACAGGTCAGGTATCTGTCTGTCTCCTGTGTCACAGAACCCTGATTTCTTGTTGGAGGGGAAGAAAACATCAGAAGGAAATGACTGATGGAAATGATTGTATGAAACAGGCACTGCAGGAGTGCAAACAGATAATGCAGAGGCACAGGCTGCCCAGACTGGGCAGAGAGGTCAGGACAGGGCTGGCACCTTGAGGGATGATGATGTCTGTATGGAGTATCAGACCCTTCTGGAGAGCGGTCAGCACTCTTCTGATTCCTGTACTGTCATTATGGCTCACTCAGGCTAAATTTACTGCTGCTTGATGTAGATGGACAGGAAGCATTACCACAGTCCCCTGGGAGCCTGGAAAAACTGGACAGACACCATCAATGCAACTCTGAGCAAGCTACTATCAGCAATTTGGCTCATACCTCCAAAGGACATTTGAATCCTCAAAATCCTAATAACATAAAAAAAAATACCGTAAGGAACAAAAAAACCCCAAAAACAAAAAACCAAACCACCAAACCAACGACCAAACACCCCTCCCAAGAAAAAACAGCAAAAAATCCCACAAAGAACCTGAAACCTTCCACTACCAAAACCCAAGCAATGCCAAACAACTCACAAAACCAAAGAAGTCTCAACCAATACAACCACAGAAAATAAAAGCACACCACATCACACATCTGGTGACTTTCATTGGGTTCACAATATAACTTTTTATTAACTATTATTATGTGAGTGCCGTACCCACATCTTCCACAATATTCCATATTGCACAAGGGTCTATACAACAAAAATCCCATAGAAGCTACTCTACTTTATACAGGAATCTACAAGCTTATGATTAATTGCTTTTCAGCAAGAAACAAATATTAAATCCAAGGAGATGTTTCTTGGTTTTCTGTAGCTCCTAAAAGGGTGGTTAAATACTGGGGGGAGGAGTAGGTCAAGCTGAAGAAGTATAAGTGTGTTCTGAATATTAGAGCAACAAAGAAAAATCTGGACTTGCTTACTGGGAGTTGTTTTACGTGGGATTGTTAGTGACAAACCTGTACAAGCACTCAGCCAGCAGCCAAAACACTGGTGTGCATTTCCCAGGGAAGCTATGCACAGCTGACTGCCAGCACCCTAAAATACAGCTCAGGAACATCACCACAGCACCTGACAGCAGCCACCCCTGATCCTGAGGCAAAGATCTACATTTCTGCTCCCCCTTTTCAGGTGCTGTAGTAGGAATTTAAGCTGACTGCTTTTAAGACCTACATTATGAGATCTTCAACTTATTTCCCCAGTAATCAATTCAACCAATTCAGATACCAGTCATAAAGGCTGGATCCAGCCTTCACTCTTAACACCATGATGACTTTAACACTATTTCTTGTTTGATCTATTGATAAATAAAACTTCCTAAGATACCTCCCGCCCCTACAGTTGATCTTTGTCATTTCATACCAATCACTTAATGCTTAAATGAGCACCAATGACATTAAATTCATTACAGAATTATCTGTAAGTGACAGATGAATTCTTACACAGCAGCCTTATTCTGCTGGACAAGTACACTCACATTGTGTTAAATTTCCAGTAGAATTAAATTGTATACCTCAAAGCAGTTGCATATGTGTGGTTGCACATGCCAGTCAGTACCTTTTGACTCAGTCTAGCTCCTCTTCACTCTTCCTGATGGAACAGTGAACAAGAGGGTACTGATGAAGTACCCTCTTTTTACTCTGTGGTTTTTTTTTTGAATGCTGAATGCACAAAAGGATACTGTGCAGGAGATAAGCAGGAATCTTAAAAAAATAAAGCTTATAAGAAATGAATACTGGATAAGCATTGACCCTTATGCACAGAATATGATTTTGCATAACCAGTTACAAACACAGAGATGTGAAAACAGGGAAGACTGATGCAAACAAATGAGAGCAAGGTGCTGTCTGGGGAAGCAGGGTCAAGAACATGTGCTGCCTGTTCCCTACTTGCACAGTCCCACAGCCAGAGTAGGAATACAAAGCTCCCTTCCAAATTTTTTAGTAACTTCAGGGCTTCAGTTATTGGCAAAAGCTTTCCTGAGGCTTTCTAGTATTTGTGACTCCTGACATGTCTGCAAATTCCAGCATTGCCTGCTCCAGTCACGTATGTAACTGTCCTGCAGGAGCAGCCCTGCTCTGCCCCAGATGTAATTACATGATACACTCTGTGGCTTTCTACAAGGAAGTGGCATCACCACCTCTGTCTTCCGTCAGGCTCCTCTCCAGAAGCAACCTAAATGGGAATGCAAAGCCATGAAAGGACTTCCTTCGTCTGCCCAACCATGCAGAAGCAGGAGGATCCCTGGAAGTGTCACCACAGTTTATGTGCCAGGGCATCCTTTACCTTCAGCAGGGTCTTGGCACTCCTTACTGAAGAAATCAGGCCAGAATCACAAAAGCTGATCCATCTCACCCATAATCCTCTCACAACTGTGGGCTTAAGCACTTCACTACCCAGCCCACGTTCAAATCTCGCCTGTGCCCACAGTCATCATCTCTTCATATGACTAATGTACTCCAGCAGGTAAGCTCAAATCTTTCCATTCCTTCCAACTGAAAAATAAATGGAATAAAGGGATGTTTCAGTTTGATTCACTTCCCCATTTTGTTTCTCTTTTCAACTAAACCAAAACCCAAAATAAAGCCAGTGTGAGCTGGCTGAGCATTAACGCAAACAGTGCCCTCAAAGAGGCATCATCAAACCCCACTCAGGTTGTGATCTTTTCCAGAAAAGCTATTTCCCATTAACAAACCCAGCCCTTGCTGTGCTGTTCCAGGACAGCCCCGCAGCCAACAAGGGGCTAATGGCCATGATTCCATCACAGTGGTGCAGTACAGGGAAATGCTCCGCAATGGAGGTGTGGGATGCAGCACAGAGGGGCCGACACGTGGGAGCAAGAGCTGGGCAGGGGCTGGGCACTGCAGAGCCCTGAGTGATGCACAGTTCATCAGCACTTGGGCCAAAACTTTATTTTTAAGTTTTATTGAGCATTTTACGCAAAGAAATATTCCAGACTATAATCCTTTCTTTCGTTTTCTATAACGATTAGATCCTGAAGTGGTGGCCATGGGGATCTTGCTCTATACAATGTGGGGTGTTGCTAACAGGCTGTTCTTTAATGGCTGTGGACCTCAGGACATGAATTCCTGGGTAAAAGCAGGCAACAGCCAGGGATCTCTGCAAGGTGTTACTTCCACACAAGTGCTTTGCTTGCTCCCAGTTTGGATCCCGCTTCCTTCTGAGCACAGAGAGACAGGCACCTATGCCCACACAGGGAGAAGGTACAGCATCCTTCTCCTTCCCACTGACTCATCCTGTGGCAAAACTATAATTTGATTCCTCTCTCCTCAGCTATTTTTGGATTTTTCAGCACTGAAATTAGCATAACTCATACAGACAGGAAGTTACAACATTAGAGGAGGGTTCTTGGAAATGAAAACCAGTCTTTGATTAAAAGAATGATGTCAAAGACCCTTTTAATGAAAAACACCCAAAAAAAGGTATTCTATCAAAAGAATGCTCTGCTTCTTTATTATCACTTAATTTAGGCAAAGGACAATTATAACTGCACTGCATGACTTACCAGGAGCTTCTGCAATGGCAAAGAAATGAACTAAGTTATTTAAATAAAAGTAAAGAACAAGAAAATTCAATAAATAGAAATACAAGTCACTACATGAAACACATCTTGAATACCAGAGTATAACCAGACATGACCATCTGGAATAATCCAGGCGGTCTTCACTCAGAAAGTAATTTGGCACCTCTAAAAAAACGTGAAATGTTTTGCTATAAAAATTCAAGGAGTTCACTGAGGATCAGACACAAATTTTAAACCAGCTCAGCTACATTAAGCCTTCTCTTTGCCTGAAGAGGAAATAAGCCCACCTAAATGCCTTCTGAGTTCCTGGTGCTGGGAAGCAAGAGATGGAGGTGATTTACCAAAATAGCAATATTGATCAAGAATCGATATCAATCTGTTAATGGACAAGAAAAACTCTCTAACAGTTTAAAGTTAGAAAGGGTATGTTTTAATCACAGCACCAGGCAAGTGCAGGAGCCATCCCCATAATATGCACTGTGAGTTGACAAAAGATTCTAGTGTCTATTTATTTACAAAAGTCTTGAATATCTGAAATACTAATAGATATTCATGATACTAACTGCTCCCATTCTCCACTTCATATTAAAATGCATGGTAATGAGTTTAAAAAGTCATTACACCTGCATGGTTGGTTCCCTTATTTGAGGAGGGGGTTGTTTTTGTGAGAAGGGGTCTTCAGAAGATGAAGGAAAACTGCCCTTTCTCACTCTGACCTTTCTACCTTTACAATGGTTGACATTACAAATGACATTTGGTAGAACTCAAATTTTCCTCCCTTGTGATTTTTAATTTGGTTTCCAGAGTAAGGCCTGTGATCTTCCTAAGTCTATTTATCATTTTTCTCACTATAAGCACAGCTAAGCAAACGTTTAATGATAAGTCATTTTTTTTACCCATGTCCGGGGTTCATTATTTCATATCCTATTTCTAACTTAATCATTAACTAATTCTAGCAAGATCTACCTCTAGCTAAAATCTGTAATTTTTCTAAAATCCTTAATTATTTTTTAAATTAATGACTCAAGGCAATTTATGGCAAGACTGTTTCTCTTTCCTCACTCCTCCCCTTCTGACAGAAGGCTCCTGCCTCATCCTGGAAAGCAGGAGAGCACTTGCTTACTGCCCTCCCAGCTCACCCATCTCATTGCCCCTTTTCTCCCCTCTCCCCAGTGCAAATCCAGTGCTCTGAGTGACCCCAAACAGGCATTGGGGCTGCAGTGAAAGCTGTCAGCCACTCCACCACGGATATTTATCTCCCCTCAGCGTCCTGTTCCCTTCTTGTTTCGTGAATTTTGTTTTGAAATAAACAGCTCTTCAAATATCTTTCCCATCAGAAAGCTGAAACGTGCTGGGCATGAATTGCCTTCTAAAACTACTCTCATCAGGTCATTCACAAGTGGTATTTTTAAACCTCTGGCTGGCTGAACAACAGACATTACACCCACCCACCCACCCACAGCTCCGTCTTTGTCTTGTGAGAGGCTGCAAGACATCACACACGCAGATGGCAGGTTTGATAGGAGCCTGACCTTTGTGCTGGCATAAATAACCCACCCTCCTCAGTATCTATTTCTGTTTGAGGAACCAGGAAGCTGCACAGACTTGAGATGCACGCAACAAGGAGAAAAACCTTAGGGAAGAGGAGCAGTCACCAAGAAGCTGGAGACACAATGCCATGGGCAGGGTACCAAAATTCTCCCATGCCCTGAAAATCCTAAAAGCAGCTGCCTGATTCAGGGAAATTCTAGTTGCCCTCAGCCAAGCCAAAACATCCTGACAGCTGCTGTCCCCAAGCTTTCAGGGGCAAGGGAAGCTCCCTGAAATGCTGACTTGGAAGCAGGGTAAGACAGGCCCAGGAGAAGGACAGGCTGGTTTAGCTGTACAAAATCACACTTGTGTTTTCCTGATTCCCAAGGAAGACAGAGCCAGCATTAGAGATGAAACAAGTCACACACTATAAGGAATATCAGCAGAACCAGGATGGTGACAGGAGAGGGTGACACTCCATGCTAAGACCATGCTGTTCCTGAGATAACAAGGAACAGATTAATTGCAGTGTTTCACAATCCTTATGTCTCCTTATGGACCAAGGCTTTGCTGCTCATCACAGAATCACTTAGGTTGGAAAAGACCTCAGCAGCCATCAAGTCCCACCCATGGCCAAACACCATGTTAACCAGACCATGGCACTGAGTGCCACATCCATTGTCTCCTCATGAACAGCTCCAGTGATGGTGACTCCACCATGTCCCTGGGCAGCCCACTCCAATGTCCAATCATTCTTTCTTGTTCAGAAATTCTTCCTAATTTCCAACCTAAACCTCTTCTGGCACAGCTGGAGGCTGTGTCTTCTTGTCCTGTCACTGGTTGCTGGGGAGAAGAGGCTGACCCCCACCTGGCTACATCCTCCTTTCAGGCAGTTATAGAGACTGATAAGGTTCCCCTTGAGCCTCCTTTCTTCCAGGCTAGAAGCACCCAGCTCCCTCAGCCATTCCTCAACAGACTTGTGCTCCAGATCCTTCACCAGCTTCCTTGCCCTTCTGTCATTACCAAGGATCACAGTACTCACTAAACAAATAGCCTTGACAAACTCCTTAGTGTGTCTTGACACACTTCTTACATCAGACTCCCCATCACAAGTGGATTGGCTTTGTTCCACACTTGGATTTGCTTCATGATGCTCCCAAACAACTGCAGAGCCACTTCATAGGGCAGTCAGGTTGGAAATCCAATGAAATGGCACACATGCATAATATAAAACTTGTTTTTCCCCTATCCTAAGATTTAAATCCATCTACACAGGCAGTTTTAAGGCAAGTGCTCAGCAGAACATTAGAAACAAGGAAGATGAGCCACAATGAGCAATCCTTGCTGTGTTACACTTCCTCAGAAGCCTCCAGCCACATTGTGTGTCTGAAATGATTAAGTGAAATAACAATCTGCTCTGGAGACACATTGTACAATGTGTTTTCAGCAGAATTGCTCTTAAAATCCTCATGCTGAACTTCATCTCTTTGCCTTGTTATTAAAGCAAATGCACACTTGAACAATAAGAATAAAGCACATCTCTGCTGTTCCAAAGAACAGAAGGGTACAGATAAGAGCTTTTCAGGTTTGAGCTGTGTCTACCTCTTTCTGGCTTAAGGACTCTTCTTGCTCATTTTCGTTCCTCTTTTTAAGAATTTGGTCAAGAAAATGGTTTTAACAATATAAGCCATTAGCTGAGTCAGTCTGGCTGAAGAGCAAAAATAGCCATCCCTCAGTCTGAGCTTTAAAATAGGTCCTCCCCAACGGCACTCAAATGTTCCCCAGCTGGGCTAGATGTTTATTTCTCTCCCTCCTTTTTAAACATTTAATTTCAACCTATGCAGGCATTGTGGTCAAGCATGACACAGCCCCGAGCAGCAGCTCTCAGAAGACAGGATGGGTCTCTAACACCCTGACTGCATCACAGACAAATCCTGATATAGCAGCAGCAGCAGCAGCACAGGGGGCAGCCGTGCCAGGGTCTTGGCCATTAGGAGTCGCTTCCCACTTCACTGGGAAGCATGGCTCGTTCCATATATCCATGCAATAGGGGTTCTGCCTGGCACTCCTTATCTTCCCAGGCACCATGAAAATCACAGATGGAATTGTATCCAGTACAGCATTTAATGCAGATAGAACAAGAAATAAAAAGGCACAACAGGGTTTTGACTAACTGAGATTGCTGAAGGGTTGGAAAACTCAGTGTAATAAAGTAAAGGAATTGTAATGTGGAAGTTGGCAGAACTACTGCTATATGAAATAAAACACTGATGATGGAGGGCTTCTGGATTAGAGCAAAAGATAAAGTGCAACCACATAGTCTGTATTCAAGAGAACCTGCTTTTAGTTACAGAACTGACCAAGTAACAGGCCAAAAAAGAACACACAGGAAGACTTTTTAAGTTGGTGTCTCTGATTTTTTAAAAAGTTTTTAATGATAAGCCACACTTGGTGAGATTTTTTTGCTAAAAAACTCTTGGGAGATAACTCAGTTTCAACATACTCAGCAGCAGCTCATATGCATTTATTATTATACTCCAGAGATGCTTGCTAATCTCGAAAGGACTCTGGGCATTGCTTTTGGAGTCAAAAGAGACCCTAGAGATTAGTTTTTCAGAGTATAAAAACTTCAGACTAAATTCAGCACAAGGAGCCTCCAGAAGGAAGTCAAGCGTGCTTTCTTTTGAGGAAAGAAAGGAGTAATGTACTAATATTACTTAGTCCAGAGGTTACAATTTATATTTGTCTATATACACATCTATATATTATATTAACTATAATTATCAGTGATTTATTTTCAGTAGATAAGTTAATTTAGAAAGAAATACATGCAAAAGTACTTTGGCAAACTTTCTGGTCAGAATCTCTATTATAAGATACCTAAAGTGCCACAACTGATATTCCCCTTTCTCCCCAAAAATAAGAAACAGAAGCCCCCCTCCCCCCCCCCCCCCCCCAATCCCCCCTTCCAGTATTCCTTAGGTGTGGCACAACTGAACAGAGCTGGTCAGAGGCACCAGCTCCCTCCTATCCCTGGTACAGTCTCCAGTGTTTCTACCTTTCTAAAGAAAACTAAACTCCCCATGAAATGCCTCTGTGGTCCACATGAACCCTATCAATTATTTCCAATAGGAATGGACAAGCAGTACTTGCCAGCATTTCCAATGCAAGTTTCTTTATCTATACTAAAACACTTGAGTTCCAACTTGCTTACACCTTTTCATTTTGGGGTAAAGCATATTTGATGGGACAGCCAAACTTTATTTGTAAATCAGTATGAGCACTGATGTTAAAATTTACTTTACATTTTAAAAATATATGTGTAAATGTTACATGGTGTGGAAGCCAGTGGCTCAACACCACTCTCTTGTGGGCAGAGATATGAACCCTCTGGCTGGACTGAGCATGCAGAGGTGCAGACAGCTCCAATAAAAACAAATGTCTTTTGAGCCTAACACTGTCTCCCCCACAGTCAGTCAGACCTACAGATCTTTGCTGCCAGAGAACACACTGCAAGACAGGCATATTAATAAATATAACGTAAAATCCTCTGAGGTTTTGTTCTTCTTCCTTTGTTTAAAGTGTCGGTTCTGCAGCTGCCACAAGCGAGACAGATAAAACATTTTTTTTTTTCACCTCCCTGTACTCATCTGTCTTCTTTTTTCTATGTTTAATCTTTCTCTATTGTTTGCTGCATATCCTCTTTTTCACTTAGCTCAGCAACTGCCTGCCTCTCCTCTTCCCCCCATACTTCACCTCGACCGCTCTTTCTGGTGAAAGAATTAGTAATCCACTGCTGAAAAGTTTTTCAAAAAGCACACTCCCTGACACAGTGGGACTGGCTAAGGACTGGAGCACTAGGACTGATGGCTCCAAGACAAGCTCAGGCCTCCTGGTGATATTGGAAAACAACCAGAGATCTTCTCAACTGAAGCATTTTGTCATCAAAAGTGAATCGAGACAATTTTGTTTAATGAAGTATTTTATAAATGTGTAACAGCTCTGAAAACAATGTATAATCCCTCAATATCCTCAAAACCAAAGTGTTTCCTTCTCACTGACATGTAAGTCCCAAGAAAGCTGTTTAAACACAGAAACAGGAGACTACAGATCACATACAGTTTTCCAAAAATAACCTTCAAACTCCTACAAATTTCCGCCTCAAGTTTCTACACAGTTCTTCACAGTCTGGCACTTTTTTTTGTGAATTAAGAACTTCAAGGCAATGTTAATAGCCATTATCAGAAAATATTATGACAAAAAGAGTTAATATTTAGCTACCATAAAATTAACATTGCTGTACTTGTCCTAATTTCTGAGTAGCTATCTGAACAGGTTTCTTCTATCAGCTGAGAGTCCATCCATATCGGGAGCATTGAAAAATCACAGCAAAGCCACTTATCTTTAATAATCCAGTAAAGGCAATCTGATGGTACAGCACAGCACAAAACAAAGTTTTGAATAGATAAAACCAATAATCTTTTCAACATGCGCAACAAGAGGAAAAACAAAAGGGAAATCTGAAATATGCCCACTCCTTTCAGACACTGACTGGCTGACAGACAAGCAGAATTTCAACTCCAATAGGCATAAATTAGTTTCCAGGCAGAAAAGCAGAGATAAAAGGGAAAAGGATTTAAAGAATTTCTCATGGACTCTTGTAAAAGGGGTTTTTTTCTGCTTGGTCTACAGAGTGAGGGATTAGCTCTGATTTCAGGCTCTTTTTTGATTTAATTTTTTTTTTTTTTAAATTAACTGTAAACTTCACAGTTGGCCACATGGTCCATTTTTGTACATTTCTCACCGTATCTTATCAACACCCAATGTTTATTACCTTCTTGGGCAAACAGAAGCCAGTAAAACTGTAACTTAAAAAAAGAATTATATTAAAATATTATCTAAAGTGACTGAATTTCCAGCATTTGCATCACATTTCTTACCATTCACACACTTAATTTCATTTTGCTTCAACCTCTCTTCCAGTCACGTCAACACAATATGCAAAGCATCCTCCTTCAGAAGAGAGGATATTGGCAGAATGGGAATTTGAGGCTGGATCTGCTGCCTTTATCACTGGAAATGCCTCTGCTCTTACATTGGTGCATCCCCTCCACTATTTCTGGACAACCTCACAGAAAGTATTCCAGTTCAGGTGGAGCATTTTATGGAATAATGAGATGAGAGAAAAAAAAAAAAATAATAAACTTATTAATGCTTGCAGAACCAGAAGCCACAAAGCCTCTGCTGCAGAGGCTCATGGAGGTTTCCATACTCCTCACCAGCTCGCTCTGCACTGTCGCTGTGGCAGACAGGCAGCACAGCCATGGCAACAGCTTCCAAACAGCAAACTCCTCAGTGTTATGCAAGAGCCTCCAATCAATACTGGGTTTTACATATCTAATTTAGAGCTTCTACCTTTTTGCAAGTTTACAATGCATCATGTGCAGCATACTGAAGCAACTCTGGGCAGTTCAGCAGGGACTGGCATCCCCCGTGTTCCACTTTCCCCTGGGCCCACAGTGTGGCTGCTCCAGCAGATCCCTTAGTTCAGCTCTTCTGGGAGCAGCTGATGCAGCAGAAACTCTTGGACCTGCTCCCTTTGGCTCCTCTCCCTGCAAAACACTAAATGTGTCCTTCCCACAAAGCCACTAATCTCCACTGGCCCAGAGCCCGTGAGCACTAAATTGTCTTTCTGATTCACTTAATCCAGCAGAATTCCAGCAGCCCATTGCCCCCATCTCGTCCCATGGAAGCCTAGGATTCCTTGTTCCACCAAGACCCAAAGAGTACCATCTTCCTTCACTGAAGCTTGCAGAGCAAGGCACTTGCTGAGAGGGTCTGTTTCAGACTCCAAAACACATCTCAGGAAAAGCAGCAATATTTTGCAAGGCTCAAGGATTTCCAGTACATCAGTGGCAGGCCAAGAAGGAGCACCTCTTCTACTGCTATGGTACAGTTTCTTCTTTATTCTTAATTAAAATTTTAGAATATTTTATATCTAACTCTCTGCATTTTTTTTTTCACTTACTTCAAAATAGCTGAAGCTTTCATACAGTGTCATCTCTTTTAAGGATAACACATTTCAGAATGTGAGTAGAACAGAAATAGTTCAGAATAGAACAGAAAGAAAAGTCCTTTGTAAGAGGAAACAATATGTAGTTGCTGTGTTGAGGAAGACAACCCTTATTTTACCAATGGAATAATTATTTTTTGCAGTGATCTTGCAAAACAATAAAGCATTATGGCAAATAAGAGTCAAGAAAAGTACACACCTCCTTTGGAACCATACAGTGGCCCAGATGAAAGCCACGGCGTGACCTAATTTCCCAACACTTCAACAGTGTCTTGAAATATCAGTTTAGGAACCTTTGTCCAATAGACAAGGCCAAAAAACCAGATTCACCTTATTTTCTCATATTGGAGAAGTAAGAGAGAGAAACTCTGGCTGGTCTTGGAGGAACCTTTAAAAAATATGTTGGTAGACCTAGTGAAAACAGGTACCAAACAGGGGGCCCATGAAAGAAATGTAGGATCTGGGAGAGGACAAAACCCACAAACTAATATGAAAATAATTCTGCTTAATAAGTAGGTCTCATTTTGATCCTCCTAAAATTAAATCAAAGCAACTAATTTTGACTTGATCTGGTCTTAAATTACAGAGAGCTCTGGAAAAAAAGCCAAACCAAAACTGTAAAAACTCAGATCTTAGCAAGCAGAAAATAAAATAAAATGGTAGAAAGGAAACATAAGAGATTAAACAATTACATTAAGTTAACATGAATGGTTTGTTAAAAATTGTTTTAGCTTGTCCTGAAATACTTTTGGTTTGGTTTTGATCATTTTGCACTCAGCCATCAAGGACTTATGCCCGATGGCTTTTGCAGCTGTAAAACTGGCAGCATTAGAGGGATTAATTCTCATTAGCAGCTATTGGTAATTACTGGTACAGAATGAGTGAAATAGTTTTAATGCTTTAAGATATTTTTTTCTTATTGTGATCTCTTCTTTAACTCAGATCAGAAATCTGCCTTAAAATCTGCCTTTTAGTTTTATGTGTGTGCACACATGAACCAGCTTCTACATGTATAATGTACTCATGCTCCCACAAGGGCTTTTGAGACAGACCTGGAAACTGTGTGTGTGTATACCAGGTGTAATATAAAAGTATCACACTTACGCTTTTATTAAAAATTCATGTCATTGATGAGTATTTCAAGTGACTGCTGACACTATTAGAATGGCAACCCTGTAGCCTCCTTGCCATGCAAACCCAGTATCCCTAGTTAGCATTGCTTGCTCAATAACCCAAGATGAAGTATTGTTAAATTACTCATTTCTTGGCCAAACCCCCATTGATCTCAAGAAATTTTCCTATTCACCTTTTGGCTAACTTTTCCTACTGATTCTCCTGCAGAGTATAATGATTTCTTTTTCTCAGGGAGACATTTCCCTGCTCACATTTTTTAAAAATACCTTCTTCTGCAATTGTTCCTTTCTGACAGTTCTGTTAAACTTACATGCTACAAAAGCTTGCTTATAGAAGTTCTCTTCTGAAGGAATTGGGAAATTAAAGCAAGAATGAAGTGCCTTCCCACTTAGAGTAAAAAAAAAAAAGTCTTGCAATCTATCATAGGACACTCCAGTCAGTGTAGTCAGGCTTTCCAAATAATTCAATACTTATTCAAGACCTATGCTTCCTATTGGCTGCTGTGGGCTTGCTACTAATAAGAAAAGAAAATACAAAAGCCCTGTCCTGCCACTTCAGCTCAGATTTATTCCAACAACTTTTTCATTATCTGAGCAAAGGGGGTAGAGACAACTTTTACAGACAAAGGTAAGACAAATTAGAAAACTGCAATTATAATTAAAATACAACATGCAGAACTTTTCATTTATGATTCTCAATCTGGTTTACCAAAACATATATGACAAATGAGAGTTTTAAAAACGGAAACTCGGTTAACTGACATGCCTGGATCTGTGTTGCTCACCAGCATCAGAAAGAAATGGAAATCAAGCCTACCTGACATTCAAATCTATCTTTCCTCAGTCACTTGCCATGCCCTCAAAAAGCACAGTATGCAGTTTTCAGGGCTTTGAAAAACTGAAATTGGATTATTACTCTGCATTTCTGACAAGTTGCCTGCATAACCCTCAGTCTAACAACACTTGCCTTGATCTGAAGTGACTGCCCCTATCCAGCCCAGTGAGACATTTTGCATATGTTCATTAATGGCTTTTGTTGTATTCTGTCTTTCCCTCTGAAAACATCTTAGACATCATGCCAAAGAGATAATAGATAATTAGTCAAGAGGTAATTTGGAACTAACTGCAAGAAAAAATTGATTGCATGCTAGATATGCCCCACTAATGAGTATTTTGATCTTCATTAACTTAAAGATAATGACATTAAACAATGTTTAATGGGATCTTCCAAAAGTGTACACTTTGGGTGACAGTTTCTGAGAAAACAGAAGCAGGACTGCATCCAAAGCAGGACTGCACCCATTCTTCAAGCAGCCTGGGCAGCACCTCTGAGCTTGGAGACCTGCTGAGCAGAATTTCACCACTTAATTCTTCCTACCAGACACAGAAGGGAGCAGCCAGGAGACACCTCAGCCACAGAGATGCCACAAGCAGGCACTGCCTCAGAGTTCAATAAAAACGAGTCATTTTTCACAAAGTGGTATCTCAGAAGGGGGGATAAATACTTACAAGTATTTGTAAGTATTTATGTACTCAACCTATGCCAAATCACAACTCTGCATCTCAGTAACACCCACTGGAGTTTATGAACACAGCCTACAGCTTAATCACTGTCAAAGAACTGAGGCTAAAGTGTTCTCTAGCTAAGTTGGTCTCACATCTGAGTTTACTGCATAGCAGTTTTGTGGGTCTCCAGACTTAACAAGTTATGGCAGCAAGTACATTGCTTCCATCAGTCATTTCTAGGTCATTATACCCAAATCCTAACTTGTTTTGTTTTCATATTTCTTGCAGAAAGGAAACCTTTAAGCCATACCTCTGTGCCATTAACTATTGTCCTCCACAAGATCTGGAAAACATGAAGGCTCTAGCTCTCTTCATTTGTCTTGTAGGACCAGTTTTTGCTATTCCAGTAAGTCCTCATCATGCTATTATTACCAGGCATTTAATTTCCCATTCTGAAAATATTCTATGTTATCCCATTGACCAATAAAAGATTGTTATGGATGTAGAGCTACTCACATATTTGTCTTTTTTAGACCCATCCTGTAAATCACAAGCTCAGAACTCACAGACAGAAAACTCCAGGAAAGGTACTCTTCTTGTTCTTTAAACAATAGGAAGTAACTTACATTTACATTCATCTTAAATATAAATCACATACATACTGGTTGGCAAATTGATTTATGTTAAGAAAACTTTAGGTCCTCTCACCCCAAGAATTAGTGCCGAATATCTCATGCCTTGCATATTAAACAACTGCAAACACGACAAAATCTAAAGCTCTAAGTAGAAGTTTCACTTATTGATAGAATTACCTTAAATGAATCCCCCATATCACCATTACCCAAATTTGTACAAGTAATAAGCTCCAGTGACAGACAAAATTATTGTCATCACAGCTCCAGTACAGGAGGGGAATGAAATCCTCAGTTTATCACACCAGGGATCATATGCAGTCTCAAATATGTAAGAATTTTAGCTGCCATATGTTTCATTATTCATGGTGCAGAGCATTAGACACAGCTTGTCCTGGCAGAGTACTCTGTGGATGATGGGCCAGATGCCCTGATGGCAATGAGACAGAGGATTTCACCAGCCCTCCCTATGTCACATATGTGTGGTAATGACAGAGCCAGTTTTGCATTCATGGCTGACCCAAATAAAAAATTCCTTTTTATTGCACTGTTCTGGTGAGCCTTTGTGGCTCAGACACAATGGATCTTGGCTCCAAGCCACTGGGTGTTTCAGAACTACTAAACTCAGATTATGCTTTGTAGTAAAAGATTCAAAATCCCAACTGTTATGCTAACCATTTTTTAATTTTTAATTATAAACTATATCCCACTCTGTACAGCTTTCCAGACACATTTCATATCAATCTGTATGGTGCTCTGCACTATGGAAAACAAAAAAAAAAACTTTTCCTAATGAAGTACCCAGCAGAGGAAATGGTATAAATATTAGTTTGTAGCCTATAGCTGTCTGTACCAGAAGTAACACACAAAAGAGAACTGTATCAAAACAAAACCTTGCAATAGCCAATGAATCATCAGATCCAAGTGTGTGCATCATCTATCAGAGGCCAGTTCTCCCCCACAGTATCTAATCTCAGTGACTGAAACTTGCCCAAGTTCCTTCACGAGTACCTGAGTTCTAAGAGCTGATTTTACCTGGGGGATAAAGGTATAACAGAAAGCAGCATCTGGAATCTGTACCCAGGCACACCGCTGCAGGACAAGGCTTCCTCTCAAGACATGACCCAATTCTTTCTCAAATTGCTGCTTCAAACACAGGCATCCACAGCAGAAAATCTAAAAGACTGTTTGGCCTTGTTTTTTCTGAATCTGTGGATTCAGATTTGGAAAAGCTCCACAGTGAATTTCTGTTAGATTGGAGCAAATGTACAATCTTCCCATGAAAAAGTTAGACAGTGAGTATAGTTCCCAGTACTATTCCCACATCAGCAATGACACCAGGCAAAAGAAAAAAAAAAAAAAGTGAAACCTTAGATACAGCTTTGACATTAGGAAATAGGATATAGCTGATCCACAAGAATCAAATTAATATTTCCAATCCTACCTTTAAATATATATATATATATATATATATATATATATATATAAGTGTTTGTGAGTAGAGTGCTTGTTTCCAAGCAGTCTTAAGACTGCCCAAACTAAAGGAAAATGCTATTCCAGAACTTGGATGCTGAGAAGAACCATTCTTCCCAAATTAAACTTCCCAAAAGCTTTAAGAAAAATCAGCATCAGGTGCTATATTGCTGTAAGCAATAAGTAGTACTGAACATCCCTAGGTGCTGTTCAGAAATACACACAGCAGCAGAAAGGTAATTGCTTCAGCAATATCTGACAGTCATTTTAGTTCCTGCTTTCTCTTCCAGCATTTGAACCATTTCCACTAAAGATACTACTTTTGCTATTGGCTCAACAGCTTAAGAAAAAAAATTATCAAAATGATATCAAATATCTACAGTTGATCTTATAATTGTCACCACACACAAAAATTCCTGGTGACTTCAGCCAGGAAGCAATGATGTATCAGACTCAAAGCAGATTAATGTATGGATTATAAAACCAATGCAGGGCACATCTCAGGAATTACTATCATGACACCTCATGAAATGTGCACTCTCTTCGCCTGCTCCTCTTTTCCCAGGTCCCTTATTTTTCCCTTATCTGTGTAGGAAGTTATGTTTCACATCCCCCTTCTCTGAGGTAAGTGATAATTACTGCTGCCTACAAGTGCCTGTAGTTACGACTAAAATACTAATTACGTATTTTGAGGTTTCACAAGACACCCATATGCATCTGTCTCTGAAACTGTTGCACAGACCTCTCCAGAAACTCCAGCAATAAAAGAAGGGACAGATAAACAGATTTTCTGAGAAAGCCAGGGGGCACCAGCGGTAAATTTCATGCTCTGGGCTAGTTTAAGAGAAGCACATAGAAAGAAAATAAATAAAGCCAGTGCCATGCTTTGGCAAGGAAAAAATTACACCACATCAATTTCACATAAATCCTAAGATTTATTAATCTGTTATTTTTAATTTTTATTTTTTTTCCCAAGAGTGAATATATTCATCCTGAAGCCTCAAAGAAAGAGAACATAGGGTATGTAGACAAGGGTGATTTGCTGCCCACTCACAGAAATTTAAAACCAGAGGTATCAGTACCAGGCACTGAAGACAAGGATGAGCCCCAGACCATTAGGAAACAAGGAAGGACTGGGAGTGAGCATCAAGTGAAAAACAGCCTGAAAAGCATTGATTTCCTTGCACTGCACAATAAACTAGGTTTGGCTTCTGATAACCAGGACAGTGACTCTGGGAGCAGTGTCAGAGAACAGTCCAGCTCTGAGCACGACCAGCTCAGGAAGCATGAGAAACATGGGAACACAGCAAACCGACACCTTCCAGGCCACGCAGAACACCCAGTGGGTACTTTCAGCCTTCATCAAGAGCATAACATGTGGAAATACAACAAAAATTCTGTCGGCCTGTCTGAAAAAAACAGTGAAAGCAATGAAGAAGAAAGCACAGAAGAAGAGAACGAGGAATGGGGTGAAGAAATTGATTACAGAGACACAAAGAACAAAGGCCATCAGACACATCAAGGTGACCGATACAAAAGACAGCAACATGAGAAGAGCATGCAATCAGATGAACTCTTGAGAGATTCCAGCCAACCAACCTGGAAAACCAAGAGACACAGTGAGAAATTTGACCTAGAAGAAGAAGAGAGCGAGAACAGGAAGAAGAAGTCCTATAGAGAAGAAATCCCCATCTCTAAAAAAACCCATAATGAATATCAGGATGGCAAACAGCAAAGTCAAGAGAGAAAAGACAATATTCAAGTGAACTATCAGAGTGATCATGACATGGTGAAAACACATGATAGGGAAGACAGTAATGATGATGATGGTCACGACAGTGGTGACACTGATGGTGAGAAGTATCTCAGCAATACCTGGAAAGAAGCAGCCTATGAGGAAGAGGAGAGAATCCAGAGTAATGACCAGGAGAACACCAGTACTGAGCCTGAAGGGGAAGGAACCACTGATGATGACACTGCCGTTCATAGAGAAACTGAGGATTACCAGTTTGTCAATATTAAAGACTTTGAACAAGATTATTATGACCATGAGCCACCTGATTCCGACAACAAGCAACAATTGAAAATTAGTAGCTCTGTTCATAACAGGAATTCAATGGACAGTGAAGATAAGGTAAATTATCTTTAAAATAAAACTTTAATAGTATAAAAAGGGGGAGAGGAATCAGTTTCAAATTTAAATTTCTGATGATTTAAATGACCTGTTGGAGAAAAGCAGGTGACTTCTCAATATGCAGAAGTCTTATCTCCCCTTCTATTCACTATTCCTCTGGTTCATGCTGTGTCACTGTGCCCAGAGCATTTAGGTGAATTGGACCAGAAAATAAGTGAACACCATTCACATAAGAGCTCCAACCCCAGTGGGGTATGTAATGAAACACACAAATAAATACAAACACACAGATAGAAAACCTAAAACCCAGTCTCCAGTTTACTAGGTCAGCCTGTTCACTCTGCTCTCACAAAGATTTTAAATGCTACTACACAAAAGTGAACAGCTTGGAAAAGCAGGACTAGAGTCCACAGAATAATTATAAGAAACTCAGGCCTTACTGAGCTCCCATTTCTCTCTCTCTCTCCACCTCCATTTTTTCCCCAAATAACAAGAACATGGTAATACTACCAGAGGCTTTATGCTCTTCTCACACATTTTGCATAGCAACCTCTCTCTGCTGAAAGCAGAGCAAACTGTCCCTCTACTTTGCTCTATATCTGGCTCTATGTTTGGACCCCCAAAAAATTTGTCCCAATATTTTTTTTTCTTCCCAAGATTTACCACAATTTTCTGCTTATGCCTCTGTGACTGTGCAGGTTAATACTACAGGCAGTTCCCACGGTGAGATGGAAAGTGCCAGCAACAGGAATGAGGAGGCTCCCCTTGGTAAGCCCCAGGCAAAGCTGTCATGTAACTCCCAACTCTCTGCAGCTGGGGAATCTGCTGGTCAGCATTTCTTTTCTGCCTTTTGCAGCACAGGATTTCATGTGACTGAACTGTGCTTCTGCCTAACCTTGTGTTCCCAGAGAATCCCTTCCATACTCCCCTGGATTTAGTAATCTGTTTGTGAAAAACATTTGTAGGCAGTGCACAATTGTTTTGTGTCATACAAAAATGGAGACAAAGGCCAGTGCATGATTCAGCAAAAAGAGATGGGATGTTTCACCAAAGGAAGCCAGAATTGAATGGAATTGAATGTCAGTCCCTACAGAACAAACAACTTTTCCTTAAAATAAAATTTAAAAAAAATTTAAAAAAAAATATAATTATTTCCCCATCCAATTCAAACCTGGGACTGCTAGAAGTCTCACAAAAATAATCATTTAAAGTTTGGCTTGCTTTATTCAATACAAGATCCAGGTTCATAACAAACTTAAAAATGCTTTTGCATTTCTTGATGAATATTGTGCTGTATTTTGCTTTGGCTGTCAGTAGTATCTGACAAACACCTGGCTTTGTCCCATCACTCATACAGTCCCTCTCTCCTGCTAGGATTGCCAGACACATGTCGGAACTTCAAATGCAAAAGAGGCAAAGTCTGCCATACAGAAAAACAAGGGAAACCCCAGTGTATCTGCCAAGATCCTGCTGCTTGCCCTCCCACCAAAGACTATGAGCATGTGAGTATTTCACCCAGTGCACAGGACTGGGTAAAAGCACCTAAAGTGTTCACAAGATAACATATTCCCCTGCTATTATTTAGAATGATTCTACCCTAAAAAGCATGCAAGTGAGTTTCAGTGATTCTAGTAATTGCAAAATTAGGTATAAAGCACCCAAACTCAGTGAGTGTGGCTTGAGAGAAGTATGAATCCATGTAACTACACACTAACTGACTTGCTTCACTCAGTCTCTCACGGGTTGTAGCTTTTTCCTGTCACTAAAAGTTCTATGTATCCACTTGGTGTTTTAGAGTACATATTGTACACATTGCACATAGAGTACACATAGAGCGGAATAATCTCAGAGGCTACATTACAACCATAAAATTAAACTCAAGTATTGCAAAACTGGGCATACAAGTACAGACAACCAGTCCTCATGCAGGCATACAGTAACTAATAATTCTGATACTTCTGATCACGTGTACTCCCTGTGGGTGTTCACCACATATTAATGATGTTTTTATTACTGTAATGCCTTTGAGTGACAAGGAATTTTCTCAACACAGTGGTGGGGTGGTGGTTTTGCTTCCTCTAGGTCTGTGGTACGGATAACAAGACTTATGATGGCACTTGTCAGCTCTTTGGCACCAAATGTCAACTGGAAGGGACAAAAATGGGACGACAGCTGCACCTAGACTATATGGGCTCCTGCAAATGTAAGCTTGTTTTTCTTTGAAGAATTCACCTAGATATAAAGAATCGGTATCTTGAATGCATCTGCCAACCCTAAATTACCGTTCTTCCTGTAACCTGCCACTTGTGCATCAATTATCTGCTAATTCAGACCTTCAAAACCCTAAGCATGTTTAAAAAACATCTGAAACCTAGACATCTCTCCTGTGCTTACACTGATTTGTTGTTGACCTTATCTTCCCCCAGCACTGTCTCACATGTTCCTATTGCTACAGCCTCTGAAGATTTTTGTAAATAGTTGACCAGAAAAACAGTGTTTGCAGAGAGTTAATAAATTAAAATGTCCATCTCAAACCCCTATGGAAAAAACAAACCAAAAAACATCACCCAAATTTAGACGCCAAATGCATAAGTCAGGATATAAAAGCCAGAACTGATTTCCAACCTCTTTGACTGCTGCAATATGGTAGGAGGAAAGGCATTCCCAGCCAGAATATTCCCTTGCTGTCAAAAACTCTGCTTTTGTGCAAATGACTGATTAGAGCTTCACTGCACAACTGTGCTCAAAAGCTGCACAGATATATAAAGGTTGTGACTTGCACAACTGGTTAAGGATGTGCACCAAAAAATTGTAGATTTATAATTGAACACATTAGGTGCATTCACAATTTTATGTATTAACACCTCCATCAATTTGAACTGGAAGTAGATCTCAAATCTCAGAAATGCTCGAATGGGGACTTAACACATGACTTGGTAACAAAATCTTTTCTCTTTGGCACAGTCATCCCCCCCTGTACTGATTATGAAGTGGATCAGTTCCCCCTCCGGATGCGAGACTGGCTTAAGAACATCCTTATTCAATATTATGAACGTGATCTGAACACTTCTGGGATTCTAACTGAAAAGCAGAGGAATAAGGTCAGCAATCCTTTTCAAATAAGACCATGCAGTTACATGGACCAGCCTAGAACATCTCATACTAAATGGCATGAATTAGATGACTTCTGAGATGGCTTATTCCACACCAAAACATTAATTGTTTGCCTCAGGAGAGAAGATGTGATAAAACTGTTTTAATCTCCTAATAAGCTGAGGCTACTGCTTCCCCTTAGATGAGTCTGACAATTAAGCCTCAAGAATTTCACTTCCTTTCTAGTTACTGCCAAAGGTGACATGAACAGCAGCAAAAATGTCCTGGACTACCTGAGGTAGTATGCATATGAATATGCATACCAAATGCAGATTTTCATCCCGAAACAAAAAATAACAATTTCTGTGTTGAGTTCAGGTCAAAAAGATCTACCAGAATGACAAGCGCCTTGTGGCTGGTGACCATCCGGTTGAGCTGCTCCTGCATGACTTTGAGAAAAACTACCACATGTATGTGTATCCTGTGCACTGGCAGTTTCACCAGCTTGATCAGCACCCTGTTGACAGGTAAAAATATATCTGTGGTTCAGTTCTGATTTGCTGATTAAACTCAGGCTGTTTTACTTTTCTACATACCTCAAGGGATTCTCTACATACAGAACCAGTCCCTTAGCTGTTAGAAGCCAGTGTCACCCCCTCTATAACACAGAACTTTTCCCCTCATTGTTTTCCTGATCATATTCTAGGTCAGAATCTTCTATCCTCTTGCCTTGCATGATCACTCTAAGCTCTACAGTGTCTTAATACCTACTAATGCTCTCAGCCAGGAAGAAACCCTGTTATTACCAAAGCTAAGAGCAACAGACTAAGTACAAAAGACAGAGCCCTGGCAGCAAAAATCCATTAATGAGGTATCCATAGTTTTCAACTAACACCACAGAGATCTCTCAGCTTAAGGAGCAGATATAGTCACAGTTAAGAGGAAGCCTCCAGCTTCTAATAACATGACTCAGATTTCAAGTTTTTTTGTAGCATCTCCCAGTGATGGGATCCGTATTTCCAAGCTCAGACCTTCAATATCTCAAGACAATCACACCTACTGTTCCAGAACACAGTTAAGCACTTTTGCAAGCTTGATATCCAGAGGATTAACAGCAAAACTCCACAAGTGATGAGCTGTGAGCAAGTTGCTCCTTACAATACTTCTAAGTACTACATAAGTAATACTTGTTCTAGGAAAAAAGATGTTAGCAAACAAATATGCAGCAAAAGCATTTTGATTCATCAGATATTAGACACCTTTATAATGACCTGGGACAGATTCACTACATAAGCACTGTAAAAAAATCCACTGGGGCATCTCTGATAAAGCCATCGTTGTTGTCTTCTAGCACCTTAGATCAGCTTTGATAATCCTGCTGATTTATTAAGGAAATGCAGCTCTCCATACCTGCCCTTTCTTTCAGGTTATTAACACACTCGGAGCTCGCACCCTTGAGAGCCTCCCTTGTCCCTATGGAACACTGCATAACCCGTTTCTTCCAAGAGTGCGATGGAGACCAGGACAAACTCATTGCCTTGAAGGAATGGTGCCACTGCTTTGGCATTAAGGAAGGTAAACCTAAAAGAATAGGCAGATGTACCTGACAGAATGTTCCTGCAAAGAACATTCCTCAGACCTCAACATAAGGCAAAGAAATTGTAAGCAGAAGCCTGTGGCTACTGTGCCAAGAGGAAAACAACACAAATAAGGGTCACCAGGGTTAACAACATAGCACAGGGTAATCCCAGAAGAGTTATGGCACAGATGGCATTTGGCCAAACAAGCAGACTGAGGAAATGTGTTCAAAATCCCATTGGTAAGTCCCTAATTTTAAGTGGAGGCTGATTCTGGACAGAGGTCAGATACATTGAACTTTTGCTCTTCCCAGAATTTTTCCAGCTCTTCTGATGACAATTTACCAGTCATTAAGGAAGAAAGCTGCAAGGAGTTATCTTAATACACGTATACTTCTACCAGTGATTGTTCATTCATAGCATCAGTCACTTTAGTGATACAGTATAAAAATGTCACTTTGGCATAAAAGGTTAATAATATTTTCTTCTTTGTTGCAGAGGACATAAATGAAAATCTCCTTTTCTGAGCCTGGATGAACAGACTCCCCATACTGCACTAAAACTGATGAATCTTGCGTCTGAAATTAACAGCTTAACAGCTTTCAAGTAAAACGTGGGATAAGGTTCACTGAACCTTACCAAACAACTCAAGTGCAGAAAACTTCTACATTCCTTAACAGCAGAAAAATTTAACTACTCCAAATGGTTCGTAGCTCAACAACCAGTGTTTCACCCCACATTTATCCATGATCTTTCTGAACCAATAAATACTACTAACCTAATGACTAAGCTGTTCACAAAACTCTTCAGTAGAATTATAGAATGTAGATTTTACCACCCACTGAAATGGGACTTGTTTCCTTTATTTACTGGATTGTCAGCTTAACACTCTGCATAGAAGTCTCCAATAAAATAGAAGTCTACTTGGATATGTGGGTTTTGTTACAACTTCATCAAAGAAAATTCTGTTTCTTTCATCTTTGCCCAACTTTTGCTCTCCTCAAGAGAGGCACAATTTAAGCATTAAAAAAATCCAGGACAGGATGAGATTATTCCTGAATCCCCATAAATTTGTTACTTTCAGATAAGCACTTCACTGAAAACACTCCAGGCATGTTCTGCTTTAAGTAAAAAGCCCCAAATATTATCCCTACAAAAGATGATCAGTAAACACCTTTCACCTGAACCATGTCACCTCTCCAAAGAAAAGAAGATGGGAGTCAGAAATGCTATTTTGGTAGCTTAAATAGTGGAAGTCACATCACTCCCTGCTAACTTGCTCTTGAACCAGCAAAGGCTGATAATCGTAGCCTAACATCAGCCCGATGCTGTGGGAATACAATGAATTAAGCTGTGATTATTTTCAACACAAGAACTTCTTACACAATCCAGAGATTACTTCCCAGCAAAACCAGTTTCACTTCCAGGTTTTTTCCATAATCCTGACTTGTTGCTCACTTCACATTCTGCAATATCACACAGTAGTGTGTAAATAACTCAACTTGGATGGCATGTACAAAACCACATTCTCCATGCTAGTTCCATTTGGAAAAGATCCTTTCTCTGTGACTTCAAATGTCTTGGGAGAGAAAGTAATTTTGACACTTTTCCACTCTGGCTGCAGCCTATTGCTTATTTGCTCTTTCTGCTTTTTTTTTAACACACACAGAATTGGGTGGGAGAAAGCACAGCTCTCAAACTGCAAGTACACTGACAGTACACAGCTGGCCTCAAAAGGTTTAATTCACAACCTCCCATTTCTTCAGGAAAAAGAATTTATGCTGCCACTCACTTTGCAGCTTGAGTACTCTCAGTATTATCACCCGAGTACTCCTCCAGCATTGCTACAGACTATCTATAGTGAAAAAATAAACAACAAATATTCCTTTCATAACACATCTCCACTGCCAAGCCTCTCAATCCTCCAAGGATTAGTAGGGGTTGTTACAACAAAACCCCTGTCCTTTTAATCAGCTGAAAAGTAAACTAAGAATCTAAAACATCTGAAGAAGGCATGATTCATGACATTTTGTGGTTTTCTGATGCAAGCCAGAGTACTAAAAACTGTATATAGAGTCTGCAGATCCACATCCCCATAACCTATAAGGGTCTGCTCTTGTGGGTCATGCTTCCAAAACCCAATTATACTGCTGGGGTTCTGCTCTGCATAATGTATCACATCACAAAAGAAATGAGATGGGCAGGAAGAGGTGAGCAAGGATTGAAAGAAAAATTATTACCTCTTGGCATTACCTTTTCCTGTGAAAGGAACATACTAAAAACTCTGCAAGATTCCCAGGGCTTCCTGCATAAGCACCATGAAAAACGTGACTCCTCCAGGTTTCACTAATTGGGAGGCAGGGGTAGGGTTGGAAAGGAGAAAGCCCCAAACCCATTCATTAGTTAAGTGGATAAAGTCTCAAGAGTGCATGAGTGCATGACAGCACTGTTACACAAGGTAATTCCAGACCATGATATTTATCACCACCTTACTTCAACACACGGATCGAAATTCCTGAAGACCTCAGATCTCAACATCAGCTTTCAGCTGTCACTGCCACCAACTCCTGACATCAGTACACAATTAACATCAATCAATTAAAAACACAGGGGAAAATATCAGCAACTGCTGTGCAACCTTTGTCAACAGCATAAATGCCATAATAGATTATACTTTAAGGCTGCTTCTTCCAGTGATTCTGTTTATGCTGCAGTCTCCACAACAGCTGTACTGCCATAAGCCGTGAGAAGAAAAGGAACCTCAAAATTCAGCTCCTCAAATCTGTCACAAAGTTTAATCTTCCAACAGTTTTCTTTTGATGCAGAGGCACAGTCACACATTCAGTCACACACAGATATGAATCCCAGCCATACTGTGAACTAAAAAGTAATTAAATGTGAAAAGCTAGTCTCTCAAAATAGAAAATCACTGCAATGTTATGTTAAGTGAAAGGACTCAGAAAAGAAATTTCACTTTATTATGCAGCACTTAATTTAAGTCATTACACAGGTTATCCAAGTCTCTCATTCCTTAGGGATTTATACTCCTGAAAAGGAATCAGTGCAAAAATATAAAGCCTGTGAACTACCACCAGTCAGAATGCCAGTGCTGCCATGCAGAGAACACTGTGAAACAGCTGCAAATAATGAAGACAAGGAAGTAAAGCGAGAGCTCCGCATTCTTCTCATTTTGCACTAGCTAAGAAATCAAAAAAAGCATTCTGAAGTCTCTGGAAAAGCCTCTGTTTATCACTGTCCATCGTTCTTCCCAGCTGAATTTAACAGAATTTTCACTAAGGATGACAAGGACATCTGTTTCAAGGCTGGAAAATGTATTCTTCTCTTGAAGTCTTTTAGTTCCAAGTTTCCATCACTCGTGGCACTCAGAGTCAGCATCCTCACTCCAGTGGGCTCCCTGTTTCTCAGTCACCAGCTTGATGAAGTAGCTGTGACTTGCATACAGCTCAAGCTTCTCACTGATGTCAACCCACTTCACTACTCCAGCATCATCACCTGCTTCCAGAGGTAAGTTGTCCATTGTCTCACCTGTTCAAAAAACAGGAGTTAGAACATGCTATGGCATCTTTTCTTCCTGCTTTTCCCCCTCTCACATCCTTCCAGAAAGGAAATTCTGTCCTTCCACAGTGTTTTTTCAAAGGTAGCAACCTTCAACTGCTTCTCAGAGAAAAACAACTAAATCTCTCATTGACTCTGTGCCAGAAACCTTTTTCATACTTGCACTATGTTAAGGCAAATCTGAATAGCAGAAGAGGTGTTAACACCTTTTCACCACTCCTAAGGTATCACCAGCAACATGAAAAGTTACTGGAAACCATCACAACAACATGTACTTATTACCCCAAGTTTAGCCAATACATCTGCCTGGATTTCTGTTTGTTTGCTTAACATTTGACTGCTCATTTTCTCACATACTATTCTACAGGACAAGCTGAATTCCAAAACTTATATACACTTATGGAAAAAAAAGGTAATCAAAATTTTACTGAGGGCCCCAAAAATCAAAAAATACTAATTCAAGAGGGGATGAATAAAGGCTTCTGAATTTCCTTTTTTCCCCACATTTCCACTCTTTTTAAAAAGAATCTCAGGACTTCATAGACAACAACCAAGGAAATGCTTTTCTATTCTGTATTGGAAACAGAGGCCAAAGATACACTATCTCCACTACTTCTAGGGGCTGATAAATCTAGCACCAGTGACATGTGAAGCTTCACAACTGGCACCTACTACCCAAAATTCAGTGGAAATGTCACAGCGTGAAGTCTCTGACTTGAACACGTCATAAGCATCTAAGTAGTTTGATTTATCTTACAGGTGAAAAAAGGGAGTCCAAGATAACAGATCGATTTAAAAATCTAGTCCCATATTTTACACCTGACTTTCATGCTCCCCTGATTTCATTACCATGCTCAGCTCAACAACAGTCCCAAATTCAAACCAACATATGGAGTAAAATGCAACTAAGAGCATGCCCGGAGATATTTACCTGTTTCATCATGATAGTTCACAACCTCTGTCTCTATCCAGGCATTATCGGTGTTTCGAGGGTCATCCACATATCCTCTGTACACCTATAAGGCCCCAAACAAACCAGGACAAGTTCAGTGTCACAACAAACGAGGTGGAATCAGTCGTACTTTTTTCTTTCCCTCTGACACTCTTGCCCTTACAGAGTTTTCAACAGTCCCTTCCATTTCCTACACCCTGAGAACATGAGCATTACAACTTATTTCCATTTCAGCTGCACTTCTTCAGGTTCCATACAACTGTGAGTTACATGCACAGGTCAAGAGGCTACCACAAGAGACAGAGCTCACCACTAAGTGTTCCTGGCTGAACAGCTTCTGGAGCTGCTTCTCCAATTTTGCTTTCTCCTCAGGGGATTTCTGCAGAGAGTTCAAGGCCTCCTCCTCAAATTCTCGCTTCAGGGTGGCAGTGATCTTCTCCCCTGGGTCCACCATCCCCTTAGAGGGGGGAAAACAAATAAAAATAAATACTATCCCTCAGATTCTACACATTTTAACTCCTGGCTCTTAGTATAGTACATCCACCTGCATCACACATGTGCCATATCTGCCTCATGGCCTCATCAGCAGGGAAATGCTAGCTGCTTCTGGAGCTTTGTCCTTACCCCTGGAATGGCCCACTCCCCACAGTCTCTCCTCTTGATGGCTACAAACTGCAAGATGTTCTTTCCAGAAACTGGATGAGCAACTTTACTGCCGCTTCCGTCCCTTTTCCACCTGCATAAAATGACAAACGAGAATATGTGTTGCTGCTTCTTGACAAATGGGCCTGAGAGAGGAACAGCAAGGCACTGCTACCTGTGTGGGATCAAACAAAGCAAAGAATGAACAGTCAGGGGCAACCAACAGATGCCATCCAGCAGGATTGCAACCAAGAGCAGAGCACTGAGGGTTTTCCTCAGACAGAAGGGCAGAAAATGCCCACGAGGCACATTTCTGCAACCAGGCTGGTAGTAGCAGCTCCTCTGAAAGCTCTCCGAGCTGCAGTTGCGTCAATCCATACCAAGAAGATGAGAATGTTTCTGTTGAAACAGAATGGTCACACAGGCTGCAGCAGTGCCAGGACAAAGCCACAAGCAGCAGACATCTCCTTCAGTAAAGAACTAAGAACTACCAATAGGCAAAGCAAAAAGCTGTCTATACAAAAAATAAATGCTAGCATTTACTTTCAAGTAAGCAACTCAGAAGCATTGGTATTCTTCTGGAAAGGAGAAGAAGTAAAATGCATCAGGATGATTTTCCACAATGGTTCTGCATATAGCATGGCACTTTCTAGCTCACACTTCTGATAACCAGACAATCTTTTCTGAATGCTTTGTGTAAAATGGTTAGCATGTACACACACATCCTGCTGGGAAAATCACATCAAAACAAAGCATACTGGGACAAAAAGAGCATCCTAATCCCACCTCCTCCTATCATAGACTAAGTTAGTTTTTCTTACATAACAAAAGTAGAATAGGCTTACACACAGAGAACACATAGAGAAAAACGCCATGTAATAAAAAAGTAATATTCTGTCCAGAATGCAGAAAGTAAGCAAAATGCAGGGTCTTTTTCTCTACTGCAGGATACCTTGCAGTCACCTGTCCCTTACCTGGTTACAACAGGATCAGCAGCATGGTTTGGTCCCCAGCGCCCCAACAATCCTCTGCCAGTGAGGCCAGTCCTTCCCACTGGATTGCTGAAATAAATGACACAGTACATAACTCATATACTCCTGAACTGGTTCCAATTGGAAATTAGGCCAGCTACACCCAGCTCCTCTGATCTCTGAAGACCAGCTAAAACAAAACGGAGTTTACTTTCTGCTAAATTTCCAAACCCTTAACACAGCAGTACATTAGACGTATTTATTTCCCCACATTCAAAATATTCTAAAAAAAACCAAAACCCTAAACAACCAAACAAAAAACCCAACCAAAACAAACTAAAAAAACCTCAAATCAATATTAAATAACAAAAAAGGGAAGGACAGCAACACATATTTAGTGTTAAAGCACATAAATGCTTTAAAGGGCGAAAGACACAACATGTTTTTCTCTTTCATCAACTTAGATTCATCAAAGTATGTTCAATTTTTCTCTCTTGGCTTTGTCCTAGCAGGAACCATGTATCAGAACTGACAGACCTGTAAGAGCACTGAAACTACTTCACTGAAATAAATATGCAAAAAAACCCCCAACACTCACCAGGGTCTCCCGTTTTTGACCACATACAAGCCATTCAGACTCTTCCTCTCCACTTCTCCATCTCTCTCATTGAATTTGGGAGAAAAGCCTTCATCACTGCATGGCAAAGAAGAATTCAATAGAGATAAATTATAAAACACAGAAGCTTGTATGCCAGCCATCAGACCAGCAACACCCCTTTGAGTGTGTTGATAAGCAGTTTTTACCAGAACTGGAGTTGCAAGCCCTCCCTTTTCTAAAGTAGGCCCTAACCTTTCCTCATTACAGTCCCTCTGTACTAAGTTCTGCAGGCAAAAGTACAGAACTAAAGTATTTAATATTCCATCTCAATCTTCATTTAGACAAAGTGTTTCAAAGGTATTTTTGTTAAGATTAGAGTTACAGAATCACAGAATCATTTTGGTTGGAAAAGACCTTTAAAATCACCGAGTTCAACACAGCAGCACTGCCAAGCCCACCCCTAAATCGTGCCTCTATGTGCCACATGCAGATGTCTTTTAAACACCTCCAGGGATGATGACTCCACCACTTCCCTAAACAGCCTGTTCCACTGCCTGACAAACTTTTTGGTGAAGAAATTTTTCCTAATATCCAATCTAAACCTCCCCTGGCACAATGTGATGCTGTTTCCTCTTGTCTTACCCTTTGTTACTTGAGACAGAACTGACAGCCCCATTGTTACACAATCACAAAAAAAATCTGTAATTAATACAACCTATCACACTGAGTCAGAGTGCTCCCTTCAAAAACTAAAATTACACTTTCTTTTTTTATATTGCATTCCAACCATGAATAAACAAGTGTA
The DNA here is from genome assembly GCF_971803275.1 of Cyanistes caeruleus. NCBI lineage: Eukaryota > Metazoa > Chordata > Aves > Passeriformes > Paridae > Cyanistes > Cyanistes caeruleus. Next base: position 60,289,473 of record NC_141705.1, read on the forward strand.
TCACTAAAATGTTCTTCCAATTTCTTAGATTTTTATTTAGCTCACAATACAGAGAAACACTTGCACGACATCAACAGCTATCTATTATTCCAATCTCAATCATCAGCTCAGTAAAATCATGTGTCAAAGACCTTCACAACAAACCCAAACGACTCAGTTCTCAACCACTTTCCTTAATCTTGACTTTCACACATCACTGCAGAATCACATGTCATTTAAAATTATCTTGTCGACTCAATTCATTATTATTTCCTGCTTTCATATTCACAGGGGAAAATAGCCACCATTTCCACTCACCTGATTTGGGGATCTGCCCAACTGGGTCTGGCCAAAACAGACTTTGCAGTGTACTCCACAGGGTTATAATCTTTCCACTCAGTCAGCCAGCCCACTTTATCTTCAGGAACTTGGCTACGTTCAATGTGTGATCCTGGATATGGGGAGGTGAGAGCTTTGCTGTGGTGGAATTTCACATTATAGCTGTTGAACATGTTTACAGGATGAAGACGGGACCAACAACTTGCAGATAAATTACTAAAAGAAAAAGAATAAAAATAACATCTCAATCATGAGGTTTTAACCTGCTCTTTTATCCCCGATCTGCAAAGTACATTACAGCAAGTGGAATAGACTCAGCTTTTTCACAGAACCACAGAATCAATTAAGTTGTAAAAGATCTTTGAGATCATCACGTCCAGCCTATGACCAAATACCACGGTGTCACCTCGACTATGGCACTGAGCGCCATGCCCAGTCTTTCCTTAAACACCTGCGGGGATGGCGATTCCACCACCTCCCTGCGTGGCCCATTCCAACGTCTAATGAAATTAGAATAAATTCCTCCGAATATTCAACTCACGAAACGCCTGACGTTCACAAAAAAAACCCTTTTAACAGAGACGGGGGAAAGGACAAAACCGCTCTTGTGCTTTTCATTAATTACGTAACTTTAAGGGACAGCCCCGCTTCCCTTTCTGCCCCGCCCCAGAAGGACACCCTGAGGGACACCGCACACTCCGGCCAAGCTCTCCCTCGGCGGGCAGGGAGTGCATGGCAGCTCCGGGATCTCGCCCGGGCCATCAGGTGGCTGCTGCCGGCGGAACAGGCCGCCGACCGCGACACCGGGGCCGGACTCGGGCTCCCGCGGTTCCGCCACAGCCCGCCGTACCTGTGGGCCGGAGGACGCTGGGCAGCGCCCCGGGCGCTCAGCAGGACGGAGAACGAGAGCACGGCCACCGCCCGAGGCAGGGCTCCGACCGCTAGCGGCATCGGCCCCGCCGCCACGGCACCGCGAGCGACCCCGCCTCCGCTTCAGCGCCGGGAGCGGGGCGCTGGGCCGGCGGAGCGAGGCGGCCCGCTGCGGGATATCGCCCCTCGATCCCGCTCCTTGCCGCCCGGCGCTCTACAAGCTGGCCCCGCACTGGCGGGAGCGGCGCCAATGGCAGAGGCCGGTGCCGGCTCGGGCTGGGGTGGAGCCCCGTCCCCAGGACAGCCCCGCAGAGCCGGGACGGGCGCTGGCCCTGCGGAAGGGGCTGCTGACACTCGCCGGCAGCGCTCCCACAGCATCAGCGGTGTGTCCCGAACATTCCCAGCCGCATCCGTGGGCGAGAACCTGGGAGGGGACACAACCAGGCCAGCTGACCCAAACCGACCAAAGGGTTATTCCATGTCAAATGACGTCAGTTCAGACATAAAACATTAGGAAAGCAGGAAGGGGAGGGAGGATATTCCTTATTTACAGTGTTCGCCTTCCGGAGCGACCGATGTGCGTGCAGAAGCCCTGCTTCCCGCGGGAAAGCCGAGAATAACCCTTTCTCTTATGTCTTTTGCTTTAATCAACTACGTTATCCCAACGTAGGAGTCGCCATTTTCCACGTTATTCTCCCTCCCCTGTGCAGCCGGGAAGAGAAATTAACAGCGCAGCTCGGCTCGCCGTCAGGCCCCGGCACGCCCCCGGCCTGGCACCGCCCACGGACACGCGCCCACGCTCAGCCGCGCTCTGATTGGCTGCTGAAACCAGGGGCGTGGCCTCGCCGGCTGAGGGGCGGGGCCGGCGGCGAGATCCCGGCGCAGTGCGGGGACCAGAGGAGCTCCAGGAAAACAATGAATCTGATTCTGGAGGTTCTCCTGTTCCTGGCTACGCTCCTCTACTCTTACCTGGAGGCTTTTGTGAAGCTGTTCGTGCCGGTGAGGAGAAAGTCTCTCAGTGGGGAGCTGGTGCTCATCACGGGCGCTGGCCATGGCGTCGGGAGAGCGACCGCCTTGGAGTTCGCCAAGCGCCAGAGCAGGCTTGTTCTGTGGGACACCAATAAGGTAATGGCACACTCGTGTCCTCACTCCGGAACCTCCGAGTCCACGGGGGATTTAGGGACGTAAGAAGGGCAGCACCACATTGCACCTCGGTCGCCTCCTTCCAGCTCGCTCCCATCGGCTCCCGCTCGGCTCCTCTGGCTGGGATGCTGAGCGCCAGGAGCGGCTTTGGCCCCACTTGCAGCAGAGGATGTGGGGCTCTGGTCCCACAGGCACTCGGTGCTACTCGGGAGGGAGCAGGCAGCAGCCGGCAGAGCACCTGCGAGAGGGAGAGAAGTGTTCAGGAAGCTGCTGGTGGATGTGCTGCCTGAGCTGGCAGAGAATGCTCGTTGAGACCAGAAGGCAGGGAAGAGCAGGTTTGCCTTCACTTGTTCTCTCTGTGGCCTCGGGTGTTTGTGTGCATTGCTGGGAGATGTGTTTTCTCTGCACTCCCATTAGCAGCATCGCTGTGCCGGGCTGTGGGTGAGCCCGGCTGCCCTCTGGGCAGCTACACGCATAGATGGCACCTCTCGAAATGGTTACACTGGCCCAAACTCTTTATTTCAGATGATTTGACTGGAATGCAAAACAAGCCGTGGCAAGCCGAGGATGGGCAGATAACAAAGATGCAGCATGGCATTCAGAAGGGATCCAGGGCAAGTTTTGGGTGCAGGTGCAACAAGGAGGGTGAAAGGCTCTGCTTCCTGTTTCTGACACGCTGGGTCAGCAAACGAGTTCATCATGAAGCTGCAAAACAGAACCCAGCCCAACACAAAGAAAAATTCACCAAACCCGAGACAAATTGACTGAGAAGATGGATAAACAGGGAAGATAGTGCTGAACATTTTCAGTGTCTGTTTTCATGGTACCCTTTATGCCTAAGACCAGACATTGGAGGGGTGGGAGGAAGCATGGCACCGCTCTCCCAAAGTGTACAGAGCTGCAGTGAATCAGAGAATTGTTCACTGGATGAAATGGGAGAATTAGGGTATAAATTTAGTAGTGAGCGACACCTGGCTTTAGTGCTGGGAAGTTGATTGTAGACGTGGGTGTCAGCAGGAACTGAAATACAGTGCCAAGGCAGATTGTGGATTCCAGAGGATTTAGGAGTATGCTCCTCCAACCCAATTGCCTTGACAACGCCTCCTTCTTGGGGGCTCTCAGCATTAAACAGCTTTGTTTAAACAGTGTCGAGGGCAGCTGCCCAGTCATCCAACACAAGGAATGCTGAGCTGTCCCAGTCTATCTGTGACCTGCAGCTTTTCAATGCACAGGTTCCCAGTGGCATGACCTTCTGGCACCTGGGAACAGAGATACAACAAAGTCACTTCCACTCTGGCTTAGCGAGCTGAGGAAATGACTTTGGGGAGCTTCTGACCTGTGTCAGATGTCATTCTGAAATTAAAATCTTTCTACATTGTGCACTGTGGAGGGCATGTCTGTTCTAATACCCAGCATATACATACAGAAACACATAGCACCAGTTTTCATATCTCACAGTGTCATCCAGGCCTGTGTTTTACAAGCTGTTTACACTCACAGTGCTGCCTGCTATGCTGTGATAGGCACTGTATGCCCCCTTTCTGAAGCCTTGCTCTGCATGCCATACCAAACAAAAATCACTCTTTTTGCCACCCTTTCTTTTTGGTTGTTACTAGACACATCCTAAATTTAAGGCCAGAATGCCTGTCCTCTCAACCCCACCTACAGCTCCTTCCCTGGGTAGCTGTGAACTGTTCTGGGGCTGGGCAGTGGTTGCTCCATCCAGGGACATCTTCAGCCTCTGCTGCTCAGCCATGGTGAGGGGACAGCTGTGCACAGTGTCTTTCTCTTTGCCTCTTCCAGCACGGCGTTGAGGAGACGGCAGCAGAATGCCAGAAGCTGGGAGCCACTGTTCAAACCTTTGTGGTGGACTGCAGCAAACGGGAGGAGATCAACAGCACTGCAGACAAGGTGGGGCAGCAGGGGCATGGCCAAAGGCTTTCCCAACCCTGCTTGATTTCCAGAGAAGGCAGTGGAACTAAAGAAGATGTGTTGTACACAAATCCTGCAAGCCCTCGGAAGCTCCCCACTCCTTGCTGCTCTCTGGACACAGAGTGCTGTTGCATTTCCAAGATTTGGGAGGCTCCAGCATATCACATCCTGTTGCCAGGTTTGCTCTCCAGGGCTCCAGCCTCTGAAGGAACATAGCACTGAGGACATATGAATCATTTCATTGTAGTGGCTGTGGTCCAGCTGCCTCAAAACAGTCTGTACCCCCGTGGTCCCAACTGTGACTACACAGTCCAAAGTGTGCACAGTTTGTGGAACACAGTAGATACCGGCATTAATTAAAGGAGAAGAATCAGATCTAAACCAGATTGCATAGCTTTACTGCAAAGTTCCTGTCCTGCCACATCTGGAAATGTGGCCCGATTTTCCTCTCCCTTAAAGATGCATTGTTAAGAATTAAATTAATTATGGCTCATCTTCCGCACCTTTGCAAATTTCCCCCCGCTCCACCCTGAGTGACAGACACAATTTTGAGCTTTTGTTTTCTCTCCAAAAGGTGAAGAAGGATATTGGGGATGTGACTATCCTGGTGAACAACGCTGGTGTTATTACAGCTGCCGACTTTCTCTCGACTCAGGACCACCAGATAGAAAGGATGTTTGAAGTCAACATTCTTGGTCACATGTGGGTAAGGGCCACCAGCACCTATAGCTACAGTTTTTTGGGAATGTCATAGTCCCAAGGAGGAATATTTAGACATACTTAGACCAACTGCTATTAGCAGTGAATTACCAAATGAACTGTGTAGCCCAGGGGCACCCAAGCAGACTGTGTGCTGGGAAACTGGAATGGCCTCTTGCTGATGTGAGCTGGCTGGTGACAGCCTCATCTGCAGCACACACTGGCCTCTGTCAGAGGTGTCGTGGGGCTGACAGGGTGTGAGCTTTCAGCAATAATTGTTTGTGGCAGAAGAAAAGAGAAGCCACAGCCTGACAAGTGGTTTATTGTAGGTGCTAGGGGTAAGACCCTGCCAGCATTTCTGCTGACACCTGAAACCTTAAAAGCAGCAAAGGAAAGATGTGAAAACCAGCTCCTGTTTATAGACAGCTGCTGAAACCTTTGGAGAGCAGGTTGCCAGCTGCACCACTGGTCAGAAAGCAGGTATCCCTGTGGCTCTGGGAATCTCAGGTGCTGTGCGACTCGTAGCTTTAGAGATAGCTTTGGCCACCTAGTGAATGACATTGAGGGTCAGTGCTGAGTATGCCTAAGAAAACAATGTTCTTTTCCTCCTTCCTGTCCCCTGTGTTTTTGCCTCTTGGTTTAAATTGCTTCCAAGACCACGAGAGCTTTTCTGCCAGTCATGATGAACAACAACTACGGGCACATTGTCACGGTGGCTTCGGCAGCAGGTCATTTTGTGACTCCTTTCATGGTGACTTATTGGTAAGTGATTTTGAAATCAGCTTGCTTAATTTTTAAAAATTGTAGTTTTGTCTTCTCATTCACAAAGTACCAAGTTACTAGCTCTGACTGAATCCTGAGCAATGTTTGTATGAAAGAACAGTCATGTGACACATCTACTAATGAAAGACTCTCCTGTTTTCTCTCTCCACCAGTGCAGACTTTTGCTTAGCAAAAAAGGTATCCTCTTCCCTTCTTCTTCTTAGAATGTAGTTATTCTGTTATTGTAGTTATTGTAGTGTTGTCAAGTAAACCCTAAGCTTGCTGAGTAGCTTTTGATCTTTTTACCATTGTGGCATTGACTGTAGTGTATAAAAATAGAAGCATAAAATCATCAGGGTTGGAAGAGACCTTTAAGATCACCCAGTACAACTGTCCACCCAGCACTGCCATTGTAACCCTTAAACCACATCATCTAGTGCCACATCAAAATGCCTCTTAAACACCTGTAGGATGGTGACTCCCCCACCTCCCTGAGGAACCTATTCCAGTGCCTGATCACCCTAACAGTGAAAATATTTTTTCTAATATCTCATCTGAATTTCCACTGTCTCAGCCTAAGGCCATTTCCTCTATGCCTCTTACTGCAGGCACAGCAGAAGAGACTGACCCCATCTTCCTTCTCCAACCTCCTTTCAGGGTGTTACAGACAGCCATGAGGTCCCCCCTGAGCATACTCTCGTCCTGACTAAACAAACTCAGCTCTTTCAGCCATTCTTCATAAGACATGTTTTCTAGACACTCCATGAGCTTTGTTTCCCTTCTCTGAACACACTGCAGCTCCTCAATGTCCTTTTTAAAGGAGCCTGGAACTGGACACTGCACTGGAGGTGTGGCCTCACCAGTTCCCAGTACAGGGGAACAGCCACATCCCTGTCCTGCTGGCTGATCCAGGCCAGGGTGCCATTGGCCTTCTTGGCCACAAGGGCACACTCTGGCTTAGGTTCAGCTGCTGTCAGCCAGCACCCCAGACGTCCCTTTCTGTCCCAAGCCCTTCCTCACCCAGCCTGTATCACTGCATGGCTCAGGTGCAGAACCTGGCACTTCATCTTCTTGAGCCTCCTGCAGTTGTGTCCTCAGCCCACTGATGGAGCCTGTCCAGGTCTCCAGCAGAGCCTTCCATCCCTTGAGCACATCAACACTTCCACTCAAATCATTATTTTCTGCACAGTTACTGAGGGTGCACTTGATCCCTGTTTCCAGATCATCCATAAAGACATTAAAAGGACCAGCCCAAAGCAGGGCCATGGGGAACACCACTAGTGACCAGCTGCCAGCTGGATTTATCTCCATTCACCACAGCTCTCTGGGCCCAGCCATCCAGCCAGATTTTTACCCATTGAAGAGTCCACCCACCCAAGCTGCTAACAGCCAGTTTTTCTAGGAGGATGCTGTGGCAGATGGTGTCAAGCACTTTATGGAAGTCTAGCTAGACCCTGGACAGACACATCCACAACCTTCCTGTCTACTAGGTGGGCCACTTTGTCATACAAGGAGATCAGGTTGGTCAAGCAGGGCCTTCCTTTCATAAATCCATGTTGGCTGGACTTCATCCCCTGGTTGTCCTGCTTGTGCCTTGTACTGGCACTCAGGATGATCTCTTCCATTAACCTTGCCCAGAACCAAGGTTAGGCTTACAGGCCTGTAATTCCCCAGATAATCTTTCCAACCCTTCTTGTAGATGGGTGTTCAAATGGTGTACATTTGCTAATTTCCAGCCAGATGAAACTTGTCCAGTTAACCAGGACTGCTGGTAGTCATTGAAAGTGGTTTGGCAAGTTCTTTCAACAAGTTCCCTAATTACTCTGGCATGGATCCCATCAGAAGTCATAGACTTGTCAGTGTCTGATTGGCACAGCAGATCACTTACCATCTCTGCCTGGATTATGGGCCCTTCCCTCAGCTCTCTGTCCCTAACTTCCAGCTCAGGGAGCTGAGAATCCCGAGGGACAACTGGACAATATTAAAGGCTGAGACAAAGAAGGTATTAAGTTCTTCCGCCTTTTCCTCATCCTCTGTCACCTTCTGCATTCAACAAATGATGGAGACATTCCTTGACCCTCCTTTTGCAGTATTTATAGAAATCTTTCTTGTTTCTGAGGCCAAGCTCTAGTTGGACTTCGGTCCTTCTAATCTTCTCCCTACATGACTTCACAACATCTTTATAGTCCTCCCAAGGTAATTTACCCTCTATCTGTTTGTTTTCCCCAAAGTTCCAGCCTAAGTTTTCTGTTTAATCAGGCTGGTCTTTTTCCCTGACCACTCGTCTTTCGACCACGTAGGGATGGGCTGCTCTTGAATATTTCTCAATTCCTTTTTAAAGTGTATCCAGCCTTCCTGGACCCCTTTGCCTTTCAGGACTGAACACAGTTCAGTGTTCTAAACAACGCCAAGGTTTGCCTACTAGGAGTCCAAGGTGGAAGTTCTGATGCCCCTCTTTACTTCACCCACTGTTGAAAATTCTGACATTTCATGGTCCCTTTGCCCAAGACTGCCACCAGCTACCACATCACCTACCAGTCCTCTGTTCACAAGCAACAGGTCTACCAGGACACCTCCTCCAGTAAGCTCTCTTACAGTTGTGTTAGGAGGTTGTCTTCCAAACACTCCAGAAACTTCCTAGGTTCCTTCCTCTCTGTTGTGTTGTATTACCAGCAGACATTTGGCAAGTTGAAGGGCTGGAAACCATGAGACTTCTACCAGCTGCTTGTAGAACACCTCATCTGCCTGTTTGTCATGGCTGGGTGTTTTATAACAGCCTTCCACCATGAGATCCTTCCTGCTAACCTCCCCCCTGACTTTCTGCCATCATGACATCAAATTCCATTTCTACTTGAAATGCGTCAGGAAAATCATGGTGCAGGCACAAAAAACTTGTTAGACTGTATGTTGCCATCCTGCATACATCCAGCCTTCTATAAAGGCAGCTCCAGCTGCAGGCATCTTCCCCTGGGAACACTCCTTCTTAGAGCAACCTTTTCCTGGGAATACTCCTTCTTAGAGTCATTCACTGTCAGCAGTGTGAGAACTTTCCAGACAGGGCTTTTACTGGAATTACACTGCCAAATCCATAGCAATCAATAAACTGATTGTGTGATTTTCCTTTCTTTGGAGTTGATGTAATCCTCAGGCCCACACCTATTTCCATGGCAGGTTGTTCCTCAGTTTTGCTTACATAATGCTCCTCTATTTCAAAAGTCACACAAAACTGTTACAAGATGCTCTTGTGTGGTAAACAGTAGAGGGTTAATCTCCATTTCTAGCCTGCCCATCCATCTAAATTTTAGAAATTGAGGCTGCATTCCTTCTAGGAATCTGCTCTCATGTGAAAGAACAGGATGTCCATCGATTGATGCACTTCAGTTGCAATTTTCTAAGAACTGGTAATGTTTGTCTATCTGTTTGCAACTAAAGTGCCTTTTTTTACATACCTGCTATGCATTGCACAATTACTTCATAAGTTTCATTACCTCATTCACCACTACACTTTGGCACAGGCAAAGTTAGAATAGTCCCTGCCCTGTCTCTCAGCTGGATTACATTATTTAGAGGTTTTTGCCTTTACTGTACTTTACTAGCCTTTACTGTATGTATATAATTGTTTAGGCCATTTGCAGTTGTAGAAGTGTGGAAACAGGATTTCTGCCTTCTCATTTATACTTTTTCCCCTCCTGCAGCTCAAGCAAGTTTGCTGCAGTTGGATTTCATAAAGCTCTGACAGAGGAGCTGTCTGCCCTGGGAAAGGATGGAATAAAAACAACGTGTCTTTGTCCAGTTTTTATAAACACTGGATTTGTCAAAAACCCCACTACAAGGTAACTCCCAATACTCTGCATTCCTGTACTTCCTTCTTTGCATCAAGGCACTGCATAGTATCCCTGGCTTTAGGCCTCGATTCCAACTGTAGCTATATAACAACAGTGTGTATCATTGGCTAAAGAAAATCTGCAGTGTCCTTTAACCCATGTAATTGTTGCATTTGAATTACCTGAGTTTGTGCACTTGTGAAGCCTCCTAGATCAGCTGGTACCACCCCTTTTTACCACTGCAGCTCTTATGTGTTTGCTTTCCTGTGTAGGCTTGGAAAGATTTTGGAGGTTGAAGAAGTTGTAGAGGCTCTGATGGAAGGAATAGTAACCAACCAGAAAATGGTTTTTGTTCCACCACAGCTAAACATTGCTTTGCTTTCTGAAATGTAAGTACAAAGGAAAATGAAACAATGGTTGTGGAAACAACAATATCACATGAGTACACAAGGTTCAAACTTGTGACTTCTAAGTCAGCAGAAGTTCCACAAAGAGCTGAGGACCTGCTGCTTATTAGTGTTTATTTCTTCATGTCAACACTCGGGCCAGAGAGGCTAAGAACGTTCCTTCAAAAGGGCTCTACTGCTCTCTGCTATGTAAAGCAAGATTTATCCTCTCAACACAACTGTCCAGTGCAGTTGCTCTGTTGCGGAGGTGTTTTTGCCAGAGCTCCAGTTCCAAATCTGGAATTCATATCCAAAGAACTAAATTAGCTTCTCAGTTAAATCCTACAGTATCTCATTAAACACCTGGTAGTTTCTTGTTTGCTAAACCAAACACCAGACTGTGGGAAAAGTAATTTAAATCTTTTTGCAACTCCAAGAGCTGCTTGTTGAGAGTGCAAGTCTACAAAAGCATAGGCAAGTCAAAACTGATGCTGTCAAAGCACTTTGCTTTTTTTGTCACCATTTAGGACAGGGGGATGAAGAGACAAAGCTATTTAAGAGAAGCAATCTTAGGAGTGGGAACTGCACCTCAGTTTTAACATCTCATCCTTCCACAGGCCCACTGCTTTTCAGAGCATGAAATGTAATACACACCTACCTCTGTACAATATTGAACCTTCTTGCATCCTGCAGCAATATTGCAGTTCACATACTGCCCATAGATATCTGACATTGGAACTGTCCTAAAAGGCTGGGACTGGACTTCAATTAGCCAGAGATTGGTGAGAGCTATGGAAATAATGCCCAATTTAATACTTACTCTCAGTTCATATGTGTGTGTGCATGCTGCTCCCACACCAGCTCTTCTGTCACCTGCAGTGCCACTTTTTCCCATAATTTAAGTTTCTATCCCACTTCTAATTTCATGGTATTATCTCTTTCAGGGTCTTTCCAGAACGCGCTTTGAACCTCCTGAAGAAGATGACCACTCCAAAGTTTGATGCAGTCATTGGGCAGAGAAGCACCCAGTGAAAAGCAAGAAGTGATTCTCATTTCCCAGAGGCACCAGTGAAAACAGAACATGTGCTGAGCATAGTTCAGCTGGCTTGATTCAGATCAGAGCTCAGGCAAGTGCTTCCAGGCCACTGTTCCCACCTAAGGGCTTATCCCACACCTGCAGCTGGAACACACCAGCTTAACAGGGAGTGTTAGCAAAGCAGAGATGCAGCTCTAGAAGGGCTGCTTTGACTGTACATCCCATCACTTCTGTCTCATTGTGCTGAGGCAGACAGGAATTTCCACAAAGCCTGTGTTCGGGACAGCACAGCTGCCTAGTTGAGTGCAAAGGGATTGCCTGAGAGCATGTTAATCTGCACTCATTCCTGAGCAAAAGCATCTTGCAAGAAGCAACTTATAGAGGAGGTGGGTAGCCTGTTTCATCTCACTTATTAATTTTAAGTTTGAAAACTGTGCTCTAATGAGCACTTACAGTTTTGTGTGTATTTGTAATGAGAATTATTTAATTAATTATTTGTATTATTGAAATAATAGTCTTGTTTTTAATGTAATGCCTAATTACAACATTTATCAATTATGCATTAGCACCATCAACACTCCATATTACAAATAAATACATTTTTCTAACCCAAACGTGTCTCTCAGCAATGAAAGTGGCAACCAGGTCCAGGCAAAGACAGTGGAGCATGTGCCCCAATGTTGAAAGGATCAGAGTCTGCCAAATATCAGCCTATGCTGCAGGGACGAGCCAGTCCCCTAGCACACAGGGAAGCCACGTCAGGATCAGTGAGGTACAGGGCCAGGCAATGCAGCCCACGCACAGGCCAAGGCTTAAAGGCAGTGCCAGGGCTGGGGGTGCATAGGAAGGCTCCAGTTTAGCCTTCACACAGCTCCTCAACACAAGCCAGGGGCCTGCTCTGATGGCACAGGAGGTGAAACCCCTGAAGGTGTTTGGCCCAGGGTCCAAGAGAGCAGCAGCAGCAGCTGCTGACACATGGGTCAAAGACCCCTCCAGAGCACAGAGGATCTGTGCACCCACTTGTGCAACTCCCACCCACAGCAGGCACTGCTGGCCCGCAGCCATCCCAGGCAGGCCTGAATGCGCTGCCACCTTCAGCACAGTTGGAATCTGTCCTGTTCACCTGAGCCTTTCAAGTTATTCTGTAAAGTAGGTTCTTCAGAAAAGTGAGAGCATTCACCCTCCTGCTCTTAGCTGGTAACAAGTAGCAGCAATGTTGACAGCTTAAGTAACAGACAACTGTTTTCCATTTTGCCCATGGAACATTGATGGCAATGTTCCATGGGCAAAACATTGGACGCTTCGCAGTTTCAGCTCTTGTGCTTCACAGTGCAAGATTCCTGCAGCTGAGACAGGAAAGGAAAAGGGTTCACAAAACTCAGGACATAAAAAAAAAGGTTATAAGCCAATCAAAGAATACTTAGGCATGGTTTCCAAGCCAAAATGTGGAGGATTGCATCCTTGCTTCTTTTTGAGCTGCATATTGCCCTCTTGCTACTATGACACTCCTGTCACACATGAGACGCTTGAAGCCACATCTGCGTGACTTTTTGATTATGTTCACTTCCTCCTGTTCTTACCTAGTGAGGAGTAAAAAAAGTCTAAAAATTCAGATGTTTCAAAAATTCAAAAGACCTGTCAGAGCAAGAAGCACACCAGCCAAAATGTTTGTACCTAGCGTTCACAGGAACATAAGGGCTAAATCAATGCTTTACTGATTTGTAACAACTTGGCAGTTGTCTCTTGTATGTCTGGCAAGCATGCTTAACTTCCCACTGAGCTTAGCCTCTCCCGGTACCCACTTCCCACATTTCTTCTATTCCATGACTTGAATCCTTGCTCAAAGGAAAGTCCAGTGACTCCACAGAAAAAAGCTTAAAAAGACCCCGGAGAAAAGTCTTGGATGACTTGGCCCTTTTCTTAGGCTGGTGAAGGACTGCTTTCAATAGGACACATCAGACAAGATCCTTGCCTTCTCATGGTATACCATCCCCACTAGTCCTGTGTATCATTCAGATTTTGATGGCAGGATTAAATTGGAAGTCAAAAATCCATCCAAGGGATGACAGCACTCTTCAGTAGAGTCTGTTTTTTAGCACACTTGCTCCTAAGGAAGGGGAGACTATATTGGCTCCTGCTTTGACAGATCTAGTCCAGGGTCTCAGAGCCCAGAGGAATTACTGGGCAAGGCAACTCATGCAGAACTCTGTGTGTGGCTGTGGTTCTGTTCTGTGTCTTCTAAGGCTGCACATCTCCTGTTGGCATAAAGAAACATATGCAAAAGCAAGGACTTTCAGCTTTTATCTCCTGAACACCAGTAAGAGTCAGAACTGAGTCACCAAGCCTCCCAGGCTTCTCAGTTCTTTCTGGCCACAACACTCAACTGGATCTTAGCCCAAACTCTGGTCACACATGGGTGCCCAGCAGGAGTCCATGTGAGCAGGTTTCACGCAGCCACCTACAGCTAAGTCCCAAATTTGAAGAGTGGTACCTCACACCCTGGCCTAAGCACTCCTTATGAGTCAGGTTAGTGACTCTGGCCCTGTGCTCTGCCTCCTGCTGAGGTGTCTCTTGGAGCTGGTGCTTCCATGCCCTCCCTTCCTCCTCTTCCTTGGCCCCAGCACTGACTGGAGCCCTGTGCCAGGAAAATGACAGCACCGCTGACTCGTGCAATTGGGGTCTGGCCCGAACACTGATGTGTTAATTAGGCAGAGAACCAAGTTCCAAGAGAAGAATAGGAAGTGCCTAGCTCGGAATCTCTGTGCTGGAATGGATCCAGTCTCTCACTACAAGGTGAGCTGCAGCGAAACCACCAGGACAAAAATAATACTTTTCAGAAACTGTAATCTTGACTGAATGCAATTTTGGTCAGTTGTTAAATGTTCACCAAGCAGCTCAAAAATATCCTTAAATAAAATGATGAACATGACTGTGATACATCAGGTTTTCTAACTGAAAAACAAAGGAATAAGGTCAGCAATCCTTTTCAGGAAGGGCCATGCAGTTACATTGACAGAGCTGGGAGAAACACCTGAAAGTACTTTCCTTCTATTTCCTATAAGCATTCCTGTTCTGATTAAGGCTCTGGATACTCCCTTGCATAGAAGTGATTCCAACTGTGAGTTGTGTTTAGACTAAATTAGATTAAAATTTATGCAATTTAATGCCATTTTTCAAAGGACTTAAGGAAGCTAAGCAGCTGCAGCATAAGATCGAAGGTCTGAGTATGGATAACTAAATAAAAGACATAGTAAGACAAACAGCTAGGCAAGGGCTCACCTGTGGAGTTCCAGAAGTTAAAAGGACTTGTTTCATTCAGCTTTTCTTAAGGTACCTGGAAAAGGATGGTGGGGAACAAAGCCTGCTGACAATGCACAGAGATGCAATGAAGAAAGGATTATGAAGAAAACTGCTCAAGGACCTCATAGCAGTGAGCAGCTAGACAAGCACAAAACACAAAAATTGAAAAGAATTACAATACAGAGTTGAATGGAACTTCAAGATGCTTTTGTCAGAAACTGGATGAGCACTTTTATTGCCACTTCCATCCGTTTTCTGTCCCTTTTCCACCTGCAGCAAGTAACAAACAAGAACGTGTTTTGCTGCCTCCTTAATGTAAGGTCTTGAGAGAGGGACAGGAAGGCACTGCCACCTGTGTGGGAAAAAACAAAGCAGAGAATGAACAGTCGGGGTGACTGAAAAATTAAACCCAAGGGCAGAACACAGAGGGTTTGCACACCTTTATAGTCCGTGTTTTCCTCAGCCAAGAGGGCAGAAAAGTCCCTGAAAGCCACATTTCTTTACCCACGCCCGGCACGTCCTGTCAGCTGCAGGGCGAATATGGTTCTGCGGGGACAGGTTGGAGTGCGGTGTGCAGCTCCTCCGCACCGCTCCTCAGCTCCAGCACGGCAAGAGCAGCCCAGGGACAGCGGGAGGTCAGCGTGGGTCAGCTGGGCGGAGCAGCCGCCGGTACGGGCGGTGCGGGGGTGGATCCTGCGGGAGCGGACGGGACCGGCAGTGCGCGCTGCGAAGGGCGGAGGGTAAAGCAACAACCCCTTAAAAGAGATTAAAGTTCAGTTCGGCCCTCAAAAGAGTTCCGGGGAAACAATGAATCTGATTCTGGAGGTTCTCCTGTTCCTGGCTACGCTCCTCTACTCTTACCTGGAGGCTTTTGTGAAGCTGTTCGTGCCGGTGAGGAGAAAGTCTCTCAGTGGGGAGCTGGTGCTCATCACGGGCGCTGGCCATGGCGTCGGGAGAGCGACCGCCTTGGAGTTCGCCAAGCGCCAGAGCAGGCTTGTTCTGTGGGACACCAATAAGGTAATGGCACACTCGTGTCCTCACTCCGGAACCTCCGAGTCCACGGGGGATTTAGGGACGTAAGAAGGGCAGCACCACATTGCACCTCGGTCGCCTCCTTCCAGCTCGCTCCCATCGGCTCCCGCTCGGCTCCTCTGGCTGGGATGCTGAGCGCCAGGAGCGGCTTTGGCCCCACTTGCAGCAGAGGATGTGGGGCTCTGGTCCCACAGGCACTCGGTGCTACTCGGGAGGGAGCAGGCAGCAGCCGGCAGAGCACCTGCGAGAGGGAGAGAAGTGTTCAGGAAGCTGCTGGTGGATGTGCTGCCTGAGCTGGCAGAGAATGCTCGTTGAGACCAGAAGGCAGGGAAGAGCAGGTTTGCCTTCACTTGTTCTCTCTGTGGCCTCGGGTGTTTGTGTGCATTGCTGGGAGATGTGTTTTCTCTGCACTCCCATTAGCAGCATCGCTGTGCCGGGCTGTGGGTGAGCCCGGCTGCCCTCTGGGCAGCTACACGCATAGATGGCACCTCTCGAAATGGTTACACTGGCCCAAACTCTTTATTTCAGATGATTTGACTGGAATGCAAAACAAGCCGTGGCAAGCGGAGGATGGGCAGATAACAAAGATGCAGCATGGCATTCGGAAGGGATCCAGGGCAAGTTTTGGGTGTAGCTGCAACAAGGAGGGTGAAAGGCTCTGCTTCCTGTTTCTGACACGCTGGGTCAGCAAAGAAGTTAATTGTGTCATCCTGAAGCTGCAAGACAGACCCCAGCACAGGGCTCCACTGGCACAGCCTTCTGGCACCTGGGGACAAGAACAACAGCAAAATCACTCCTGCCCTAGCCGAGTGAGCTGATGCAATGACAGAGGGAAGCTTCTGTTCTGTGTGTGTCAAGTGCAATTCTGTAAGAAAGTCTCTTTGCACTGTGCACTGTTGTGGTGGGTTGACGTTGGCTGTACGCCAGGTGCCCACCAAACTGCTCATCACCCCCTTTTCTCAGCTGCACTGGGCAGAGGAAATAACATGGGAAACAATTACTTGTACGGTGAGATAAAGCAGTTTGCTAAAGCAAAGCTGAAAAGTTGTGCTCAGAGAAGCAAAGAGGAAAAAAATATTCTCTACTTCCTATCAGCAAGAGATTACCGCCCACATGTTGGGAAGTGCTTGCTCTGGAAGGCAAACGTTGGAAATACCGGATGCCCCTCCTCTTCTTCCTCCTTTTCTTGGCTTTTATATCTGAGCTGTCATCATATAATATGGACTATCCCTTCGGTCAGTTTTGCTCTGCATTCCTAATTGTGTCTCCTTCCAGGCTCTACCGATGGGGCGGGAAATGTTTGGAACACAGCACTGATGCTGCGCCAGCACTGCTCAGCCGCAGCCAAAAAAGGGGTTATCAACCCCTTCGTAGCAACCAGTGCAAAGTACAGCACTGTGAGGGTGCTGTGGGGAAATCAATTCCGTCTTGGCCAGACCCGATACAACTATGGCTCTTCTCACACCCAGCATGTGAATACAGAAACACATTAGAAGCACTCTCCACACCTCAGGGTGTCAGCCAGGCCTGTGTTGCATGAGCTCTCTTTACACTCACAGTACTGCCTGCTGTGCTGTGATAGGCACTGTGTGCCCTCTTTCTGCTTGCTACGTGTGCCTTACCAAGCCAAACTCACTCTTGTTTCCACATTCCTTAGGCTAAGAGAATTGGGATTGCTCAGCCTGGAAAACTGATGTCTTTGGAGTGACCTAATTGTGATCTTCCAGTATGTGAAGGGAGCTTACAAAAAGATGGAGAGAGAGGATTTCCAAGAGCATGTAGGGACAGGACAGAGGGGAAATTGTTTCAAACCAAAAGAGAGATGGTTTAGATTGGATATAAGGAAGAAATTTGTTACTGTGAGAATGGTAAGGTACTGGAACAGGCTGCCTAGAGATGTTATAGATGCCTCATCCCTGGAATGTTCAAGGCCAGATTGAATGGAGCTCTGGGAACTTGGTCTAGTGTCCTGCCCATTGCAAGGGGGGGTTGGAACTGTATAATCTTTATAATCATTAAGGTCCGTTCCAACTCAAACCATTTTATGATTTTCCAATTTCCTTTCTGGTAGTCACTCTACACAGGTCCAAAATTTCCAGCTGGATTACATATGCTCTCAACAACCCCACCTACAGCTCCTTCCCTGGGTAGCTGTGAACTGTTCTGGGGCTGGGCAGTGGTTGCTCCATCCAGGGACATCTTCAGCCTCTGCTGCTCAGCCATGGTGAGGGGACAGCTGTGCACAGTGTCTTTCTCTTTGCCTCTTCCAGCACGGCGTTGAGGAGACGGCAGCAGAATGCCAGAAGCTGGGAGCCACTGTTCAAACCTTTGTGGTGGACTGCAGCAAACGGGAGGAGATCAACAGCACTGCAGACAAGGTGGGGCAGCAGGGGCATGGCCAAAGGCTTTCCCAACCCTGCTTGATTTCCAGAGAAGGCAGTAGAACTAAAGAAGATGCGTTGTACACAAATCCTGCAAGCCCTTGGAAGCTCCCCACTCCTTGCTGCTCTCTGGACACAGAGTGCTGCTGCATTTCCAAGATTTGGGAGGCTCCAGCATATCACATCCTGTTGCCAGGTTTGCTCTCCAGGGCTCCAGCCTCTGAAGGAACATAGCACTGAGGACATATGAATCATTTCATTGTAGTGGCTGTGGTCCAGCTGCCTCAAAACAGTCTGTACCCCCGTGGTCCCAACTGTGACTACACAGTCCAAAGCGTGCACAGTTTGTGGAACACAATAGATACCGGCATTAATTAAAGGAGAAGAATCAGATCTAAACCAGATTGCATAGCTTTACTGCAAAGTTCCTGTCCTGCCACATCTGGAAATGTGGCCTGATTTTCCTCTTCCTTAAAGATGCATTGTTAAGAATTAAATTAATTATGGCTCATCTTCCCCACCTTTACAAATTTCCGCCCCCCGCCCTGAGTGACAGACACAATTTTGAGCTTTTGTTTTCTCTCCAAAAGGTGAAGAAGGATATTGGGGATGTGACTATCCTGGTGAACAACGCTGGTGTTATTACAGCTGCCGACTTTCTCTCGACTCAGGACCACCAGATAGAAAGGATGTTTGAAGTCAACATTCTTGGTCACATGTGGGTAAGGGCCACCAGCACCTATAGCTACAGTTTTTTGGGAATGTCATAGTCCCAAGGAGGAATATTTAGACATACTTAGACCAGCTGTTATTAGCAGTGAATTACCAAATGAACTGTGTAGCCCAGGGGCACCCAAGCAGACTGTGTGCTGGGAAACTGGAATGGCCTCTTGCTGATGTGAGCTGGCTGGTGACAGCCTCATCTGCAGCACACACTGGCCTCTGTCAGAGGTGTCGTGGGGCTGACAGGGTGTGAGCTTTCAGCAATAATTGTTTGTGGCAGAAGAAAAGAGAAGCCACAGCCTGACAAGTGGTTTATTGTAGGTGCTAGGGGTAAGACCCTGCCAGCATTTCTGCTGACACCTGAAACCTTAAAAGCAGCAAAGGAAAGATGTGAAAACCAGCTCCTGTTTATAGACAGCTGCTGAAACCTTTGGAGAGCAGGTTGCCAGCTGCACCACTGGTCAGAAAGCAGGTATCCCTGTGGCTCTGGGAATCTCAGGTGCTGTGCGACTCGTAGCTTTAGAGATAGCTTTGGCCACCTAGTGAATGACATTGAGGGTCAGTGCTGAGTATGTCTAAGAAAACAATGTTCTTTTCCTCCTTCCTGTCCCCTGTGTTTTTGCCTCTTGGTTTAAATTGCTTCCAAGACCACGAGAGCTTTTCTGCCAGTCATGATGAACAACAACTACGGGCACATTGTCACGGTGGCTTCGGCAGCAGGTCATTTTGTGATTCCTTTCATGGTGACTTATTGGTAAGTGATTTTGAAATCAGCTTGCTTAATTTTTAAAAATTGTAATTTTGTCTTCTCGTTCACAAAGTACCAAGTTACTAGCTCTGACTGAACCCTGAGCAATGTTTTTATGAAAGAACAGTCATGTGACTATTTTCTTTGGAATTTATTTAAACTTAAGGACCACACCTATTTCTATGGGAGGACATTCCTTAAGTTTTGCTTGCGTAATGGTCCTTTATTTCAAAGCACACAAAATTGATTTGAGGTGCTCCTGTGTGGTTCAGTAAACAGTAGAGGGTTAATCTCCATTTCTACCCTGCCCATCCTTCTTAATTTTAGTCATTCAGGCTGCATTCCTTTAAAAAATCCTCTCTCATGGGAAAAATGGGATGTGCATCTGTTGACACACGCTAGTTAATATTTTCTAAGATTTCCTGATGTTTTCCTCTATGTTTTTTCTGCCTGTTCACACCCTGTCTGCTTTCCACAACTACTCCACAAGTTTCAACATCTTATCCACCACTACACTCTGGCACAGGCAAAGTTAGAATAGTCCCTGCCCTGTCTCTCAGCTGGATTACATTATTTAGAGGTTTTTGCATCCTAGCCTTTAATGTATGTATATGATTGCTTAGACCATTTGCAGTTGTAGAAGTGTGGAAACAGGATTTCTGCCTTCTCATTTATACTTTTTCCCCTCCTGCAGCTCAAGCAAGTTTGCTGCAGTTGGATTTCATAAAGCTCTGACAGAGGAGCTGTCTGCCCTGGGAAAGGATGGAATAAAAACAACGTGTCTTTGTCCAGTTTTTATAAACACTGGATTTGTCAAAAACCCCACTATAAGGTAACTCCCAATACTCTGCATTCCTGTACTTCCTTCTTTGCATCAAGGCACTGCATAGTATCCCTGGCTTTAGGCCTCGATTCCAACTGTAGCTGTATAACAACAGTGTGTATCATTGGCTAAAGAAAATCTGCAGTGTCCTTTAACCCATGTAATTGTTGCATTTGAATTACCTGAGTTTGTGCACTTGTGAAGCCTCCTAGATCAGCTGGTACCACCCCTTCTTACCACTGCAGCTCTTATGTGTTTGCTTTCCTGTGTAGGCTTGGAAAGATTTTGGAGGTTGAAGAAGTTGTAGAGGCTCTGATGGAAGGAATAGTAACCAACCAGAAAATGGTTTTTGTTCCCTCAAATCAGAGCGTTGCTTTACTGCTTGAAAGGTAAGTAGGGGGAAAAAATATATCAACTGTAACCTGCTGAGTGTACCACCCTCAAACTTGTAAAATCTGATCCAAGATTAAGTTTTATTTTAGAACATATCACAAGATAGTTAATAATGCAGTGGTTCTCTCCAGTGATAACAGCAGACATCATCCAGAGATTTTATTTGAGCACTTTCACAGGCCCTTGTATAGAACCAGTTGCTGTAGCTGACTGGTGTCAGTGAGCTCCATTGCTCTATAGGCCACCACATTCTCTGAAACAGCAGCTCCAGCAAGGTCCCAGAATGAGATGAGGACCTGAGTGTTTCTTCATGTCAACACCAAAGATTCAGGCCATGGGGGCTGGAAAATTACTTTAAAAGGGCTCTGTTGCAAAGAGAAAGCAAATGCTTGTGTCTATGTTCAGTATGAAAACTTTCTGGATTCTGCAGCAATATTGCAGCCTAAATCATGGTTGGTACATACCTGTCCTAGAATTGTTGTAAAAAGACATGGGTGGGATTGGAATTAAAACTTGTCAGAGATTGATGAGGGCTATGTGTCCTTGGGAAATAATGCCCATTTTAAGACTCTGATTTAAGACTAACTAAGTCTGTCTCAGACTGTCTGTGTCCGTGTGTGAGCATGCATGCTGCTCCCACACCAGCTCTTCCCTCACAGTGCAGTGCCACTTTTTCCCATAATTTAAGTTTCTATCCCAGTTTTAATTTCATGTTATCGTCTCTTTCAGGGTCTTTCCAGAACGCGCTCTGAACCTCCTGAAGAAGATGACTGATGTCAAGTTTGATGCAGTCATTGGGCAGAGAAGCACCCAGTGAAAAGCAAGAAGTGATTCTCATTTCCCAGAGGCACCAGTGAAAACAGAACATGTGCTGAGCATAGTTCAGCTGGCTTGATTCAGATCAGAGCTCAGGCAAGTGCTTCCAGGCCACTGTTCCCACCTAAGGGCTTATCCCACACCTGCAGCTGGAACACACCAGCTTAGCAGGGAGTGTTAGCAAAGCAGAGATGCAGCTCTAGAAGGGCTGCTTTGACTGTACATCCCATCACTTCTGTCTCATTGTGCTGAGGCAGACAGGAATTTCCACAAAGGTGGGTGGCCTGTTTTCACCTCAATTTATATTTTTTAATTATGAAATGCTCTAATGAATGCTGAATTTTCCATATTTTTGTTGCAAATACCTGAAATAATACAGGTGTATATGTAATGTACCTAATTGCATTAATTACCAATTACACATTTCCACCATCAATACATCTTTATATAAATAAATACAGTTCTTTAACACAAAGAACACAGTGTCTCTTGGCAGTGAAAGTCATAATCAGGCCCTAGAGATGCATTTAAGGTACGGCATCAAGGAATACACCTTTACCTGTATAATTTCTCACACTTCTCTTCTGTACTTTCCAGACATCTTTAAAACAGCTTCTCATGAAAACAGTGCAGTATTTCTCTACAAATGACTGGGTGCCACAAGTGCAGCCCATGCAGGTACCAGGGCCAAAGTCAGGGCTGGGGGTGCATAGGAAGGCTCCAGTTTAGCCTTCACACAGCTCCTCAACACAAGCCAGGGGCCTGCTCTGATGGCACAGGAGGTGAAACCCCTGAAGGTGTTTGGCCCAGGGTCCAAGAGAGCAGCAGCAGCAGCTGCTGACACATGGGTCAAAGACCCCTCCAGAGCACAGAGGATCTGTGCACCCACTTGTGCAACTCCCACCCACAGCAGGCACTGCTGGCCCGCAGCCATCCCAGGCAGGCCTGAATGCGCTGCCACCTTCAGCACAGTTGGAATCTGTCCTGTTCACCTGAGCCTTTCAAGTTGTTCTGCAAACCAAATTTCTTTTTCTTCAGAAAAGAGGAGCTCTCACCACCCAGCTCCTCCTGCTCTGAGCTGGCAACAGGTAAATGTTTTGCTTCCATCAGCACAAATATTTGCTAGATGAGCTAAATGACACAAAAATAGTTTCCTTTTTGCTCATGGAACATTCATGTAACAGGACACTCAGCGTGAGTGAAGCCTTAGTTCCCAGCTTTGGATTTTTTGCTTCATAGAGAAATCAAAAAGAAAGTAAAGAAAAGGTAAGCAAATTTCAGAGAATTAAAAAAAATCCAAAATCTTGCAAGTCAATTAAGGCGTATTAGATGTGGTTAGTATTTAAAACCAAGACCCTCCAAATCCCCAAATCATTTGAGAGAAGCATGTTTTGAGTCCTGAAGGATAAGGGAGTTCAATACCCATTCATTTTCAGTAAGCTATTTTCTAAGTCTGTTTTCCCTGCCTCAGTGGCAAACCCCAAATCTAAGAAGAGTGACTTTGTGACTTTTGTCTATTCTGAAAGAAGTCTTGTCCTGCTTCTATTTGAACTACATATTCAGCTCTTTCTGAGGGGACAGGCCTGTCACAACTGAAAGCTACTTGCTCTTCTCCATGTTGCTTGAGTTTCCTAGTTTTCTACTTGGCATAAAAACAGAGGACAAAAAGCAAGGACTTTCAGCTTTCATCTCCTGAACACCAGTGACAGAACTGAGTCACCAAGCCTCCCAGGCTTCTCAGTTCTCTTTCTGGCCACAACACTCAACTGGATCTTAGCCCAAACTCTGGTCACACATGGGTGCCCAGCAGGAGTCCATGTGAGCAGGTTTCACGCAGCCACCTACAGCTAAGTCCCAAATTTGAAGAGTGGTACCTGACACCCTGGCCTAAGCACTCCTTATGAGTCAGGGTAGTGACTCTGGCCCTGTGCTCTGCCTCCTGCTGAGGTGTCTCTTGGAGCTGGTGCTTCCATGCCCTCCCTTCCTCCTCTTCCTTGGCCCCAGCACTGACTGGAGCCCTGTGCCAGGAAAATGACAGCACCGCTGACTCGTGCAATTGGGGTCTGGCCCGAACACTGATGTGTTAATTAGGCAGAGAACCAAGTTCCAAGAGAAGAGTAGGAAGCGCCTAGTTCTTAGTCTTTGTGCTGGAGTCTGCCCAGACTCCTGCAGACATAATGAGAAACAACTCGGTTAAAAAGCACTATGATGTTGGCTAGAAATCTGTGGAGCTCCTTCCTCAGCTCTTCCAGCTGTTCTGCTCTAAGAAAGCACAGGAATGTGAGGCCCCTCCGATATTTCATGTGCCAGGTGCATTGTGTAGTCTCTGAGGGGCTGCAGCCAGCAGGCAGATGACTCTTCTGGGACTGCCCTGCCAGGTGACATGGGCTCTGGTCCCCAAAGCAAGAGGTATGAAAGTGAATTACTTGTTCATCTCTAATGGCATGGATCCTCACAGCACTGCCACCTGGCCTGTCTCTTTTGCAAAGTCTGAGGAGTACTTCTTTGGAGACTGGCTCTGCTGCATTTTTCCAAAGTCCTTGAATCCTACTCAGAGTGTTAGGAGAATCATTTTAACCTGTGTTTCTTGGCACAAACCTAGGCCACTTACAAGAGAAAATCAGGGCTGTACCTCTTAGTGCCACTGTATGCTAGCTCTAAGGCCCCAGTATCATGACTAGGGCAATACTTTCTAATACTTGCAGGTAGTACCAGTATGCATAAAAATCCAGGCAATTTTAGGCAGCATTTCAGAACATGGATTTCTAAATGCACAGAATCTCCTGAACCCAGCAGTTCAGGAAGGGGTTTTTGTAATTTTTTGGTGCTTTTTTACTATTTCTCCACTGAAATTAAACATCTGAGATCACCGTTAGTTCAGAGTGTTGCAAAACTGTCTGCAAAAATTCTGGCTCAACTTTTTGATACTTTCAATCTCTCAGATTCTTTCATTTTGCATCTATTATCTGACCATGCATTTTTTCCTTTTCCAAGCAGGTCCCTTGCTTTGTTTGAGCTCATCACCAAGAGGATTGTAGGATTGTAGCTTTACTGCAGAACTTCTACCAAAGTATGAGTAAGCTTACATTTATCCAAGAAGCCAGGTGTTCCTAGGATTAAACTTGTTCTGGTGCAAAATATTTCTTCTCTGTGTTCTCAGCCTTTTAGTGTTTGCAGCTGGTAGCTGATCATTTTCTAAAACATCACAATCAAAATTATTTTCAAGAAATATTCTAGTTAAACCAGTGCTGCAACAGGGAGATACACTCAATGCTCAAAAATATTCTGATGACAATAGTGGCAGTATTTTTATTATATAAAGGAATTCCAGACACTCATGTTCACCAGTGCCTCCCAGCTTGCTAATCATGAAGTAATCCCTAATGGTAGAAAAACCCAAACCCTGAGCAGGAGCTTGCACTAATCCTTTGATGGCCACACAGCTTTTCCGTGATGAGGTGTTGCTGCTTCCCTCTGAAGCGCTGACCTGGAATACAGTACATAAGGACTTTTTGGAGCCTTATAGAACTTATACCCGCACTCTAAGAGAAGGAAAAAATTGAAAAATGTGTAATGGCCGGCTTTAATATTATACAGATGTGGTCTGCATTTATTTTTATTGAGTGATTTCTGTGTAGTTACACTGGAGTTTTACTGGCAAATGACAAGATTCAGGTTTCTCTGGTATGAAAAACAATATTTTTGTCACAGTATTGTCACAGTGCAGCTGGTCTGGACTGGACAAAGTGAATCTGACCGTAACACAGATCCAATTCAGCTAGTTCATGCCTGAACATGTCCCTGGATAAGTTACAGAGGACCCTTGGCCAGCCCCATCCAAGCTGAGAAGAAAGCACACCACTGGCCAGGGAGCTGGGCAGGGAGGAAGATCTCAGCCAGTGGCTGTCTAGCCCGGGAGATTTGAACTGGGTATTTAAGTGAGTTCTAAATAATAAATAAGGCTGTTTTTTTGTCTCATGAGCACCTGGAGCAAGAGTCGTGGATTTTGTCTTCCCACCCATGACTGGGAGATTACAGAAGGGGAAAAAACAAGTATTTATGTGTAGCTCAGTTCTCTAAGTCCCTAAAGCATGCAGAAGCTGTTAACACCAGTACCGGCTGCACAGCCTAATCATTAATGGTATCTTCACAGCTGAACATCTGCTCTTGTGGCACACTTCCACTTCCATCCTCCTCTCTCTCTTAAACATTAAATTGCACCAAAAGCCCCTTTAAACACAAGTACAATTTTTTGGGGATTTTAATGAACTTGTCTGGAAGGAGGTTACATCATGATTTATAGCAAGCAATGTAGTATGGGCCAGAAAAAGCTAAAAAAAATTTAGATTCATTTGTTATTTCCTTAGAAGTGCCCTTTTAGGTCACTCAGAGCTATGGTCAGTTCTTGTGCATTTAATGAAATACTTTCAGCAAAAAAACCCCAGATAAAGCCAACCCAAACCAAACCAACCAAAATCAGTCAGGACACTAATTAACAGAGACACAGTTACAGCTAACAGCTTCTGCGATACTGCAATTCTCTGCACAGGCCTATGGAGACACCTTGGAAAGGAGACTCCTTTTATATGGGTCAGTTGTAATGGACATGACACTAGGAATGAGTGACTGAGAGTCATTAAAATGCAACATTTTATGAACATAGTTTATACTTATTGTTCACATGTTCATTTTCTTTACAAAGAATTCCTGACTCACAAGAATTTTTGCCTAATCCATAAAGTTAATCAGTAACCAATTTAGGGGCAGGAGAGGCTGTAGCTCGCTTCATGCTCTCTCTCTCCTCAGGAGCAGGGAACAGATAAAAGGGAAGAAACATGCCAAACAGAGGTGTACTCTCCTTCAGCAGGATGACATAAGTCCATGTATGCCAGAGGCCTATAGATAAGGAAGCAGCAGCACAGATTTTTCATATAGTTATGTTTCAAGACACAGACTGTTTCAATTTTGCCCTGTCACACACAACACAGCCAAAGCCTTGGAAGTCATGAAACTTGGGATGCTCCACACACAGTTACATTAAACACAGATCTTCCCAAGTGCTTACAAACATAATATGGATCACAGGCAGACAAATCCTAGAGCATGATCCTCAATACTATAAAGGACATTCTAGATAATGCCTCTGCAGTGCAGTGCTGAACTACCTCACTGCCTGTTCAAAGGCACTAAGAAAGAGATGTTTTGTATGTATGTGTAGCCCCATGATTACCTTGGAGCCTGGCAGTGGGCATGGCTGTGTTAGTGCAGTTGTGGAGTAACAAATGTGGGAAATGGATTGTTCTTCATCCAGCAGCCAATCCAGGATCTCTAGAAGATGTCAAGTGACATGGTGCAAAGCTATACTCAGTGCATGACAACTTCTTCTCAAGACACAACTACCTGGCATTCCTTTTATCTTCAAGGCCTCCTCAAGGAAGGTGTTTATGCTCCTGTGGGTTTTCACCTTGTAGGCATCTGTCACATGCTGACGTAGCTGAGATTAGCACACAAAGCCACAGTCACTCAACACCCAGAGATCTTTTTCACCCAAGTTTATGTCCTGTCTCTAAGCTGCAGATTATTGAGAGACCGACAGCTTATTCAGGAGTCTTCACAGAAATAAAAGTGAATGCTGTTTATTTCTATCTTTAGCACACCTTTTATAGGGTTCTACAGGGTCTGCGGGCTAAGTTACCATTGGCTAATGCACATAGGTTTACATTTTTTCTCCTGTACACAAGGATATTGTTTTGCTTTACTCTCTCTTCTGCAGGAAAGTTCTAAGGACTTTAGCCTTTAATATCACGACTTATTTCAAAGACTGGTTTGTGTAGACAGGCCTTTACTAATATATAAAATATTATCTACATCAAGTCATAATTTGGTTCTTGGACCAAGTAAACTTTTTTTCCCTCTGAAACAGCTGAAAGAAAACAAACAAAAACCACACACAAAAAAATCTGGCTATTTAAGTTTTCACAGTAGACTTTTTTTTTTTTTTTTGAGAATTGTTGCTATCAGGGAATAGCAATATTTTTTAATTTGTTGCCTTTAGAGCAGGAAGATAAACTACTGAAGTCTTACAGGTCTCTACAGTTGCTCATCCAAAAAGCTACTACAGTTTTAAACTCAAGGCTTTAAGAGAATCCAGACAAATACTTACTTTATATTTACTAAGAGAACAGAGGTAAAGCATTTACCAGAACAGTGACAATAGATCACCAGGAACTCAGCCTCAAAGTCTGCCTGCATTCAGGAAAAGCTAACCTCTTTCTGTCATCAAGGATTATACCTTGCTTGCTGTAAAGCACTCCTTGTGAGGACTTAGTGTATGCATGTATCTGAATGTATGTGAGAGCAGGAGCAGCACTACGCCAAGCACCGCAATGGCAGCAAAACAAAATAATGGCATCTTTTTGGGTTGAAGGCCTAATCAAACTATGATTGAAGTCAATCAGAGCCTTTTTGGTGGTTTCCAGGGGCATTGGATGAGAGCCACAATACACTACAAGCTGTATCACTTATTCTCAAAGCCAGAAATAAGATCACAAAGTTCCTAATTTAGAACAGTAGTCTGCACACTAATGATTTCTACCTTTTCACAGACCTTGCTTCAATCCCCAGTGCTTGTCTGAGAAAGCTGGGAGGTAGTATTTCCTGCCGCAGCACTTTTTAAATGTCAGGCTTTCATCTTGAAGAGAACCAGTCTAGGGAAGTAAAGCAGCTGCAAGTCTGGACATTGTGGATATATGATGTAGAAACTCTGAGGCAAATAGGGAATAAAAGCACATACTGTGATAGAAGGGGACGGGAAATCTGCAAAACACAAGTCTGTACAGGTCACTTTGTCCAATTCCAGCCTTCTGGAAACTTCACATGGACAGCAGCATCTCTGCCACATACATTCAGGTTAGTACCTTTCAAATACATGGATGAACTTGGGGAGGATTGCTTGAAATTTTCATATTCAGGAAAACAAAAAGAAAAAAAAAAAGACATTGCTGAACAGGAATTTCCTGAGATGTATTTATGCAAAACCTAAAATGAGTTGGGTCGATCACAACTAGGGCAACATTTTGATAAGCTTGCCATATAAATAAATTCAGCTGCTTCCCACTGAATTTTCACTGCCTCTGACCTCTGTGGAATTAAATAACAACCCAAACCCATCAGATATATTTGAGATAACAATGATCCCCATATTTTCATGGACAGTGTTCTGTCTCTTTGTCAAATGGGCCACCTCAAATAAAAGTGTTATTTAGTTGGACATTTTTTCCTTTAAAGATTCCTAAACAGATGTGCATCTCCTCCTAAAAACAGTATATGTGTACTCTGTGTGGAACTGCAAAGCTCCAGCCACTCAGATACTTCCTGCTTTTCAGCAGAATTGTGTTGGGTTCAGGAAAAAACGAAATCCTAGAATTACTATGTGCATCTGTAGAGGTGATCTTGGCATCCAGTCCATATTTCAGTTCTGAAGTATGGAACTGGGAAATCTACTGGGATCTTAATCTGTGGGGCTGGAGGTGATGGGCATTTTCAGTTGGCAAACTATGCTTGCTCTTGTGCAAGGAAGACTCCATACTCCCCAGGGCACCTATTTCTTTCATGAGGTCTTTCTTTGGTTCTAACAGCCTGCAAAAGTTTCTTGGCAATTATTTTCAAGTTCTTAAGTCAAGCTTTGACCAAATGACTTACACTTATTATTCCACAGGCAGAGAAGGGTGCTAACAAAGAGAGTGAATCAAACCAGGGGGAACTGTGTATTGGGGAAATGCATTCCTGCACTGGAGGATACTGTATGTATCTCTCTGTATGAGATACGTATATATAAAAAATATACATTCGTAGAGACCAGAGCTGGTACAGCCTTTTTCTCTCTGCATTACATCCTTCTCTCTTTCTTCTTTCATGGAGAGCAGTTCCTCCAAAATCTGAAGCAGGATCACTCTGATCTGCATTACAGAATGAAAGAATCACAGAACACACTGATGTCGAAGGGACCCACAAGGATCATCGAGTCCAACTCCTGACCCTGCACAGGACATCCCTAAGAGTCACACCCTGTGCCTGAGAGCTTTGTCCATACGCTTCTTGTGACCACTTCCCGGGGGGACCTGTTCCACCTGCTCAACCACCCTCTGGGGGTAGAACCTTTTCTTGATACCCAACCTAAACCTCCCCTGACACAGCTTCATGCTGTTTCCTCGCGTCCTGTCGCTGCTCAGGAGAGTGAAGAGCTCAGTGCCTGCCCCTCGGCTTCCCTTCACGAGGAAGCTATAACTGCGATGGGACCCCTCAGTTTTCTCTTTTCCAGGCTGAACAGACCAGATGACCTCAGCCACTCCTCACACGGCTTCCCCTCATGAAGGGGCGGAGACAGCACTGACTGGGGGGACAGGGTGATGCTATTTCTCAGGCGTTGCTCTGCTTGCTTCTGCTTCCCGCTGAAGATTAGGCCTCTCGTGCGCAAAGAACCAGGAAAGCCTATTTTCCACACACCCCGCTGAGCAAAGGTATAGCGCCGTCCCTCCCGAGGGCATCTTAGGAGGCGGGAGCGCGGGAAGCGCCGCCGGGCTCCCGCCTCGCCCCCGCCCCTCGGCGCATGCGCGCGGCGCGCCCCCTGGCGGGCGGCGGGCACTCCGCCGGGCCCGCCGCGGCGGCAGCGGCAGCGCAGGTGAGCGGGGCGGCCACCGGGGGGGCACCGCGGGGCTCACCCCGGCTCTCACCTCACGCCTTCCCTTCCCCCGCAGGTGGAGGGCTCCATCCCACTCCGCGCCCTTCCCCCACCTTCCTGCGCCCTCGTACCGCGCTCGTACTGCCATGGCGGCTCCCCGCCCTTATATAACGCGCCCCCTGCCCTCGGGTTCCGCTCAGGTGTCCCGGGAGTGGGCTCGGCTGGGCGGGCCGTGTCGTGGTCTTCCCCCTCCTCGCAGTACGGCCGTGGGCTCCTAACCCTGGGGCAGCTCCGCCAGGGCGGGATGGAGCGGAGCCGTTCCCGGGAGGGCCGCGGGACCGGCCCGGCTCCCTCCTCGCCCACGGGGATCGCCGCGATCGGAGCCGGACCGAGCGCCGGTGTGTGGGGGGTTAAGGTGGAATCAGTGCAAATGGTTACCAGGGCTGGGCTGTGCTCAGCGCAGCGGCGGCACCGTGCCCGGGCTCGGTGTCGGGGGACTTGTGCTGCGAAGGCACCCGCAGAGAGAGCCCCGGCGGCTGCACCATTCTAGAAGGAGATAAATGTTCTTTAAAAATTAAATAAGCCGGGATTCCACACGGTTCAAGATGCTCCGTGTGGAGACCACAGCCAAAGGTAGTGCCTTAGCTCACTATCGGCATCTTGTAAAGGATAACGAGTCACTTAGCTTACCCCAAAACAAATATTCGTGTTAAGAAAAAACCAGCAAGAAATTGTCGAATGCTACTGAGGAGAGCCTCAGGAGTTCCTAGCTTCTCCTTCCTTCTCAAATAAGTAAGAATTTAAGATATCACAGCTCCCCCAGCTCTTGAAACTGCCTGCTTGGCTTCCCTTCCTCCTTTAACAGGTTTTCCTTCCCATCTCCACTCAAGACAATTGCTTACTGGCCACTGGGAAGTGTATCTGTGTTTTCTTCTTTGCCCAAGTCATTCTTATATATCCTACACTTGTAAAAGTTATGAAACTCAGAGAAACCTGTCTTTCTGTGATTTCTGTGCTGGTTGCAAAGGTTTCTGCAAGGATGATCAAGAAACAAATCACACAATGGAGAAGTACCACAGCAACTAATAACAGCTCATCAAACGCTGTCAAAACCACAACAGACGTGTCTCATAGGTCTTTGCTGGAAATGAAGGTTAAGCTGCAAAAGGCTCAGCCACATTCAAGCAATGCGGTCTGAGGTTTTTGGGTTAGTTTGGGCTGAATCCCTTGTAATCTCTTGTGCTGTGAAAGAAGTGTGACTGCATTGTTACGTGGCAGGGTTGTGCCTGGGGTTTCTGTGCAGTGTGCTCATGACCTCATTTATTTTATTAATGGTTAGTGGGATGTCAGTAGCCTGGCATCCATTTTTCTAGTTGGCCATTTATTTGTAAAGGCAGATGTAATCAGTCTGGTCACATGAAGACAGGATCATTGTGTAATGATTGCCAGTAATTTGATGCAAGGCAGCACAGTACCATATTAGCCAGTGCTTTAGTTCTTCCCCAGCAGGTTTCACCAAACAGATTTTGTAATAATAATTTCCTGCAATGGTTGTAGCATCTTGGATTGTGAAGCCTTTTGTTTTATATTACCTCTGCCACCTCTTGATGTCAGATTTTGAAGGAGCCTTGCAGCTCTGGGACAAAAAGAAGGTGGTAATGCTTTATGGTTTGAGCTGTTTTTCATATGAATCTCTGCTCTAGATTAATGTGATGATGGTTGGCAACCAAGACAGAGTCCTGGGAGGAAGACACTGGTGTGTGCATGGGAGGCATTGTTTGGCTACAGTTCTGGAATGCTCTGCTATGCCTTGATTTATATGTCCAAGATAAAGGAAGCTGCCAAATGACCTAGAAATAATTTTACTTTCTGTTAATACTTCCTGGGAATGGCTGGACTAAATGCTGCTGCAGAGACTTTTAAACTATTGTTATTTTTAATACAGTCTATCAGAGAAGACAATAGTACCTCTCCTTGGTAAGGGACTGTTCTGTGTTCTGGTGAATGTAGTAGGCTAGTTAAATTTTTGTATCTATTCATCAGCACTTTACTATGCTCCCATTGCACTGATTTTCAATGGTTTTTATTTTGTGTTCTACTTTTTGGGTCTTCTCAAGTTTACATTGCATAAATAAACCATGCCTTAGTTGCTCCTGTATCTGCAAAGCAGAGTCCTGCTTTGCTGCTTTGTCACTTTTGAGGGGTTTTGCTGGTTGTTCTGAAGTAAACTAAGCATAAATAAATCATGGCATATGAGGTTTTTGTTTGTTTTTTATGATGCAAAATTAAACAAATTGTCAACCTGCCATTCTATAAACCTCAGGAGAGAGGTGACCTTTCTGGTGTTTCATGGAAACTGGGATTAAACCTCAGGAGAAGTTCACTGAGCATTGAATCAAAGGGAGCTGGGAAGAAGTCTCAAAACAGCATGAAGAGACTGCCAGGAAGAATTATTTCCATAATGAAATTTTATCTGACTATGCTTTTCGTGCTTCAGAAAACGCCTTTTCTGTTGCATTTTTCCAAGGAAGAGCAGTCCTCATTCACGGGTTGTGTGTCTGCAGCACTGATGGGGTTTTGATTATACATACAGATGAGAGATGGTGCCAGCTGTATCCATTTCACTAGCTACCTGTGTGATGTGACAAGTAACACAAAACAATAATGTCAGTTTTTGCTGCAAAGAACCTTGAAAATGCTGAAAGGATTTAAATTTCTCAAGTCACATTGACTTGACATAGACAAAATACCTTCATTTTGAAGCAAAAATAAATTGAAGACAATAGGCAGTGGTAGGACATGAATAACATCATTATTCATGTATATTAGTGTTGTCTAAGAAACCTTTCTATGTGTTTCTACCAAAGCAATCCTGGTGGCTTTAAATGAGCAAAACCAGTTAGATAGCTAGTTGCTGACTATTTTTTTTTCCTTTCTGTTAAATAACTTTCTGCTGAAAAGTGTGGTAGGCTTAGAGTTGTAATACCATGTGTAATTTGAAAAGTCCCATGTTTTCCAGCCTTGTTTGATTTGATCTAATTAGTGTGGGCATCTGAACAGTTTAGCATAAAGTCTCCACAATTAAAGATGAGGAAGGAGAACGGGGGAGAGCTGAGGATTTTTCTACACTATTTTGTTGATCAGTTTCCCCCCTGCCCCCATGTTCCATCTTGATGGTGCAGCTGTAGCCAGACTGAGCAGTAAAACAGCTGCTGGCACAGTCCCTGCCAAAGCTGCTGCTTGTCTGCAGTTTGCAGTGCAGCTGCCTCCTGCCCTTCCCACTTCTCTCCCTCTTCTGTCTTCCTTAGCTCTGCCAGCTGTCCTTTCTCCAAATGTTCAAGTTTTCTTAGCACAAGACAACAACTCAAATTGCTGTTAGCTGGATTAAACTGGAGAAGATCTTGTTGCTGCCTCTGCTGTTCTGATCTTGTGGGCATCAGTGAGAGGATTTCATTACCCACAGAGACTCAACAGGCTCTGTGTTAGACAACTTAGTTTTACACAGCCATGCTACAAAGGCAAATTTCTTGTCTCCCTCAATTAAAAGGCCTTTTTGTTTTCTGAGGGAGGCTGACCACCCTTTCTTGCACAGATCATGATGTGATTTTAGTTCATCTTGGGGGTAGGTAGTCAAAATTACATACAGGATACTTGGAGAAACTGCATCTGTGTCTTTTTTTCTCCTGCACTTCTGCCACTTTTTTTCCAGCTTCAGTACCACTGATCATAAGGAGCATTGGATTTACAGGTATTATAATGCCTCTTATCTGAACACTGCCTAGTTTTTGTTATAGTGGCAATTGTGGTTTTGTTTTGTATCACTGAAGTGTCTTCCTCCCATGTGTCAGAGAAAGAATAAGGATGATCCCTTCTTTCTGGGACACTGCCTCCCAAGGTGCTCCACAGGGGAAAGGAGGACATGTACTCCAACATCTAGATTGGCTTGTCGGCCAGGATTCCTGGGATTTAATTTAGTGATGGGGGAAAACAGAGCGATGTTATGCATGTCCTACCACTGCCTATTGTCTTCAATTTATTTTTGCTTCAAAATGGAGGTATTTTGTCTATGTCAAGTCAATGTGACTTGAGAAATTTTACACTTTATTCAGTTTAAGATTTAGCTAGAATGTCTGAATCAAAATCATGTCACTTTCAGATGTTACTGAATGTCACTGTTGGGAACGGCGAGAAGAATGACACAGACTCTCTTGTGAGTCGAACAGGAGAGTTCCTCCCTTAAGGTTTATAACCTCAGATCTTCTATAGACTGTTACATGAAAGTACAGAAAAGTAAAACTCTCATTGGTTAGTAAACTAACACATCACCATCATTGGTCAGTGGGGTTCACTACCCCTCGGCTTTCTCTTGCAAGAAAACAAGGAAGAGACAAACAGCACCTGCAAGGCTGCTTTCTATCTCTAAGGATTGTTTTAATTCCTCTTTATGATTTCCCAGGCCACTTTCTCAGGCAAGACTGAGAAAGTTATGTGGCCTGCTTTTCCACAGGCACTGTGCTGTCTGCCTTTGCTCATTGTTAGCATCCATAACTGAATTCAGATGTTATCTGAATTAGAACTTTGTGCTTTGTGTTTGTGCTTTGACCTTCCATCCTTTCTTGCTTTTGTAAGTTTGAGGAGCAGTTAAGAGGGGATCCTCAGTCCCTCACCTGAGGGCCAGCACTGATGACCACAGCACAGACTTTGGGGTCTGGAACAGCTGCCCTCTTGAGAATAGCAGACATCATCAGTATTTCTAATTATTTAACTTGAACAAGGAAATTGCTGACTGGGTCTTTGCTAATGATGGCAAGCTGTAAACATGTGTGGGGTTTGTTTGGTTTTTATTTATTCAGATAGCTACTTCTTCATGAAAAGTGTCAAGTAGCTGTTTACAAGGAATTATACCTGATGTTATAAATGAGGCACTTCCTTTAGTTTCCTTAGAGGCAGTCACTTGTGATGTTCACTTACACCCTTAATGTTGTCAAAATATTAGACTGGAAGACTTAAGGTGAAAAAAGGGAGCATGTAATTGAGGTTCTGAATGGCCATGACAGCGTTTTGTTCTAGAGAGGAAAGACTTGTGTGTGTGTGTGTGTGCCATTCATCCAGGACTAAACTAACCTCAAGCAGTTGTATGTTATTGTTGAATTATTGTTGATTAGGGGAGTAAATCTGTAATGGCTCTTCTCTTAGTTTGTGAAGTTGAAATATACTGACCTTTGATGATTTGGAGTGATCTTCAGATTTTCAGAACTTAGTATCTTGAGTCAAGTGCTACTAAAATTAATTTATTTTTCATTTAAAATCTGAGAACAGAAAGGCATATGGCTAAAGATGAGCCCAAGCCAGTGTTTTCTGCAAATAAAACATGGCTACAGCTGGTACTGCCCAGAGCAGATGATGATTTATTTGAAGACTCAAATTGTGAGATGCTGTAATTAAGACCAGTGGAGGATTTGGAGATAGATGTCTAAAAAGATTTGCTTGGCCTGGTGTATGACAGAAACAAGATGCTCCTGAACTGGTTTACTTGGGGAAACAATAAAAATCTGCCTGCCACCTAGTCTTATCAGAAGAAAGCTGAAGTATGTCAGTCTATTGCTGTCTGAATATTTCTGACGGTTTTATTACATGTTACTTTTTAACATATTGCAGAAACTTCTCTTTACCTGAGGAACAGTAATTGACTTGTTCTTGTGTTCCCATACATGTATTTGATATCACAATACTGGGCACACCCTCACAGATGTGATTTTCTTATCTATGGCTGTGTGCCCGAGTAAATACTGCTTTTCTCTGGTGTCAGTTCTAGTTTCTTTCCCTGCAATATCAAGGGGGTACTTAGTATGTATCCAATACGCAGTGTCTTAACTCAATGTAGCAATGGCTGGGTGTGAGTAAGCAGGAGTGGTGGAACGGGAGTGTCAGTCAAAGACTGAAATAAGCATGAGTTCCCTACAAGTGTAGGCTAGAGATGCTGTGTCTTACCTACATTATCGTGTGAATGAATAACAGACGATGCCTTTCAACATCGCTCTACAGCATTTCAATATCAGTCCTTTCCCTCTTGTTTGTCTATGTTAATTTTTATCATTTCAGGAGATTGTGTCTGAAGCTCTGTGTCAGCTTCAGATCTCAGTGCTAATAGTGATCTCTTTGTCTGTTGCATGTTAAACATGAGTACCAGTCATGGAGGATTGAGAACCAAAATATCATCATGAACTAGAAAAATATCTTAGCTTCATTATGTCAGATTTGACAAATGACTTAAGTTTTCAGCAGAAAAAGGTATTCATTGCTATAAACTGCATAAAGTTCTCATGATCCATAGTATCTTTCAGCTAGTTTGTAGTTTTGGAAGAAGTAAGATCTTTCTCTTACATATCTTTTAAAGGAAGAATACTTACCTCCTTAAAGCACCACAGGCAAATATTCCTGTGTTTGATCTCACTTTAACCTGTCCAGTGCAGTGCAGCCACCAGCTCTATCAGCACATAGGATGTGGAGCAGGCAGCAACCCTGTGACCTACAGCAGGAACAAGTACGGTTGCCTCAGGTCACTTCCTGCTTTTTCTCCAGTACTGATGCATGAAGAGCTGTAAATTTAGTAAGAGGCATGGACACTTTCAAAATCTCCCAGAGGAGAATCAGCTCTGCTCCCAGACGTGTGACTTAAATTATTACTGCAGAAGAATTTTTTCGTTCTTTTGGCCAGTCCACTTCCTCCAACACCAGAGTCCATGAGCAGAAGTCCCTGAATTATAGCAGCCATTAACTCTTAGCATAAAATGAAGAATGAATGCACCATAAATTAACTAAAAAAGCATAAAAGCAAAGGTAGTCAGTGTAAGAGGAACATGCTTCTCAGTATACTCTGGAGTACCTTCCAGCACATCAAGGTGGCTTATGAAAAACAGGGAGAGTTACTGTTTACACAGGCAGGTGGTCATAGGACAAAAGAGAACAGTTCCAATGAAAAGAGGAGAGATTTAGATTAGATGTTAAGAAGCAGCACTTTGCTGTAAGGGTGGTGAGATACTGGAAAATGTCCAGAGAATCTGCAGATGCCCCATCCCTGGAAGTGTTCAAGGCCAGACTGGATGGGGCTGTGAGCAGCCTGGTCTAATGGAAGGTTGGTACTGTATAATCTTCAACCTTTCCAACCTAAACTATTCTATGATTCTGGGGTTCATATTTGCCTTTTCTTTTTCATGTCTTTATCAAGTGTGGGAAAGTTCATAAATAATGGCTTTCCTTAAAGGTACCTACATGGGGTTTTTAGCTGTGGGTTTCCTATTTTGTCCCTTCTCCTCTCCACCTTCCCCAAGTAAGATCATAGGTAGTATTACAATGTAATTGAAGTGTTAAGTACTAGAATTACCTAATGTCTTCATTTTCTTTTTTTGTGTGTGTTTTTAAACAGGAAGATGAACAGAACTGAATTTTAGGACCTAACTGCTGATGGGCTGGATTTTATCTTGGCAGGAGTTCTGAAGATTGATGCAGTGAGAGAAGACACAGCCAATGGCTTCAGAATCCGTGGTCCCTGAGCAGGCAAAACAACATCTGATAAAGGGAAAAAGGCGGCGGCAGCAGCAGCAGCAACAAACTCGGCCTTCCAGCAGTGATGGGGATGATGATGTCTTTGTGTTTGAGGCAAATGAGGCTTGGAAGGATTTTCACAGCTCTCTTCTTCACTTCTTTGAAGCTGGAGAGCTCTGTGATGTTACACTGAAGGTGATACTTGTCACATACCCATTGCACGTTTCAGTCTGAAGATTAAGGTGCAGTTTAAGTGTGTTGGGAGGTGAATATTGGCAGGAGTGTGGAAGCCACAGAGTACCTCTTGGATCTGAGGCATGGATGTGAGCTCTAAAGATGCTCATATTTTTTCCTTATTTAAGAAGTTTACAGCTGAAATTTAAATACTTAAAATACTGACAATCCAGGAGAGGAACCACAAAGTCATGTGGTCACTTACCTTCTAAGCAAGTTCCCACAGTTGGTCACTAAGTACTGTGCAATTCCAGCTCCTTGTAGCCTCTTTGTTCTCAATATACTTTCATTCCCAATTTTACCTCCATGTTTGCATTTTGTGTTGTTTTGCTAGATTCTTCTCAGGAAACAGGGTTTCTGGAACAAGTCTAACTTCCAGCATTCTTCAAAGAAAGAAAAAACCCCAGACAGTTGTATTCTACAGCTGATCAAAGAGTAAAGGAAGAGAGAGAGGAAGGAAATTTTATGATTCTTGCATAGCATTGCTTTGGTGCATTATTTGTAACTCAGCTGTATGTTACTTACATCTTGATCACAATAAATTTGTATTTAGTATGCAAGATGGTTATTTAAGGAATAGTGATAAAGCACAGTTCCTAAACCAAGAACAAATGACAGATGCCTTTAGGAGATGCTGTTAGCCTTATACTTTGACTATTAGATATGAACAGAGAAAATCCTTGATGTATGTCCATATGTGTATGTCCGTAGTGTTACCAACCCTTTTCATCTCTTATCTTGTTGACCTCATTCTTACCTTCCTTCCTCTCCACCTACCCTTGCAAAAAAAAAAAAAAAAAAAAAAAAAAAAGCAAAAAAAAAGCAAAGTCTTATTTTATAAACATAATTAAATGCATGTTCCTGCTAGGGAAGCTTGCCTTGGAAAATACACTTTCCTGGGGCTGCAGTTTAACTTTCCATAAGTTAGGCTTCTATTAATGTTCATTTGTATGATATGTGTGGAGCTATTTTGGTAACTTAAGAATATTAGATGATATGACTTGGCATCCAGTGAAGGCTAGAGCAACCTGTGGACATCTTATTGTATGGCTTCCTAAATCAGGGATTTTCAAGTAACTGCTATGTACTTGAATTAGAATTTTCAGGGGGGCTTGATTTTTTCTTCCAGTAGTGCTCAGGCCTCACTCATGTTTTAAGAATAATCAGTTCTCTACTGAACTTTCTGCTTTTGTGTGTGACCTGAGTTAGTGAGCAATTCTGGCATTGCTGTCATCAGACCAGTTACTGTTTTATCTGCTGGCTCCTAAAATATGATAGTAACTGGAGGGGAACTCCAATTTCAAAATAGCAAGGACATGCCAGATAGCTGGTGGAAAGTGTCCCTGCCCATGGCAGGGGGTAGAATGAGATGACCTTTAAGGTCCCTTCTAACCCAGACCATTCTGTAGTTTGAAATTAATTAGATTTGGATTCCATAGTAAAGCCACTTAATTAAAAATAAAGGTTTAATTAGAGAGTGGGATGATGGGCAGAATACAAGTATCCAAATGTAAGAATAGCCTAGGAGCTTTTCCTAATACTAATCCCTAATAGCAGACCACTGGTCACATCTTTCTGTATCAGTACTGTAGTTAGTTGGGGTGCTGGTGCTGTAAGAGTGATAAGCCTTGGGAGCACACAGGAAGACTCTCTGTGCTCCACAGATTTAAATTCTGGGATTTCACCTACTCTCCTGCTGCTGTCATATGACCAGACTTAGAAGGCTGTTAGAAGGTGGAGAGTGGCACATGAATATAATCTGCATTTCTCCTGGTGGTTTGCTTTTTGTTCATTTCGTAGGTCTGAATTGAATTGTTCCTTCTGGGGTGATCTGAAGTAATCACACTGAACCATCCATCTGTTTCCTTTTTTTTTAATCTGCATGCTCTTGCTTGTGTGTTTGCTTTCTCTACTCCACTCACTGCTCACCAGGTGGGTTACCCTGGTGTTGATCATACTCTTTAAAAAGATAGAGCAATTGAATATTGAATCAGAGCTAGAAAAACATCCAAAATATCCTTTATAATTTAGTATCATTTTATTTTTTAAGTCCACAACAGCTCTCTGTAACACCTTCATCTGAAAATGAACGTGTAATTTGAGTCTATCAGGGAAACTGGTTGCTTTTGTCATCCAGCCATCCCTTTATGTTAGTCCAGAATGACAAAGGCTGTAAGAAAGCACTCCTGGAACACAAATAACCAGTGGATTATTCATTTATCTTCAATTCTTAGGTTCTTTTTTGATGTAGTAGAATTATAGAATTTTGTACATTAAACGTTTATTTTACACTTTCTGATCAGAATTTTGAGAAATACTTTTTCTTTATGGGGTGTACACTGGTTTTTGTGGGTAAAGATTCTAAAATTATTGAAGTGATCAGTAGCTTTTAATAACCCCTGAAATAGCTGTTATTCTTATGTTTTTACATAAATTTGCTTCTATAGACATCAATTCCTCAACAGTAGTAAAGTCTAGAAATCTAAATCAAGTAGTCTGAAAATGCCCCTTTCTAATTTTCTCCCCTGAAGTCTCTGAGTACATACAAAACAAGTGTCTAACAGTCTCCTCCCATCTAGAATATTTCTAAAGATGCCTCATAAGGCTTTTAAAGAAAGACAAGTTCAGTGCTGTTGCTTCCTTTACTCTCATGGCCAAGCTACAACTTAGAATTCCTTGCGATACTTGGATGTTATGTCAGAAGTACAGGACAAAGGAGGTTAATTTGTGTGGACAAAATACAGACAAAACTGATGGAGTCCAGAATTCAGCTTCACTGTTCCTTCTTTCACAGCCAGAATTGACATTCCAGTAAAATATTGGGGTTTTTTTTTTGTTCTTTTCTCTTTCAGGTTGGTTCGAAGCTAATCGCCTGCCACAAACTGGTGCTGGCTTGCGTTATCCCGTACTTCCGAGCCATGTTTCTTTCAGAAATGGCTGAAGCCAAGCAGAAGCTGATCGAGATCAGGGACTTTGATGGTGATGCCATCGAGGACCTGGTGAAGTTTGCATACTCCTCGCAGCTCACGCTGACGGTGGACAACGTGCAGCCCCTCCTGTACGCTGCCTGCATCCTGCAGGTAGAACTGGTGGCCAAAGCCTGCTGTGAATACATGAAGCTGCATTTCCACCCTTCCAACTGCCTGGCAGTCAGGGCATTTGCTGAAAGCCACAACCGCATAGACCTGATGGACATGGCTGATCAGTTTGCTTGTGAACATTTCACAGAAGTAATGGAGTGTGAGGACTTTGTGAGTGTGTCACCACAGCACCTCCATAAACTCCTGTCTTCCAGTGACCTGAATATTGAAAATGAAAAGCAAGTTTACAATGCTGCTATCAAGTGGCTGCTGGCCAATCCCCAGCATCATGCTACATGGCTGGATGAGATCCTTGCACAGGTAGGGCAGACTGAGGCACAAAATGCCTGTCTCATCACTGGTTTAGTTGTGTAATCAGCTCTTTGCACTTGGGTAGATCTTAAAGTGAAAAATGTTCTTAGCTTTTGGTGCCTCATCCGGTATTCAGGGTTGGGAGTTGACAGTGGAAGCAACTTAGAGTTCTTAAATATCAGAGAGAAGTGATACTCTCCCGTTTCTGTAGAGAGAAGAGTACTCACTTTATGCTTATGGCTGGGAGATGGGGAACCAACAAAAAACTACATCTGTGGCTGAGCAAAAATGTTTTATGCTGACATAAAACAGATAGAATATAAAACCATCACTTCACTTGGCTTACCACTCCTACAGCCTGCTCGCCGCCCTTGCTGTTACGTATTTGTACTTAAGAAAGGAGGCAAAGCTGTTGCATTTTCTTGGATGGCTAGGAAAGTAAACTAAGAGCAATGTGTCACATTAAGTTGTGTCACAGTATTTGACACAGGTGTGGGGAGCCTGTACTGGGAAGGATTTGCATGCCACATGCTGCAAAACATTCCATGTGTCTTAGCAGGTAGGATTGGCTGTGCAGTTTTAGTTGTCACTGAACTCCAACTTGATTATTTTGCATTTGGCTGAATTGATAATATTGGCATTATGTGAGTAAGGAGAGGTCCTCTGAGATGCTGCTGTCATTGTCTTCATGAATAATTTTTTGCATTTCCTAGGAAAAGATGACAGTGGTCTATTAGCTGTCTTCCAAAAACCTTCAGTTTCATCTAGACTAGCATGAGGTTTTTGGTACAAAAACCCTTTCTTTATTATGCTATACATAAACTTGCAGGCAGTATAATTAAAGATTTTTTTAAAGATATTTATATTTATTTCCCAGTTGTGCTGGCAGATGAGATTAACAGTTTCATTTTGTCGATGGAAACCAGATGTTGATGGAAACTGGATTCAAGCAAAGAAAAAATAAACTCCTTCTTGTAAATATGGGCTATTTTCTGGAGCATATGGAGTCATCTGTTGACTTGAACATTACTGCTAGCAGAAAACATGCCTGGGCTTCTAGACAGTGATTATCCATGTCATAATCAGCCTTATAGGTTTCACTGTTATAATGGGGTTCGGAATTTAACAGCCTGGAGTTTTTAGCACATCACTAACCTTAGGAGCCTGTCAGCAAGGCTACAGAGGTGCTTTAAAGTAGCCTCAAATAAGCTGGGCCAAAATAAAGGAAGTGGAACTGAAAGCAAGGAGGTGAGGAAGAACGGGCAGAGACGCATGCTTGCTTCAAGACAGGGATGCTTGTCAGTGCTGTAAGAGCCCCATCCTGCTCCTCTGAGAAGCACTGCAGCTGCTGGACTTCCATACCATTGCTGTTGAGCCAACTGAGCTGCTTGACAATGATGACTCCAAACCTTAGGAAGTCAGGTGAAGATTTGCTTCAGTTCCCCCCACTAACATGTGGCCCATCTTTGCCTCTGATTCTGCACTGTTTGTCTTACGAAGAAGGATGAAAGGTTTGCTGAAATAAATGGCAGGAATGATTTAAAGATGGAAACAATTAGCTCTCAATAATTATCACGGGTTTTTTTAAGCTTGAAGTCTGTCAAGTCTGCCTTAGAGAAAGGTGTTATTGCACTAGAAATACTTCCTTCATAGCCACTTACTTCATGGTGACTAAGTGTTTCCTTTTTGACTTGCCACCCAAAGAAAATGAACCATTTTAGCACAAGCCCTCTTACACTGGCATAGCAGTGAGCTAAGATTGATACCCAACAGCAGATTAACCTGATAAACCCCTGGTAAAGCCACAGGTGCTGCCTGCATCACACTGGGCAGGTGCATATGCATCATGGGCAGCAGCTTGTCTCCTTGCTCAACACAGACTGGGCCAAGGGACGCTTCTTTGCTCTGGCGGAAATGCAAATGGTTGTAGCAAACATTATCAGCAAAAAGAACTGTTCATATCACTGTTGTCTGGAACAACTCTGAGAGCTACTCTCCTGGTTGAGGAGCATGGGGCTGCCAGCTGGCTCCGGAGCTGCCGGCTGGTGCATGTGCAGCGCTGCATGGTGACACTCAGCAGTTGAGCCACTTTCTCCAACTGTGTTCATTTCTGTGTCAGGTACGGCTGCCTCTCTTGCCCATTTGTTTCCTTATGGGTGTTGTGGCAAAGGAAGAGATTGTCAAGCAGAATCTAAAATGTAGGGATTTGCTGGATGAAGCAAGGAACTACCACCTTCACCTGAGCAGCAGGGCAGTGCCTGACTTTGAGTACTCCATTCGCACAACACCAAGGAAGCAGACTGCTGGTAATTAAATGTGTGTCTGGTTACCCAGTAGGGAGTGGTGTGGAGAAAAGGCAGCACATCTGTGCAGGTGTCTTAATATCAAGCAGGTATGACTTGATATCGAGGGTTGTTCATGACCTAATGCAAAATTGGGAAAGCCATTATGTACCTCTCTGATATTTTGGTAATGTGCTGCATTTTCCTAGCAGAACTTTAGCAGTCATTTTCTTTCTTTAAAGCATTAATAATTTTTTCTGATTTGCTCTTATCTGTGTTAAAGTCAGAGCTGTTATGTATGTTATGACCAGGCAATCTGTTCAAAGCTGTACTGAAAACAGTGGGTAGTTATCGTTTGGTGTTGAAGGCTGAGCTAACTTTTAAAGTCTTTGACTAACCTACCCCAAAACTGAGTGATGAATGTTGACCACAGATCATAATTTCTACATCATTGTATTTAACAAACAATGGATTTATCTCCTTAAGCCAAATCACAAAAAGCATATATAAAATATGAATTGTTTTTACAAGAGCATAGATAGCTAATTGCCATAGCAGCATGTCAAGCAAAGGCCAAAAGCCAGTATCCAGTTATGAAGGGCAATGACTGTACTCCTTGAAGTGGAATACAACTTCTCCCGAACTACATAATTTTCAGTTTGCTCTTCTATACAGCTGTTTTTGCCCATCCTCCTGATAGTTCTGTGGTAAGCTGTTTTGTGTTCTCCAGGCGTGCTGTTCTGTGTCGGTGGCAGAGGTGGATCAGGTGACCCCTTCCGCAGCATCGAGTGTTACTCCATCAGTAAGAACAGCTGGTTCTTCGGC
This sequence comes from Cyanistes caeruleus, assembly GCF_971803275.1. Taxonomy (NCBI): domain Eukaryota; kingdom Metazoa; phylum Chordata; class Aves; order Passeriformes; family Paridae; genus Cyanistes; species Cyanistes caeruleus. The sequence goes on from NC_141705.1 coordinate 60,333,617, forward strand.
CCTGAAATGAACAGCAGGAGGAGGCATGTGGGTGTGATCTCCGTGGGAGGTCAGTAACCCTATTCAAGCAACCTCAGGCAAAAGGCACTTGTTTGCTCCTTTTGCTGAGTTGGTACTTCTACCAGCTGTACAAGTAGTAAACTAATTGCTTAATTGTTGGATAGTCTTCAGTTTAGTAAGGCTTCTCCCCCTTGAAGGAGTGTTTGGTCCTGAGCCAATCTGAGACTGTACTTATGGAAAAAACATTACTGACAGAACTGGGCTGTTCAGATTTGGGAAGGCTCCATGGAGACCTTATTGTGGCCTTTCTGTGCTTTAAAGGGAGCTTACCAGAAAGATGAGGACAGGCTTTTTAGTAGGGCCTGTTGTAATAGGACAAAAGATAGTGGTTTTAAACTAAAAGACAGTAGATTCAAACTAGATATCAAGCAGAAGTTTTTTATGGTGAGGTTGGTGAAAACCTGGAACAGGTTGCCCAGAGAGGTGGTAAATGTCCTGTCTTTGGAAGTGTTCAAGGTCAGACGGGATGGTGCTCTGATCAACCTGAAAATGAAAATGTCCCTGTTCATGGCAGAGGGGCTGGACTAAATGACCTTTAAAGTTGCTCCCAGCCCAAGTGATCTGTATATAGCCTCTTGCCTTAAGCAGGTGATTTACTTTTTTAAAAGCCATTTATAAAGAAATGGCCTTACCAGCACTCACGCAGAATTTCCTAGTACTTGTACTGGCTCCCCTCCTACTTAAATCCATGTGGAAAGAGTTATGGTCCTTGGAAGACCATAACTCTTCCAAGAGCAGATCTACCCTTATTTTTGAGTCTCCACCTTCTGAAAATAGATCTGTGCAGTCCAGCTTAGCTTAGTAAGTAAGGCAGCTTCCTCTTGAAGGTGGCAGCCCCTCTGTTGCTGCAGCAGAACAGAGATAATTTTTCTCCATAGAAAATCTGGAGAGACTGGTACATGTGTCCAAACTTATTTGACCTGCACTACTTAAATTACAGGAAGATTTTTTTGTCTACAGAATCTCAAGTTTTGTGTAAAAGTTCACATTAGGACAGATTTCTGGTTGAGTACAGCATATAAAACTCTGATATTGAAAACATTTAAAAACTTTAACCTTTATTTGACCTTCATTATCTCCACATAGGCAGGGATGTTATATAAATGAAAACTGAAATGTTGCCAAGCAATCTCCTTATCAAAAGATGTCTGTGTGTTCAGGTAAAATCTACGCAGTAGGTGGACATGATGGAAATGAACACTTAGGAAGCATGGAAGTATTTGATCCTCTCACAAACAAGTGGATGATGAAGGCATCAATGAACACAAAGAGGTATATGTGTCCCATGCACCAAGTTCTAGCCTGTGATGTGCCATTTCTTGCTGATACTGAAAAACATCCTGTCTGTCCTGCCTTTTCTGGGGTTTCAAACTGTTCTATTTCTTGGAATTTCTTTCCTCTATTTTGGAGCTTTATGCTATGAATGTACTACCCTTCTGTTCCTTTTTTGGAGGAGCTGGCTTCTGGACCAGGGAACTCTTCTACTCCAGCTATGCTTGCATTCTGGTATCCAGGGCCTTTCTGCTGTGCCCAGTAAACAACTTGGAATTGATGAACTGGTTCTCTGGGGTTTTTGCTCTTTTTAAGAATGAGTGAGAGAACTGCTAGCATAACATGAGAAGTGAAATACTTCATAGTGAAAATTTTAGAAAGTGAAATACTACACCAGGAAATAAATAGCTGCCTATGTTTTTCACACAAAAGACCAGAAGTATGCCATCTGAAAGTCAGATTGAGGACTTCTTTTGCCTTGACATTTAATTTGCCTTGACATTAAACTCCTTTTAAGGAGTTACTGGACTCATAGATGTGTAATTTTTTGTTTCTGCTGTTACATAAATCAGTGCCCCTCTTCTGTATTCCATTTTGTTTTTTGTTGTTTTTCAAAGCATCATGTACAAGTAGGAGTGAAATATTAAGTATGGCTTAAGTCTGAAAACTATTTGTGACCTAATTAAAGTAGAAGACCCAGACTCCTAGAAGTGGCTTGCTCTACTTCCTCCTGCCATCACCCCAGGGCATGGTCTCAGCAACAAGATTTCTGTGACATTTATTACTGAGTACCCAGGTAAATTAAAGGGCTGCTGTGCCTTGGGTACCTCCCAGCTCCACTCTTCCCATTCATGGAGGTCTTGGAATACTTAGTGGGGAAACAAACTGCCACCATTAAGTGGTGTCTGTGTTATCTGCTGAGGCAATTTAAGATAAGCAAGGTATTGCCACAATGTTTGTTCTGTAGAAAGATTGTGCCTCCCTTGCTTCTGCCTCGGTATCTCTGAACCTGCTGTCATTATTGAGACAAAATATTGTCAGTAACATGGTAAATCACCTCTCTTGGTGGTTAGAGCAGAAACTTAATGCTCACATTCTAGACCACACTTTTAATTTTATAGTACTGATTGTACTCTCATATTGGTAGATTTAGTAGAAACAAATCTGACCTTCATTTTAACACTTAATAAAAGGCCAGAATGGAAGAAACTGCAATTAAATCTTGCTGGAGTTCAGCTATTTAATCTCCAGCACAGGTTTGCCTTTTGATACGTATTAGTAGCACCCCCAGTCATTCTCAAATGGTAGCAGCCAGTTATACCAGCAAAGTTTAAACCAGCAGGTTTTAGTTCATCTTTAGATTTAATAAAAGAGAGAAATGGTATCTAAGACAATGTCATGTGTCTAAGTATGTGAGCAGAGGACTTGGCTGTTGTTAGAGTTGACATCCAGTCTAAAGGACACAGGTGTGCAAAGGGCCAGCGACATGATTTACTATAAATGTCACTTTTAGAATTTCCATTACTCTTTTCCCCCTAGTTTGAAACCGGTGCCATTCCTGTGTGGCTCCCTCTGGTTAAGGACTTGCACTAAGGTGTTGCTGGTGTGGTTTTCTAGGAGAGGCATCGCCCTGGCATCCCTGGGCGGCCCCATCTATGCCATCGGGGGCTTGGATGACAACACGTGCTTCAGCGACGTGGAGCGCTACGACATCGACTCGGATCGCTGGAGCACTGTGGCCTCCATGAACACTCCCCGGGGAGGTGTCGGCTCTGTAGCCCTGGTGGTGAGTGGCTGGTTCCTCCAGGGCCGGGGCCAGCTGGGGAGCTTACCTGCTTTTCAAAGCTGTATTCACAAGGCAGAACACAAGGTCTGAAACAAAAGGCAGCTGGTGGGATTGAGCACCTCTGGTCATCAAAATCCTGTGCAAAAAGTGAGGATATGTAGGCTAATACTCACAGCAAGTTGAACTGTTTCACCAGTATTTGAGGTACTGGGAGGAGTACCCTTCTAATGACATGGATAATGCTTCCTATCTCATTCAGAACCGGACTGGTTTGTCATGGTCACTGTGTTGAAAGGTAACAAATGTGTGCTCTACTTTAATCCCCCTGTGCTCTGAAAAACAGCTGCAACACTACAAAACTGTTGTACTTCTTTCATTGGAAGAGATAGCATTTATGTTAGATAGTTAAATCTGTTGTTGGGATTCTTAAATGAAAGTGGATATACCACATTTTCCTATAATTTCAACACTTCTTATGGAAGAGCTGAGTAAAGGCAGCTACATCACAAATAATCTTTGTACAACTGTTTTCCAGAACCATGTTTATGCTGTGGGTGGCAATGATGGTGTAGCATCTCTTTCCAGTGTGGAGAAATACGATCCTCACTTGGATAAGTGGATAGAAGTGAAAGAAATGGGTCAGCGAAGGGCTGGGAACGGTGTCAGTGAGCTCCACGGCTGCTTGTATGTTGTGGGTGAGTAGGGATGTGGCATTTTGTAGTGCTGCTGCTGCTGCTGCCAAGTGCTGGGCTTTGGAAGAGGCTGTTGTTGCTAGAGGAACCGGGAACAGATAAAGCTGACCTGTACTTGGTGTTCTTGAGCAGAAGAATGCAAGCACAGCCAGGGCACACTTAAATGAAGGTACGTTAGCAAGGAAATGAAAAGCAGCTCCTAACCCGCATCTCAGGAGGGCTGATCTGTTCAAGACAATATGTCTGTATTAGAAAATCCTCTCAAGACTCACTACTATTGAGTTTCCTTTTAGGAAACGATTCTTAAGTTCACATGCTTTCAAAGCACTTCAGTTTGTTCTGTGTAGAGTGTAGACAACATTACCTTTTTTTGCACTTATTCTACAGCTTGTCTTGTGTGCTACTTTGTATTTACCTGCTTTCCTGCTGGGTAGGTGTGCCACAGGTGTGATAGTTTAAAAAGCTCTGACATGTGTATACATGAACATATATATATTCAAGCACATAAGTGAATTGAAAATGAATTTTTTTTTTCCTATTCAGATATTTGTCAATGCTGTAATTTAAGAACAGTGCTAGAGTGTGTTTTGCATAAAGTAAAATAAGTTTAAGATTGAGACCATCCTTTTGCTGGTATTAGGTTTCTTCCTCTTCCAAATAGGAAGCTGTTTCATTCTAAGTATGATGAATTCAGGGAGAAAAATAATAAAATTAGAATCCTTGCAACTTGAGAAGAAAATTATTTCTCTGGGTGATGTTTCTGCAGTGAGAAGAGCTGTTAGATTAATTTTTAGGAGCTTGTTAAGTTTGGATAAAGAGAGAGCTGGACAGTACCCCCTGAATGCTGAGAATGATCTGATAATGCCAGTCTTGGATATTCCCTGCACCAGGAGTGCCAAGAGCTGACCCTGTGATGGCTGTTTGCAGGTGGCTTTGATGACAACTCACCCCTGAGCTCGGTGGAGCGGTTTGACCCACGCTGTAACAAATGGGAATATGTGGCAGAGCTCACAACTCCAAGGGGTGGTGTTGGCATAGCGACACTGATGGGAAAAATTTTTGCAGTTGGAGGTCATAATGGCAACGTGTACCTGAATACAGTAGAAGCATTTGATCCCATAGTGAACAGGTAATTTCAAATGTTTTGTTTGTCCTAATAAGACAAGGAAATCTGCCTGTATGAAAACACAGCAGCATAGAAGCAGTGTGCAGGAGGAGCCTAGCTGTTGTTTCCTGGTTAATAATTGAATACTATCCATAACTACCAATGCAGGGCTGCTGCTTATATCACTAGGGCAGTCTTGTATATATTTAAGCACCTCCTCCTCCTCTGCTCCTCTCTATCCCTTCTCATCACCCTTTCATTCAGTAACAGTCTACATGCTTCTGCTTGTTGCAGAGATTTTGCACTAAATGGGGTGTATTTTTGTGCAGAGTGAACAGCTAGGCAATGTAATAGAATCTCAGGCACAGAAAATAGTTTCAGGTTCCTCAGAAAGGGCAGGAGCTTATTTTTCTTTTCTCCCGTAGGTGGGAACTCGTGGGCTCTGTGTCACACTGCAGGGCTGGGGCAGGCGTGGCCGTGTGCTCCTGTCTCAGCAGCCAGATCCGGGATGTGGGCCAAGGATCCAGCAACGTTGTGGACTGCATGTGAGCTCTGCCACCTCCTCCAAATTCCAAAGGAGTGCTACAAGGGTGGCACCACAGAGCTTCTAAACACTGTGTTTTTATAGCAGGTTAAGGAATAAATCCAGTAAATTTTCCTTGTGAAAATGGTATCTTCTGCAACTGTAAAGCTTTTGGTGTCTTTCAAATAGCGATACAGAAAAACCTGTTAAAACGTGGCATAAATGTGAGTCCCATGTGACTCACAGGAGCAAACCTGCCAAGGACTGCAGTTATCCCATTCTTGAAAGCTGTAATTTCAGAATCGTTTGAGGTAGCTGTTGCAAGGACTCAATATTGAACTGTAAATCAGGCATGTGGTGAGGAGACCAGCAGCAGCTACTGCTGCTGAGCTTCCCCCAAAAGCCCTGCTACGTGTTGTCTGGAGGGCTTGAGTGCCATTTCATTTAACTTATTTTCTGGAATGGAGTCTTAAACATTTCCCAGTTGTACGAGAGCTCTGTAACTGAAGGTGTCTCAAGTTGTACAAGTAATGACATCCTTGATGCTGAGAGATACTGAGATAACTGAGGCAGAGAAGTTCACTGCTCACCTCCAGAGGGAATGCTGCCAGCAGTGGAATTGCAGGGATTCTGTCTGAAAACTGTCTTTCAAAGTATTTTCTCAAGTTAATAAACTTGTTAGAAAGCTGGAAAGATTATTCAAAATCTCAGTCTAAAAGATCTGAGTTTAGCCACTGGAATACTGGAATTCTCTAGTCTTCCTTGAAATTTGGAATTACTACCCCCCTCTCCAAAGTAGTTGCTGTTGAGACGTCCTTCCTGAAGTAACCAGTGTAATTTGTCCTATTTTGAGATGATAGTGTGTGAAAATGTAGGGTTCAGTGGTGGTTAAATCACCATTTTTATATAAAATGGAAATGCATGATAAAATTCGTGGTATTCTGTAAAACTTTCAGTACAACTCTAGAAGACTTGACTGTTTTAAGTATCCGGTAGCAACTCTGGTAACATTCTCGAGTTACTTGCTCTTTTAAGGGAGCAGATAAATAACCTCAAAACCTTAAATGAACCAAAGAGAGTCAGCAAGAGAGATAATTGGAATAAACCAGTACTTCCATTAAAAAATTGAGATAGCAATGTGACAGCCCTGCATACAAAGATGTCTTGTTACACCATTACAACCCCTGAATCCTGAGTAAAGTCCTGCTGGAAAGACTGCAGATTCCTGTTCCTGCATCACCTTGAACAGACCCAACAACTGACAATCCTTTGTGACCAAAGTTTTGCAATTACTGGGTTGTTCCAAATACCCAGGGAGAGCAGCAAACTTCTCTGCATTCAGGACTGGGAAGAGGCAGGACAGCAGGAGTGAGGAGGCACAGTTGTGTTTTTCTGCTGTTACCATCATTTGGCTTTCCTGCCCAAAATGGTAGCATTTTTACCAAATGCACTTTGGCAGCAGCCAGGCACAAAGTGAACAGTACTGTAAATAATGAAACATTGCAATAAAGCATTTGTACTTCAAAGCACCTTGTTTCTTGTATGTCTGGAGCACACGGTTTCTGCAGTGAATGTTTCTCAACAGGAAGCTTCTGTTAGCAGAGAGAATCCTGCATTGCCACCATGGGCTGCACCACCCCGCCACCTTCCTGACAAGGATGTGGTTACCTTCATGGTTCTTGACCTGACTGAGGGGTGGAAAGGAGGGATAAAGGTTCCCTCTCTGGGGCCAAATGGATGTCCTGGCTAACAAAAACCCACCCTGAGTTTTCTACCAAATGGCCCTGACTGTGAAGCGAGGTAGCCCAGTGGTGCAGGTTGCCATCCGATCCATTTCTCTTGGTGGGAAAGTGTGACACCCATGGGTGCAGCCTGTGGGTGACTCATGCCTGGACCACACTGACCACAGCACCTGCCACGCACCAAAGGGAGAAGTGTTCAGCAGGGAAATCAGGTTGCAGTAAAAGCTCTGGGATTCTCTGCTGTGTGGGAAGAGCTGGAAGTCACATGGTATTAGCTCAGAACAGGATTCTAAAACAGGCATCTCATTTGTAATTCAGTGCACACCCCTGCCCCAACACTCATGTTCAGGGCTCTGGAGGTGTATCCCTGAGGACTGGTAAGAAAAGTGTAAAGCAGGTTTACAAGGAACAACCCTGTTCCCAGAACAGTGATGTTCCACGCTGTTAACCTTGGATGGCACCACAACTAAATATATTTTGTACAGAACTGGTTTTAGAATCGTTCTTGCTGGAAATGTGCTAATGATGACAAAATATAAGAAATAAAAATACAGGATTACTGTGGTGACAAACTGTAGTGACCTACCTGCACAAAAAGCTGTTGTGATCTAACACCTGTCTTGGCAAGGGGACAGTGATGACAAAGGAATATTCCCCCCCCACAACTCCATGCTGAAGAACAGAGCAGCCATGCAGTGGTTGGAGGCTACCTACTCCCCACACCTTATTTATTTATTTATGTTCAAAGGGGATTGTGGTCCATTTGTTTATACTTTCCCAGCTTCGAATACTATTTAATACTCCTCTTTTCCAATGGAATCTTGTTCCTAATAGAGCCATGCTGGCAGCAAAACTCTCTGGATTCAACATCCTGCTAAAATAGCTAAGAACAGAAAATTTTAGAAGGCAAAGCATATGATATTTGCATATTTTAAAATATAAACCAAATACGTGCATGTGCTCCTGTCAGAAAGAGTGCAGACTTCCCTCCTGTTTGATCACCAGCTGGGAAAATTATTTCAACTAGAAATGCCTGCCTGTAGAGGGGGATGCAGCCCTGCAGAAAACGAGGCCCACCCTGGAAGAGAGCTCTGCTCACACTGTGTGCCAACACAACCAACAGGCATCAACCAGTGGCCTTGAGATGCTGCACGGGAGAAGCAGCAGGAGTCAGCAGTGATCCAGGAGGATATCCAGGAGGGATACCCTGCTTGTCTCCAGGATCTTTCAGATGCGATGGGATTTGGGGGCAGTTACTGCACTGTCAGTACTGGTAACCTTTATAGGGTTAACATACTATGCCTATGGAGCAGCCTGAACATGTCAGAAACAATTTATTCATCAAAACCAAGGAAACCTTGCCTGTGATATGGTAAGACTATTAAAGAGAAGTGAGGAGGTAATTAAATAACAGCAGGGCTAACAGCAGATTCTGAAACCAGCACTTGGGTGAGCAGCCTCTTTCTCACTGCATTCAAGGGCAAGCAATAGTGATGCAGACAGTCCAGCAATTCTAAGGCTGTTGAGGCACCAGATTCTATGAGATCATTTTGCTTCCAAGAACTTTTTATGTGCAGTTATTTAAAATGAGGGTGCCTTCCTAGGTCCTGGTTACAGAACCTCAGTTTGGTGTCCTTACCTTCATTTGCACCAACATTTTCATTTTGGAGTGTTTTCATCTCTTCTGGTAGTTGGAAACAAGCTGCATGAAACACACATCACGAAGCAAAAAAAAATCTACAAACACCAGTCACTGAGGAATGGGGTCAGGCCCCACCAACCCAGGGAAATTCCTGAATAAATCAAGGTTTGTCAAAGATAAAATCAAGGTGCTCAGAATGCAACACTGACTACATCATTTCCTACCTCCAGCCCAGTCTAATTGCCCTGAACAATGATGGGAACAAGAAGGAGCACCTTGTTTGCTATGTCTGCCATGCCTGCTGGGATAGCTGCAGGATGCTCGGCAGGATCCTGCCTGATGGGAATGTGGCTCCCACATCAAATGACACCGAGATTCATTTCACAAACAAGTTGTCAGCTGTCACAGTGGGGTTCTGAGACATCTCTCCTGGTTTGGCCAGGTTGAGCGTGGTGGAATAAATGGGGACAGGTACAATGGAGTGCCCAAAGATAGCTTCTGATGTTCACAGAGACCACACGGGCCAAGGGGCTGCTTCCAAAGACCAGGGGGCGTGTCAAACTTAACAATGTACAGGGGTATCTGAGGGCAGGTATCCAACTGCGACCGCAGGACAGGGGTTTTGACCTTATAAATCTAAGGTAGGATGACTCCATCAGCATCCCCCAGCACCCTGCCTCCCAAGGCTTCAGATTTATTTTGTCTGTGTCAGGAACCTGGTCCATGGTATGATCTATCCCAGCTAATTCAATTCCCACAGTCAACAGGTGTGGAGGCCAGTGGGTTGGCCAACAAGGTGATCACTCGGCCCCTGGAGAGAAAGCCCCTAGGCTCCAGCTAGCCACTCTCCCCCCGGGGGAGAAACCCTAGCTAATAGCCTTTGCAGTTGTGCCAAGCAAAAAGGAGTCACCCCCTGCAACATGTCTTGCAGCCCACATGAAGTTTGTGTACCCCATGCAGTTCTACATATCCCATTGGTTCTTCCCCTTTGCTCTGTCCCTGAACCCTCAGTTGATACAAACCCCAGTTTCCTCTGATTCCAAGGCTTTTCATCACGTGACTCCTCGGAGGAAGGAGCTGAATAAAACCTCCTCAGGGACTCCCTATGAAGGCTCCGTCCCTTTCCTTCTGCGTCACCTGAAGAGCTGCATTCAGTCAGCAGCCCTTTTCAGGGCTCACAGCTGAAACTGCAGAGCAGCTGCAGACATGCCTGTGCCTCCAGGACATCCATCTATGGATGCTTTTCTAGGAAGGTCACAGCACCCAGACCACAGACCCAGTTGTAACGAACAGGTGATAAAAATTCCTCCAATTACTCCTTTTAGGTTTAATTAGAACTAATTACTGGGAAATTCTTAACCCTAAGTTGTTCCCACAGTCAAATGAGGCTTTCTGTCCTTATTTAGGCTAAAACTGTTCTTGAAACTATTTTCAGCATCACTGCAGTGCAGAGTTCTGCAAACCCAAGTACTCTGTTCCAGATACTCCACTTAAATTTTTTTTCTGGGTGCTTTTACCACGTCTGTACTTGTTTTCTAAAGCTTTGCACGTTTTCTCTGATTGAACTGGTAGCAAAAAAAAGCACAACCAGCCAGGAAATTAAATTTGTATTTGTAATTCCTCTTTGGCTCAGTATACAAGGCTAGGGTTGCTGCCATTTTGTGGCATTCTAAAGCAACTTTAAGCAGGCAGCTGTGCAGCTCTGTCTGTTCCTGGGAGTTGCAGCAGGGTCAATGAGAAACATTTTCTTGACAGGCAAGACTTAACAGGAACCAAGAATTGCTCGTACATTATCTTCCCCTGCACGCATTTTCCAAGAAAGAAAAAAACAGGACAGTGCAAACCAGCACACCTAACTCAGGTGCTGGGAGAAATTGCAAATCCACACATGTTGTACTGCATCTAAAAATCATGGCATGTCCCAAGGGAAGAACTCACCCTCAGACTGTGTAATGTTAGTCCCTACCTGAAAACCTTTTCCCTTCCCCTGTCCCATTGGCTGTTACTCCCCTGTTCCTCTGACCACCCCCCTCCCCCGAGTATAAGAGATAAGACCCAGGGCATTTTGGTCTCTTTCTCTTGCCCCGGATGGACCACGTACAATAAACCCGGGAATACTCCAAGCAAGTCTGAGCCTCCCTTGTCTAAGACACTTTTAGTCGGTGGTGTATCCACTCCAGGACCTCTCTGGTGCCCGTGCTCGGTGAAGAGCAGGCCTCTCACCACGGAGGGTAGAACGGAGGGGTCCCCAGGAGAGATTGCAACAGAATGGCACCCAATATGGGACTGAACAAGCCCACATTCAAAGGCTTATTATAGCCAGGGCCAGCTGTTCTTTGGAGACTTTTGAACGCTGTTTAAAATACAGCCAAAAAAAAGTTTTCAAAAGGAGTTGATAATCCAAGCAGCACCAGTGGACCATTGTTCTGCAGAAATTGGAAATCATTAGCAATCCTAAAACTCTAGCAGATCTCCACTCACTGTGAGGGCCTTTGAACTGGGTCAGACCCTGGCTAGGTCTCACTAAGACCTGAGTCCCCTGCTCAGTTTATTGAAAGGGGAGAGAGAGTTGCTGTCTCCCAGGGAGCTGACTCCAGAAGCAAAAACTGCAATTGAAAAAGCACAAAGGGCCTTGACAGAAAGACAGGCACATCACTTTAAATCGGAGCTGACTTTCAAATTTATTGTCCTGGGGAAATTATCACAATTACATGGGTTGATATTCCAGTGGGCTGAGGGGCAGAGAGATGCACTCTTAATCATAGAGTGGGTCTTCCTCTCCCATCAATGACCCAAAACTATCACCAAGCCACAAAAGCTGATGGCTCAGCTGATCCAAAAGGCCAGGGCAAGGCTGCAAGAACTGGCAGGTTGTGACTTTGTGTGTATTCACCTCCCAGTTAGACTCTCTGGAGAAGGCAAACACTCTCCTGAGAAACTGACCAAAGAGATGTTTGAGCACCTGCTGCGGAGCAATGCTAACCTCCAATTTGCTCTGGATAGCTACAGTGGGCAAATATCGGTCCATGCACCATCACACAAATTGTTTCATGAGGAATTCCACCTCATTCCTTGTGAGAAAAGGAGACAAAGGCCCTCAAAGCTCTTACAGTGTTCACTGATGCATCTGGAACTTCTCATAAGTTTGTGATGACTTAGAGAAATCTGCAGACTCAGCTTTGGGAAGCTGATGTTGAATTTGTAGAGGGATCACCCCAGATAGCTGAACTGGCAGCGGCCGTAAGAGCCTTTGAGAAGTTCTCAGAACTGATTAATTTGGTTACTGGATTCAGCCTACGTAGAGGGAGTGGTGTCCAGAGCAGAGCAGGCAGTTCTCAAAGACATTGAGAATGAACATCTCTTTAGATTGCTCTCAAAACTGATTTATTTGATTTCAAATAGAGAACATCCTTTCTATGTGATGCATAGAAGATCGCATTCCGATTTGCCAGGTGAAATCGCTGAGGGGAACCGGAAAGCTGATTCCCTTGCTGCCCCAGCTTAAAAGGAACGTCTCCCAGATGTGTTTCAACAGGCAAAGATAAGTCACCAGCAATACCATCAAAATGTGCCAGGACTGATGCGTCAGTTCCAGCTGACACAGGGTCAGGCTAAAGCCATTGTGGCCACCTGTCCCGATTGCCAGGTCCAGGCAGTGCCATCATTAGGCATTGGGATTAATCCCTGAGGCCTTGGAAGCTGTGAGGTATGGCAAACAGAAATCACTCACATTCCCAGTTTTGTTTGCCTTAAGTACACGTGAGCATTGATAAATACTCAGGAGCGGTGTATGCCTCTGCTCATGCAGGAGAAAAGTCTGTACATGCTAAACAACACTTAGTACAGGCCTTTAGAGTGCTGGGGATCCCTAAAGAAATTAAAACAGATAATGGCCTGCGTATAAATCCAAGGAGTTCCTGGAATTTGTCCAGCAGCGGGGAGTGGAACACAAAACTAGCATCTCCCACTCCCCCACAGGTCAAGCTGTGATTGAGCGTACACACCAGATGCTCAAACAAGTCCTAGCCAGGCATAGTGGAACAGTGTGGATGTCTTCACAACAAAAGCTTTGCAAAGCTATATTTACCATCAATTTCCTGAAGTGTTCATTTGAAAACATGAATCCTCCATTGACTCGGCATTTTAACAGTGGTGATCAGTTTAAATTGTCACAGCGTCCACTGGTTTTAATCAGGGACCCTGAAACTTGGCAAACCAATGGCCCCTATGAACTTGTCACCTGGGAGCATGGTTATGTGTGTATCCACCCCTACAGGCCCCCGATAGATTCCTCAGAAATGAGGAAAACCTTTTGTTCCTGAAAACCCAGCCCCAGCAAGAAGAGAAGAGGAGCAAGTGGCTTTTGATTCCAAGAGAAGACGCCGCAAGAATGAGCAAGAGGAAACCTTTCTAGCCTCTGACCTGCATACTTTGGCTGTAAATATGTTTTAAAAAATGTCTTTTTCCTTTTTTTTTTAGAAATAACCTGCCTCCCACTCAAAACCATGATGAACCTTATCCCTGCTGTCATCCTGCTCACACTGAGCAGCCTGGCAGCGGCCTAGATCGTCCCTCAGCCATGTTCAAAGGCTGGGGACTCACAGGATGGTGGATTTCAGCAATCAAAACAATCTTGTTGTTTATTGTTGTTTTGTTTTTGATTGTGTTAGCATTTGGAATTGTCCATTGTTTAATTTTAAAAGCCCTTAGTAGTGTAATTTCTACTACCTCAGAAGCAAACCACATGGAACTAGCCGACAGAAACTAGTCTAATCGGCCCACCAATTGTGAGTGGTGGGCAAGCTCACGGTCAAAGACAGAATAAGCTAAAGGGTTTTTTTCTTCTCTTTGTATAACAGAAAAGGGTGAGGTGTTGCAGTGCATCTAAAAATCATGGCATGTCCCAAGGGAAGAACTCACCCTCAGACTGTGTAATGTTAGTCCCTACCTGAAAACCTTTTCCCTTCCCCTGTCCCATTGGCTGTTACTCCCCTGTTCCTCTGACCACCCCCCTCCCCCGAGTATAAGAGATAAGACCCAGGGCATTTTGGTCTCTTTCTCTTGCCCCGGATGGACCACGTACAATAAACCCGGGAATACTCCAAGCAAGTCTGAGCCTCCCTTGTCTAAGATACTTTTAGTCGGTGGTGTATCCACTCCAGGACCTCTCTGGTGCCCGTGCTCGGTGAAGAGCAGGCCTCTCACCACGGGGGGGTAGAATGGAGGGGTCCCCAGGAGAGATTGCAACTCTCACACAGCTCCGGAAAGCCACAGGAACAGCCAGCACAGCCCTGCTGAAGTCATAGCAGGGCACTGCTATCTCCAGCCTCTTGGCATCAGGGTAAAAGTCACCCCTCTGCATGTCTGTGGTGCTGATTCACACCCATTGGTCACTGGTTTTGAGCAGAAGGTCAGTTACTGCTCTTAATTGAAGTTTTCCTCACTGATGCAAGATCAAAGCTGGCAGACAAAATAAACAAGTAAAACAGTCATCTTGTTCATGTCCTAAAATAGGCCCCTGAGCATCTTTCCTAACTCTTTGTAGGCTGCTGACCTGGCTCAAGGTTGAATTACAATGGATCTTTAAACTTTGTATTATTTCATAGAATCATAGAATGGCTTGGGTTGAAAGGCACATTAAAGATGATTTAGTTCCAACCCTCCTGCTATGGGCAGCGACAACTCCAGGAACGAGAAAAAGAGGCTTGATAGGTAAAATGGGGAGGGGGAACATGGACCTTCCTTCCACCTCTTGGGACCACTTATCCCTGAAATATACTAAGGCTTTTAATAAAGTGAACACAGAAGCCCAGTCCCTTGAAGATGCAGGAATACCCAGCCATGATCCCGATGGTCTTGCAGGGCCACAAAGCAAAATGACTGCAGGCAGGAGCCCTTTCTACTGAAATCCCTTTTGAAAATGCAGGCATTTTGCTTGTATTGATTTACTGTTCATTTTCTTGAGCCTCAAGCCCACAAACATGAAATGATGTGGAAATGCAAAATAATTCTTTCTTGTAATCACATTTATTTTGGGATCCCATCCTTCTCTCCACACTTGCACTGGTCTGTAGAGACAAGGAAAGGATGTGACAGCAGTAGAGGGCTAAGGCAGGCACACCATTGGAGCAAAGGATGGCAGGATGCTGCTGTCACATGACAGGAAATCTTTGGCTAAACAAGGTTGTCAACTCAGTACCCTGGACTAGTATGGTGGTAAATGAAGATTCCAGAATCTTTCACTGATATCAAGTGAAAGATTGGTCCATCTTAGGACCATTACCAATAAGTTGATTTCACATTGAAATACAGTGGTTTGTGGGGGAAGATTGGGGAATATGACTGTAGTAAGGAAGCTTCTCAGCTGTGTTTGAGGCACAATGAAACTACTTGTGCAAATAAAACTTTTTGTTTAACAGTTTTTTGAACTTGACTCTAAATAGTGTAAGTAACAGTGATCCAAAGCCCATCAAAGTCAACTGAAAGATGACTTCAGAACTTGGAGAGCTTTGGGTTTTTATTTTTTTTTTTTTGTCAGAGAAGAGTGACTTCTCTGAAAAAAATAACTCATTGAGCCATACTGCAAGATTAATTTTCAGGTAATCTTTGGGTAAAGAAGGGTGTCAACTGAACCCACCAGTGCTGTGGATGCTGTCTCCACTGTTAGTGTGGCAAAGGAAAAGGGCTTTCAAAGAATTCATTATTTTCTTTCATGTTCCCTTGACAGGTTTCTAAGTCACTGGGCCCATCTAGAGTGAGGCTGAGAGGGAGCTTGAGCCCTCTCCCACAGGAAGAATGCCCTACTTTGGCACCAAATTCTGCTCTTGGACACTCATTGAGACCACCAGTGCTTGCAGGCAAATATCCAAATACAAAATGTGCCTTGTGTTCCACATTCAACCACTTAATCCCTCCTTTATCAGAAGAGCTTACTCTCCCTGGAAGCTCTCAGACTCACAAAAATATCCAAGTAATCCCGAGGACCCATTGCAGTTTCCCACCCCAGCAACCCAATGCCAAAAATCAGCCCAAGGAGGAATCCTCCCTCTGAGTCACATCCCTCCAGCACAGGAGACAGGCAGAGCTGTTTCCAGCAACACCTTGGGGGTCATTTTGCCACCCAAATTTAGGTCTGACAAGGCTGAAACTGAACAGGACCCTCAGTAACTCAGTCTGAATGCAGATTTCCTTGTCAGCAATAGGTGTGAATATTGTTCTCTTAGTTATTTGTAACAGACCTGTTTATAGACCACCAGCACATGGGGCCATTAAGAAAATTCATTGCACAAGGTAATTTCAAAGGCAGGTAGCAGCCTCCATCTCTTCTTTTGCAAGGTAGAAAAGCATTACCCTCAAAAACCACAAAGCTTTCCAGAAGTAACCAAAAGAGCTTACTATTTATACCAAAATATTGGAACTATATAAAAAAAAAAAATATGCAGAAGCTTTGCATCGAACATGAAAATATAAGCAAAACAAAACAGTTTGTAAGACAGAGAACTTGGACAAGGCCAGAGAACTTGGAACATTTACATCCTGGAGACGCAGTTAAGGCCCTTGGGTTCCAGTCTGGGTCACTGCAAACTCTGCCTCATTCAGTGTATGAGGGCAGGCCGGCTCTTGGTCATCTTGCTTGGCTTTGTTCAGCAGAAAAGGCTGGAACAAAAGGAGGGAGAGAGAAAAGATTTGGTTGGATTCATCCAACAGGCATATTGAGATGGCAGAGGACAATGACTGCAGTCACTTTACTCCAAGAGGACTTGCAAAGCCTTTTGACTCTCAGCAGCTGCCTCTTTATGGAGAGCATTCTTACAGCTTTTCTGCCCTTCTACCAGACACATCCTGCTCATTTTCTTTTGCAAGTTTGCCAGCAGATCATGGCAATGCATCCCTTTGCCCAGAGGGGCCCACACAACTTGGTGTTCTACGGAAAATGACACTGCAAAGGCCCCGTGGGATGGCAGGTTACAGCTCTTGAGTCTTCCCCACTGCTTGCACCACAGGAAAACACAACATTTGTAATGGCTAAATTGTACAATCAAAAACATAGCAGCAGCTCTAGGAATTCCTTTTGGCCAATAGTGGTCACAAGCCTAGAAAGGAGTGTGAACTCTGGCAGCAACAAGCAGCACCTGATAGCTCTCCACCTTGTTTCACCACTGCTCATTGACATCACTTTTAGTGGGCTTCTCAAAGTTTCCAAGAACACACCAAGCAGTGAGTCCCAGCTCACAGGTTGCAGCATCAGGAATGAAATTCAACCCCAGGAAAAGGCTCAGGTGTGAGGCTGCACTTCTTGCCTGACTCTGCTGTGCATGGCACAGTCCTCTCCCCTCTTTCAGCACCCACTCTTCCCATGCTTTGGTCCCTACTCACTGCACACTTGCTCTCCAGCTGCTCTGCCTTGGCACAGCTGATGCTGCACAGAGGACAATCTGACACAGAGCACAGCACCATCCCCAAGCTGACCCAGAGCCCTCTCTCTGCCCAAAAGCACCTCCTACCCTTCCCACTCCAAAAGCCAGCGCATGACTAAGAGGGCTGCTCATTTTCCCTCAGGAAAAGGGAGGCAGGAATTAAAGCTTTTCCATTCCTACCTCAATTGCAACCTCCCTTCCTGCAGCCAAACATCAGCCCCAACGCCTCTGTGCTTTCACAGGATGTCAGAAGGGAAAGACTCCTTGCCCTTACCCACCTACACCTACAGAGCTGCTTTCTGCACTGCTTGCTTCCAGCTTGAAAAGGCCAATCTGCAGCATTTCAAGTGGCAGGAGGGACACGATGGTAGAAGCAAACTCCCGAGTATCAGGACAGGAGATACAGTTCTTTGTCTTACCCCTCTGAACAGGGACTTAGATTTACACATCTTTCTGGCATCCCAGCACTGCATACTCACTTCAGTTTGTTGGTGCCTTTGCTTGCTGGAAGCTGACATCTGTTTGGATTCTTTTCATTTCTTTTTCTTTTTGGGAAAATCCCCATTGTCTTCTCTCTAACAGGAAGAAGGAAAACAGGAAAAAATTCACTCAGGTCCTTGAAATTCAAATAAAGTAGAGACCAGTACAGCTCAGTTTGAAAGATTCTGGTTGAAAAGAGAAAAAATAACACACTGGAACTCACAAAGTGGAAACGCAAGCACAGCAGGCAGGGATTTCACGTCCACTGGCAAGTAACCGATAATGACATTTCACCTTCTTTTGCTTGGATAGGTGATATGTTTTCTAATGGCAAGGACAGATCTCCTGAGCACCTCCTTGATAATTGTAATAAAATGTAAGGCCCTTCCATTGCTGAAAATAAACATTTCATCTGTTCTGGGTGGACCATTCTTCTTCCCACTCCATCATGATTGTAGAGAAATGTTTTCAGACTCCTGGTGGCAAAGTCAGGACCTGTAAGCATATCTGTTTTGGGATACCCCCCGTCAATGGGAAGGAAAAGCTACGGTCACAGGCGAGTGAGATCCCTCAGATAGCCCAGATGTGCAGGGGCTTCTGATGTTATTACCAAAAATCTGAGAGGGGTGAAATTGTAAAAATGCAGTGAAAATTGCTGCCTTTGTCTTCCAGAAGAACAGGAAGCATTAAGGAAAAGAGTCAGTCAATGAAAACTTTTTATAGGTTTTAGAGCATTGGTTCTAAAGCATCAAGTGTGCAAATCATCAGCTCACCTGAATGAGAAACTTCCGAATCCTTTGCTACCAGTCAAGAAAATGTAAAAGAAAGTGCCCTTATCACTTAGCATTACCCACAGCATGACTGCTGATAGCCAGAAGCATCCCAGGACGTTCTTGTGTCCCTCCCGGAGTGCAGACACACAAGGAACCATTCAGCAGCTTCTCCACAAGGCTGCTGTCAAGGAGTTCTCCTTCCAGACTGCACTCACGTCTGGGATACAGGCTCTGAGTTGGGATTTCCTGCAGTCAGGCACTGAGATTGCAAGGGATGACATGCCAGACACCAAATAGTTCCTCTCCTGGCTCTTGGAGACAGCAGGAGAAGAGGCAGATTCACTGCCTGCTTCCCTTTCTGCCCCTGCTCTGCATGAGGGGGAACTTTTGGGCTCGCTCCAGTTTCCTCACCATTTCCCTACTCTTCTTTATTCTTAACTCAGGAAGCTCAGAAAATGACAAAGTTAAAAAACCCACACAGGAAGCAAAGTTATTCCCCCGGCCCTGCTGAGCCACCTGTTCTGGGAGGAGGAGCAGAAAGGGAGACAGGCCCTGCAATGTCCACAGGGAGTGCCCATCACTGCAAGGCCTGCAGCCAACTCCTTGTGCACCTGACCTCCCAGTGCTGTCTGGGAGTCAGCACTGACTCTGGGAGTCAGCTTCCCAAAAAACACTTGAGAGCAACGACCACCTCCGAGTTTGAAATGAAGGGCTGTCTTGGAATTCCAGGGAAAGCCACTGCAATGGCCGAGGGACTCTGCAAAGGGGTCTCTGCAAAGCCCCTGACTACACACAGCTGTAAAAGTCTCCGGGGCACCAAATGTCAAAGGCTTCAGCTCTTTTCCCCAGGATGAGGATTGATGAGCAGAGAGACGGTTTTTGTCTTCAGACTTAGGATGTTTGTTTTACCTTATCTACTTTACATTTTTACAGATAGTAAGTACTTCCACACACTAACCTAACAAGCTACAAACGGAGAATGTGGGCTCTGTCCACAAGGCCTTTTAAGCATAAACCATCCAGTTATCAAATGCCAAATTATTTATTTTTACTTTTAACCCAATAACCAAACACCCATGATCTGCACTGCATACCTTTCCATCCAATCACCCCATACCAGCCAAAACCATGGAGAAGGAAGAAGAAAGGCAAAGACAATCCAACACCCAAGAACCTACACCTTGTGTCTTATTCACTACTACATCTCAAACTGTAAACTCTGTCTTTTTCACCCAGTGAATTATCATAATGCTATCTAATTCACACATTGACATTCCCAGCTCCTCCACTCAATTTTACAAGCCTTCTCCATGGTCTTAAGTCCAACCGAGTGTTCTCTCAAGTGCCGGAGCCAGTCAGCACAGATCAAAGGGACATTTTCTGTGCCTGGGACTCCAACACACAGCCGCTTCTTAGGCATCACTGCTGGCATCACAGCAGCTCCAGGGAAATCCAAACAAGCACTTTGCCTATTTATCCATCTGCCAAGTGCTTCAGATACCTACTGCTTTTGATGCAGGAGCACAAGAAGGGGCCACCACCAAGCTACAAAGCTCAGCTTGGGCTGAAACCCAGAGAAACCCAGCAGTGCTGGCAGGGGCTGGGCAGCCACAAGCTGCCAAAACCTCCTCTGGCAGAGGACAGCTGAGGTTTTGTTTTCTCAGGAAACCAGGATCCCAAGAAAACACTAAAAGCACCAAAACACACAAAACAACAGCTTACAAGGCTTTCCGTTTTCTCAGAAGGGCATTGGTGACCAATGGGAATCAGCTGTGGGAACATTCCCCTTACAGGTTTGATAACACCCTTACAGGAGATCAATCATGGCTCTAGTGCCAACATATGAAGTGGAAACTCCACTTGGGTTTTTCAAACACCACCTTGGTCATTGTCCAAACCCACCTCCCCCTGCCCCTCTCACCTTCCTCTCTCCAGGGGACTCCTCTGAACTCCTCATGGCTCTCCTCTTCAAGTCTGGCTTCCTTGAAGGTGAGAGCAACTTCTCTCCAGGAGACAAGGGCACCTTCTCCTTGCGCAGATCCCAAGGCCGGTGGCCACTGGGAATAATGGTGTCACGTTAATCTGTTTGCTTAAGCTCTTTAAGATCTTTTCCAACCTCAACAATTTCATGAGTAGATCATGAAATAATAATTCTTCAGTTGGGGAAAATTCCCTGCATTGAGGTTTTCTGTGAAAAATCTGACTTACAACCCAAATGTTTGTTCATTCCAGGTTCTTTCAAGTATCTGCCCGGCAGAGGTGGAAACACGGTCTGTTTACTTACGATGTTCTTGGCTGAGAACTCGGCAACCTTCCTGACGCTCTGCCTGCCTGCTCTGGAAAGCAACAAAGGAAAAGGTTGCATTTCTTTACCCTGTGGTCTCTGAACAAGAGATTAGAGAGTCACTCTCTTCCAGGAGGTATTTGTCAAAAAGGTTGTTCATCACCCCAGATGGGAGTTTCCTAACTAAATAGTGCTTGTCCTCTGCTGAGCTGCTACCTTGAGTTCTACGTAATGATTGCTTACAGTTTCTTGAGCCATTCCTAAATTCATCCCTGTTCAGCACAGCAGAGGAAATCACACTGCTTAATCAGTGGGAACGCTTGATGGTCTCTGCCACATCTAACACACAAAATTACCTGTCAGCACAGAAAGAACTGGGTTTCCTTTACATTTCTCTTTACTCTGTTTCTGTGCTGCAGATCCATCAGGTTGGGATTCCTAGAAGTAAAGGACAAAGTAGCTTAGCATGTACCTTAACACCACATCTCCTGACACCAAACCTGGGTTAATGGCACATTAGGGGCACGTGCATTTTTGAATAGATAGTTTTAAAACATTCTAAGAGCTGCCAAAGAGCTGAAGTGAACTTCTGCTAAGCAGAAAGATCTCTTGGCACTGATCAGCAGTCCTGGCAAAAATGGGCTGGGGTACCTTTCCTGCCAATGGAAGTCTGCACATCTCTGCTCTTGTAGGCGTCTGAAGAGGTGACAGGAGAGGTGGCAGTGAGCTGCTCATTTCCTGGAAAGACAGGGAAAGAAGCAGCTCTCAACTTCTATTTTATCTCCACCCATTTCCTTAATAAATGCAAAACATAAACACAGAGATCTGCTTTTTAAGAGAACTCACTCTCAAAATTTCTTCAATTGATGGCACATCAATGGGCTTCTTTTCCTGAAACATGAATGAGGGAAACAGGAGGAGTTTATTCTGGTGTTTCAGTAATGGCAGGTTCTTGGCAAACCTTTGCTAACCAACAGCTCTATAAATGTCCTGCAAGTGTATTAGTCCTAAAATGAGAGTAAGGATGAAATGGCCCATCTGAAGGGCAGTTAATAACAGAGAGCAGGCATGGACAGAGCTGTCAACTCCTCCTCGGAGATGTCTGTATTCCCTTTGGAATGTGGCAGTCAGGGAGCACTGTTGCCATGTCTAAACTACTGCTACTACTCCTACATCTCTCACCTCTGCCTGCAATGGAAATTTGCAAGTCTCTGTTCTAGCAGGTGACTGCAGAGGTGGCAGGAGAGGTGGCAGGCAGCTGCTCATTTCCTGGAAAGAGTGGGAGAGAAACAGCTCCCAGCACTTCTTGCTGATGCACACAGAGGGAGTTTCACCCTTCCCAGAGTCAGAGGGATCCACCTCCTCATGGATTTGCACAAGCTTCCCCATGGAGATCTGATATTGAAGAGCACCCACCTTCAATATTCCTTCAATGGACTGTACATAAATGTGCACGATGGGCTGAAAGAAGAAAGAGGGAAGCAGTGTGAGTATGTTTGGGTATTTTACTGATTGTTAGGAAACAAGCATGTACTCAGCAAACATTTCCTTACCAACTGCTCTAGAAAGGTCAGACAAGTCCATGCATAATGAAATGCCAGTAAGGATTAACAGCACTATCTAAAAGGCAGTGAGGAGCAGAGACCAGGCAGAGGAAGAGCTGAAGCCGCTAAGATCACCTGCTGCAACATCAATGTCTGCCTTCCCTGGCAGTCAGGAAACACTGTTTCCATTCCTGACTTTTTATTACTGAAGTAAGAAAGAATGTTCCTGCAGGCTGCTCCCTTTTTAAAATATCACTTTTCTTTAGTTGCTCTTGAAGCAGCTAAGCTTTGCCTGCAAAGGCACAGGCAGCCTCTGCATTTCCAAGAGTTGAGCAAAAAGCTTCATTAGTTAAGATAAAACGCTTAGAAATAATAGTTCCCAATTCTAGAGAAATTCTTACTTCAATTCTAGAGAAGGAGAAGTGTTTGTCATTCACCCAAATAACATCAGACTGATTCTTCTGAAGTAAAAATACACCCTGGCTAAAATGCAACCCTTTCATAGTGCACTTGGTGCTTGGCTTCCAGTCCAAAGCACAGCTCCTGCTTTTGTAACTCAGGCTGGCTCCAGACTGGGTCCTCCTGCCAAGATTGAGCTTTTGCTCAGCAAAGACTTGACCATCATCACTTGGGCTCCTGGAAAGACATCCTACTACTTATTACACACAGCAATTGTGTGCAGAGAAAGGTCAGGCCTTCTGGCACAGGAGCTTTTCTGAAGGACTAAACCAGAGAGCACAAACTTCAAACTCAGCCCAGCTTATGGACAAGCTCTGCAAGGTTGCTTTGGTTCTGGGGAGCATTTCTGGCACAAGGAAAGCACCCACACTGGGAGCTCCTGCAAGACAGAGCAGACCCTCCATCTCTTTTCAGGCAGCTTCACGGGATGCCTTGTCCTTCCTTCTCCCTAAGGACAGAAGTGCTCTTGAATTGTCCTGAAATTCAGCTTCTTGAAACCTGACATGGTAAACTGCAGATGACCTCAGGTTCTCTTGACTTTGGAGTTGGCCTTTTTCTATGGATTTAGTTTTCTTTTTGGTGTTTCTTTGTTTTTTTTATGGTTTTGTTGTGTTGTTTGGTTTGGGGTTTTGTTTGTTTTCTTCTTCCTTTCTTTTCTTTCTTTATCCGTAATGATTTTTTTGGACTCTCCTTTTAAAGTTCACTCCAAGAAAGATGCCACATTTCTGTTCCTTTATGCACACTGACACTTCCTAATTGGGCCCTGTCATCAAGCCTCTCCCACATGACATGAACTAGGAAGTTGGCTTTACAAACCCCTTTTCTTAAGGGGCTGGAAGAAGAGCTAAAACCTGGCACAAGAGGACATGGGATACATCTCAGCATCATGGATGCTGTAGTTTGAAGGCTTCTTCCAGTTCATTTGGAAAGATACCTTAAAGAGACTGTGGTGACACTGGAGAGCGAAGGTTCTGCTTTGGAAAAGAGGGGAAAGGGCTGTTCAATATCTCTGTGAAGGCCAAGCGAGTCCCTGCATGCCTATTCCCTGTGGATTCATTCCCTCTGCACTGGATCTGCTTGCCTGTTCCATCTGTAAGACTCAATTTTCAGTGCTGCCAGGAAAAGAAGCTGTCAATAAGGAATTCCCACCTGCAGGTGATGTGCACCTTAGACATTCAATGAGCCAAAAGCCTGGGCTGGAAGAAATGGCTTTCCCAAGGGATGTCCAGGGAAGTCCCTGGAAAAACCCAGTTTGGCATGTGGCTGTTCAGTACACCTGCGGCCAAAGCCTTTCATTCAGATGGAATTCAAAGCAGGAGGAGGGAAGAACAGCAGAGTTTCTTCTGCTCTGGACCTCTTCACTGTCAGGGTCGCTGCAGGGTGTTACTGCGTGTGCCGCAAGGAACCTGTGAGTGCGACCTGCGTTCTCGGGGCTTGGAGAACACCGCTAGAAATTGCTGATGATAAAAGGGAAGGGACAGGTCCTTGTGGGAGTATCCAAAGACTGTTTATTCAAAGGATAACAGCCTCACATGAATTCAGGGATGAGAACAGGATCGGACTCAGGGCACAGGTTAAACACAGGGACAAATGGGGTGGGTCTGAGGGTCAAGGTCCAACAGGGACAAGGGAAAATGCTGCAGGGAGTGGCTAAAGACCGGGAGAATGGATTGGGATAACAGGGTGTGATAGATTGGCATTTAAGAAAACAAAGACAAACACCTAATGAAGTTAAAACTGGCAGAGGCTGATGGGAGTTTTTCTCCTGGCCAACTAATGGCCATTTCTAAGAATTAGCAGCAGTTGTGACCACGGAAACGTGAGATCAACCTGTGAACACCAACTTAAGCCTGGGAATTTCTTTGTCTCTTTGTTTCCTGGCTGTGAAAGGTAACAGAGCTCCAGCTGGCCTCCCGTTCCCCTGCCCAGCCCATGCGGCCCAGGCAGGATCTGGGCTGGGCCTGCAGCGGCTCCCGGCCGGGAGATGGGGCCTGCGGGGCTTCTCCCGGGCCCAGGCCGGGCCAGGCCGCTCCCTGGCTTGGCTGCAGTTTTTGCTGTGACTGAATTCACCAGAGACTGATGAGTAAAGAAAGAAAAAAGCTCTTGACCAGCGACTGGCTGAGACAGTGACCACACTCTCCAGAGCAGCAATGAAGAATCTTCCGTCGCAGACAACTCCAGCCACTGCTCCGGCAGAGATCACAGAACCATCTACAAAGCCTGGGCAAGATTTTAACCCTTTTATTACCCAGATGAGACTTACAGATTAATCCTTTTATCCAGAGAAAGAAAAAGACAGTAATCAACATGTAAAGAGACTTGATAAACTATTAGAGACAGCAAAGAAAAGAATTAATCTTCAGAAGACGTAGAGAATAAGATGATGCTTTAATTGAGCTGAAATATTTTTCTGTTAAAGTTATGGTGATGGACAATAGTGTTCTGAAAAGACTCCTTTAATTAATGACAGAGTATATTGGGAGGAATAGAGTAGTACAGAATGTGGATTTTGAGCAAAAAGTAAAGTGATTGTGATACAGTGAGGTGCTGGAATAGAGTGAGGAATAGTAATAGTTGAAGATTTGAGGCCTTGAGAGGCAAAGAGAAAACTTCTGTTTCCAGGGAAGCTCACAGAGACAGATGAAGAGAACTTTTGCCTTTGAATAACTTATCCTTAAAAATGACACCCCTAGACTCATGACCCATAAAACACCTCAGAAGGACGTCAAATGGGAGGAGAAAATCTGATGACAGATTTCCGGGCAGCTGGCATCAGAGAAATAGAAAGCTATAACAGAAATAGTTTTCTTGTGAGAAACTCCGTAGATTAGCAGAAGAAGACTTCTCTTTCTCTACAAAGACTGATGGAAACAATATGGCAAGAATTGGGACTGTTTTAAACACCAAAATTCCAAAGTTTTTTGTCTCTATGTTATCATGTGAACAAGGAAATGGTTGGGTAGTGGGGAAAAAGGAGTTTTCTGTAAGTTTTATTCTGGTGTTCTTATTCTTATAGCTTTGTTAATAAACTCTCTTTATTCCTTTTAAGTTTTAAGCCTGTTTTGCTCTTGTTCTAATCCATATCTCACAGCAAGAAATAAGTATGTTTTCTAGTGATTTTTTTAGTTACTGATTTAAAACCACGACACAGGGGTGCAGCAATGCAGCAAACAAAGCCAATGGGAGTTAAGAGAAGGAAGAACATTCTTGGAAGGGGACATAAAACAGGGGCTGAACGGAGGTGACACTGATTTCCACAAACTACTAGAACACCAGGACGCAAAAGGCACCAACATGTGACTGCAAAGGCCCTGGGAAAAAGGTTTTCCACACCCACACTTAGGGGTGAGCCTGCTGTCCCGTGCTGTCCCCACCAGGGTCGACACGTTCCTGCAACAGGCACCTAGGCCTCCACAGCAGGGCAGGAGTCTCCCCACAGCTCTTGTTTCACCTAAAACAGGAGGAAGGGATGAGCTTTCAGCCAAAGGCCCCAATGATCAGGCTTCCCAGGATCCTTTCTCTGCCTGAATCTCTCTCCCCCATTCAGCACAGCTCACAGGATGTATCCTAAGAGCCAAGCCGCCAAGCCCTGTTCCCCAGTCACCTCTCCCATGCTGGACACCCAGCACACAGGCCATAGATCATGGGCTGCAGCCTCACTGGTTCTTCCTCCTCCTCCCTCTCCAGGCTTCAGCACTACAGGACTGTCTTATCAAAGACTGGTTCATCACTGAGACCAACCCAAAGGAAGAAAATAAGAAAACGACAGGACTGAAACAAGCAGAAAACTTAAGAAGGAATTTTTCCCGTACAGAGCCAGTCCTTAAAACACCCATGAACAGAAATCAGTCACTCCGGGCCACAGAGATCCCGCTGGCAGAGGAGGATCATTCAGCATATTCATTCAAAGTTTCATCTCTCAGCTCCAAAATGGACTAAGCCTGGAGTGAAAACCCCACGAGAGCTAGACAATGATTCCAAAGGACAAGGGGAACACTTCCAGGTTAGGCTTCAGAAGTCCAAGAAGTTTTATTTACTGACAAAATCCAGAAGGGAAGCAGAGAACAAGAAATGTCTGGTGCTGCTACACAAGTCTCAAGGGGACACGTGAACAGTGACAGTATTTAAGGTGTCCTCTCCTGAATGCTTTTGCTGACAATCAAGAGAAAATGGGGTTGGAGCTTGCACACAGATGCACATAGATGCTTCAAATGTTCATGCAAAACATCACATTTAGAGTTCACAAGTGTAACAAAAGTGTGAGTCCCTTAAGCATTTTCCATTCCTCCGCCTCCTCTGGCTCAAACATGGCACAGCTCTACAAATACAGAGCCTACTGAAAACAGTGGAAAAGAGGAAAGAGAAGTTTGCTGCCACTTTGGCCCACTCAGAAACACTGAGAAGCACAATGGCCCTGAAAGCATGGGGCTGGTTTCCCTTTGGTAGCAATGGGAATTTGGAAGCCTAGTCACAAGATAGCTAGGCCTGAGCCTTTGGACAAGGGGAGCTCAGGAAAGGCAACTACCAGCTAGAGGGAGGAGTGGCTCTGGTTACCTGGGATGACTTGTCAGTGTGGCTCTTGAAGTGCTCTAGAGAGTGTTACTACAGTCACAAACTGAGAGGAGGGCTGATCTTACAACTACAGCTTTTATCTCTGCTTCTCCTCAGCCCTCCCCAAAACACATTTTCAGGGAGGGCAACATCTGCTGGGTGGACAGCAGCTGAGCAATGTACTTTTGCCCCAGCCATTTCCTTCATGTGTGCAGAACATAAGCAAATACAAAGATGCATTATGGGAGAGCACCAACCTTCAAAGTTTTTTCAGTAGATGGCACATCAGTGGGCTGCTCTTTCTGAAACAAGAACAAGAGAGGCAGAAAGAGTTAATTTGGGTTTTTTACTAATTGACATCTACTCAGCTAGCATTTGCTTACCAACAGCTCTACAAATGTCAAGCAAGTCCATTACAAATGAAATGCTAGAAGAATGAAAAGGCCCATCTGAAGGGGAATTGGGAATTGAGAGCAGGTAGCAAGGCAGCTGAAATCCCCACAGTCACCTCCTCTTCCTCTAGGAAAAATGTCTGTGCTCCCTTTGTAACCTGTTAGTTGCGAAACACTGTTTCCATTCTTCAACTACTACTACAAGTTACTAGTGCTACTGCTACTACTTCTACTATTATTAATTTTTATTTTCATTACTGTTATTACAATTATGTAACTATGTTTGTACAGTCTTCTCCCTTGGTGGAATTTAGCTTTGAAGCAGTTAAGCTTTGCCTTCAAAGACACCAGCTCCCTCTGCATTTAAATGAGTTTTGAAAAAGCTTCCTTTGTTAAAACAACAACAACAACAAAAAAGTCAGGAATAATAGTTCCCAATTCTTTTAAGCCAGTTGTAAAAAATGAGGAATATTTGCCATTGACCCAAATCAAATGAGACTCCTTATTGTTCTGAACTCCACAGCAGTCAGGACAAGACGCTGACTTTCGACACATCCGGAAAGGTGCGCCACAGTTTATGCAAATTCTGGCTGATTTTAGACATCCTCATCTTTCCCACACCGGATTTCCAAATCCCCAACTACCATTTCTCACTCTCTCATTTCTTGGCAAAGTACTGAATTTAGCAGCCAGATTTGGATCAGTGGATTTTCTCCATGGCCACCCAGAGACACACTATGGACAGAAGTTGGATTTGGGCTGCCCCAAAGAGCTGAGTCCACCCCCAGCTGATGGCAGAACCTGGCAGGGACTCCACTCATCTCTCAGAAACACTGTTTCTGGGCACTCCGTCCTTCCCCTCCCTCAGCACACACTCCAAGGAAGATGCAGCATCCCTGCTCCTTTCTTCACACCGATACTCCTGAACTGGGCTTCCAAGCAGCAAGGACAAACACTGCCCATTGCTGGTGGCCTGAGGGCTGATTGCAGCACTCTGCAAATCTTCCTAGAGACCGAGGCCCAAAATGGAGCTTGATCTTTTTGGCACTTGACACTAAGGAATGGCTCCTGCACTGCTTTATTTCTCCCAGCATCCTCTCATTTTCCACAAGATATTGCCTACAATCCTTTACATCCCATCTAGTACCCTTTTCTTGGAAAAGCTGACTGCAGCCATCAGCTCTTCCTCCTCTTTCCAAAGGTCAAACACATTTTGAAAACCATCTCTGTGGCTCTCCCAGCCCAGCTGCTTTGCCTCAGCACCGTGGGCACCTACATTCCGTAGGGCACGGTAATATCCCAGTGCTGAAGGATGATGCTGGCAAAACCCCAAAATGCACCTGGGAACCAAGTGCCTTGGAGCTCTGGGGAGGCTGAGCCACGAGGCAGGCAGGGCCTGTGTGCTGGTCCCTTGGCCTTGAGGGACTGCCAACAACAGAGAGCCTCAACAATTGCACTCACCTTGACAGGCTCAGGCAGGATTTTGGACTGTGGAGCTTTGCCTTCTGACCCTCGATCTGAGAGACTGTCATGGCTGTCATAGTTCCTCTCAGGATTTGGTGTGTGCTCCAGTGATTGTGTTGAGCATTCCCTCCATCTGTCCTCATGTGAAAGGTTTGTCTTCCTGGAGGCCAGCCTATGACTTTGGCTTTGTGACTGGGCTTTGGGCTTGTTTGGAATCCAGATGGGATTCAGAGGGGACTCGTGGCTCAGGAGCACCTTGGAGTCCTGATCGCCCAGCAGGTTCTTAATGCGCCTTGACAGCTCATCTTCTTTATAGGTCTGCAACAGAATAACAGAGGGGCAAATGTCACAAACACCCCAAGCAAGAGACCTTGCTCAGTATCTTCATGGAATCACCATGCATCCCCACAAAGGAAGTCAGGCAAGCTCAATGAAGCAGATGGAAAGATGTGCTGTGTCTGCAGGGATTGGGCTCAAGTCTGCTACGGCCCATGCAGAAGACATGGCTCTCCTCTCCCAGGCCAAGCCTCCTTCCTCCTCTCCATACAACCTTCAGCCCACTCCCATTACCTTGTAGGGTCTGGCAAAGAGAGGAGTCTTCCCCAGGAATGGATCTTTCTCCTCTGGAGCCACCTGCCTCCTTCGCCTCTCTTGCTCCAGGAAGCGGAGCAAATCTCTGTTGTTGTTGCAGCTTCCAGCCCGAGACAGAGAAAGGAGAGTTAACACTTGAACCCCTGTTTATGCTGTGTGCAGACCTGGGGCTTTCCCACAAGGGCACATGTCCAGCACCAAAGCAATGCTGAAATGCACGGGATGCTGACAGCACACAGATCAGTTCTGTTCAGCGTGTGCTCTGTCCCAGAGCAAAGAGACACACAAGGGACAGCAGGCATCCTCCTCAGGGATTGCTGCACCTGATCCCAGCCACCAAGACAGGTGGGAAGGGAAAAACTGTCCCCCCATTTCCTTGTGATACAAATGGAGAAGCAGTCACTGGGGATGATGATGAGCACATGAGCGGCCAAATCCACTTGCAATAATCAATGGCAGAAAATGCCATGCTTGTTCTCCTTCAGACCTCTCACCCCACTCTCCCCCTGAGAATCAAAGACAATCCTCTCTTTTCATTGTGTTGACACTTTCAAGGACTGAACTTTGTCCACTTTCTGAACTGCCATGGAAACTCACTCTCTACTTTCAATGGATATTTGGAAAGCTGTGTACCTGGAAAATCATGTAGCTGCATTTAAAGACATGCCATCAACACATTTAGAAGGAAGATCTCAGAAATTAAGAAAAGTCCACATCAAATCCTCCTCTTCCTCCTCAGCCACATATGCATGTACTCAATTCCACCAGCCCCACATCCTAACACCAATAAAGCTGTGCCCCACTGAAGGAAACCACATCCTTTAAACTGTCCCTGCTCTGTGAAAGACTTTTGAAGAAATAGTGAAACTATGGTTCTGATATTTGTGGACATTGGAGAAGGAAAAGCATGCAGGCACAGAGGATGCAGGTATCTGTTTCTACTCTACTGCCGAGTCTGTTCGATACATCCGAGATTCTCCTTGCCTATCCAACTTCACAAGTGCCAAGATTACATTGAATTAATTCCTACCTCTTGTCACTGATCTGGTTGTGAGTCGATTCCATTCCAAAGCCTCCGTTTGAGTCAGCTTCTCTGGAAGAGAACAAACAGATATTCACCATCTGCACGAGGACAGGCCTAAAGCAGGGCTCAAGATCTCCAGGGACTCAGAGCCTGGACTGCACAACTGGGAGTCATTGCAGTGCTCCTAAACATAAAGCAGGCAAACATGGGGATTGCACGAAACTGAGAATGGCAGAACCAAGAGATGCACTTTGCCCTTCCCCCAGCAGTGATGCTGCCTTTCAGCTCAGCTCTTAACTCCAGATCTGGCCAGGAGCATGACAGACCAGGCCACTGCTCCAGGCTCTGGGCTGTTTACTCCCATTTTAAGAATACAAGTGCCCTAGGAACCCTGCCTTTACACAAGCAAATGGGCCTGACATGAATGGCAGCTTTTGTGGAAAGGGGAAGGAAAGAAAAGGCAGGCAAGAAAAAGTCCTGAAAAGACAGCTCTAGTTGGAAAGGTAACAAGATTCCATCTGCAGAAGTAAACAATCTCAAACAGGTGGATATAGCATGGAAAACATTTACATTTCAGGGTGTGACATTCATTTGCAGCATCTCACAGTCCGGAGAGAACAGAATGATTTCTCGCTGGGCATGAGGAGGCAACAGGAGAATTGTGTGAAGTCTTGTGAACCACCCCACTTAGGGCAACAGGAGCACAGACACTTGGGGGAAGAGGTGAAGCAGCAGAGCTCTAGGCCACAGCTTTAACACCAGGCAAGGCACCAGCACGGAACCATTCTGCCAGCCACGGGCCACTGCAGATGGAAATCCTGTCAGACCCCCACCTTCTCCTGCAGCTGGGAAACCTAAGAATAGACACTCACACTAAGCTTGGAGGACACATCTGGAAGCAAACAAACACCCCATCTTTCTTCCCTTTCACAGTCATGAAATCCTTGATGTTGGCTGGAAAATAAACTGCCTTAAAAGAACAAAGGTGCCCACTTGAATTTCAAGTTAAATGAAGGTGGGAGAAGTTGGAAGCGCATACAGAGAGAAGTCATTCCATCTTTCTTCCAGCTTCTGTTGAATGGACCTGGCATTGACATCAGCTGGGCAGAACGAGATGCACGCAAACATGCGAATCAACAGCGTGGCAGGGAAGCCTGCTCTGTCACCAGTTTTTCCTTACCATGGCCACAAAGCACACAAGTGGCCAGCAGGCAAACTGAGATTTCACTAAACAGTGCAAAAGTTTTGCAAACGCCCTTGACAAGTCCAGGGTTTTGACCACACTGACGCCCCATGGATCTGAGGGTGCACAGGAGGCGTTAACCTGACACTATTCCCACAAGGTACAAACGCTCTTGCAACCAAGGTGTGCTTCTCAACACAAGCTTTCCTCCCTGTCAAGAGGGAAGCAGGCACCCAAGTGACCCTGATGAGAATTCTTACAAGCTTTTGACAGTGCTGTATTTGGCCAGGCTCATGTCTGCATCCTTTTGTAGGACATATTTGATTGCTCTTTTTTCTGCCTTCTCCAGCCAGCCCCAGACAACGAGCTGCTCTAATGGAACAAGGAAGCTTGCAAGCTGCTTGGAAAATTAAACTCTTTTGTACCCATCTCAAGAGCTTCTCCTCTAAATGTTGCTATCACTAAGCTTCCCACAATATTTTTATGAGCAAAGCTTGATGTTTGGCATACAGTCAGTTATTCAAAAAGACAACTTGACATACAGTCATGGGACGCACTGGATTTGTAGCTTCAGAGAACCATAAATCTATAGAAGCATAGAATCTTTTAGGTCAGAAAAGGCCTTAAATTTTCTCTTAGTTTCACTCCTCTGCCATGGGCAGGGACACCTTTCACTAGACCAGGTTTCTCAGAGGCCTGTCCAACCTGGCCTTGAATGCTATTCATCTATTTTGGTGGCCATTGTACTAACATAAATATAAGATGTGAATATACATAAAAGACCATGGGAAGGAAAATGGCTTTGATTCCTGTAATAGATTGATATTGTTTGTTAGTCAAATTCAATATGATTGCTAAATATAATATGATTGCTGAAGCTGTTTAATACAATGTTGGAGCTAAAACTTCAGAAAGGCAGAACCACCTTATCCAGCTGCACAAACTAGAATTACAACATCTCCTTATTAGGAGGAGGGTTGCCTAACTGGTATAGGACCAAGGCCCACTCACAGACTGAGGAAGACTACAAGCCTTCATCTGACGACCACCGAGAGGCAGAAGAAGACCCCCTAGCAACAGGCAGCGCAGGCACTGACGCGATCCAGGAAGACACATATGCAAGAAGTGTATATAAAGTAAATAAATATATGAAGTGTATATAAAGGAAAACCTCCTCAGCTAAAGCGTGCACTTTGGGTGGAGCAGTGTCTCCCCAGGCCACCCCAGCTGCTGGTCTTTGCTTGCCTACTGCTTGCTAAATCAATAAAATTGATATTCATAAATGATTATTTAAATTGTCCCTTTTATTCAGTCACGACAATTTATAACAATTTTGGTGCCCTGACTCAGATCCACATATCTGTGGTTTAGAAGTCCCCCCTTTGGGGACACACCCTATCTTAGGATAGCCCTGGTGTGGGGGGTTCCTATTCCCCAGACCTGGTATTCCGGACCCCAAGTGAAATTCGGTAAGCAAGCAAATGGAATCTGCGGAACCCCTTAAATTTTGTGCATGAGGACCAAGCCAAGACTGCGGATGGGGCAAGTACAGAATTGGGAATCCGTTTGGTTGGGGTTGGTGATCCCAGAGTCCAGTGTCTGAGAGGTCTCCTGGAGACCAAGCGAGAGCGGAGCCCTTCATTAGTGCGTTTCCCACAGTCCACAAGGACCTGGGCCACTGCACCTGTGGGACAAGCCCTCCATAAAACCCAGTTTGTGGCTACATCTTGGCCGGTTATAAGGAAGAGGATGGAAAAAATAGAGGATTGGCAAGAAAGAGCCCTGGATGAGTTGTTGAGAGAGGCTCAGAAAGTGTATGTAAGGAGGGAGGAGGAGTTCCAGAAAAGGCAGACTAGGTTGCTGGTGGCTGCGGTGTGGGAGGGGGTCAGTAAACCGAGAAAAGGGAGGGTTTACTAAGGGACCCCAAGGGTCTAGAAAAGCTGTTGGGAAAAGAGATTGGAGTGAAGTTGAATGTTTTTACTGTCACAAGAAAGGGGATTTGAAGGAGGATTGTAGAAAGGGAATTGAAGAGAAGAAGCTATTTGAACAGGATTAGAGGGGTCAGGGGCTCTATCTATTTGGGGAGCCATAGAAAATCATCAGAGCCCTTGATAAAGTTGAAAGTGAGTACCTCAGCAAGAGGTACTCGAATTTTTGGTAGACTCTGGGGCAGAGTGGTCCACTGTCCAACAAGTACCTAAAGGATGTAAACCTTCATCAAAACACATCCAAGAAATGGGGGCCAGTAGAGAACCTTTTTTGTTCCCCAAAATTGAGAATGTACTGTTAGAATCAGAGTGTAAATTTGGAGCTGGACTATTGTCATTAGCTCCTGAAGCAGATTATCATTTGCTGGGACGGGATTGTAAGTATGGTATACTCCTGAAACTGTAGGGAAATTGAATATTGAACCTTTTGAAGTAGTAATTAAGAACCCTGAAATCCCTGTAAGAATAAAACAATACCCCATTTCCCAAGAAGGGAGAAGAGGGTTGAAACCTGAAATCAAGAGGCTGCTACAAAAAGGTCTCTTGGAACCTTGCATGTTGCCCTACAATACCTCGATTTTACCAGTTCTAAAGCCGGATGGCCACTATAGATTGGTGCATGATTTGTGGGAAATAAATAAACGGACTGTGACCCCTTTCCCTGTGGTTGCAAATCCACATACACTGTTAAGTCAACTAAACCCCAAATATCAGTGGTACTCGGTTATAGGCTTAAAAGATGCATTTTGGGCATGTCCTCTTAAGGAGGAGTGCAGAGGTTATTTTGCCTTTGAGTGGGAAGATCCCGATACCCATAGGAAACAGCAATTAAGATGGACTGTACTCCCTCAAGGATTTAGCAAGTCACCTTATTTGTTTGGTCAGGCTTTGGAACAAATTCTGTGGGATTATGAATTAGGGACGGGGATGGTTTTATTACAATACGTGAGCAATTTATTAATTGCAGGCGAAAATGAAGCAAGTGTTAGAGCAGAAAGCATGAAATTGTTAAACTTCCTGAGTTAACAGGGACTTAAACTGACCAGATCAAAACTGCAATTTGTGGAAGAGGAAGTGAAATATTTAGGACATTGGATTACAAAAGGATGTAAGAAGTTAGATCCTGAACGGGTAAAAGGCATTTTAGCATTAGAACTCCCCAAAAGTAAGAGGCACATTAGACAAGTGTTGGGCTTGTTGGGATACTGTAGGCAATGGATTTTAGCAGAAAAGTTCAATTTTTGTATCAGCAGTTCATGGGAGAAGGAGCAATAAAATGGAGCAAAGAGGATTGTCAGGCTTTTAAGAAGCTGAAGGAAGATTTAATCCAGGCTCCAGTGCTCAGCCTCCCTGACGTTAGGAGACCATTTTATTTGTTTGTGGATAGCCAGGAGGGAACTGCTTATGGAGTATTGACCCAGGAGTGGGCAGGGAAAAAAAGTCTGTGGGATATCTTTCCAAATTGTTAGATCCCGTAAGCCGAGGATGGCCCTCATGCTTACAAGCAATTGTGGCTGTAGCCTTATTAGTAGAAGAAGCCAGCAAAGTTACTTTTGGGAGTAAGCTGAAGGTATTAACTCCACATAATGTCTGGGGAATTTTACAACAAAAAGCTGAAAAATGGATTACAGATGCACGGTTATTAAAGAATGAAGGAATTTTGATTCAGTCCCCCAGCTTGGAAACAGAAACAACATCTTTACATAATCCAGCGCAATTTTTGTATGGGGAATCTGAAAAAAGACATATCTCACGATTGGATCCAGTGTATAGAACAGCAAACCAAAATTAGAGATTTGGAAGATAGTGCGCTGGAAGAGGGGGAGAGAACATTTTTGTAGATGGGTCTTCTAGAATAGTAGATGGAGAAAGGAGGTCAGGATATGCATTAGTTAATGGAGACACCCTTAAAGTGATTGAATCAAGTCTGTTAAGTCAGGCCTGGTCTGCACAGGTATATGAATTATATGCAGTACTACAGGCATTAAAACTATGAAAAGGGAAAAGGGAACTATATACACAGACTCTAAATATGCTTTTAGGTTGGTACATACATTTGGAAAAATTTGGGAAGAGAGAGGTCTCATTAACTCCCAAGAGAAAGGATTGGTGCACAGGGAGTTAATAAGGCAAACTTGAGAGGCCTTAGGAGGACCCGTGGCAATTGCAGTGGTCCATGTGAGAGGACACCAGAGAGGAGTAACCACTGAAATGAGAGGTAATAATTTGGCAGATGAAGAAGCAAAAAAAGTGGCAATACTGGTTTTTAAACAGCCAGAAAATAAAAATAGATCCTTAAATAGGAACACTTATCCGTTTAAATTATCCTTTAGTAAACAGGAGGAAGAAATATTTAAGAAAGAAGGATTTATTAAAAAGGGAAATCAGTGGTTCCTCCCCAGTGGTAGAGAAGTCCTTACAAAAGGGCTCGCTTGGAAAATGCTCAGGAATATTCATCATAAAACACATGCTCATTGGTCGCTAAGAGCATTAGTGGATCAGTTTACCAATAAATATATGTGTATGGGTATTTATAATTTGGCCAAACAGTTAGCAGGGGCTTGTATGACATGCCAAAAAGTTTAATAAACAGCACCTAAAAGACAAAGTCTGGGAGGAGGAGAGCTAGTAATCAGAACCTTTGCCCGAGTACAAGTGGATTTCACCGAACTCCCCAAAGTGGAAGATACTGTTATTTGTTAGTTAGAGTTGATCACCTCACCCACTATGTGGAAGCAGCTCCCACAGCCCTTGTGACTGCACAGACAGTAATAAAAGCTTTTTTAGGGAAAATAATCCCCTGATATGGGATAGTAGAAGTTATAGATTCAGACCAGAGACCACATTTTACTTCAAAAAATAATAAAACACGCTCTGGAACCTTCAGGCATAAAATGGGATTATCATCCCCAAAGCACTGGGATGGTAGAGAGAGTGATGGGGAAATAAAGAAGCAGATAACCAAGCTGATGCTAGAAACCCGACTATCCTGGGTAAGATGTGTGCCGTTAGCCCTTTTAAACATCCACATTCAGCCCAGGACTGATACGGGAATTTCACCCTTTGAAATGTTATTTGGCATGCCATATGATATGGAAATACCTCCAGAGCAGCAGGTTTTAGAAAACCAGCTGTTAAATGAATATGTTTGAAGTCTAATGAAAAGAAGGATTGAACTGAGAAAACAAGGACTGATTACCCAGACATCTCCCCAGAATGCACCTATTCACCATGTACAACCTGGAGACTCTGTCCTCATTAAAGCTTGGAAAGAAATCTCTCTCACCCCTAAATGGGAAGGTCCTTTTCTCCTTTTGCTCACCACAGATACAGCTGTACGGACTGCTGAAAGAGAATGGACACACGCCAGCCGGACCAAGGGTCCAGTCGCTGATGCACAGGAAGTTGTTCCCCAACCTGATGAACTGAAAGTCCAGTTAAAACGTAAAACTAATGAGTGATGTGTTTTGTCCTGAGCTTGATTGCATTTGCTACCCTTTTATTTGCTTTAGGTGTAAGTTGTGTAAGGACAATTGGGGGGGACATTGTAGAACAGGATATCCCCCGAGAAAAAATTGCGGAGAAGGCTACAATTGTGAAAGGTTATTAACTTCAACCTATGTAGAGCAAGCGGCGAACATGGGGCAACTTCAAAAGGGGTCCCTTGAGTGGTGGAAAATATACGCACATGGAATCCATCCAGAAAAAGTGTGCACACCCTAATTCATCCAGAAGCGCACCTAATATATTAGGGAAATTGGAAATCATCACAGTGATGTGCAGGAAACGCATACCCTGGGTAATGTGCTCAGCACCACAGGTAAAGATTAAAAGTTAGGAAGCGTATGTGACCCAGCATCAAGCCCAAGGGAGAGCCCCTGAAAAATACGACTGCTGCCAAGAAGATGGGACACCTTGCTGCTCCAAGCAAAGGAGTAGGCAGAGGAGGCAGAGACGTACAGAAACTGTGGGGAACGAACACTCCCGGGGCAGTGATCCAGAAAGCTCCCAAAACTGTGTCATACATGCATCCCTCTAAAATACCACCTCGTTTCCCTACTGCACAGGTAAAACACTACATTATTGCTCCCCTCTGGTACCCACCAATTCTCCTGGGATACCCTTTGTGGATTTACTGTCTGTCAATAGTAATGGCTCAGCATGCCCACCAGCCTTTTCAATGGTCTCTTATTAGATGGAATGATCAAACTGTGCTCCAAAGCTATGTCAGAGCAGCACCTCCCTCCTTCACACCACAATTGTGTCAGCTAGTGTCTACAGAGATGTGCTGGAATCAAGAGAGTTTTTACATGTGTCCTGGCACTGGGCCTCCTTACTGTAATTATCCCAGGCATTACTACTGTGCCTACTGGGGGTGTGAGACTATGGCATCTAACTGGAAAACAGCAGGAGATAAATCTCTAACTGTGGGGTGGAGACCAGCTGGATGCAAGCCTCCCTGGCCAGATCCCTCCAGGGCCATGCAATTGGGCCGCTGGCAAGTGGTATTTCCGGACGGAAATTACACACACCTTTATGTCAATGTAACTAACCCTGAGGACAGAGGATGGGCTGTGGGAAAAACATGGGGAATGAGATACTGGGTATCAGGAACAGACAGGGGAGGCCTCTTTCTTATCAAAAAGGAATCTGCTTTAGAAGACCCCCAGCCAGAGGGTCCCAATCCTGTTATCAAACTGCTTATCAAGAACAATCCCAATTCTGTGATCAAGAACAATCCCTGCAAAAGAAAAAAGCTGACACCAACCGAGGGGTCCCCTAGAACTATGGCACCTCCAGTATACTGGACAGAAGCCTTGACTCCAGAGCAAAGCTTGGTAGGTCCCTTATGGAAAACAATGCAGGCTAGCTATGCCTTTTTAAATGCTACCCATTGTGAGCTGGCCCAGCACTGGTGGTTGTGCTATGATGTCAAGCCTCCTTACTATGAAGCCATCGGGACCCAGGAGCCATTTAATCAAAGCAATGTAAGCTATCCAGCACAATGCAACTGGGAAGACTGGGGAAGTTAGGACTTACTTTACAAAATGTAAAGGGAGCTGGAACATGTGTAGGAAACATAACAAAAAGAATAAAAGGATTGTGTAAAAACACTCTAAAGGAACCTGAAAAGGCTCAAGGGAAATGGCTCATTCCTGTCAGTGGAGCACAGTGGATCTGCTCTTGAGTAGGTCCTACGGCCTGTTTATCTTTGGATGTATTTAATGGTTCCAGGGAATACTGCATACAGGTGATAATAATGCCATGGGTGCTATAGCACCCAGAGAGAGAGGTCCTTGACAGAGTTGAAAACAACAATCATAGGATACAAAAAAGGGAACCCTTAAATGCAATTACAATCGCCACACTTTTTGGAGTCAGAGCATTAGGGGCAGGATCTGGAATTGCATCCTTAGTGAATCAACAACAAGGGTTAACTAGCCTTCGGGCAGCAGTAGATGAGTATTTAGAAAGAATTGAAAAGTCTGTTTCAGCCTTTGAAAGACCTCTTACATCATTATCTGAAGTGGTATTCTAAAATCAAAGGGGAATGGATCTGTTGTTGTTACAACAAGGAGGATTATGTGTAGCCCTTGGGGAGGAATGTTGTGTTTATGCAGACCACACGGGAATAGAAAGAGATACTATGACAGAACTGCGGGAAGGATTAGAAAAAAGACGCAAAGAAAGGGAACAGTGACGAAGCTGGTATGAGTCTTGGTTTTCTCGGTCACCCTGATTAACAACTCTGCTATCCACTTTAATGGGTCCAGTGGTTGTAGTATTGTTAAGCCTCACTCTTGGTCCCTGTCTAATCAATTGGGTAATATCAACAGCAAAAGGAAGATTGGAGGCAGCCCATCTGTTACTAATCCATCTACAATCAGAAAGGGAAGAGCCTGAAAGTGAGGTAATGTTAAATAGAGCAAGAGAGGTGTTAAAGAGGCCAGGCCACCCCAGGGCTGGTCTTTGCTTGCTTACTACTACCTGAATCAATAAAATTGATTTTCATAAATGATTATTTAAATTGTCCCTTTTATTCAGTCACAACAATTTATGACAATTCCTGAAAGTGGCAAAATAATGAATCAATAGCTTTGGCTTCACTTTGGGATGCGGGTTTTTCCACACGGGCTTTACCACCTCCCTCTGCAATCCCTGCCTGCGACAGTTCAGCTCTAAGAGCGGCCCCTCACAGCTGCTCCCACTCCCAGCGGGGCAATCCCAGGCCCCAGCTGGAGCACCTGCTGCAGGCACTGCCCAGGAAAAGGCCAGAGCTCCCCCAGCCACACATCTGCTGGCTGTGCCCACAAGCCTCTCCTTCTCAGTGCTGGCACCTTTTGGCAGCACATGGGGCAGAACCAAGGGGCCTTTGTGCTTCCCATGCCAGCCTCCTTTGCCAGCCACTGCCTGGCTCTCCTGCTCCTCACAGACACTTAGGATTAAAGCTGAGTCAGCAGCAAGCCCTCCTGCAACCTTGCCCTTTTCCACTTGGAAGTAATCTGTCCCCCTGCAGGCTGGGTAATTGGAATCCCAACTCTTTGCACAAAGAGGTCCTTAAAGGCCATTTTGCTGCTCAGTGACTCTTTTGCAGCAAAGTGCTGTCAGCGTGCAGAGGCAGGAGCAAGAGGCTGCGTTTGAAGCTGCTCTTGTTGGTGGCCATTGCTGGAAGGCAGCAGAGACAGCCCAGGCTGGCCTGTTTGCCCCCTGGCAGCCAAGCGGAGAACTACCTGGCACAAGGAGGCCTTGCGGGCAAGGAATGACTCCCCAATGGCGGTAGAGGTGCTGCGAACAGGCTTCCTGGCCAAGCAATGCTCTCGAATGCAGCTGCACTGCGCTCCGTGCTGCTGCAGCCCGCGGGCGCTGCCCAAGGACGGTTCTGCCGTTGGCAGGGCCCGGGTGACAACGGAGCGTCCCGGGCGTGGCCGTTCCGGTGTCCAGGTGCCGCGGGGGTCAGAGGGCACGGAACCCTGCTGGAGCCTGCCCGCAGCCCCTGCTGCACTGCAGGAACCCTGCCCTGCCCGAGGGACAGCAGCACATCTTGGGCCGTACCCAGGGCGGGGGCCAGCAGGGCCCTGTGCCAGCGAGCCCCCGTGCCCTGGCCTGCAGCTGAGAAGGAGCCACTGAGGGAGCCCTCAGGGACCAGGGCCACAGCTGCAGCTGCTTTGTCCAAAGGCTCAGGGCATTCTGTGAGAAAACCTGGCAAGAAATTCAATGATGTGACATGCACAGGTCTTGTGGGCCTTGAGTAGTGATGGAACCTCAGGGAGCCTGTGTCCCTGTGCAGACAGGAGTGCCCCTGGACTGGGGCCACATCAAGAAGAATTTCAAGTGTAAATTATATGGTAATGTGAAAAACGAGGTTCCCATATTTTTGTCAGAATTTAAAAGTTTAATAAAAAGACAATTAGGAGATGAAAATAAAGTCAAGTATACAGATCTGGCCAGGTGTCTCTGCATTCAGCCAAGAGAGCACACCTACTTACAAAGGATTGTCCCATAAAAACAGAACCCTACGAGATATCCATAAATTCTCATACATATTCAGACATTCTTTTTAGGAGTTTTGGTCTTCTTCTGCTTAATTTTCTCTTGTCCCCTTCCCAATAAATCAATCTTCTTGGCGCCATCCAGTTTTACATTGCCTGATAACAGAAATGCAATAAATTCCTCCCCCAGAGCCCTGGTCACTGCTGTCTTCATCTGGATAAGATAAGAATGCAGGGGGTCTCTAGCTATCTTTTTCAGTCTTTGGGTTGCACAAACAAAAGTAGTTTTTGTTTTAATACTATGCCATAGCCTAACATATATGTATTATACCACTATTTCTAAGTTTCATCAATAGTAGAAATAAAGGAAATTATAATGATACAACAAAATTTTTAATCTTATACATACAACATTCATTTAAATATTTGCAAAAAGCCAAAAATATGATATGCATTTATAACAATATATGGGTATAAAAAATCCTAATCATCACAGCAACTGAAAAAATCTTTATTGTTCATACATTCGGTATGTTTCTTTCAAGCAGAGGGACTTCTTGAAATACCTCATGTGAGAGAGGCTTTTTCCACAAGAGTAAATCCATCAGAATGGAAATGTCGTTTAAAATAATCTTAGCCAAACAGAAATCATTAATCTAAACAAGTCAAAATCAACATATCATGGTGTAGTGGTTTAGATTTGCTAATTTCGTTTTCTCGGCCAACATACCAAATAAATGTTGTGGTTTTAAAGCAACAACAAAAAAAATCACTAGAAAACTTACTTATTTCTTGCTGTGAGATCTGGATGAGAACAAGAGCAAAACAGGCTTAAAACTTAAAATCAATAATGCAAGTTATTAACAAAACTACAAGAAAAAGAAAACCAGAATAAAACTTCCAGAAAACCCTTTTTCCCCCCAACTACTCAACCATTCCCTTGTTCACATGACAACATAGAGACAAAAAAACTTTGGTGTTTACAACAGTCCCAATTCTTGCTATAATCTTTCCATCAGTCTTTGTAGACAAACAGGAGTCTTTTTCTGCTAATCTATGGAGTTTCTCACAAGAAAACTATTTCTTCATAGCTTTCTATTTCTCTGATGTCAGCTGCCCAGAAAAAAATCTGCCGTCAGTGGTCTCCTCCCATTTCACATCACTCTGGGGTGTGTTATGGGCCATGAGTCTAGGGATGTCATTTTTAAGGATGAGTTATTCAAAGGCAAAAGTTCTTTTCGTCTGCCTCTGTGAGCCTCCCTGGAACACAAGTTTTCTCTTTGCCTCTCAACGGCCCCAAATCTTCAACTATTACTTCTCCCCCTCTGTTCCAGCACCTCACTGCATCACAAGTACTCTACTTTTTGCTCAAAATCCACACTTTGAACACTCCATTCCTCCCAATATGCTCTGTCATGAATTAAAGGAGTTTTTTTCAGAACACTATTGTCTATGTCCATAGCTTTAATAGAAAAATATTTCAGCTTCTTTAAGCATCTCCTTATTCTCTCTTCCCCATCTAAAGCTTAATTGTTTTCTTCACTGTCTTTGATGGTTTTATGATGTCTTCTGCACGTTGATTACCCTTCTTTCTCTCTCTTCCCCCCTCTCTGGGAACAAGGAGTAATCATTAAGTCTCATCCAGGTAGTAAAAGTGTTAAAGTCTTGGAAAACTGCAGATGTTCATGGTGTCAGGTTTCATTTCAGAGGCAGAAACTGCAAACTAAGTAAGGCCAGCTGGCTCCTTTTCTCCCCACCACCGCCCTCTGCAGCCTTGTCCAGCCTGACGGAGCCCTGTTACCTCGTCAGAAGCCGGAAACCAAAGAGAACAAGAGAGCCCTGACCTTATATCTTAAGGTGGTGTTCACAAGTTGATCTCACTTCTCCATAGTTAAAACCTCCGCCAGTTCTCAGAAATAGCCATTTATTTGTCAGGAGAAAAAACTCCCATCAGCCTCCAGCAGCTTCAACTTCTCCAGCTCTCAGTTATCTTAAACGTAAAGTCACTCTAGGACACATGGATAAGGTACACCTGGTATCCAAGAATTCCTAATTTAATAATGGTAT
Organism: Cyanistes caeruleus; assembly: GCF_971803275.1. Taxonomy (NCBI): domain Eukaryota; kingdom Metazoa; phylum Chordata; class Aves; order Passeriformes; family Paridae; genus Cyanistes; species Cyanistes caeruleus. The sequence continues at coordinate 60,377,146 of NC_141705.1, forward strand.
AAATGAAATTAGAATTTTGACAACTAGGTCCCTTGAGTTAATAACAGCTAAATTAAAAATGAATACAATTTAGTGAATTGAGTAGGAAATTAGGATAAAAGAATACAGTTTAGTAAAAGAATACAATTTAACAAAAAAATACAATTTCTATATATAATTTGGCAGTAATTAAGTGTGATTAAAGCATAAGCAAAACCAAGTGGGGTACAGAGAGGGTTTCTCACTCCACCTCACATACAAAACCGACCAGGTATGGTGGGGGTTCCCCACCATTCCTCATGTACCAAACAAAGCACTTCAAGCTAAATTTCTATACTCTATGCCTATACATATTCATTAATGTTTCCCATAAGTTTCCTCCTATTTCCATTTTTCTGACTTTAGGTCACTCTCCTCCACGGCGCATGCCTCACTTGTTGTTAGGAGGTCTCCAGTTTCCTTTTGGTGGTCTTTGGATGAAGGCTTACGCTCATCCTCACTGTCCTCTCAATGGCCTCACAGGTTTGCACATATGTACAAAGGGCTGTGTTATGTAACTCTAATAACCAGTCTTGCATTTGATGAACTTTGGGCCCTATGCCTAAAGTCGTTCTAGTTTTGTCCATCTCAAGGCCGTTTTTCTCTTGGGATATCACTTATCTTCCAAACTACATCCTGTACATCAATTTGACACCTGGTACAAGGGGTACATTTGCCTTGTAACACTGATTCTTTTGATTGCTTTTATTAATAACTTTCCAAATAGTTACCATTTAGTTAGCACAAATCCATTCCATTTATTAAAAGAAGAACTCCTAAACAAGTCAAGGAGATGATTTCCTCAAGGCTGTGCTGAAAAGTAATTACCAGATGATTTTTTTCATGAGGTCAGATTCCTTCAGCTCAGATGCTCTTCCTACCTGCCAGCTCTACAGTATTCTTTTGTGTTTTACTGTCACACTGCAAATCTGCAAAAGAAACTTTTCTAGAAGAGAGATGAGGGAATCGCCTATCAAATTTCTCTTTAGGAGGGCTTCCGACCACAGCAGTAACAGCAGCATTTGCTGCCAGCCCCGGTCAGAGACATGATACCTATTGCCCAGCCTCTTTCCTACCTATCCTACTTTCCCAGTCTGAACTTCTACTGTCACTGGAAATAAAAGCAGAGTTTTAACTTCACTTGGCACATTTTCAGTTTCATTCTCAAATGTCCTACTTCATCCTCTTCCTATGTACACTTTTGTTTCAAAGGACATAAGCTCCCATGTCTCATTTTCCCAAGCTTAATGCTGAGGTTCCAGGGAGAATGAAGGCATATTTCCTCCTGGCCTTGCAGTACTTAGATAAATCGTCTCCTTGGTGTGCACAGGAGACTTCTGGCTGTTCCAATTTTTGTGGGCAGATGAGTGTCCTGAGGAGCTCTGGCCACTTGGCTCTTGTGAGGAGGCATCCTTGGCTCACCGTGCAGCTGTGAGAAATTGCTGCTGATGCCTTGCTCCTGCTTCTTGCCCTCATCATATCCTTCCCAATGGGTAATTTCCCTGAGACTCTCTCTTGGCACCATGGTCTTTTCTCTGGCTGGCTTTCAACAGGGTTCAAATATGCCCAGGAAGAGGCTGGAGGAGCACAGGGGTCAGGCAGGCAGCCCAGGAGCTGCTGGTGCCACGCAGGGTGAGGGAATTGTGTGTGGCCAAAGGGGAAAGCTGCCAGCGGCGCCTGGACCTGGGCCAGGCCTGTGGTCACCATGGAGCCGGGGTGGGGGGCTGCCAGGAAAGGGTCCAGGGCCAGGTGCCTTGGGCCTGGATCCCTTCCTTCCAGCCTGGGGCTGAGGGCACCTGGGTGGCACCAAATCCCACCTGGCACACGCCGTGTCCCTGCAGCCCCGTGTGCCTTGGCAGCCATCGGGAAGTGTATGGAACATGGAACAGGCCCATTGTCTGCCTTTCCCTTAAAACCAGTGCATTTCCCAGTCTACTTGGGATGTTCTCTATGGCACCGTGCTGTGAGCTTACAGGGCTTTGGGCAGAGAAGAAAGCTGAAAGTCTTCCTAGGAGAAATCTCCTGATATTTCCAGCACAACCTGAGACTATTTCCTATTCTCCTGTCCCTTTAACCTGGGAGTGAAGACACAGAAAATGTGGCTAAATTCACCTTTCCGCAATTTGTTGGTTGGAAGTACTTGAGCATACGAATTCAGTGTTTTATGAATGCTGTCTTTGACCGCAATATAGGATTGAAAATCCTCAGGAAATTCTAGATGAAATATGGAAGAAAGATGATTACATAATAAATTAAAATCAGCTATGCCTGAAAGAACCCATGATATTTCTGAAGGAGATTCTTTGTCTGTATCCAAGTGGTTAGATATGGACAACATGAAACCAAATATGAATTTGAAAAGCAATATTCATTTAATTGCATATTCTTTTCTATGTTTGATGTAATTCTTAGAAAATGGCAAGTAATGGTTTGTGAAAACCAGATTTTAAAATGATTTTCTGGAAGTTAGATGGAGTCTTGGGGTGAGATGCTCATCACTGCACTCTAAATGCATTTCTCAACCCCCCAAAAAGGAAGCCCTTGTAGAGTGGAATTCAAACAGCACACACAGGAGAGCAGCGTTGGCTGCCAGAACCACTGTCAGTGCTTGTTAACCCCGAGGGTTTCTGCAGCCTGGCCTTTGGAAAGCCTGGGGGTGACAGGTATAGGCAGATGCCCCACATGCTCAGACATCAGTGATCAGAATTCTTGTTCTTCCCCTCCAGGAGGAACTTCCCTGTGAGTCTTGTCTTTGTTCACGGCAGCATTCAAAAGACTGTTGGGAAACGTGGCTGTGTGAGTCGCCACAGGCAGGCAACTGGAGCAAGCACAAAAGCATGGCAAAGAATTACTTCATTTCAGCATCTCTCTAGATGTTCCCACTTCATGAAACAATGTAGAAAAGGGAGGTAGTTCTTTCTTGGGATGACTGGTGTTTTGGGATATCATCCTTCTCACCACAGTTTCATTTTCATGGCACATACCACCCCCATCTCTTCTTTTGCAAGGCAAAAACGCATTCCCCTCAGTAACCACAAAGCTTTCCAAAGGTAACCAAAAGAACTTACAACTGTATTTGAAACAAAAATATGATGCAGCTTCTTTGCATTGAACTATAAAGTAAAACAAAAACAACAAAATTGTTCCTAGGGCTTCAAAGGAGCAGAGAACTTGGAACTATTTACATCCTGGAGAACCATATATGGCCCTTGGGTTCCAGTCTGGGTCACTGCAAACTCTGCCTCATTCAGTGTATGAGGGCAGGCCGGCTCTTGGTCATCTTGCTTGGCTTTGTTCAGCAGAAAAGGCTGGAACAAAAGGAGGGAGAGAGAAAAGATTTGGTTGGATTCATCCAACAGGCATATCGAGATGGCAGAGGACAATGACTGCAGTCACTTTACTCCAAGAGGACCTGCAAAGCCTTTTGACTCTCAGCAGCTGTCTCTTTATGGAGAGCATTCTTACAGCTTTTCTGCCCTTCTACCAGACACACCCTGCTCATTTTCTTTTGCAAGTTTGCCAGCAGATCATGGCAATGCATCCCTTTGCCCAGAGGGGCCCACACAACTTGGTGTTCTATGGAAAATGACACTGCAAAGGCCCCGTGGGATGGCAGGTTACAGCTCTTGAGTCTTCCCCACTGCTTGCACCACAGGAAAACACAATATTTGTAATGGCTAAATTGTACAATCAAAAACATAGCAGCAGCTCTAGGAATTCCTTTTGGCCAATAGTGGTCACAAGCCGAGAAAGGAGTGTGAACTCTGGCAGCAACAAGCAGCACCTGATAGCTCTCTACCTTGTTTCACCACTGCTCATTGACATCACTTTTAGTGAGCTTCTCAAAGTTTCCAAGAACACACCAAGCAGTGAGTCCCAGCTCACAGGTTGCAGCATCAGGAATGAAATTCAACCCCAGGAGAAGGCTCAGGTGTGAGGCTGCACTTCTTGCCTGACTCTGCTGTGCATGGCACAGTCCTCTCCCCTCTTTCAGCACCCACTCTTCCCATGCTTTGGTCCCTACTCACTGCACACGTGCTCTCCAGCTGCTCTGCCTTGGCACAGCTGATGCTGCACAGAGGACAATTTGACACAGAGCACAGCACCATCCCCAAGCTGACCCAGAGCCCTCTCTCTGCCCAAAAGCACCTCCTACCCTTCCCACTCCAAAAGCCAGCGCATGACTAAGAGGGCTGCTCATTTTAACTCGGGAAAAGGGAGGCAGGAATTAAAGCTCTTCCATTCCTACCTCAATTGCAACCTCCCTTCCTGCAGCCAAACATCAGCCCCAACGCCTCTGTGCTTTCACAGGATGTCAGAAGGGAAAGACTCCTTGCCCTTACCCACCTACACCTACAGAGCTGCTTTCTGCACTGCTTGCTTCCAGCTTGTAAAGGCCAATCTGCAGCATTTCAAGTGGCAGGAGGGACACGATGGTAGAAGCAAACTCCCGAGTATCAGGACAGGAGATACAGTTCTTCGTCTTACCCCTCTGAACAGGGACTTAGATTTACACATCTTTCTGGCATCCCAGCACTCCATACTCACTTCAGTTTGTTGGTGCCTTTGCTTGCTGGAAGCTGACATCTGTTGGGATTCTTTTCATTTCTTTTTCTTTTTGGGAAAATCCCCGTTGTCTTCTCTCTAACAGGAAGAAAGAAAATAGGAAAAATTCAGTCAGGTCCTTGAAGTTCAAATAAAGTAGAGACCAGTTTGAAAGATTCTGGTTGAAAAGAGAAAAAATAACACACTGGAACTCATAAAGTGGAAACCCAAGCACATCAGGCAGGGATTTCACGTCCACTGGCAAGTAACCGAAAATGACATTTCACCTTCTTTTGCTTGGATAGGTGATATGTTTTCTAATGGCAAGGACAGATCTCCTGAGCACCTTCTTGATAATTGTAATAAAATGTAAGGCCCTTCCATTGCTGAAAATAAACATTTCATCTGTTCTGGGTGGGTCTTTTTTTCCCACTCCATCATGATTGTAGAGAAATGTTTTCAGACTCCTGGTGGCAAAGTCAGGACCTGTAAGCATATCTGTTTTGGGATACCCCCCGTCAATGGGAAGGAAAAGCTACGGTCACAGGTGAGTGAGATCCCTCAGATAGCCCAGATGTGCAGGGGCTTCTGATGTTATTACTAAAAATCTGAGAGGGGTGAAATTGTAAAAATGCAGTGAAAATTGCTGCCTTTGTCTTCCAGAAGAACAGGAAGCATTAAGGAAAAGAGTCAGTCAATGAAAACTTTTTATAGGTTTTAGAGCATCGGTTCTAAAGCATCCAGTGTGCAAATCATCAGCTCACCTGAATGAGAAACTTCCGAATCCTTTGCTACCAGTCAAGAAAATGTAAAAGAAAGTGCCCTTATCACTTAGCATTACCCACAGCATGACTGCTGATAGCCAGAAGCATCCCAGGACTTTCTTGTGTCCCTCCCGGAGTGCAGACACACAAGGAACCATTCAGCAGCTTCTCCACAAGGCTGCTGTCAAGGAGTTCTCCTTCCAGACTGCACTCACGTCTGGGATACAGGCTCTGAGTTGGGATTTCCTGCAGTCAGGCACTGAGATTGCAAGGGATGACATGCCAGACACCAAATAGTTCCTCTCCTGGCTCTTGGAGACAGCAGCAGAAGTGGCAGATTGACTGCCTGCTTCCCTTTCTGCCCCTGCTCTGCAAGAGGGAGAACTTCTGGGCTCACTCCAGTTTCCTCATCATTTCCCTACTCTTCTTTATTCTTAACTCAGGAAGCTCAGAAAATGACAAAGTTAAAAAACCCACACAGGAAGCAAAGTTATTCCCCCGGCCCTGCTGAGCCACCTGTTCTGGGAGGAGGAACAGAAAGGGAGACAGGCCCTGCAATGTCCACAGGGAGTGCCCATCACTGCAAGGCCTGCAGCCAACTCCTTGTGCACCTGACCTCCCAGTGCTGTCTGGGAGTCAGCACTGACTCTGGGAGTCAGCTTCCCAAAAAACACTTGAGAGCAACGACCACCTCAGAGTTTGAAATGAAGGGCTGTCTTGGAATTCCAGGGAAAGACACTGCAATGGCTGAGGCACTCTGCAAAGGGGTCGCTGCAAAGCCCCTGACTACACACAGCTGTAAAAGTCTCTGGGGCACCAAATGTCAAAGGGTTCAGCTCTTTTCCCCAGGATGAGGATTGATGAGCAGAGAGACGGTTTTTGTCTTCAGACTTAGGATGTTTGTTTTACCTTATCTACTTTACATTTTTACAGATAGTAAGTACTTCCACACACTAACCTACAAGCTACAAACAGAGAATGTGGGCTCTGTCCACAAGGCCTTTTAAGCATAAACCATCCAGTTATCAAATTCCAACTCATTTATTTTTACTTTTAACCCAATAACCAAACACCCATGTTCTGCACTGCATACCTTTCCATCCAATCACCCAATACCAGCCAAAACCATGGAGAAGAAAGAAGAAAGGCAAAGACAAACCAACACCCAAGAACCTATACCTTGTCTCTTATTCACTACTACATCTCAAACTCTAAACTGTCTTTTTCACTCAGTGAATTAACATAATGCTATATAATTCAAACATCGACATTCCCAGCTCCTCCACTCAGTTTTAGAAGCCTTCTCCATGGTCTTAATTCCAAGCCAGTGTTCTCTCAAGTGCCGGAGCCGGTCAGCACAGATCAAAAGGACATTTTCTGTGCCTGGGACTCCAACACACAGCCACTTCTTAGGCATCACTGCTGGCATCACAGCAGCTCCAGGGAAATCCAAACAAGTGCTTTGCCTATTTATCCATCTGCCAAGTGCTTCAGATACCTACTGCTTTTGATGCAGGAGCACAAGAAGGCGCCTCCACCAAGCTACAAAGCTCAGCTTGGGCTGAAACCCAGAGAAACCCAGCAGTGCTGGCAGGGGCTGGGCAGCCACAAGCTGCCAAAACCTCCTCTGGCAGAGGACAGCTGAGGTTTTGTTTTCTCAGGAAACCAGGATCCCAAGAAAACACTAATAGCACCAAAACACACAAAACAACAGCTTACAAGGCTTTCCATTTTCTCAGAAGGGCATTGGTGACCAATGGGAATCAGCTGTGGGAACATTCCCCTTACAGGTTTGATAACACCCTTACAGGAGATCAATCATGGCTCTAGTGCCAACGTATGAAGTGGAAACTCCACTTGGGTTTTTCAAACACCACCTTGGTCATTGTCCAAATCCACCTCCCCCTGCCCCTCTCACCTTCCTCTCTCCAGGGGACTCCTCTGAACTCCTCATGGCTCTCCTCTTCAAGTCTGGCTTCCTTGGAGATGAGAGCCACTTCTCTCCAGGAGACAAGGGCACCTTCTCCTTCTGCAAATCCCAAGGCCGGTGGCCACTGGGGATAATGGTGTCACGTTAATCTGTTTGCTTAAGCTCTTTAAGATCTTTTCCAACCTCAACAATTTCATGAGTAGATCATGAAATAATAATTCTTCAGTTGGGGAAAATTCCGTGCATTGAGGTTTTCTGAGAAAAATCTGACTTACAACCCAAATGTTTGTTCATTCCAGGTTCTTTCAAGTATCTGCCCGGCAGAGGTGGAAACACGGTCTGTTTACTTACGATGTTCTTGGCTGAGAACTCGGCAACCTTCCTGACGCTCTGCCTGCCTGCTCTGGAAAGCAACAAAGGAAAAGGTTGCATTTCTTTACCCTGTGGTCTCTGAACAAGAGATTAGAGAGTCACTCTCTTCCAGGAGGTATTTGTCAAAAAGGTTGTTCATCACCCCAGATGGGAGTTTCCTAACTAAATAGTGCTTGTCCTCTGCTGAGCTGCTACCTTGAGTTCTACGTAATGATTGCTTACAGTTTCTTGAGCCACTCCTAAATTCATCCCTGTTCAGCAAAGCAGAGGAAATCACACTGCTTAATCAGTGGGAACGCTTGATGGTCTCTGCCACATCTAACACACAAAATTACCTGTCAGCACAGAAAGAACTGGGTTTCCTTTGCATTTCTCTTTATTCTGTTTCTGTGCTGCAGATCCATCAGGTTGGGATTCCTAGAAGTAAAGGACAAAGTAGCTTAGCATGTACCTTAACACCACATCTCCTGACACCAAACCTGTGTTAATGGCACATTAGGGGCATGTGCATTTTTGAATAGATAGTTTTAAAACATTCTAAGAGCTGCCAAAGAGCTGAAGTGAACTTCTGCTAAGCAGAAAGATCTCTTGGCATTGATCAGAAGCCCTGGCAAAAATGGGCTGGGGTACCTTTCCTGCCAATGGAAGTCTGCACATCTCTGCTCTTGTAGGCGTCTGAAGAGGTGACAGGAGAGGTGGCAGTGAGCTGCTCATTTCCTGGAAAGACAGGGAGAGAAGCAGCTCTCAACTTCTATTTTATCTCCACCCATTTCCTTAATAAATGCAAAACATAAACAAACACAGAGATCTGCTTTTTAAGAGAACTCACTCTCAAAATTTCTTCAATTGATGGCACATCAATGGGCTTCCTTTCCTGAAACATGAATGAGGGAAACAGGAGGAGTTTATTCTGGTGTTTTAGTAATTGGCAGGTTCTTGGCAAATCTTTGCTTACCAACAGCTCTAGAAATGTCCTGCAAGTGTATTAGTCCTAAAATGAGAGTAAGGATGAAATGGCCCATCTGAAGGGCAGTTAATAACAGAGAGCAGGCATGGACAGAGCTGTCAACTCCTCCTCGGAGATGTCTGTATTCCCTTTGGAATGTGGCAGTCAGGGAACACTGCTGCCACGTCTAAACTACTGCTACTACTCCTACATCTCTCACCTCTGCCTGCAATGGAAATTTGCAAGTCTCTGTTCTAGCAGGTGACTGCAGAGGTGGCAGGAGAGGTGGCAGGCAGCTGCTCATTTCCTGGAAAGAGTGGGAGAGAAACAGCTCCCAGCACTTTTTGCTGATGCACACAGGGGGAGTTTCACCCTTCCCAGAGTCAGAGGGATCCACCTCCTCTTGGATTTGCACAAGCTTCCCCATGGAGATCTGATATTGAAGAGCACCCACCTTCAATATTCCTTCAATGGACTGCACATAAATGTGCACGATGGGCTGAAAGAAGAAAGAGGGAAGCAGTGTGAGTATGTTTGGGTATTTTACTGATTGTTAGGAAACAAGCATGTACTGAGCAAACATTTCCTTACCAACTGCTCTAGAAAGGTCAGACAAGTCCATGCATAATGAAATGCCAGTAAGGATTAACAGCACTATCTAAAATGCAGTGAGGAGCAGAGACCAGGCAGAGGAAGAGCTGAAGCCGCTAAGATCACCTGCTGCAACATCAATGTCTGCCTTCCCTGGCAGTCAGGAAACACTGTTTCCATTCCTGACTTTTTATTACTGTAGTAAGAAAGAATGTTCCTGCAGGCTGCTCCCTTTTTAAAATATCACTTTTCTTTAGTTGCTCTTGAAGCAGCTAAGCTTTGCCTGCAAAGGCACAGGCAGCCTCTGCATTTCCAGGAGTTGAGCAAAAAGCTTCATTAGTTAAGATAAAACGCTTAGAAATAATAGTTCCCAATTCTAGAGAAATTCTCACTTCAATTCTAGAGAAGAAGTGTTTGTCATTCACCCAAATAACATCAGACTGATTCTTCTGAAGTAAAAATACACCCTGGCTAAAATGCAACCCTTGCACAGTGCACTTGGTGCTTGGCTTCCAGTCCAAAGCACAGCTCCTGCTTTTGTAACTCAGGCTGGCTCCAGACTGGGTCCTCCTGCCAAGATTGAGCTTTTGCTCAGCAAAGACTTGACCATCATCACTTGGGCTCCTGGAAAGACATCCTACTACGTATTACACACAGCAATTGTGTGCAGAGAAAGGTCAGGCCTTCTGGCACAGGAGCTTTTCTGAAGGACTAAACCAGAGAGCGCAAACTTCAAACTCAGCCCAGCTTATGGACAAGCTCTGCAAGGTTGCTTTGGTTCTGGGGAGCATTTCTGGCACAAGGAAAGCACCCACACTGGGAGCTCCTGCAAGACAGAGCAGACCCTCCATCTCTTTTCAGGCAGCTTCACGGGATGCCTTGTCCTTCTCCCTAAGGACAGAAGTGCTCTTGAATTGTCCTGAAATTCAGCTTCTTGGAACCTGACATGGCAAACTGCAGACGACCTCAGGTTGTCTTGACTTTGGAGTTGGCCTTTTTTATGGATTTAGTTTTCTTTTTGGTGGTTTTTTTTTTGTTGTTGTTGTTTGTTTGTTTTTTGGGTTTTGTTGTGTTGTTTGGTTTGGGTTTTTGTTTGTTTTCTTTTTGCTTTTTTTTCTTTCTTTACCGGTTGTGATTTTTTTTGGACTCTCCTTTTAAAGTACACTCCAAGAAAGATGCCACATTTCTGTTCCTTTATGCACACTGACACTTCCTAATTGGGCCCTGTCATCAAGCCTCTCCCACATGACATGAACTAGGAAGTTGGCTTTACAAACCCCTTTTCTTAAGGGGCTGGAAGAAGAGCTAAAACCTGGCACAAGAGGATAAGGGATACATCTCAGCATCATGGATGCTGCAGTTTGAAGGCTTCTCCCAGTTCATTTGGAAAGATACCTTAAAGAGACTGTGGTGACACTGGAGAGCGAAGGTTCTGCTTTGGAAAAGAGGGGAAAGGGCTGTTCAATATCTCTGTGAAGGCCAAGCGAGTCCCTGCATGCCTATGCCCTGTGGATTCATTCCCTCTGCACTGGATCTGCTTGCCTGTTCCATCTGTAAGACTCAATTTTCAGTGCTGCCAGGAAAAGAAGCTGTCAATAAGGAATTCCCACCTGCAGGTGATGTGCACCTTAGACATTCAATGAGCCAAAAGCCTGGGCTGGAAGAAATGGCTTTCCCAAGGGATGTCCAGGGAAGTCCCTGGAAAAACCCAGTTTGGCATGTGGCTGTTCAGTACACCTGAGGCCAAAGCCTTTCATTCAGATGGAATTCAAAGCAGGAGGAGGGAAGAACAGCAGAGTTTCTTCTGCTCTGGACCTCTTCACTGTCAGGGTCGCTGCAGGGTGTTACTGCGTGTGCCGCAAGGAACCCGTGAGTGCGACCTGTGTTCTCGGGGCTTGGAGAACACCGCTAGAAATTGCTGATGATAAAAGGGAAGGGACAGGTCCTTGTTGGAGTATCCAAAGACTCTTTATTCAAAGGATAACAGCCTCACATGAATTCAGGGATGAGAACAGGATCGGACTCAGGGCACAGGTTAAACACAGGGACAAATGGGGTGGGTCTGAGGGTCAAGGTCCAACAGGGACAAGGGAAAATGCTGCAGGGAGTGGCTAAAGACCGGGAGAATGGATTGGGATAACAGGGTGTGATAGATTGGCATTTAAGAAAACAAAGACAAACACCTAATGAAGTTAAAACTGCCGGAGGCTGATGGGAGTTTTTCTCCTGGCCAACTACTGGCCATTTCTAAGAATTAACAGCAGTTTTGACCATTGAAAAGTGAGATCAACCTGTGAACACCAACTTAAGCCTGGGAATTTCTTTGTCTCTTTGTTTCCTGGCTGTGAAAGGTAACAGAGCTCCAGCTGGCCTCCCGTTCCCCTGCCCAGCCCATGCGGCCCAGGCAGGGGCTGGGCTGGGCCTGCGGCGGCTCCCGGCCGGGAGATGGGGCCTGCGGGGCCTCTCCCGGGCCCAGGCCGGGCCAGGCCGCTCCCTAGCTTGGCTGCAGTTTTTGCTGTGACTGAATTCACCAGAGACTGACGAGTAAAGAAAGAAAAAAGCTCTTGACCAGCGACTGGCTGAGACAGTGACCACACTCTCCAGAGCAGCAATGAAGAATCTTCCATCGCAGACAACTCCAGCCGCTGCTCCGGCAGAGATCACAGAACCATCTACAAAGCCTGGGCAAGATTTTAACCCTTTTATTACCCAGATGAGACTTGCAGATTAATCCTTTTTTCCAGAGAGAGAAAGAGAGAGTAATCAACATGTAAAGAGACTTGAGAAACTATTAGAGACAGCAAAGAAAAGAATTAATCTTCAGAAGAGGTAGAGAATAAGGTGATGCTTTAATTAAGCTGAAATATTTTTCTGTTAAAGTTATGGTGATGGACAATAGTGTTCTGAAAAGACTCCTTTAATTAATGACAGAGTATATTGGGAGGAATAGAGTAGTACAGAATGTGGATTTTGAGGAAAAAGTAAAGTGATTGTGATACAGTGAGGTGCTGGAATAGAGTGAGGACTAGTAATAGTTGAAGATTTGGGGCCTTGAGAGGCAAAGAGGAAACTTCTGTTTCCAGGGAAGCTCACAGAGACAGATGAAGAGAACTTTTGCCTTTGAATAACTTATCCTTAAAAATGACACCCCTAGACTCATGACCCATAAAACACCTCAGAAGGACGTCAAATGGGAGGAGAAAATCTGATGACAGATTTCCGGGCAGCTGGCATCAGAGAAATAGAAAGCTATAACAGAAATAGTTTTCTTGTGAGAAACTCCGTAGATTAGCAGAAGAAGACTTCTCTTTCTCTACAAAGACTGATGAAAAGACTCTAGCAGGAATGGGGACTGTTTTAAACACCAAAATTCCAAAGTTTTTTGTCTCTATGTTATCATGTGAACAAGGAAATGGTTGGGTAGTGGGGAAAAAGGAGTTTTCTGGAAGTTTTATTCTGGTGTTCTTATTCTTATAGTTTTGTCAATAAACTCTCTTTATTCCTTTTAAGTTTTCAGCCTGTTTTGCTCTTGTTCTAATCCATATCTCACAGCAAGAAATAAGTATGTTTTCTAGTGATTTTTTTAGTTACTGATTTAAAACCATGGCACAGGGGTGCAGCAATGCAGCAAACAGAGCCAATGGGAGTTAAGAGAAGGAAGAACATTCTTGGAAGGGGACATAAAACAGGGGCTGAACGGAGGTGACACTGATTTCCACAAACTACTAGAACACCAGGACGCAAAAGGCACCAACATGTGACTGCAAAGGCCCTGGGAAAAAGGTTTTCCACACCCACACTTAGGGGTGAGCCTGCTGTCCCGTGCTGTCCCCACCAGGGTCGACACGTTCCTGCAACAGGCACCTAGGCCTCCACAGCAGGGCAGGAGTCTCCCCACAGCTCTTGTTTCACCTAAAACAGGAGGAAGGGATGAGCTTTCAGCCAAAGGCCCCAATGATCAGGCTTCCCAGGATCCTTTCTCTGCCTGAATCTCTCTCCCCCATTTAGCACAGCTCACAGGATGTATCCTAAGAGCCAAGCCGCCAAGCCCTGTTCCCCAGTCACCTCTCCCATGCTGGACACCCAGCACACAGGTCAGAGGTCATGGGCTGCAGCCTCACTGGTTCTTCCTCCTCCTCCCTCACCAGGCTTCAGCACTACAGGACAGTCTTATCAAAGACTGGTTCATCACTGAGACCAACTCAAAGGAAGAAAATAAGAAAACGACAGGACTGAAACAAGCAGAAAACTTAAGAAGGAATTTTTCCCATAGAGAGCCAGTACTTAAAACACCCATGAACAGAAATCAGTCACTCCAGGCCACAGCCCAGAGATCCCGCTGGCAGAGGAGGATCATTCAGCATATTCATTCAAAGTTTCATCTCTCAGCTCCAAAATGGACTAAGCCTGGAGTGAAAACCCCACGAGAGCTAGACAATGATTCCAAAGGACAAGGGGAACACTTTCAGGTTAGGGTCCAGAAGTCCAAGAAGTTTTATTTACTGACAAAGTCCAGAAGGGAAGCAGAGGACAAGAAATGTCTGGTGCTGCTACACAGGTCTCAGGGGGACACGTGAACAGTGACAGTATTTAAGGTGTCCTCTCCTGAATGCTTTTGCTGACAATCAAGAGAAAATGGGGTTGGTGCTTGCACACAGATGCACATAGATGCTTCAAATGTTCATGCAAAACATCACATTTAGAGTTCACAAGTGTAACAAAAGTGTGAGTCCCTGAAGCATTTTCCATTCCTCCTCTGTCTCAAACATGGCACAGCTCTACAAATACAGAGCCTACTGAAAACAGTGGAAAAGAGGAAAGAGAAGTTTGCTGCCACTTTGGGCCACTCAGAAACACTGAGAAGCACAATGGCCCTGAAAGCATGGGGCTGGTTTCCCTTTGGTAGCAATGGGAATTTGGAAGCCTAGTCACAAGATAGCTAGGCCTGAGCCTTTGGACAAGGGGAGCTCAGGAAAGGCAACTACCAGCTAGAGGGAGGAGCGGCTCTGGTTACCTGGGATGACTTGTCAGTGTGGCTCTTGAAGTGCTCTAGAGAGTGTTACTACAGTCACAAACTGAGAGGAGGGCTGACCTTACAACTACAGCTTTTATCTCTGCTTCTCCTCAGCCCTCCCCAAAACACATTTTCAGGGAGGGCAACATCTGCTGGGTGGACAGCAGCTGAGCAATGTACTTTTGCCCCAGCCATTTCCTTCATGTGTGCAGAACATAAGCAAATATAAAGATCCATTATGGGAGAGCACCAACCTTCAAAGTTTTTTCAGTAGATGGCACATCAGTGGGCTGCTCTTTCTGAAACAAGAACAAGAGAGGCAGAAAGAGTTAATTTGGGTTTTTTACTAATTGACATCTACTCAGCCAGCATTTGCTTACCAACAGCTCTACAAATGTCAAGCAAGTCCATTACAAATGAAATGCTAGAAGAATGAAAAGGCCCATCTGAAGGGGAATTGGGAATTGAGAGCAGGTAGCAAGGCAGCTGAAATCCCCACAGTCACCTCCTCTTCCTCTAGGAAAAATGTCTGTGCTCCCTTTGGAACCTGTTAGTTGCGAAACACTGTTTCCATTCTTCAACTACTACTACAAATTACTAGTGCTACTGCTACTACTTCTACTATTACTAGTTTTTCTTTTCATTACTGTTATTGCAATTATGTAAATATATTTGTACAGTCTTCTCCCTTGATGGAATTTAGCTTTGAAGCAGTTAAGCTTTGCCTTCAAAGACACCAGCTCCCTCTGCATTTAAATGAGTTTTGAAAAAGCTTCCTTTGTTAAAACAACAACAACAACAAAAATGTCAGAAATAATAGTTCCCAATTCTTTTAAGCCAGTTGTAGAGAAAGAGGAATATTTGCCATTGACCCAAATCAAATGAGACTCCTTATTGTTCTGAACTCCACAGCAGTCAGGACAAGACGCTGACTTTCGACACATCCGGAAAGGTGCGCCAGAGTTTATGCAAATTCTGGCTGATTTTAGACATCCTCACATTTCCCACACCGTATTTCCAAATCCCCAACTACCATTTCTCACTCTCTCATTTCTTGGCAAAGTACTGAATTTAGCAGCCAGATTTGGATCAGTGGATTTTCTCCATGGCCACCCAGAGACACACTATGGACAGAAGTTGGATTTGGGCTGCCCCAAAGAGCTGAGTCCACCCCCAGCTGATGGCAGAACCTGGCAGGGACTCCACTCATCTCTCAGAAACACTGTTTCTGGGCACTCCGTCCTTCCCCTCCCTCAGCACACACTCCAAGGAAGATGCAGCATCCCTGCTCCTTTCTTCACACCGATACTCCTGAACTGGGCTTCCAAGCAGCAAGGACAAACACTGCCCATTGCTGGTGGCCTGAGGGCTGATTGCAGCACTCTGCAAATCTTCCTAGAGACCGAGGCCCAAAATGGAGCTTGATCTTTCTGGCACTTTGCACTAAGGAATGGCTCCTGCACTGCTTTACTTCTCCCAGCATCCTCTCATTTTCCACAAGATATTGCCTACAATCCTTTACATCCCATCAAGTACCCTTTTCTTGGAAAAGCTGACTGCAGCCTTCAGCTCTTCCTCCTCTTTCCAAAGGTCAAACACATTTTGAAAACCATCTCTGTGGCTCTCCCAGCCCAGCTGCTTTGCCTCAGCACCGTGGGCACCTACATTCCATAGGGCACGGGAATATCCCAGTGCTGAAGGATGATGCTGGCAAAACCCCAAAATGCACCTGGGAACCAAGTGCCTTGGAGCTCTGGGGAGGCTGAGCCACGAGGCAGGCAGGGCCTGTGTGCTGGTCCCTTGGCCTTGAGGGACTGCCAACAACAGAGAGCCTCAACAATTGCACTCACCTTGACAGGCTCAGGCAGGATTTTGCACTGTGGAGCTTTGCCTTCTGACCCTCGATCTGAGAGACTGTCATGGCTGTCATAGTTCCTCTCAGGATTTGGTGTGTGCTCCAGTGATTGTGTTGAGCATTCCCTCCATCTGTCTTCATAGGGGTTTGTCTTCCTGGAGGCCGGCCTATGACTGTGGCTTTGTGACTGGGCTTTGGGCTTGTTTGGAATCCAGATGGGATTCAGAGGGGACTCGTGGCTCAGGAGCACCTTGGAGTCCTGATCGCCCAGCAGGTTCTTAATGCGCCTTGACAGCTCATCTTCTTTATAGGTCTGCAACAGAATAACAGAGGGGCAAATGTCACAAACACCCCAAGCAAGAGACCTTGCTCAGTATCTTCATGGAATCACCATGCATCCCCACAAAGGAAGTCAGGCAAGCTCAGTGAAGCAGATGGAAAGATGTGCTGTGTCTGCAGGGATTGGGCTCAAGTCTGCTACGGCCCATGCAGAAGACATGGCTCTCCTCTCCCAGGCCAAGCCTCCTTCCTCCTCTCCATACAACCTTCAGCCCACTCCCATTACCTTGTAGGGTCTGGCAAAGAGAGGAGTCTTCCCCAGGAATGGATCTTTCTCCTCTGGAGCCACCTGCCTCCTTCGCCTCTCTTGCTCCAGGAAGCGGAGCAAATCTCTGTTGTTGTTGCAGCTTCCAGCCCGAGACAGAGAAAGGAGAGTTAACACTTGAACCCCTGTTTATGCTGTGTGCAGAACCTGGGGCTTTCCCACAAGGGCACATGTCCAGCACCAAAGCAATGCTGAAATGCACGGGATGCTGACAGCACACAGATCAGTTCTGTTCAGCGTGTGCTCTGTCCCAGAGCAAAGAGACACACAAGGGACAGCAGGCATCCTCCTCAGGGATTGCTGCACCTGATCCCAGCCACCAAGACAGGTGGGAAGGGAAAAATTGTCCCCCCATTTCCTTGTGATACAAATGGAGAAGCAGTCACTGGGGATGGTGAACACATGAGCTGCCAAATCCACTTGCAATAATCAATGGCAGAAAATGCCATGCTTGTTCTCCTTCAGACCTCTCACCCCACTCTCCCCCTGAGAATCAAAGACAATCCTCTCTTTTCATCGTGTTGACACTTTCAAGGACTGAACTTTGTCCACTTTCTGAACCGCCATGGAAACTCACTCTCTACTTTCAATGGATATTTGGAAAGCTGTGTACCTGGAAAATCATGTAGCTGCATTTAAAGACATGCCATCAACACATTTAGAAGGAAGATCTCAGACATCAAGAAAAGTCCACATCAAATCCTCTTCTTCCTCCTCAGCCACATATGCATGTACTCAATTCCACCAGCCCTACATCCTAACACCAATAAAGCTGTGCCCCACTGAAGGAAACCACGTCCTTTAAACTGTCCCTGCTCTGTGAAAGACTATTGAAGAAAGAGTGAAACTATGGTTCTGATATTTGTGGACATTGGCGAAGGAAAAGCATGCAGGCACAGAGGATGCAGGTATCTGTTTCTACTCTACTGCCGAGTCTGTTCGATACATCCGAGATTCTCCTTGCCTATCCAACTTCACAAGTGCCAAGATTACATTGAATTAATTCCTACCTCTTGTCACTGATCTGGTTGTGAGTCGATTCCATTCCAAAGCCTCCGTTTGAGTCAGCTTCTCTGGAAGAGAGCAAACAGATATTCACCATCTGCACGAGGACAGGCCTAAAGCAGGGCTCAAGATCTCCAGGGACTCAGAGCCTGGACTGCACAACTGGGAGTCATTGCAGTGCTCCTAAACATAAAGCAGGCAAACATGGGGATTGCACGAAACTGAGAATGGCAGAACCAAGAGATGCACTTTGCCCTTCCCCCAGCAGTGATGCTGCCTTTCAGCTCAGCTCTTAACTCCAGATCTGGCCAGGAGCATGACAGACCAGGCCACTGCTCCAGGCTCTGGGCTGTTTACTCCCATTTTAAGAATACAAGTGCCCTAGGAACCCTGCCTTTACACAAGCAAATGGGCCTGACATGAATGGCAGCTTTTGTGGAAAGGGGAAGGAATGAAAAGGCAGGCAAGAAAAAGCCCTGAAAAGACAGCTCTAGTTGGAAAGATAACAAGATTCCATCTGCAGAAGTAAACAATCTCAAACAGGTGGATATAGCATGGAAAACATTTACATTTCAGGGTGTGACATTCATTTGCAGCATCTCACACTCCGGAGAGAACAGAATGATTTCTCGCTGGGCATGAGGAGGCAACAGGAGAATTGTGTGAAGTCTTGTGAACCACCCCGCTTAGGGCAACAGGAGCACAGACACTTGGGGGAAGAGGTGAAGCAGCAGAGCTCTAGGCCACAGCTTTAACAACCAGGCAAGGCACCAGCACGGAACCATTCTGCCAGCCACGGGCCACTGCAGATGGAAATCCTGTCAGACCCCCACCTTCTCCTGCAGCTGGGAAACCTAAGAATAGACACTCACACTAAGCTTGGAGGACACATCTGGAAGCAAACAAACACCCCATCTTTCTTCCCTTTCACCGTCATGAAATCCTTGATGTTGGCTGGAAAATAAACTGCCTTAAAAGAACAAGGTGCCCACTTGAATTTCAAGTTAAATGAAGGTGGGAGAAGTTGGAAGCGCATACAGAGAGAAGTCATTCCATCTTTCTTCCAGCTTCTGTTGAATGGACCTGGCATTGACATCAGCTGGGCAGAGCGAGATGCACGCAAACATGCGAATCAACAGTGTGGCAGGGAAGCCTGCTCTGTCACCAGTTTTTCCTTACCATGGCCACAAAGCACACAAGTGGCCAGCAGGTAAACTGAGTTTTCACTAAACAGTGCAAAAGTTTTGCAAACGCCCTTGACAAGGCCAGGGTTTTGACCACACTGACGCCCCATGGATCTGAGGGTGCACAGGAGGCGTTAACCTGACACTATTCCCACAAGGTACAAACGCTCTTGCAACCAAGGTGTGCTTCTCAACACAAGCTTTCCTCCCTGTCAAGAGGAAAGCAGGCACCCAAGTGACCCTGATGAGAATTCTTACAAGCTTTTGACAGTGCTGTATTTGGCCAGGCTCATGTCTGCATCCTTTGTAGGACATATTTGATTGCTCTTTTTTCTGCCTTCTCCAGCCAGCCCCAGCCAACGAGCTGCTCTAATGGAACAAGGAAGCCTGCAAGCTGCTTGGAAAATTAAACTCTTTTGTACCCATCTCAAGAGCTTCTCCTCTAAATGTTGCTATCACTAAGCTTCCCACAATATTTTTATGAGCAAAGCTTGATGTTTGGCATACAGTCAGTTATTCAAAAAGACAACTTGACATACAGTCATGGGACGCACTGGATTTGTAGCACCAGAGAACCATAAATCTATAGAAGCACAGAATCTTTTAGGTCAGAAAGGGCCTTAAATTTTCTCTTAGTTTCACTCCTCTGCCATGGGCAGGGACACCTTTCACTAGACCAGGTTTCTCAGAGGCCTGTCCAACCTGGCCTTGAATGCTATTCATCTATTTTGGTGGCCATTGTACTAACATAAATATAAGATGTGAATATACATAAAAGGCCATGGGAAGGAAAATGGCTTTGATTCCTGTAATAGATTGATATTGTTTGTTAGTCAAATTCAATATGATTGCTAAATATAATATGATTGCTGAAGCTGTTTAATACAATGTTGGAGCTAAAACTTCAGAAAGGCAGAACCACCATATCCGGCTGCAAAACTAGAATTACAACATCTCCTCACTAGGAGGAGGGTTGCCTAACTGGTATAGGACCAAGGCCCGCTCACAGACTGAGGAAGACTACAAGCCTTCATCTGACGATCACCGAGAGGCAGAAGAAGACCCCCTAGCAACTGGCAGCGCAGGCACCGACGCGATCCAGGAAGACACATATGCAAGAAGTGTATATAAAGTAAATAAATATATGAAGTGTATATAAAGGAAAACCTCCTCAGCTAAAGCATGCACTTAGGGTGGAGCAGTGTCTCCCCGGGCCGCCCCAGCTGCTGGTCTTTGCTTGCCTACTGCTTCCTGAATCAATAAAATTGATATTCATAAATGATTATTTAAATTGTCCCTTTTATTCAGTCACGACAATTTATAACAATTTTGGTGCCCTGACTCAGATCCACATATCTGTGGTTTAGAAGTCCCCCCTTTGGGGACACACCCTATCTTAGGATAGCCCTGGTGTGGGGGGTTCCTATTCCCCAGACCTGGTATTCCGGACCCCAAGTGAAATTCGGTAAGCAAGCAAATGGAATCTGCGGAACCCCTTAAATTTTGTGCATGAGGACCAAGCCAAGACTGCGGATGGGGCAAGTACAGAATTGGGAATCCGTTTGGTTGGGGTTGGTGATCCCAGAGTCCAGTGTCTGAGAGGTCTCCTGGAGACCAAGCGAGAGCGGAGCCCTTCATTAGTGCGTTTCCCACAGTCCGCAAGGACCTGGGCCACTGCACCTGTGGGACAAGCCCTCCATAAAACCCAGTTTGTGGCTACATCTTGGCCGGTTATAAGGAAGAGGATGGAAAAAATAGAGGATTGGCAAGAAAGAGCCCTGGATGAGTTGTTGAGAGAGGCTCAGAAAGTGTATGTAAGGAGGGAGGAGGAGTTCCAGAAAAGGCAGACTAGGTTGCTGGTGGCTGCGGTGTGGGAGGGGGTCAGTAAACCGAGAAAAGGGAGGGTTTACTAAGGGACCCCAAGGGTCTAGAAAAGCTGTTGGGAAAAGAGATTGGAGTGAAGTTGAATGTTTTTACTGTCACAAGAAAGGGGATTTGAAGGAGGATTGTAGAAAGGGAATTGAAGAGAAGAAGCTATTTGAACAGGATTAGAGGGGTCAGGGGCTCTATCTATTTGGGGAGCCATAGAAAATCATCAGAGCCCTTGATAAAGTTGAAAGTGAGTACCTCAGCAAGAGGTACTCGAATTTTTGGTAGACTCTGGGGCAGAGTGGTCCACTGTCCAACAAGTACCTAAAGGATGTAAACCTTCATCAAAAAACATCCAAGAAATGGGGGCCAGTAGAGAACCTTTTTTGTTCCCCAAAATTGAGAATGTACTGTTAGAATCAGAGTGTAAATTTGGAGCTGGACCATTGTCATTAGTTCCTGAAGCAGATTATCATTTGCTGGGACGGGATTGTAAGTATGGTATACTCCTGAAACTGTAGGGAAATTGAATATTGAACCTTTTGAAGTAGTAATTAAGAACCCTGAAATCCCTGTAAGAATAAAACAATACCTCATTTCCCAAGAAGGGAGAAGAGGGTTGAAACCTGAAATCAAGAGGCTGCTACAAAAAGGTCTCTTGGAACCTTGCATGTTGCCCTACAATACCTCGATTTTACCAGTTCTAAAGCCGGATGGCCACTATAGATTGGTGCATGATTTGTGGGAAATAAATAAACGGACTGTGACCCCTTTCCCTGTGGTTGCAAATCCACATACACTGTTAAGTCAACTAAACCCCAAATATCAGTGGTACTCGGTTATAGGCTTAAAAGATGCATTTTGGGCATGTCCTCTTAAGGAGGAGTGCAGAGGTTATTTTGCCTTTGAGTGGGAAGATCCCGATACCCATAGGAAACAGCAATTAAGATGGACTGTACTCCCTCAAGGATTTAGCAAGTCACCTTATTTGTTTGGTCAGGCTTTGGAACAAATTCTGTGGGATTATGAATTAGGGACGGGGATGGTTTTATTACAATATGTGGGCAATTTATTAATTGCAGGCGAAAATGAAGCAAGTGTTAGAGCAGAAAGCATGAAATTGTTAAACTTCCTGAGTTAACAGGGACTTAAACTGACCAGATCAAAACTGCAATTTGTGGAAGAGGAAGTGAAATATTTAGGACATTGGATTAAGAAAGGACGCAAGAAGTTAGATCCTGAACGGGTAAAAGGCATTTTAGCATTAGAACTCCCCAAAAGTAAGAGGCACATTAGACAAGTGTTGGGCTTGTTGGGATACTGTAGGCAATGGATTTTAGCAGAAAAGTTCAATTTTTGTATCAGCAGTTCATGGGAGAAGGAGCAATAAAATGGAGCAAAGAGGACTGTCAGGCTTTTAAGAAGCTGAAGGAAGATTTAATCCAGGCTCCAGTGCTCAGCCTCCCTGACGTTAGGAGACCTTTTTATTTGTTTGTGGATAGCCAGGAGGGAACTGCTTATGGAGTATTGACCCAGGAGTGGGCAGGGAAAAAAAGTCTGTGGGATATCTTTCCAAATTGTTAGACCCCGTAAGCCGAGGATGGCCCTCATGCTTACAAGCAATTGTGGCTGTAGCCTTATTAGTAGAAGAAGCCAGCAAAGTTACTTTTGGGAGTAAGCTGAAGGTATTAACTCCACATAATGTCTGGGGAATTTTACAACAAAAAGCTGAAAAATGGATTACAGATGCACGGGTATTAAAGAATGAAGGAATTTTGATTCAGTCCCCCAGCTTGGAAACAGAAACAACATCTTTACATAATCCAGCGCAATTTTTGTATGGGGAATCTGAAAAAAGACATATCTCACGATTGGATCCAGTGTATAGAACAGCAAACCAAAATTAGAGATTTGGAAGATAGTGCGCTGGAAGAGGGGGAGAGAACATTTTTGTAGATGGGTCTTCTAGAATAGTAGATGGAGAAAGGAGGTCAGGATATGCATTAGTTAATGGAGACACCCTTAAAGTGATTCAATCAAGTCTGTTAAGTCAGGCCTGGTCTGCACAGGCATGTGAATTATATGCAGTACTACAGGCATTAAAACTATGAAAAGGGAAAAGGGAACTATATACACAGACTCAAAATATGCTTTTAGGTTGGTACATACATTTGGAAAAATTTGGGAAGAGAGAGGTCTCATTAACTCCCAAGAGAAAGGATTGGTGCACAGGGAGTTAATAAGGCAAACTTGAGAGGCCTTAGGAGGACCCATGGCAATTGCAGTGGTCCATGTGAGATGACACCAGAGAGGAGTAACCACTGAAATGAGAGGTAATAATTTGGCAGATGAAGAAGCAAAAAAAGTGGCAATACTGGTTTTTAAACAGCCAGAAAATAAAAATAGATCCTTAAATAGGAACACTTATCCATTTAAATTATTCTTTAGTAAACAGGAGGAAGAAATATTTAAGAAAGAAGGATTTATTAAAAAGGGAAATCAGTGGTTCCTCCCCAGTGGTAGAGAAGTCCTTCCAAAAGGGCTCGCTTGGAAAATACTCAGGAATATTCATCATAAAACACATGCTCGTTGGTTGCTAAGAGCATTAGTGGATCAGTGTACCAATAAATATATGTGTATGGGTATTTATAATTTGGCCAAACAGTTAGCAGGGGCTTGTATGACATGCCAAAAAGTTTAATAAACAGCACCTAAAAGACAAAGTGCTTGGAGGAGGAGAGTTAGCAATCAGAACCTTTGCCCCCAGTACAAGTGGATTTCACCAAACTCCCCAAAGTGGAAGATACTGTTATTTGTTAGTTAGAGTTGATCACCTCACCCACTATGTGGAAGCAGCTCCCACAGCCCTTGCGACTGCACAGACAGTAATAAAAGCTTTCTTAGGGCTAATAATCCCCTGATATGGGATAGTAGAAGTTATAGATTCAGACCGGAGACCACATTTTACTTCAAAAAATAATAAAACAGGCTCTGGAACCTTCAGGCATAAAATGGGATTATCATCCCCAAAGCACTGGGATGGTAGAGAGAGTGATGGGGAAATAAAGGAGCAGATAACCAAGCTGATGCTAGAAACCCGACTATCCTGGGTAAGATGTGTGTCGTTAGCCCTTTTAAACATCCACACTCAGCCCAGGACTGATACGGGAATTTCACCCTTTGAAATGTTTTTTGGCATGCCATATGATATGGAAATACCTCCAGAGCAGCAGGTATTAGAAAACCAGCTGTTAAATGAATATGTTTGAAGTCTAATGAAAAGAAGGAATGAACTGAGAAAACAAGGACTGATTACCCAGAGATCTCCCCAGAATGCACCTATTCACCATGTACAACCTGGAGACTCTGTCCTCACTAAAGCTTGGAAAGAAATCTCTCTCACCCCTAAATGGGAAGGTCCTTTTCTCCTTTTGCTCACCACAGATACAGCTGTACGGACTGCTGAAAGAGAATGGACACACGCCAGCCGGACCAAGGGTCCAGTCGCTGATGCACAGGAAGTTGTTCCCCAACCTGATGAACTGAAAGTCCAGTTAAAACGTAAAACTAATGAGTGATGTGTTTTGTCCTGAGCTTGATTGCATTTGCTACCCTTTTATTTGCTTTAGGTGTAAGTTGTGTAAGGACAATTGGGGGGGACATTGTAGAACAGGATATCCCCCGAGAAAAAATTGTGGAGAAGGCTACAATTGTGAAAGGTTATTAACTTCAACCTATGTAGAGCAAGCGGCGAACATGGGGAAACTTCAAAAGGGGTCCCTTGAGTGGTGGAAAATATACGCACATGGAATCCATCCAGAAAAAGTGTGCACACCCTAATTCATCCAGAAGCGCACCTAATATATTAGGTGTCATGAGGTGACTTTACCTTTAAGGTAGTTGTGAGAGCTAAGGAAGTTAAAGTTGCTGGGGACTGAAAGGAGTCTCTTCTCCTGACCAATTATTGGTCATTACTGGGGATTGACAGCAATTTTAACCATTGAAAAGGGAGATCAACTTGTGAACCCTACCTTAAGATGTAAAGTCAGGGTACTTGGGTGCTCTTTGTTTCCTGGCTGTGAAGGGTGGTGGAGCTCCAGGCCTCCCGTTCCCTGCCCAGGCCATGCGGCCAGGCGGGGACTGGGCTGGGCCCAGCGTCTCCCAGCCGGGAGATGCGGGCATGCAGAAGGCTTTCCCCGGGCTCTGGCCGGGCCTGGCCGGGCCGATCTCTGGCTCGGCTGCAGGTTTTGCTGTAACTAAATTCACTAGAAACTGCCAAGTAAAGAAAAGGGCTCTGAACCTGCAGCAAGCAGAGACAGCGACCACACTCTCCAGAGCATCTATGAAGAACCTTCCATCGCAGATGGCTCCAGCTCCTGTTTGGCAGAGATCACCAAACCATCTACAAAAGCCTGGGCAAGATTTTATCTCTTTCATTACTCAGATGAGACTTGCAGATTAATATTTTATCCAGAGAGAGAGAAAGAGAGTGATCAACATGAAAAGAGACTTTATAAACTACCAGTGACAGGAAAGAAAAGAAGCTTCAGAAAAGGTAGAGAATTAAGAAGATGCTTTAATTGAGCTGAAATATCTTTCTGTTAAAACTATAGAGATGGACAATGAAGTCCTGAAAAGAACTCCTTTAATTCATGATAAAGTATGTAGGGAGGAATGAAGTGTTCAAAGTGTAAATTTGAGTAAAAAGTAGAGTAATTATGGTACAGTGAAGTGCTGGGAGATTTGAAGCCTTGAGAGGCAATGAGAAAACTGTTTTCTTGTGAAGCTCACAGAAACAGATGAAGAAGACTTTTTGCTTTTGAATAACTCATCCTTAAAATGCCATCCCTAGACTCATGGCCCATACACACCTCAGAGTGATGTGAAATGGGAGGAGTGAACTCTGATAACAGCAGTTCTGGAAAACTAACATCAGAGAAATGGAAAACTATAACAAAAATAGTTTTCTTGTGAGAAACTCTATAAATTAACAGGAAGAAACTTCTGTTTCTTTACAAAGACTGGTGAAAAGACTGTAGCAGAAATTGGGACTGTTTTAACCACCAAAGTTCCAAAGTTTTTGTCTCTGTTGTCATGTGAACAAGGGAATAGTGGGCAGATAAGAGATGAAAAGGTTTTCTGGAAGTTTATTCTGGTGTTCTTATTATTGTAGTTTGTTAATAAACTTTCTTTATTCCTTTTAAGTTTTATGCCTGTCTAGCTCTTGTTCTAATCCATATCTCACAGCAAGAAATAAGTAATTTTTTTGTTAGTTACTGGTTTAAAACCACGATATTAGGGAAATTGGAAATCATCACAGTGGTGTACAGGAAACGCATACCCTGGGTAATGTGCTCAGCACCACAGGCAAAGAGTAAAAGTTGGGAAGTGTATGTGGCCCAGCATCAAGCCCAAGGGAGAGCCCTTGAAAAATATGACTGCTGCCAAGAAGATGGGACACCTTGCTGCTCCAAGCAAAGGAGTAGGCAGAGGAGGCAGAGACGTACAGAAACTGTGGGGAACGAACACTCCCGGGGCAGTGATCCAGAAAGCTCCCAAAACTGTGTCATACATGCGTCCCTCTAAAATACCACCTCGTTTCCCTACTGCACAGGTAAAACACTACATTATTGCTCCCCTCTGGTACCCACCAATTCTCCTGGGATACCCTTTGTGGATTTACTGTCTGTCAATAGTAATGGCTCAGCATGCCCACCAGCCTTTTCAATGGTCTCTTATTAGATGGAATGATCAAACTGTGCTCCAAAGCTATGTCAGAGCAGCACCTCCCTCCTTCACACCACAATTGTGTCAGCTAGTGCCTACAGAGATGTGCTGGAATCAAGAGAGTTTTTACATATGTCCTGGCACTGGGCCTCCTTACTGTAATTATCCCAGGCATTACTACTGTGCCTACTGGGGGTGTGAGACTATGGCATCTAACTGGAAAACAGCAGGAGATAAATCTCTAACTGTGGGGTGGAGACCAGCTAGATGCAAGCCTCCCTGGCCAGATCCCTCCAGGGCCATGCAATTGGGCCGCTGGCAAGTGGTATTTCTGGACGGAAATTACACACACCTTTATGTCAATGTAACTAACCCTGAGGACAGAGGATGGGTTGTGGGAAAAACATGGGGAATGAGATACTGGGTATCAGGAACAGACAGGGGAGGCCTCTTTCTTATCAAAAAGGAATCTGCTTTAGAAGACCCCCAGCCAGAGGGTCCCAATCCTGTTATCAAACTGCTTATCAAGAACAATCCCAATTCTGTGATCAAGAACAATCCCCGCAAAAGAAAAAAGCTGACACCAACCGAGGGGTCCCCTAGAACTATGGCACCTCCAGTATACTGGACAGAAGCCTTGACTCCAGAGCAAGGCTTGGTAGGTCCCTTATGGAAAACAATGCAGGCTAGCTATGCCTTTTTAAATGCTACCCATTGTGAGCTAGCCCAGCACTGGTGGTTGTGCTATGATGTCAAGCCTCCTTACTATGAAGCCATCGGGACCCAGGAACCATTTAATCAAAGCAATGTAAGCTATCCAACACAATGCAACTGGGAAGACTGGGGAAGTTAGGACTTACTTTACAAAATGTAAAGGGAGCTGGAACATGTGTAGGAAACATAACAAAAAGAATAAAAGGATTGTGTAAAAACACTCTAAAGGAACCTGAAAAGGCTCAAGGGAAATGGCTCATTCCTGTCAGTGGAGCACAGTGGATCTGCTCTTGAGTAGGTCCTACGGCCTGTTTATCTTTGGATGTATTTAATGGTTCCAGGGAATACTGCATACAGGTGATAATAATGCCTTGGGTGCTATAGCACCCAGAGAGAGAGGTCCTTGACAGAGTTGAAAACAACAATCATAGGATACAAAAAAGGGAACCCTTAAATGCAATTACAATCGCCACACTTTTTGGAGTCAGAGCATTAGGGGCAGGATCTGGAATTGCATCCTTAGTGAATCAACAACAAGGGTTAACTAGCCTTCGGGCAGCAGTAGATGAGTATTTAGAAAGAATTGAAAAGTCTGTTTCAGCCTTTGAAAGACCTCTTACATCATTATCTGAAGTGGTATTCTAAAATCAAAGGGGAATGGATCTGTTGTTGTTACAACAAGGAGGATTATGTGTAGCCCTTGGGGAGGAATGTTGTGTTTATGCAGACCACACGGGAATAGAAAGAGATACTATGACAGAACTGCGGGAAGGATTAGAAAAAAGACGCAAAGAAAGGGAACAGTGACGAAGCTGGTATGAGTCTTGGTTTTCTCAGTCACCCTGATTAACAACTCTGCTATCCACTTTAATGGGTCCAGTGGTTGTAGTATTGTTAAGCCTCACTCTTGGTCCCTGTCTAATCAATTGGGTAATATCAATAGCAAAAGGAAGATTGGAGGCAGCCCATCTGTTACTAATCCATCTACAATCAAAAAGGGAAGAGCCTGAAAGTGAGGTAATGTTAAATAGAGTAAGAGAGGTGTTAAAGAGGCCAGGCCACCCCAGGGCTGGACTTTGCTTGCTTACTACTACCTGAATCAATAAAATTGATTTTCATAAATGATTATTTAAATTGCCCCTTTTATTCAGTCACAACAATTTATGACAATTCCTGAAAGTGGCAAAATAATGAATCAATAGCTTTGGCTTCACTTTGGGATGCGGGTTTTTCCACACAGGCTTTACCACCTCCCTCTGCAGTCCCTGCCTGCGACAGTTCAGCTCTAAGAGCGGCCCCTCACAGCTGCTCCCACTCCCAACAGGGCAATCCCAGGCCCCAGCTGGAGCACCTGCTGCAGGCACTGCCCAGGAAAAGGCCAGAGCTCCCCCAGCCACACATCTGCTGGCTGTGCCCACAAGCCTCTCCTTCTCAGTGCTGGCACCTTTTGGCAGCACACGGGGCAGAACCAAGGGGCCTTTGTGCTTCCCATGCCAGCCTCCTTTGCCAGCCACTGCCTGGCTCTCCTGCTCCTCAGAGACACTTAGGATTAAAGCTGAGTCAGCAGCAGGCCCTCCTGCAACCTTGCCCTTTTCCACTTGGAAGTAATCTGTCCCCCTGCAGGCTGGGTAATTGGAATCCCAACTCTTTGCACAAAGAGGTCCTTAAAGGCCATTTTGCTGCTCAGTGACTCTTTTGCAGCAAAGTGCTGTCAGCGTGCAGAGGCAGGAGGAAGAGGCTGCGTTTGAAGCTGCTCTTGTTGGTGGCCATTGCTGGAAGGCAGCAGAGACAGCCCAGGCTGGCCTGTTTGCCCCCTGGCAGCCAAGCGGAGAACTACCTGGCACAAGGAGGCCTTGCGGGCAAGGAATGACTCCCCAATGGCGGTA
The DNA here is from genome assembly GCF_971803275.1 of Cyanistes caeruleus. Taxonomy (NCBI): domain Eukaryota; kingdom Metazoa; phylum Chordata; class Aves; order Passeriformes; family Paridae; genus Cyanistes; species Cyanistes caeruleus. The sequence continues at coordinate 60,406,170 of NC_141705.1, forward strand.
GAGGTGCTGCGAACAGGCTTTCTGGCCAAGCAATGCTCTCGAATGCAGCTGCACTGCGCTCCGTGCTGCTGCAGCCCGCGGGCGCTGCCCAAGGACGGTTCTGCCGTTGGCAGGGCCCGGGTGACAACGGAGCGTCCCGGGCGTGGCCGTTCCGGTGTCCAGGTGCCACGGGGGTCAGAGGGCACGGAACCCTGCTGGAGCCTGCCCGCAGCCCCTGCTGCACTGCAGGAACCCTGCCCTGCCCGAGGGACAGCAGCACATCTTGGGCCGTACCCAGGGCGGGGGCCAGCAGGGCCCTGTGCCAGCGAGCCCCCGTGCCCTGGCCTGCAGCTGAGAAGGAGCCACTGAGGGAGCCCTCAGGGACCAGGGCCACAGCTGCGGCTGCTTTGTCCAAAGGCTCGGGGCATTCTGTGAGAAAACCTGGCAAGAAATTCAATGATGTGACATGCACAGGTCTTGTGGGCCTTGAGTACTGATGAAACCTCAGGGAGCCTGTGTCCCTGTGCAGACAGGAGTGCCCCTGGACTGGGGCCTCTTCAAGAAGAATTTCAAGTGTAAATTATATGGTAATGTGAAAAACGAGGTTCCCATATTTTTGTCAGAATTTAAAAATTTAATAAAAAGACAATTAGGAGATGGCAATAAAATCAAGTATACAGATCTGGCTGGGTGTCTCTTCATTCAGCCAAGAATCCTACTAACAAAGGATTGTCCCATAAAAACAGAACCCTATGAGATATCCATAAATTCTCATACATATTCAGACATTCTTTTTAGGAGTTTTGGTCTTCTTCTGCTTAATTTTCTCTTGTCCCCTTCCCAATAAATCAATCTTCCTGGCGCCATCCAGTTTTACATTGCTTGATAACAGAAATGCAATAAATTCCTCCCCCAGAGCCCTGGTCACTGCTGTCTTCATCTGGATAAGATAAGAATGCAGGGGGTCTCTAGCTATCTTTTTCAGTCTTTGGGTTACACAAACAAAAGTAGTTTTTGTTTTAATACTATGCCATAGCCTAACATATATGTATTATACCACTATTTCTAAGTTTCATCAATAGTAGAAATAAAGGAAATTATATGAATACAACAAAATTTTCTAATCTTATACATACAACATTCATTTAAATATTTGCAAAAAGCCAACAATATGATATGCATTTATAACATTAATATATGGGTATCAAAAATCCAAATCATCACAGCAACTGAAAAAATCTCTATCGTTCATACATTCGGTATGTTTATTTCAAGCAGAGGGACTTCTTGAAATACCTCATGTGAGAGAGACTTTTTCCACAAGAGTGAATCCATCAGAATGGAAATGTCGTTTAAAATAATCTTAGCCAAACAGAAATCATTAATCTAAACAAGTCAAAATCAACATATCATGGTGTAGTGGTTTAGATTTGCTAATTTCATTTTCTCGGCCAACATACCAAATAAATGTGGTTTTAAAGCAACAACAAAAAAATCACTGTAAAACTTACTTATTTCTTGCTGTGGGATATGGATGAGAAAAAGAGCAAAACAGGCTTAAAACTTAAAATCAATAAAGCAAGTTATTAACAAAACTACAAGAATAAGAAAACCAGAATAAAACTTCCAGAAAACCCTTTTTCCCCCCAACTACTCAACCATTCCCTTGTTCACATGACAACATAGAGACAAAAAAACTTTGGTGTTTACAACAGTCCCAATTCTTGCTATAATCTTTCCATCAGTCTTTGTAGAGAAACAGAAGTCTTCTTCTGCTAATCTATGGAGTTTCTCACAAGAAAACTATTCCTTCATAGCTTTCTATTTCTCTGATGTCAGCTGCCCGAAAAAAAATCTGCCATCAGTGGTCTCCTCCCATTTCACATCACTCTGGGGTGTGTTATGGGCCATGAATCTAGGGATGTCATTTTTAAGGATGAGTTATTCAAAGGCAAAAGTTCTTTTCGTCTGCCTCTGTGAGCCTCCCTGGAACACAAGTTTTCTCTTTGCCTCTCAACGGCCCCAAATCTTCAACTATTACTTCTCCCCCTCTGTTCCAGCACCTCACTGCATCACAAGTACTCTACTTTTTGCTCAAAATCCACACTTTGAACACTCCATTCCTCCCAATATGCTCTGTCATGAATTAAAGGAGTTTTTTTCAGAACACTATTGTCTATGTCCATAGCTTTAATAGAAAAATATTTCAGCTTATTTAAGCATCTCCTTATTCTCTCTTCCCCATCTAAAGCTTAATTGTTTTCTTCACTGTCTTTGATGGTTTTATGATGTCTTCTGCACGTTGATTACCCTTCTTTCTCTCTCTTCCCCTCTCTCTGGGAACAAGGAGTAATCTTTAAGTCTCATTCAGGTAGTAAAAGAGTTAAAGTCTTGGAAAGCTGCAGATGTTCATGGTGTCAGGTTTCATTTCAGAGGCAGAAACTGCAAACTAAGTAAGGCCAGCTGGCTCCTTTTCTCCCCACCACCGCCCTCTGCGGCCTTGTCCAGCCTGACGGAGCCCTGTTACCTCGTCAGAAGCCAGAAACCAAAGAGAACAAGAGAGCCCTGACCTTACATTTTAAGGTGGTGTTCACAAGTTGATCTCACTTCTCAATGGTTAAAACCATCGCCAGTTCTCAGAAATGGCCAGTTATTTGTCAGGAGACTCACGCTGCTCCTGGCCGCACCGGAGCTCCGGGCTAGCTCTACGGTGCCACTCTGGCACGGGCAGTCGCCAGGAGTGGGGAACTGCAAGGGAAAGGCGATCCCACTGCAGAACCTTCAGAGCACCGAATCCTGCCGGGCTCTGCCAAATCAGGCGTCGTGGGTGGTGGCAAAAGGAAGGAGGAGACTCACTCAGCTGTACTTCCCAGGAACAGGTTTATTCAGGAGAGGGGATGAGCTGGGAGAAAGGGGCTGGGCTAGGAGAATTCAGGACCAGAGAGAGCCCAGAGCACCTCTGTGCACTGGGTTTTATCTCAGGGGTGGGCACAGTCCAGGGTCCAATGGGAACTCACAGAGGGAGGGGTAAGGGGAGGATGTTACAATGTCAGGGACCAATGGGGATACAAAGAAGGTGGGAACATAACATAAAAACCAAAAACATGTCAAGAAAGGGATGATATACATGGAAGGAGCTGGAAGGAGAGGTGGGGTTTACGATGATGGATGGGGAGATGGGGCAGGGTAAAGGTGATTGACGGGGAACATTCAGGAAAACTGGGAGGGGTTTACATAACAGACAAATGGAACCAACCAAAACAGTAAATGGGGGAGAACCAGGAATATATCAAACAGAGGAAATACTAACAATTTTAACAGAACTGTATAAACCATTCTACAAAATGGGGAGGAGGCCGAGACGGAGCCCTGTTACCTCATCAGAAGCTGGAAACCAAAGAGAACAAGAGAGCCCTGACCTTATATCTTAAGGTGGTATTCACAAGTTGATCTCACTTCTCAATGGTTAAAACCGCTGCCAGTTCTCAGAAATGGCCAGTTATTTGTCAGGAGAAAAAACTCCCATCAGCCTCCAGCAGCTTCAACTTCTCCAGCTCTCAGTTATCTTAAAGATAAAGTCACTCCAGGACACATGGATAAGGTACACCTGATATCCAAGAATTCCTAATTTAATAATGGTATAAATGAAATTAGAATTTTGACAACTAAGTCCCTTGAGTTAATAACAGCTAAATTAAAAATGAATACAATTTAGTGAATTGAGTAGGAAATTTGGATAAAAAAATACAGTTTAGTAAAAGAATACAATTTAACAAAAAAATACAATTTCTATATATAATTTGGCAGTAATTAAGTATGATTAAAGCATAAGCAAAACCAAGTGGGGTACAGAGAGGGTTTCTCACTCCACCTCACATACAAAACTGACCAGGGTATGGAGGGGGTTCCCCACCCTTCCTCATGTACTAAACAAAGCACTTCAAGCTGAATTTATATACTCTACGCCTATACATATTCATTAATGTTTCCCATAAGTTTCCTCCTATTTCCATTTTTCTGACTTTAGGTCACTCTCCTTCACGGCGCATGCCTCACTTGTTGTTAGGAGGTCTCCAGTCTCCTTTTGGTGGTCTTTGGACGAAGGCTTACGCTCATCCTCACTGTCCTCTCAATGGCCTCACAGGTTTGCACATGTGTACAAAGGGCTGTGTTATGTAACTCTAATAACCAGTCTTGCATTTAATGAACTTTGGGCCCTATGCCTAAAGTCGTTCTAATTTTGTCCATCTCAAGGCCGTTTTTGTCTTGGGATATCACTTACCTTCCAAACTACATCCTGTACATCAATTTGACACCTGGTACAAGGGGTACATTTGCCTTGTAACACTGATTCTTTTGATTGCTTTTATTAATAACTTTCCAAATAGTTACCATTTAGTTAGCACAAATCCATTCCATTTATTAAAAGAAGAACTCCTAAACAAGTCAAGGAGATGATTTCCTCAAGGCTGTGCTGAAAAGTAATTACCAGATGATTTTTTTCATGAGGTCAGATTCCTTCAGCTCAGATGCTCTTCCTACCTGCCAGCTCTACAGTATTCTTTTGTGTTTTATCGTCACACTGCAAATCTGCAAAAGAAACTTTTCTAGAAGAGAGATGAGGGAATCGCCTATCAAATATCTCTTTAGGAGGGCTTCCGACCACAGCAGTAACAGCAGCATTTGCTGCCAGCCCCGGTCAGAGACATGATACCTATTGCCCAGCCTCTTTCCTACCTATCCTACTTTCCCAGTCTGAACTTCTACTGTCACTGGAAATAAAAGCAGAGTTTTAACTTCACTTGGCACATTTTCAGTTTCATTCTCAAATGTCCTACTTCATCCTCTTCCTATGTACACTTTTGTTTCAAAGGACATAAGCTCCCATGTCTCATTTTCCCAAGCTTAATGCTGAGGTTCCAGGGAGAATGAAGGCATATTTCCTCCTGGCCTTGCAGTACTTAGATAAATCGTCTCCTTGGTGTGCACAGGAGACTTCTGGCTGTTCCAATTTTTGTGGGCAGATGAGTGTCCTGAGGAGCTCTGGCCACTTGGCTCTTGTGAGGAGGCATCCTTGGCTCACCGTGCAGCTGTGAGAAATTGCTGCTGATGCCTTGCTCCTGCTTCTTGCCCTCATCATATCCTTCCCAATGGGTAATTTCCCTGAGACTCTCTCTTGGCACCATGGTCTTTTCTCTGGCTGGCTTTCAACAGGGTTCAAATATGCCCAGGAAGAGGCTGGAGGAGCACAGGGGTCAGGCAGGCAGCCCAGGAGCTGCTGGTGCCACGCAGGGTGAGGGAATTGTGTGTGGCCAAAGGGGAAAGCTGCCAGCGGCGCCTGGATCTGGGCCAGGCCTGTGGTCACCATGGAGCCGGGGTGGGGGGCTGCCAGGAAAGGGGCCAGGGCCAGGTGCCTTGGGCCTGGATCCCTTCCTTCCAGCCTGGGGCTGAGGGCACCTGGGTGGCACCAAATCCCACCTGGCACACCACGTGTCTGTAGTGGTTTAGATTTGCCAATTTCGTTTCCTGGCTAATGCACCAAACAAATGTGGTTTTAAAGAAGTAACTAAAAAACTTACTAGAAATCTTACTTATTTCTTGCTGTGAGATATGAATTAGAACAAGAGCAAAACAGGCTTAAAACTTCAAAGGAATATAGAAAGATTATTAACAAAAACTATAAGAATAAGAAAACCAGATAAAACTTCCAGAAAACCCTCTTCTCCTCCGCTACCAAACAATTCCCTTGTTCACATGAGAACATAGAGACAAAAAAACTTTGGTGTTTAAAACAGTCCCAATTCTTGCCATAGTCTTTCCATCATTGTAGAGAAACAGAAGTCTTCTTCTGCTAATCTATGGAGTTTCTCACAAGAAAACTAATTTTCTTCATAGCTTTCTACTTCTCTGATACCAGCTGCCCAGAAAAATCTGCTATCAGTTGTCTCCTCTCATTTCACATCACTCTGAAGTGTGTTATGGGTCAAATGAGTCTAGGGATGTCATTTTTAAGGATGACTTATTCAAAGGTAAACGTTCACTTCATCTGTCTCTGTGAGCTTCTCTGGAAACAGAAGTTTTCTCTTTGCCTCTACAAAGCCACAAATCTTCAACTATTACTACTCCCTGTCTGTTTCAGCACCTCACTGTATCACAATCACAAGTATTTTTGCTCAAAATCTACACTTTGAAACATTTCACTCCTCCTAATATACTCTGTCATTAATTAAAGGAGTTTTTTCAGGACACAATTGTCCATCTCCATAGCTTTACAAAAAAATATTTCAGCTTATTAAAGCATCTCCTTATTCACTACCTCTTCTGTAGCTTAATTCTTTCTTCACTATTTCAGATAGTTTATCAAGTCTCTTTACATGTTGATTACTCTCTCTTTCACTCTCTGGAAAAAAAGGATTAATCTGCAAGTCTCATCTGGGTAATGAAAGGCTTGAAATCTTGCCCAGGCTTTGTAGATGGTTCTGTGATCTCTGCCGGAGCAGCGGCTGGAGTTGTCTGCGATGGAAGATTCTTCATTGCTGCTCTGGAGAGTGTGGTCACTGTCTCAGCCAGTCGCTGGTCAAGAGCTTTTTTCTTTCCTTACTCGTCAGTCTCTGGTGAATTCAGTCACAGCAAAAACTGCAGCCAAGCCAGGGAGCGGCCTGGCCCGGCCTGGGCCCGGGAGAAGCCCCGCAGGCCCCATCTCCCGGCCGGGAGCCGCCGCAGGCCCAGCCCAGATCCTGCCTGGGCCGCATGGGCTGGGCAGGGGAACGGGAGGCCAGCTGGAGCTCTGTTACCTTTCACAGCCAGGAAACAAAGAGACAAAGAAATTCCCAGGCTTAAGTTGGTGTTCACAGGTTGATCTCACGTTTCAGTGGTCAAAACTGCTGTTAATTCTTAGAAATGGCCAGTAGTTGGCCAGGAGAAAAACTCAGACCAGCCTCCAGCGGTTTTAACTTCATTAGGTGTTTCTCTTTGTTTTCTTAAATGCCAATCTGTCACAGTGTCCCTGCAGCCCCGTGTGCCTTGGCAGCCATTGGGAAGTGTATGGAACATGGAACAGGCCCATTGTCTGCCTTTCCCAGTCATTTCCCAGTCATTTCCCAGTGCATTTCCCAGTCTACTTGGGATGTTCTCTGTGGCACTGTGCTGTGTGGTTACAGGGCTGTGGGCAGAGAAAAAAGCTGAAAGTCTTGCCGGGAGAAATCCCCTGTTCTTTCCAGCACAACCTGAGACTATTTCCTATTCTCCTGTCCCTTTAACCTGGGAGTGAAGACACAGAAAATGTGGCTAAATTCGCCTTTCTGCAACTTGCTGGTTGGAAGTACTTGAGCATACGAACTCAGTGTTTTATGAATGCTGTCTTTGACTGCAATTCTGGATAGAAATTCCTCAGGAAATACTAGATGAATTATGAAAGAAAGATGATTACATAATAAATTAAAATCAGCTATGCCAGAAAGAACCCATGATATTTCTGAAGGAGATTCTTTGTCTGTATCCAAGTGGTTAGATATGGACAACATGAAACCAAATATGAATTTGAAAAGCAATATTCATTTAATTGCATATTCTTTTCTATATTTGATGTAATTCTTAGAAAATGGCAAGTAATGGTTTGTGAAAACCAGATTTTAAAATGATTTTCTGGAAGTTAGATGGAGTCATGGGGTGAGATGCTCATTACTGCACTCTAAATGCATTTCTCAACCCCCCAAAAAGGAAGCCCTTGTAGAGTGGAATTCAAACAACACACACGGGAGAGCAGCGTTGGCTGCCAGAACCACTGTCAGTGCTTGTTAACCCCGAAGGTTTCTGCAGTCTGGCCTTTGGAAAGCCTGAGGGTGACAGGTATAGGCAGATGCCCCACATGCTCAGACATCAGTGATCAGAATCCTTGTTCTTCCCCTCCAGGAGGAACTTCCCTGTGAGTCTTGTCTTTGTTCACGGCAGCATTCAAAAGATTGTTGGGAAACGTGGCTGTGTGAGTCGCCACAGGCAGGCAACTGGAGCAAGCACAAAAGCATGGCAAAGAATTACTTCATTTCACTATCTCTCTAAGCTGTTCCTACTTCATGAAACAATGTAGAAAAGGGAGGTAGTTCTTTCTTGGGATGACTGGTGTTTTGGGATATCATCCTTCTCACCACAGTTTCATTTTCATGGCACATACCACCCCCATCTCTTCTTTTGCAAGGCAAAAACGCATTCCCCTCAGTAACCACAAAGCTTTCCAAAGGTAACCAAAAGAACTTACAACTGTATTTGAAACAAAAATATGATGCAGCTTCTTTGCATTGAACTATAAAGTAAAACAAAAACAACAAAATTGTTCCTAAGGCTTCAAAGGAGCAGAGAACTTGGAACTATTTACATCCTGGAGAACCACTTAAGGCCCTTGGGTTCCAGTCTGGGTCACTGCAAACTCTGCCTCATTCAGTGTATGAGGGCAGGCCGGCTCTTGGTCATCTTGCTTTGTTCAGCTTTGTTCAGCAGAAAAGGCTGGAACAAAAGGAGGGAGAGAGAAAAGATTTGGTTGGATTCATCCAACAGGCATATCGAGATGGCAGAGGACAATGACTGCAGTCACTTTACTCCAAGAGGACTTGCAAAGCCTTTTGACTCTCAGCAGCTGCCTCTTTATGGAGAGCATTCTTACAGCTTTTCTGCCCTTCTACCAGACACATCCTGCTCATTTTCTTTTGCAAGCTTGCCAGCAGATCATGGCAATGCATCCCTTTGCCCAGAGGGGCCCACACAACTTGGTGTTCTATGGAAAATGACACTGCAAAGGCCCCATGGGATGGCAGGTTACAGCTCTTGAGTCTTCCCCACTGCTTGCACCACAGGAAAACACAACATTTGTAATGGCTAAATTGTACAATTAAAAACATAGCAGCAGTTCTAGGAATTCCTTTTGGCCAATAGTGGTCACAAGCCTAGAAAGGAGTGTGAACTCTGGCAGCAACAAGCAGCACCTGATAGCTCTCCACCTTGTTTCACCACTGCTCATTGACATCATTTTTAGTGGGCTTCTCAAAGTTTCCAAGAACACACCAAGCAGTGAATCCCAGCTCACGGGTTGCAGCATCAGGAATGAAATTCAACCCCAGGAGAAGGCTCAGGTGTGAGGCTGCACTTCTTGCCTGACTCTGCTGTGCATGGCACAGTCCTCTCCCCTCTTTCAGCACCCACTCTTCCCATGCTTTGGTCCCTACTCACTGCACACTTGCTCTCCAGCTGCTCTGCCTTGGCACACCTGATGCTGCACAGAGGACAATTTGACACAGAGCACAGCACCATCCCCAAGCTGACCCAGAGCCCTCTCTCTGCCCAAAAGCATTTTAACTCGGGAAAAGGGAGGCAGGAATTAAAGCTCTTCCATTCCTACCTCAATTGCAACCTCCCTTCCTGCAGCCAAACATCAGCCCCAACGCCTCTGTGCTTTCACAGAATGTCAGAAGGGAAAGGCTCCTTTCCCTTACCCGCCTGCACCTACAGAGCTGCTTTCTGCACTGCTTGCTTCCAGCTTGTAAAGGCCAATCTGCAGCATTTCAAGTGGCAGGAGGGACACGATGGTAGAAGCAAACTCCCGAGTATCAGGACAGGAGATACAGTTCTTTGTCTTACCCCTCTGAACAGGGACTTAGATTTACACATCTTTCTGGCATCCCAGCACTGCATACTCACTTCAGTTTGTTGGTGCCTTTGCTTGCTGGAAGCTGACATCTGTTGGGATTCTTTTCATTTCTTCTTCTTTTTGGGAAAATCCCCGTTGTCTTCTCTCTAACAGGAAGAAAGAAAATAGGAAAAATTCACTCAGGTCCTTGAAGTTCAAATAAAGTAGAGACCAGTTTGAAAGATTCTGGTTGAAAAGAGAAAAAATAACACACTGGAACTCACAAAGTGGAAACCCAAGCACAGCAGGCAGGGATTTCACGTCCACTGGCAAGTAACCGAAAATGACATTTCACCTTCTTTTGCTTGGATAGGTGATATGTTTTCTAATGGCAAGGACAGATCTCCTGAGCACCTCCTTGATAATTGTAATAAAATGTAAGGCCCTTCCATTGCTGAAAATAAACATTTCATCTGTTCTGGGTGGGCCATTCTTCTTTCCACTCCATCATGATTGTAGAGAAATGTTTTCAGACTCCTGGTGGCAAAGTCAGGACCTGTAAGCATATCTGTTTTGGGATACTCCCCATCAATGGGAAGGAAAAGCTACGGTCACAGGCGAGTGAGATCCCTCAGATAGCCCAGATGTGCAGGGGCTTCTGATGTTATTACCAAAAATCTGAGAGGGGTGAAATTGCAAAAATGCAGTGAAAATTGCTGCCTTTGTCTTCCAGAAGAACTGGAAGCATTAAGGAAAAGAGTCAATCAATGAAAACTTTTTATAGGTTTTAGAGCATTGGTTCTAAAGCATCAAGTGTGCAAATCATCAGCTCACCTGAATGAGAAACTTCCGAATCCTTTGCTACCAGTCAAGAAAATGTAAAAGAAAGTGCCCTTATCAATTAGCATTACCCACAGCGTGACTGCTGATAGCCAGAAGCATCCCAGGACTTTCGTGTGTACCTCCCAGAGTGCAGACACACAAGGAACCATTCAGCAGCTTCTCCACAAGGCTGCTGTCAAGGAGTTCTCCTTCCAGACTGCACTCACGTCTGGGATACAGGCTCTGAGTTGGGATTTCCTGCAGTCAGACACTAGATTGCAATGGATGACATGCCAGACACCAAATAGTTCCTCTCCTGGCTCTTGGAGACAGCAGCAGAAGTGGCAGATTGACTGCCTGCTTCCCTTTCTGCCCCTGCTCTGCATGAGGGGGAACTTTTGGGCTCGCTCCAGTTTCCTCACCATTTCCCTACTCTTCTTTATTCTTAACTCAGGAAGCTCAGAAAATGACAAAGTTAAAAAACCCACACAGGAAGCAAAGTTATTCCTCCGGCCCTGCTGAGCCACCTGTTCTGGGAGGAGGAACAGAAAGGGAGACAGGCCCTGCAATGTCCACAGGGAGTGCCCATCACTGCAAGGCCTGCAGCCAACTCCTTGTGCACCTGACCTCCCAGTGCTGTACGGGAGTCAGCAGTGACTCTGGGAGTCAGCTTCCCAAAAAACACTTGAGAGCAACGACCACCTCCGAGTTTGAAATGAAGGCCTGTCTTGGAATTCCAGGGAAAGCCACTGCAATGGCTGAGGCACTCTGCAAAGGGGTCTCTGCAAAGCCCCTGACTACACACAGCTGTAAAAGTCTCCGGGGCACCAAATGTCAAAGGGTTCAGATCTTTTCCCCAGGATGAGGACTGATGAGCAGAGAGACGGCTTTTGTCTTCAGACTTAGGATGTTTGTTTTACCTTATCTACTTTACATTTTTACAGATAGTAAGTACTTCCACACACTAACCTACAAGCTACAAACAGAGAATGTGGGCTCTGTCCACAAGGCCTTTTAAGCATAAACCATCCAGTTATCAAATGCCAACCCATTTACTTATACTTTTAACCCAATAACCAAACACCCATGTTCTGCACTGCATACCTTTCCATCCAATCACCCCATACCAGCCAAAACCATGGAGAAGAAAGAAGAAAGGCAAAGACAATCCAACACCCAAGAACCTACACCTTGTCTCTTATTCACTACTACATCTCAAACTCTAAACTCTGTCTTTTTCACCCAGTGAATTATCATAATGCTATCTAATTCACACATTGACATTCCCAGCTCCTCCACTCAATTTTACAAGCCTTCTCCATGGTCTTAAGTCCAACCCTGTGTTCTCTCAAGTGCCGGAGCCGGTCAGCACAGATCAAAGGGACATTTTCTGTGCCTGGGACTCCAACACACAGCCACTTCTTAGGCATCACTGCTGGCATCACAGCAGCTCCAGGGAAATCCAAACAAGCGCTTTGACTATTTATCCATCTGCCAAGTGCTTCAGATACCTACTGTTTTTGATGCAGGAACACAAGAATGGGCCACCACCAAGCTACAAAGCTCAGCTTGGGCTGAAACCCAGAGAAACCCAGCAGTGCTGGCAGGGGCTGGGCAGCCACAAGCTGCCAAAACCTCCTCTGGCAGAGGACAGCTGAGGTTTTGTTTTCTCAGGAAACCAGGATCCCAAGAAAACACTAATAGCACCAAAACACACAAAACAACAGCTTACAAGGCTTTCCGTTTTCTCAGAAGGGTATTGGTGACCAATGGGAATCAGCTGTGGGAACATTCCCCTTACAGGTTTGATAACACCCTTACAGGAGATCAATCATGGCTTTAGTGCCAACGTATGAAGTGGAAACTCCACTTGGGTTTTTCAAACACCACCTTGGTCATTGTCCAAATCCACCTCCCCCTGCCCCTCTCACCTTCCTCTCTCCAGGGGACTCCTCTGAACTCCTCATGGCTCTCCTCTTCAAGTCTGGCTTCCTTGAAGGTGAGAGCAACTTCTCTCCAGGAGACAAGGGCACCTTCTCCTTGTGCAAATCCCAAGGCCGGTGGCCACTGGGAATAATGGTGTCACGTTAATCTGTTTGCTTAAGCTCTTTAAGATCTTTTCCAACCTCAACAATTTCATGAGTAGATCATGAAATAATAATTCTTCAGTTGGGGAAAATTCCCTGCATTGAGGTTTTCTGAGAAAAATCTGACTGATAGCCCAAATGTTTGTTCATTCCAGGTTCTTTCAAGTATCTGCCCGGCAGAGGTGGAAACACGGTCTGTTTACTTACGATGTTCTTGGCTGAGAACTCGGCCACCTTCCTGACGCTCTGCCTGCCTGCTCTGGAAAGCAACAAAGGAAAAGGTTGCATTTCTTTACCCTGTGGTCTCTGAACAAGAGATTAGAGAGTCACTCTCTTCCAGGAGGTATTTGTCAAAAAGGTTGTTCATCACCCCAGATGGGAGTTTCCTAACTAAATAGTGCTTGTCCTCTGCTGAGCTGCTACCTTGAGTTCTACGTAATGATTGCTTACAGTTTCTTGAGCCATTCCTAAATTCATCCCTGTTCAGCAAAGCAGAGGAAATCACACTGCTTAATCAGTGGGAACGCTTGATGGTCTCTGCCACATCTAACACACAAAATTACCTGTCAGCACAGAAAGAACTGGGTTTCCTTTGCATTTCTCTTTATTCTGTTTCTGTGCTGCAGATCCATCAGGTTGGGATTCCTAGAAGTAAAGGACAAAGTAGCTTAGCATGTACCTTAACACCACATCTCCTGACATCAAACCTGTGTTAATGGCACATTAGGGGCATGTGCATTTTTGAATAAATAGTTTTAAAACTTTCTAAGAGCTGCCAAAGAGCTGAAGTGAACTTCTGCTAAGCAGAAAGATCTCTTGGCATTGATCAGAAGCCCTGGCAAAAATGGGCTGGGGTACCTTTCCTGCCAATGGAAGTCTGCACATCTCTGCTCTTGTAGGCGTCTGAAGAGGTGACAGGAGAGGTGGCAGTGAGCTGCTCATTTCCTGGAAAGACAGGGAGAGAAGCAGCTCTCAACTTCTATTTTATCTCCACCCATTTCCTTAATAAATGCAAAACATAAACAAACACAGAGATCTGCTTTTTAAGAGAACTCACTCTCAAAATTTCTTCAATTGATGGCACATCAATGGGCTTCCTTTCCTGAAACATGAATGAGGGAAACAGGAGGAGTTTATTCTGGTGTTCCAGTAATGTCAGGTTCTTGGCAAACCTTTGCTAACCAACAGCTCTATAAATGTCCTGCAAGTGTATTAGTCCTAAAATGAGAGTAAGGATGAAATGGCCCATCTGAAGGGCAGTTAATAACAGAGAGCAGGCATGGACAGAGCTGTCAACTCCTCCTCGGAGATGTCTGTATTCCCTTTGGAATGTGGCAGTCAGGGAGCACTGTTGCCACGTCTAAACTACTGCTACTACTCCTACACCTCTCACCTCTGCCTGCAATGGAAATTTGCAAGTCTCTGTTCTAGCAGGTGACTGCAGAGGTGGCAGGAGAGGTGGCAGGCAGCTGCTCATTTCCTGGAAAGAGTGGGAGAGAAACAGCTCCCAGCACTTTTTGCTGATGCACACAGAGGGAGTTTCACCCTTCCCAGAGTCAGAGGGATCCACCTCCTCATGGATTTGCACAAGCTTCCCCATGGAGATCTGATATTGAAGAGCACCCACCTTCAATATTCCTTCAATGGACTGCACATAAATGTGCACAATGGGCTGAAAGAAGAAAGAGGGAAGCAGTGTGAGTATGTTTGGGTATTTTACTGATTGATAGAAACAGCAAACATTTCCTTACCAACTGCTCTAGAAAGGTCAGACAAGTCCATGCATAATGAAATGCCAGTAAGGATTAACAGCACTATCTAAAAGGCAGTGAGGAGCAGAGACCAGGCAGAGGAAGAGCTGAAGCCGCTAAGATCACCTGCTGCAACATCAATGTCTGCCTTCCCTGGCAGTCAGGAAACACTGTTTCCATTCCTGACTTTTTATTACTGTAGTAAGAAAGAATGTTCCTGCAGGCTGCTCCCTTTTTAAAATATCACTTTTCTTTAGTTGCTCTTGAAGCAGCTAAGCTTTGCCTGCAAAGGCACAGGCAGCCTCTGCATTTCCAAGAGTTGAGCAAAAAGTTTCAGTAGTTAAGATAAAACAGTTAGAAATAATATTTCCCAATTCTAGAGAAATTCTCACTTCAATTCTAGAGAAGGAGAAGTGTTTGTCATTCACCCAAATAACATCAGACTGATTCTTCTGAAGTAAAAATACACCCTGGCTAAAATGCAACCCTTGCACAGTGCACTTGGTGCTTGGCTTCCAGTCCAAAGCACAGCTCCTGCTTTTGTAACTCAGGCTGGCTCCAGACTGGGTCCTCCTGCCAAGATTGAGCTTTTGCTCAGCAAAACCTTGACCATCATCACTTGGGCTCCTGGAAAGACATCCTACTACTTATTACACACAACAATTGTGTGCAGAGAAAGGTCAGGCCTTCTGGCACAGGAGCTTTTCTGAAGGACTAAACCAGAGAGCACAAACTTCAAACTCAGCCCAGCTTATGGACAAGCTCTGCAAGGTTGCTTTGGTTCTGGGGAGCATTTCTGGCACAAGGAAAGCACCCACACTGGGAGCTCCTGCAAGACAGAGCAGACCCTCCATCTCTTTTCAGGCAGCTTCACGGGATGCCTTGTCCTTCTCCCTAAGGACAGAAGTGCTCTTGAGTTGTTCTGAAATTCAGCTTTTTGGAACCTGACATGGCAAAAACTGCAGATGACCTCAGGTTGTCTTGACTTTGGAGTTGGCCTTTTTTATGGATTTAGTTTTCTTTTTGGTGGTTTTTTATTGTTTGTTTGTTTTTTGGGTTTTGTTGTGTTGTTTGGTTTGGGGTTTTGTTTGTGTTCTTTTTGCTTTTTTTTTCTTTCTTTATCGGTTGTGATTTTTTTTGGACTCTTCTTTTAAAGTTCACTCCAAGAAAGATGCCACATTTCTGTTCCTTTATGCACACTGACACTTCCTAATTGGGCCCTGTCATCAAGCCTCTCCCACATGACATGAACAAGGAAGTTGGCTTTACAAACCCCTTTGTTAAGGGGCTGGAAGAAGAGCTAAAACCTGGCACAAGAGGACATGGGATACATCTCAGCATCATGGATGCTGCAGTTTGAAGGCTTCTCCCAGTTCATTTGGAAAGATACCTTAAAGAGACTGTGGTGACACTGGAGAGCGAAGGTTCTGCTTTGGAAAAGAGGGGAAAGGGCTGTTCAATATCTCTGTGAAGGCCAAGCGAGTCCCTGCATGCCTATGCCCTGTGGATTCATTCCCTCTGCACTGGATCTGCTTGCCTGTTCCATCTGTAAGGCTCAATTTTCAGTGCTGCCAGGAAAAGAAGCTGTCAATAAGGAATTCCCACCTGCAGGTGATGTGCACCTTAGACATTCAATGAGCCAAAAGCCTGGGCTGGAAGAAATGGCTTTCCCAAGGGATGTCCAGGGAAGTCCCTGGAAAAACCCAGTTTGGCATGTGGCTGTTCAGTACACCTGAGGCCAAAGCCTTTCATTCAGATGGAATTCAAAGCAGGAGGAGGGAAGAACAGCAGAGTTTCTTCTGCTCTGGACCTCTTCACTGTCAGGGTCGCTGCAGGGTGTTACAGCGTGTGCCGCAAGGAACCTGTGAGTGCGACCTGCGTTCTCGGGGCTCGGAGAACACCGCTAGAAATTGCTGATGATAAAAGGGAAGGGTGTCCTGGTTTAGGGCTAATTTGGGAGAAAACCTCCAGTGGGGCTCCCCCCCCGGGAAGCAAACCCACGTGGCCCTTTTCACCCCACCCCCCAACCGGTTTGGGAAGATTTCTCTGAGAGAAGTGGAAAAAACCTGTTTATTTCACAGGCACAGCACTACCCAGCACAAAAATGAATGATATCAAATTACAAAACCTCTCGCCCTTCAGAAGACATGACAAACTTCAGAGGGTCTCTTTCCTGTGGGTGTTTGAACTGTTATCAGTCCCTCTGGCACTGGAAAATGCCGCTGCCAAGGCTGGGCTCCCGGTAGTCCACGGGTGCAAGCTCCCGGTGCTCCCCCGAGTCCCCAGTCCAGAGTAGGTTCGATTTGTTTCAGATAAAGGGAAAGAAAACAGTCCAGGAAGACCTCTCTGCTCCGGTTAGTTGGAAAGCCAAGGCGATCTGTGTCTTGTTGTCTGTCTGTGCTGTAGTCTAAACTCTTGATGCGGGGGGAGCAAGTACAGTCTGATAACAGACTTGGTGCTTCTTTTCCACTCACTTTTACTCTCAGATGGAATTTTAAGAATACAGAACCTGTGTCTGGGTTAGGTGGACGAATGGGGATACAATTTACCATCATAATCAACCCAGGACAAAGGGACAGGTCCTTGTTGGAGTATCCAAAGACTGTTTATTCAAAGGATAACAGCCTCACATGAATTCAGGGATGAGAACAGGATCGGACTCAGGGCACAGGTTAAACACAGGGACAAATGGGGTGGGTCTGAGGGTCGAGGTCCAACAGGGACAAGGGAAAATGCTGCAGGGAGTGGCTAAAGACCGGGAGAATGGATTGGAATAACAGGGTGTGATAGATTGGCATTTAAGAAAACAAAGAGAAACACCTGATGAAGTTAAAACCGCTGGAGGCTGATGGGAGTTTTTCTCCTGGCCAACTACTGGCCATTTCTAAGAATTAACAGCAGTTTTGACCACTGAAACGTGAGATCAACCTGTGAACACCAACTTAAGCCTGGGAATTTCTTTGTCTCTTTGTTTCCTGGCTGTGAAAGGTAACAGAGCTCCAGCTGGCTTCCCGTTCCCCTGCCCAGCCCATGCGGCCCAGGCAGGATCTGGGCTGGGCCTGCGGTGGCTCCCGGCCGGGAGATGGGGCCTGCGGGGCTTCTCCCGGGCCCAGGCCGGGCCAGGCCGCTCCCTGGCTTGGCTGCAGTTTTTGCTGTGACTGAATTCACCAGAGACTGACGAGTAAAGAAAGAAAAAAGCTCTTGACCAGCGACTGGCTGAGACAGTGACCACACTCTCCAGAGCAGCAATGAAGAATCTTCCATCACAGACAACTCCAGCCGCTGCTCCGGCAGAGATCACAGAACCATCTACAAAGCCTGGGTAAGATTTCAAGCCTTTCATTACCCAGATGAGACTTGCAGATTAATCCTTTTATCCAGAGAAAGAGAGTAATCAACATGTAAAGAGACTTGATAAACTATTAGAGACAGCAAAGAAAAGAATTAATCTTCAGAAGAGGTAGAGAATAAGGTGATGCTTTAATTAAGCTAAAATATTTTTCTGTTAAAGTTATGAAGATGGACAATTGTGTTCTGAAAAGACTTCTGTAATTAATGACAGAGTATATTAGGAGGAATAGAGTAGTACAAAATGTGGATTATGAGCAAAAAGTAAAGTGATTGTGATACAGTGAGGTGCTGGAACAGAGTGAGGAGAAGTAGTAGTTGAAGATTTGGGGCCTTGAGAGGCAAAGAGAAAACTTCTGTTTCCAGGGAAGCTCACAGAGACAGATGAAGAGAACTTTTGCCTTTGAATAACTTATCCTTATAAAATGACATCCCTAGGCTCAGGACCCATAAAACACCTCAGAAGGACATCAAATGGGAGGAGAAAATCTGATGACAGATTTCCGGGCAGCTGGCATCAGAGAAATAGAAAGCTATAACAGAAATAGTTGTCTTGTGAGAAACCCGTAGATTAGCAGAAGACTTCTCTTTCTCTACAAAGACTGATGAAAAGACTCTAGCAGGAATGGGGACTGTTTTAAACACCAAAATTCCAAAGTTTTTTGTCTCTATGTTGTCATGTGAACAAGGAAATGGTTGGGTAGTGGGGAAAAAGGAGTTTTCTGGAAGTTTTATTCTGGTGTTCTTATTCTTATAGTTTTGTTAATAAACTCTCTTTATTCCTTTTAAGTTTTAAGCCTGTTTTGCTCTTGTTCTAATCCATATCTCACAGCAAGAAATAAGTATGTTTTCTAGTGATTTTTTTAGTTACTGATTTAAAACCACGACACAGGGGTGCAGCAATGCAGCAAACAGAGCCAATGGGAGTTAAGAGAAGGAAGAACATTCTTGGAAGGGGACATAAAACAGGGGCTGAACGGAGGTGACACTGATTTCCACAAACTACTAGAACACCAGGACGCAAAAGGCACCAACATGTGACTGCAAAGGCCCTGGGAAAAAGGTTTTCCACACCCACACCTAGGGGTGTGCCTGCTGTCCCGTGCTGTCCCCACCAGGGTCGACATGTTCCTGCAACAGGCACCTAGGCCTCCACAGCAGGGCAGGAGTCTCCCCACAGCTCTTGTTTCACCTAAAACAGGAGGAAGGGATGAGCTTTCAGCCAAAGGCCCCAATGATCAGGCTTCCCAGGATCCTTTCTCTGCCTGAATCTCTCTCCCCCATTCAGCATAGCTCACAGGATGTATCCTAAGAGCCAAGCCGCCAAGCCCTGTTCCCCAGTCACCTCTCCCATGCTGGACACCCAGCACACAGGCCATAGATCATGGGCTGCAGCCTCACTGGTTCTTCCTCCTCCTCCCTCTCCAGGCTTCAGCACTACAGGACTGTCTTATCAAAGACTGGTTCATCACTGAGACCAACCCAAAGGAAGAAAATAAGAAAACGACAGGACTGAAACAAGCAGAAAACTTAAGAAGGAATTTTTCCCGTACAGAGCCAGTACTTAAAACACCCATGAACAGAAATCAGTCACTCCAGGCCACAGCCCAGAGATCCCGCTGGCAGAGGAGGATCATTCAGCATATTCATTCAAAGTTTCATCTCTCAGCTCCAAAATGGACTAAGCCTGGAGTGAAAACCCCACGAGAGCTAGACAATGATTCCAAAGGACAAGGGGAACACTTCCAGGTTAGGCTTCAGAAGTCCAAGAAGTTTTATTTACTGACAAAATCCAGAAGGGAAGCAGAGAACAAGAAATGTCTGGTGCTGCTACACAGGTCTCAAGGGGACACGTGAACAGTGACAGTATTTAAGGTGTCCTCTCCTGAATGCTTTTGCTGACAATCAAGAGAAAATGGGGTTGGAGCTTGCACACAGATGCACATAGATGCTTCAAATGTTCATGCAAAACATCACATTTAGAGTTCACAAGTGTAACAAAAGTGTGAGTCCCTTAAGCATTTTCCATTCCTCCGCCTCCTCTGGCTCAAACATGGCACAGCTCTACAAATACAGAGCCTACTGAAAACAGTGGAAAAGAGGAAAGAGAAGTTTGCTGCCACTTTGGGCCACTCAGAAACACTGAGAAGCACAATGGCCCTGAAAGCATGGGGCTGGTTTCCCTTTGGTAGCAATGGGAATTTGGAAGCCTAGTCACAAGATAGCTAGGCCTGAGCCTTTGGACAAGGGGAGCTCAGGAAAGGCAACTACCAGCTAGAGGGAGGAGTGGCTCTGGTTACCTGGGATGACTTGTCAGTCTGGCTCTTGAAGTGCTCTAGAGAGTGTTACTACAGTCACAAACTGAGAGGAGGGCTGATCTTACAACTACAGCTTTTATCTCTGCTTCTCCTCAGCCCTCCCCAAAACACATTTTCAGGGAGGGCAACATCTGCTGGGTGGACAGCAGCTGAGCAATGTACTTTTGCCCCAGCCATTTCCTTCATGTGTGCAGAACATAAGCAAATACAAAGATCCATTATGGGAGAGCACCAACCTTCAAAGTTTTTTCAGTAGATGGCACATCAGTGGGCTGCTCTTTCTGAAACAAGAACAAGAGAGGCAGAAAGAGTTAATTTGGGTTTTTTACTAATTGACATCTACTCAGCCAGCATTTGCTTACCAACAGCTCTACAAATGTCAAGCAAGTCCATTACAAATGAAATGCTAGAAGAATGAAAAGGCCCATCTGAAGGGGAATTGGGAATTGAGAGCAGGTAGCAAGGCAGCTGAAATCCCCACAGTCACCTCCTCTTCCTCTAGGAAAAATGTCTGTGCTCCCTTTGGAACCTGTTAGTTGCGAAACACTGTTTCCATTCTTCAACTACTACTACAAGTTACTAGTGCTACTGCTACTACTTCTACTATTACTAGTTTTTCTTTTCATTACTGTTATTGCAATTATGTAACTATGTTTGTACAGTCTTCTCCCTTGATGGAATTTAGCTTTGAAGCAGTTAAGCTTTGCCTTCAAAGACACCAGCTCCCTCTGCATTTAAATGAGTTTTGAAAAAGCTTCCTTTGTTAAAACAACAACAACAACAAAAAAGTCAGGAATAATAGTTCCCAATTCTTTTAAGCCAGTTGTAAAAAATGAGGAATATTTGCCATTGACCCAAATCAAATGAGACTCCTTATTGTTCTGAACTCCACAGCAGTCAGGACAAGACGCTGACTTTCGACACATCCGGAAAGGTGCGCCACAGTTTATGCAAATTCTGGCTGATTTTAGACATCCTCATCTTTCCCACACCGGATTTCCAAATCCCCAACTACCATTTCTCACTCTCTCATTTCTTGGCAAAGTACTGAATTTAGCAGCCAGATTTGGATCAGTGGATTTTCTCCATGGCCACCCAGAGACACACTATGGACAGAAGTTGGATTTGGGCTGCCCCAAAGAGCTGAGTCCACCCCCAGCTGATGGCAGAACCTGGCAGGGACTCCACTCATCTCTCAGAAACACTGTTTCTGGGCACCCCCTCCTTCTCCTCCCTCAGCACACACTCCAAGGAAGATGCAGCATCCCTGCTCCTTTCTTCACACCGATACTCCTGAACTGGGCTTCCAAGCAGCAAGGACAAACACTGCCCATTGCTGGTGGCCTGAGGGCTGATTGCAGCACTTTGCAAATCTTCCAAGAGACCGAGGCCCAAAATGGAGCTTGATCTTTTTGGCACTTGACACTAAAGAATGGCTCCTGCACTGCTTTACTTCTCCCAGCATCCTCTCATTTTCCACAAGATATTGCCTGCAATCCTTTACATCCCATCAAGTACCCTTTTCTTGGAAAAGCTGACTGCAGCCTTCAGCTCTTCCTTCTCTTTCCAAAGGTCAAACACATTTTGAAAACCATCTCTGTGGCTCTCCCAGCCCAGCTGCTTTGCCTCAGCACCGTGGGCACCTACATTCCGTAGGGCACGGTAATATCCCAGTGCTGAAGGATGATGCTGGCAAAACCCCAAAATGCACCTGGGAACCAAGTGCCTTGGAGCTCTGGGGAGGCTGAGCCACGAGGCAGGCAGGGCCTGTGTGCTGGTCCCTTGGCCTTGAGGGACTGCCAACAACAGAGAGCCCCAACAATTGCACTCACCTTGACAGGCTCAGGCAGGATTTTGGACTGTGGAGCTTTGCCTTCTGACCCTCGATTTGAGAGACTGTCATGGCTGTCATAGTTCCTCTCAGGATTAGGTGTGAGCTCTAGTGATTGTGTTGAGCATTCCCTCCATCTGTCCTCATGTGAAAGGTTTGTCTTCCTGGAGGCCGGCCTATGACTGTGGCTTTTCGACTGGGCTTGGGGCTTGTTTGGAATCCAGATGGGATTCTGAGGGGACTCGTGGCTCAGAAGCACCTTGGAGTCCTGATCGCCCAGCAGGTTCTTAATGCGCCTTGACAGCTCATCTTCTTTATAGGTCTGCAACAGAATAACAGAGGGGCAAATGTCACAAACACCCCAAGCAAGAGACCTTGCTCAGTATCTTCATGGAATCACCATGCATCCCCACAAAGGAAGTCAGGCAAGCTCAATGAAGCAGATGGAAAGATGTGCTGTGTCTGCAGGGATTGGGCTCAAGTCTGCTACGGCCCATGCAGAAGACACGGCTCTCCTCTCCCAGGCCAAGCCTCCTTCCTCCTCTCCATACAACCTTCAGCCCACTCCCATTACCTTGTAGGGTCTGGCAAAGAGAGGAGTCTTCCCCAGGAATGGATCTTTCTCCTCTGGAGCCACCTGCCTCCTTCGCCTCTCTTGCTCCAGGAAGCGGAGCAAATCTCTGTTGTTGTTGCAGCTTCCAGCCCGAGACAGAGAAAGGAGAGTTAACACTTGACCCCTGTTTATGCTGTGTGCAGAACCTGGGGCTTTCCCACAAGGGCACATGTCCAGCACCAAAGCAATGCTGAAATGCACGGGATGCTGACAGCACACAGATCAGTTCTGTTCAGCGTGTGCTCTGTCCCAGAGCAAAGAGACACACAAGGGACAGCAGGCATCCTCCTCAGGGATTGCTGCACCTGATCCCAGCCACCAAGACAGGTGGGAAGGGAAAAACTGTCCCCCCATTTCCTTGTGATACAAATGGAGAAGCAGTCACTGGGGATGATGATGAGCACATGAGCGGCCAAATCCACTTGCAATAATCAATGGCAGAAAATGCCATGCTTGTTCTCCTTCAGACCTCTCACCCCACTCTCCCCCTGAGAATCAAAGACAATCCTCTCTTTTCATCGTGTTGACACTTTCAAGGACTGAACTTTGTCCACTTTCTGAACCGCCATGGAAACTCACTCTCTACTTTCAATGGATATTTGGAAAGCTGTGTACCTGGAAAATCATGTAGCTGCATTTAAAGACATGCCATCAACACATTTAGAAGGAAGATCCCAGAAATTAAGAAAAGTCCACATCAAATCCTCCTCTTCATCCTCAGCCACATATGCATGTACTCAATTCCAGCAGCCCCACATCCTAACACCAATAAAGCTGTGCCCCACTGAAGGAAACCACATCCTTTAAACTGTCCCTGCTCTGTGAAAGACTATTGAAGAAAGAGTGAAACTATGGTTCTGATATTTGTGGACATTGGAGAAGGAAAAGCATGCAGGCACAGAGGATGCAGGTATCTGTTTCTACTCTACTGCCGAGTCTGTTCGATACATCCAATTCCGAGATTCTCCTTGCCTATCCAACTTCACAAGTGCCAAGATTACATTGAATTAATTCCTACCTCTTGTCACTGATCTGGTTGTGAGTCGGTTCCATTCCAAAGCCTCCGTTTGAGTCAGCTTCTCTGGAAGAGAACAAACAGATATTCACCATCTGCACGAGGACAGGCCTAAAGCAGGGCTCAAGATCTCCAGGGACTCAGAGCCTGGACTGCACAACTGGGAGTCATTGCAGTGCTCCTAAACATAAAGCAGGCAAACATGGGGATTGCACGAAACTGAGAATGGCAGAACCAAGAGATGCACTTTGCCCTTCCCCCAGCAGTGATGCTGCCTTTCAGCTCAGCTCTTAACTCCAGATCTGGCCAGGAGCATGACAGACCAGGCCACTGCTCCAGGCTCTGGGCTGTTTACTCCCATTTTAAGAATACAAGTGCCCTAGGAACCCTGCCTTTACACAAGCAAATGGGCCTGACATGAATGGCAGCTTTTGTGGAAAGGGGAAGGAAAGAAAAGGCAGGCAAGAAAAAGCCCTGAAAAGGCAGCTCTAGTTGGAAAGATAACAAGATTCTATCTGCAGAAGTAAACAATCTCAAACAGGTGGATATAGCATGGAAAACATTTATATTTCAGGGTGTGACATTCATTTGCAGCATCTCACACTCCGGAGAGAACAGAATGATTTCTCGCTGGGCATGAGGAGGCAACAGGAGAATTGTGTGAAGTCTAGTGAACCACCCCGCTTAGGGCAACAGGAGCACAGACACTTGGGGGAAGAGGTGAAGCAGCAGAGCTCTAGGCCACAGCTTTAACAACCAGGCAAGGCACCAGCATGGAACCATTCTGCCAGCCACGGGCCACTGCAGATGGGAATCCTGTCAGACCCCCACCTTCTCCTGCAGCTGGGAAACCTAAGAATAGACACTCACACTAAGCTTGGAGGACACATCTGGAAGCAAACAAACACCCCATCTTTCTTCCCTTTCACAGTCATGAAATCCTTGATGTTGGCTGGAAAATAAACTGCCTTAAAAGAACAAGGTTCCCACTTGAATTTCAAGTTAAATGAAGGTGGGAGAAGTTGGAAGCGCATACAGAGAGAAGTCATTCCATCTTTCTTCCAGCTTCTGTTGAATGGACCTGGCATTGACATCAGCTGGGCAGAGCAAGATGCACGCAAACGTGTGAATCAACAGCGTGGCAGGGAAGCCTGCTCTGTCACCAGTTTTTCCTTACCATGGCCACAAAGCACACAAGTGGCCAGCAGGTAAACTGAGATTTCACTAAACAGTGCAAAAGTTTTGCAAACGCCCTTGACAAGGCCAGGGTTTTGACCACACTGACGCTCCATGGATCTGAGGGTGCACAGGAGGCGTTAACCTGACACTATTCCCACAAGGTACAAACGCTCTTGCAACCAAGGTGTGCTTCTCAACACAAGCTTTTCTCCCTGTCAAGAGGAAAGCAGGCACCCAAGTGACCCTGATGGGAATTCTTACAAGCTTTTGACAGTGCTTTATTTGGCCAGGCTCATGTCTGCATCCTTTTGTAGGACATATTTGATTGCTCTTCTTTCAGCCTTCACCATCCAGCCCCAGACAACGAGCTGCTCTAATGGAACAAGGAAGCCTGCAAGCTGCTTGGAAAATTAAACCTTTTTGTACCCATCTCAAGAGCTTCTCCTCTAAATGTTGCTATCACTAAGCTTTCCACAATATTTTTATGAGCAAAGCTTGATGTTTGGCATACAGTCAGTTATTCAAAAAGTCAACTTGACATACAGTCATGGGACACACTGAATTTGTAGCACCAGAGAACCATAAATCTATAGAACCACAGAATCTTTTAGGTCGGAAAGGGCCTTAAATTTTCTCTTAGTTTCACTCCTCTGCCATGGGCAGGGACACCTTTCACTAGACCGGGTTTCTCAGAGGCCTGTCCAACCTGGCCTTGAATGCTATTCATCTATTTTGGTGGCCATTGTACTAACATAAATATAAGATATGAATATACATAAAAGGCCATGGGAAGGAAAATGGCTTTGATACCTGTAATAGACTGCTATTGTTTGTTAATCAAATTCAATATGATTGCTGAAGCTGTTTTATACAATGTTAAGCTAAAACTGCAGAAAGGCCTAACCACAATATCCAACTGTATAAGCAAAAAGCTGAAGGTGCAGAAAGGCAGAACCACCATATCCAGCTGCACAAACTAGAATTAGAACATCTCCTTATTAGAAGGAGGGTTGCCTAACTGGTATAGGACCAAGGCCCACTCACAGACTGAGGAAGACTACAAGCCTTCATCTGACGACCACCGAGAGGCAGAAGAAGACCCCCTAGCAACAGGCAGTGCAGGCACCGACGCGATCCAGGAAGACACATATGCAGGAAGTGTATATAAAGGAAAACCTCCTCAGCTAAAGCGTGCACTTTGGGTGGAGCAGTGTCTCCCCGGGCCGCCCCAGCTGCTGGTCTTTGCTTGCCTACTGCTTCCTGAATCAATAAAATTGATATTCATAAATGATTATTTAAATTGCCCCTTTTATTCAGTCACCACAATTTATAACAATTTTGGTGCCCTGACTCAGATCCACATATCTGTGGTTTAGAAGTCCCCCCTTTGGGGACACACCCTATCTTAGGATAGCCCTGGTGTGGGGGGTTCCTATTCCCCAGACCTGGTATTCCGGACCCCAAGTGAAATTCGGTAAGCAAGCAAATGGAATCTGCAGAACCCCTTAAATTTTGTGCATGAGGACCAAGCCAAGACTCCGGATGGGGCAAGTACAGAATTGGGAATCCGTTAGGTTGGGGTTGGTGATCCCAGAGTCCAGTGTCTGAGAGGTCTCCTGGAGACCAAGCGAGAGCGGAGCCCTTCATTAGTGCGTTTCCCACAGTCCGCAAGGACCTGGGCCACTGCACCTGTGGGACAAGCCCTCCATAAAACCCAGTTTGTGGCTACATCTTGGCCAGTTACAAGGAAGAGGATGGAAAAAATAGAGGATTGGCAAGAAAGAGCCCTGGATGAGTTGTTGAGAGAGGCTCAGAAAGTGTATGTAAGGCGGGAGGAGGAGTTCCAGAAAAGGCAGACTAGGTTGCTGGTGGCTGCGGTGTGGGAGGGGGTCAGTAAACCGAGAAAAGGGAGGGTTTACTAAGGGACCCCAAGGGTCTAGAAAAGCTGTTGGGAAAAGAGATTGGAGTGAAGTTGAATGTTTTTACTGTCACAAGAAAGGGGATTTGAAGGAGGATTGTAGAAAGGGAATTCAAGAGAAGAAGCTATTTGAACAGGATTAGAGGGGTCAGGGGCTCTATCTATTTGGGGAGCCATAGAAAATCATCAGAGCCCTTGATAAAGTTGAAAGCGAGTACCTCAGCAAGAGGTACTCGAATTTTTGGTAGACTCTGGGGCAGAGTGGTCCACTGTCCAACAAGTACCTAAAGGATGTAAACCTTCATCAAAAAACATCCAAGATGTGGGGGCCAGTAGAGAACCTTTTTTGTTCCCCAAAATTGAGAATGTACTGTTAGAATCAGAGTGTAAATTTGGAGCTGGACCATTGTCATTAGTTCCTGAAGCAGATTATCATTTGCTGGGACGGGATTGTAAGTATGGTATACTCCTGAAACTGTAGGGAAATTGAATATTGAACCTTTTGAAGTAGTAATTAAGAACCCTGAAATCCCTGTAAGAATAAAACAATACCCCATTTCCCAAGAAAGGAGAAGAGGGTTGAAACCTGAAATCAAGAGGCTGCTACAAAAAGGTCTCTTGGAACCTTGCATGTTGCCCTACAATACCTCGATTTTACCAGTTCTAAAGCCGGATGGCCACTATAGATTGGTGCATGATTTGTGGGAAATAAATAAACGGACTGTGACCCCTTTCCCTGTGGTTGCAAATCCACATACACTGTTAAGTCAACTAAACCCCAAATATCAGTGGTACTCGGTTATAGGCTTAAAAGATGCATTTTGGGCATGTCCTCTTAAGGAGGAGTGCAGAGGTTATTTTGCCTTTGAGTGGGAAGATCCCGATACCCATAGGAAACAGCAATTAAGATGGACTGTACTCCCTCAAGGATTTAGCAAGTCACCTCATTTGTTTGGTCAGGCTTTGGAACAAATTCTGTGGGATTATGAATTAGGGACGGGGATGGTTTTATTACAATATGTGGGCAATTTATTAATTGCAGGCAAAAATGAAGCAAGTGTTAGAGCAGAAAGCATGAAATTGTTAAACTTCCTGAGTTAACAGGGACTTAAACTGACCAGATCAAAACTGCAATTTGTGGAAGAGGAAGTGAAATATTTAGGACATTGGATTACAAAAGGATGTAAGAAGTTAGATCCTGAACAGGTAAAAGGCATTTTAGCATTAGAACTCCCCAAAAGTAAGAGGCACATTAGACAAGTGTTGGGGTTGTTGGGATACTGTAGGCAATGGATTTTAGCAGAAAAGTTCAATTTTTGTATCAGCAGTTCATGGGAGAAGGAGCAATAAAATGGAGCAAAGAGGACTGTCAGGCTTTTAAGAAGCTGAAGGAAGATTTAATCCAGGCTCCAGTGCTCAGCCTCCCTGACGTTAGGAGACCATTTTATTTGTTTGTGGATAGCCAGGAGGCAACTGCTTATGGAGTATTGACCCAGGAGTGGGCAGGGAAAAAAAGTCTGTGGGATATCTTTCCAAATTGTTAGACCCCGTAAGCCGAGGATGGCCCTCATGCTTACAAGCAATTGTGGCTGTAGCCTTATTAGTAGAAGAAGCCAGCAAAGTTACTTTTGGGAGTAAGCTGAAGGTATTAACTCCACATAATGTCTGGGGAATTTTACAACAAAAAGCTGAAAAATGGATTACAGATGCACGGTTATTAAAGAATGAAGGAATTTTGATTCAGTCCCCCAACTTGGAAACAGAAACAACATCTTTACATAATCCAGTGCAATTTTTGTATGGGGAATCTGAAAAAAGACATATCTCACGATTGGATCCAGTGTATAGAACAGCAAACCAAAATTAGAGATTTGGAAGATAGTGCGCTGGAAGAGGGGGAGAGAACATTTTTGTAGATGGGTCTTCTAGAATAGTAGATGGAGAAAGGAGGTCAGGATATGCATTAGTTAATGGAGACACCCTTAAAGTGATTGAATCAAGTCTGTTAAGTCAGGCCTGGTCTGCACAGGTATGTGAATTATATGCAGTACTACAGGCATTAAAACTATGAAAAGGGAAAAGGGAACTACATACACAGACTCAAAATATGCTTTTAGGTTGGTACATACATTTGGAAAAATTTGGGAAGAGAGAGGTCTCATTAACTCCCAAGAGAAAGGATTGGTGCACAGGGAGTTAATAAGGCAAACTTGAGAGGCCTTAGGAGGACCCATGGCAATTGCAGTGGTCCATGTGAGAGGACACCAGAGAGGAGTAACCACTGAAATGGGAGGTAATAATTTGGCAGATGAAGAAGCAAAAAAAGTGGCAATACTGGTTTTTAAACAGCCAGAAAATAAAAATAGATCCTTAAATAGGAACACTTATCCGTTTAAATTATCCTTTAGTAAACAGGAGGAAGAAATATTTAAGAAAGAAGGATTTATTAAAAAGGGAAATCAGTGGTTCCTCCCCAGTGGTAGAGAAGTCCTTCCAAAAGGGCTCGCTTGGAAAATACTCAGGAATATTCATCATAAAACACATGCTCGTTGGTTGCTAAGAGCATTAGTGGATCAGTTTACCAATAAATATATGTGTATGGGTATTTATAATTTGGCCAAACAGTTAGCAGGGGCTTGTATGACATGCCAAAAAGTTTAATAAACAGCACCTAAAAGACAAAGTCTGGGAGGAGGAGAGCTAGTAATCAGAACCTTTGCCCGAGTACAAGTGGATTTCACCGAACTCCCCAAAGTGGAAGATACTGTTATTTGTTAGTTAGAGTTGATCACCTCACCCACTATGTGGAAGCAGCTCCCACAGCCCTTGCGACTGCACAGACAGTAATAAAAGCTTTCTTAGGGCAAATAATCCCCTGATATGGGATAGTAGAAGTTATAGATTCAGACTGGAGACCACATTTTACTTCAAAAAATAATAAAACACGCTCTGGAACATTCAGGCATAAAATGGGATTATCATACTCCTTATCATCCCCAAAGCACTGGGATGGTAGAGAGAGTGATGGGGAAATAAAGAAGCAGATAACCAAGCTGATGCTAGAAACCCGACTATCCTGGGTAAGATGTGTGCCGTTAGCCCTTTTAAACATCCACACTCAGCCCAGGACTGATACGGGAATTTCACCCTTTGAAATGTTATTTGGCATGCCATATGATATGGAAATACCTCCAGAGCAGCAGGTATTAGAAAACCAGCTGTTAAATGAATATGTTTGAAGTCTAATGGAAAGAAGGAATGAACTGAGAAAACACGGACTGATTACCCAGAGATCTCCCCAGAATGCACCTATTCACCATGTACAACCTGGAGACTCTGTCCTCACTAAAGCTTGGAAAGAAATCTCTCTCACCCCTAAATGGGAAGGTCCTTTTCTCCTTTTGCTCACCACAGATACAGCTGTACGGACTGCTGAAAGAGAATGGACACACGCCAGCCGGACCAAGGGTCCAGTCGCTGATGCACAGGAAGTTGTTCCCCAACCTGATGAACTGAAAGTCCAGTTAAAACGTAAAACTAATGAGTGATGTGTTTTGTCCTGAGCTTGATTGCATTTGCTACCCTTTTATTTGCTTTAGGTGTAAGTTGTGTAAGGACAATTGGGGGGGACATTGTAGAACAGGATATCCCCCGAGAAAAAATTGTGGAGAAGGCTACAATTGTGAAAGGTTATTAACTTCAACCTATGTAGAGCAAGCGGCGAACATGGGGCAACTTCAAAAGGGGTCCCTTGAGTGGTGGAAAATATACGCACATGGAATCCATCCAGAAAAAGTGTGCACACCCTAATTCATCCAGAAGCGCACCTAATATATTAGGTGTCATGAGGTGACTTTACCTTTAAGGTAGTTGTGAGAGCTAAGGAAGTTAAAGTTGCTGGGGACTGAAAGGAGTCTCTTCTCCTGACCAATTATGGGTCATTACTGGGGATTGACAGCAATTTTAACCATTGAAAAGGGAGATCAACTTGTGAACCCTACCTTAAGATGTAAAGTCAGGGTACTTGGGTGCTCTTTGTTTCCTGGCTGTGAAGGGTGGTGGAGCTCCAGGCCTCCCGTTCCCTGCCCAGGCCATGCGGCCAGGCGGGGACTGGGCTGGGCCCAGCGTCTCCCAGCCGGGAGATGCGGGCATGCAGAAGGCTTTCCCCGGGCCGGGCCGATCTCTGGCTTGGCTGCAGGTTTTGCTGTAACTAAATTCACTAGAAACTGCCAAGTAAAGAAAAGGGCTCTGAACCTGCAGCAAGCAGAGACAGCGACCACACTCTCCAGAGCATCTATGAAGAACCTTCCATCGCAGACAGCTCCCGCTCCTGTTTGGCAGAGATCACCAAACCATCTACAAAAGCCTGGGTAAGATTTTATCTCTTTCATTACTCAGATGAGACTTGCAGATTAATCTTTTTATCCAGAGAGAGAGAAAGAGAGTGATTAACATGAAAAGAGACTTTATAAACTACCAGTGACAGGAAAGAAGCTTCAGAAAAGGTAGAGAATTAAGAAGATGCTTTAATTGAGCTGAAATATCTTTCTGTTAAAACTATAGAGATGGACAATGAAGTCCTGAAAAGAACTCCTTTAATTCATGATAAAGTATGTAGGGAGGAATGAAGTGTTCAAAGTGTAAATTTGAGTAAAAAGTAGAGTAATTGTGTTACAGTGAAGCGCTGGGAGATTTGAAGCCTTGAGAGGCAATGAGAAAACTGTTTTCTGGTGAAGCTCACAGAAACAGATGAAGAAGACTTTTTGCTTTTGAATAACTCATCCTTAAAATGCCATCCCTAGACTCATGGCCCATACACACCTCAGAGTGATGTGAAATGGGAGGAGTGAACTCTGATAACAGCAGTTCTGGAAAACTGACATTAGAGAAATGGAAAACTATAACAAAAATAGTTTTCTTGTGAGAAACTCTATAAATTAACAGGAAGAAACTTCTGTTTCTTTACAAAGACTGGTGAAAAGACTGTAGCAGAAATTGGGACTGTTTTAACCACCAAAGTTCCAAAGTTTTTGTCTCTGTTGTCATGTGAACAAGGGAATAGTGAGTAGATAAGAGATGAAAAGGTTTTCTGGAAGTTTATTCTGGTGTTCTTATTATTGTAGTTCGTTAATAAACTTTCTTTATTCCTTTTAAGTTTTATGCCTGTCTAGCTCTTGTTCTAATCCATATCTCACAGCAAGAAATAAGTAATTTTTTTGTTAGTTACTGGTTTAAAACCACGACATTAGGGAAATTGGAAATCATCACAGTGGTGTGCAGGAAACGCATACCCTGGGTAATGTGCTCAGCACCACAGGCAAAGAGTAAAAGTTGGGAAGTGTATGTGGCCCAGCATCAAGCCCAAGGGAGAGCCCCTGAAAAATACAACTGTTGCCAAGAAGATGGGACACCTTGCTGCTCCAAGCAAAGGAGTAGGCAGAGGAGGCAGAGACGTACAGAAACTGTGGGGAACGAACACTCCCGGGGCAGTGATCCAGAAAGCTCCCAAAACTGTGTCATACATACGTCCCTCTAAAAGACCACCTCGTTTCCCTACTGCACAGGTAAAACACTACATTATTGCTCCCCTCTGGTACCCACCAATTCTCCTGGGATACCCTTTGTGGATTTACTGTCTGTCAATTGTAATGGCTCAGCATGCCCACCAGCCTTTTCAATGGTCTCTTATTAGATGGAATGATCAAACTGTGCTCCAAAGCTATGTCAGAGCAGCACCTCCCTCCTTCACACCACAATTGTGTCAGCTAGTGCCTACAGAGATGTGCTGGAATCAAGAGAGTTTTTACATGTGTCCTGGCACTGGGCCTCCTTACTGTAATTATCCCGGGCATTACTACTGTGCCTACTGGGGGTGTGAGACTATGGCATCTAACTGGAAAACAGCAGGAGATAAATCTCTAACTGAGGGGTGGAGGCCAGCTGGATGCAAGCCTCCCTGGCCAGATCCCTCCAGGACCATGCAATTGGGCCGCTGGCAAGTGGTATTTCCGGACGGAAATTACACACACCTTTATGTCAATGTAACTAACCCTGAGGACAGAGGATGGGTTGTGGGAAAAACATGGGGAATGAGATACTGGGTATCAGGAACAGACAGGGGAGGCCTCTTTCTTATCAAAAAGGAATCTGCTTTAGAAGACCCCCAGCCAGAGGGTCCCAATCCTGTTATCAAACTGCTTATCAAGAACCATCCCAATTCTGTGATCAAGAACAATCCCCGCAAAAGAAAAAAGCTGACACCAACCGAGGGGTCCCCTAGAACTATGGCACCTCCAGTATACTGGACAGAAGCCTTGACTCCAGAGCAAGGCTTGGTAGGTCCCTTATGGAAAACAATGCAGGCTAGCTATGCCTTTTTAAATGCTACCCATTGTGAGCTGGCCCAGCACTGGTGGTTGTGCTATGATGTCAAGCCTCCTTACTATGAAGCCATCGGGACCCAGGAGCCATTTAACCAAAGCAATGTAAGCTATCCAACACAACGCAACTGGGAAGACTGGGGAAGTTAGGACTTACTTTACAAAATGTAAAGGGAGCTGGAACATGTGTAGGAAACATAACAAAAAGAATAAAAGGATTGTGTAAAAACACTCTAAAGGAACCTGAAAAGGCTCAAGGGAAATGGCTCATTCCTGTCAGTGGAGCACAGTGGATCTGCTCTTGAGTAGGTCCTATGGCCTGTTTATCTTTGGATGTATTTAATGGTTCCAGGGAATACTGCATACAGGTGATAATAATGCCATGGGTGCTATAGCACCCAGAGAGAGAGGTCCTTGACAGAGTTGAAAACAACAATCATAGGATACAAAAAAGGGAACCCTTAAATGCAATTACAATCGCCACACTTTTTGGAGTCAGAGCATTAGGGGCAGGATCTGGAATTGCATCCTTAGTGAATCAACAACAAGGGTTAACTAGCCTTCGGGCAGCAGTAGATGAGTATTTAGAAAGAATTGAAAAGTCTGTTTCAGCCTTTGAAAGACCTCTTACATCATTATCTGAAGTGGTATTCCAAAATCGAAGGGGAATGGATCTGTTGTTGTTAGAACAAGGAGGATTATGTGTAGCCCTTGGGGACCAATGTTGTGTTTATGCAGACCACACGGGAATAGAAAGAGATACTATGACAGAACTGCGGGAAGGATTAGAAAAAAGACACAAAGAAAGGGAACAGTGACGAAGCTGGTATGAGTCTTGGTTTTCTCAGTCACCCTGATTAACAACTCTGCTATCCACTTTAATGGGTCCAGTGGTTGTAGTATTGTTAAGCCTCACTCTTGGTCCCTGTCTAATCAATCGGGTAATATCAACAGCAAAAGGAAGATTGGAGGCAGCCCATCTGTTACTAATCCATCTACAATCAAAAAGGGAAGAGCCTGAAAGTGAGGTAATGTTAAATAGAGCAAGAGAGGTGTTAAAGAGGCCAGGCAACCCCAGGGCCGGTCTTTGCTTGCTTACTACTACCTGAATCAATAAAATTGATTTTCATAAATGATTATTTAAATTGCCCCTTTTATTCAGTCACAACAATTTATGACAATTCCTGAAAGTGGCAAAATAATGAATCAATAGCTTTGGCTTCACTTTGGGATGCGGGTTTTTCCACACAGGCTTTACCACCTCCCTCTGCAGTCCCTGCCTGCGACAGTTCAGCTCTAAGAGCGGCCCCTCACAGCTGCTCCCACTCCCAACGGGGCAATCCCAGGCCCCAGCTGGAGCACCTGCTGCAGGCACTGCCCAGGAAAAGGCCAGAGTTCCCCCAGCCACACATCTGCTGGCTGTGCCCACAAGCCTCTCCTTCTCAGTGCTGGCACCTTTTGGCAGCACACGGGGCAGAACCAAGGGGCCTTTGTGCTTCCCATGCCAGCCTCCTTTGCCAGCCACTGCCTGGCTCTCCTGCTCCTCACAGACACTTAGGATTAAAGCTGAGTCAGCAGCAGGCCCTCCTGCAACCTTGCCCTTTTCCACTTGGAAGTAATCTGTCCCCCTGCAGGCTGGGTAATTGGAATCCCAACTCTTTGCACAAAGAGGTCCTTAAAGGCCATTTTGCTGCTCAGTGACTCTTTTGCAGCAAAGTGCTGTCAGCGTGCAGAGGCAGGAGCAAGAGGCTGCATTTGAAGCAGCTGCTGTTGGTGGCCATTGCTGGAAGGCAGCAGAGACAGCCCAGGCTGGCCTGTTTGCCCCCTGGCAGCCAAGCGGAGAACTACCTGGCACAAGGAGGCCTTGCGGGCAAGGAATGCCTCCCCAATGGCGGTAGAGGTGCTGCGAACAGGCTTCCTGGCCAAGCAATGCTCTCGAATGCAGCTGCACTGCGCTCCGTGCTGCTGCAGCCCGCGGGCGCTGCCCAAGGACGGTTCTGCCGTTGGCAGGGCCCGGGTGACAACGGAGCGTCCCGGGCGTGGCCGTTCCGGTGTCCAGGTGCCGCGGGGGTCAGAGGGCACGGAACCCTGCTGGAGCCTGCCCGCAGCCCCTGCTGCACTGCGGGAACCCTGCCCTACCCGAGGGACAGCAGCACACCTTGGGCCGTGCCCAGGGCGGGGGCCAGCAGGGCCCTGTGCCAGCGAGCCCCCATGCCCTGGCCTGCAGCTGAGAAGGAGCCACTGAGGGAGCCCTCAGGGACCAGGGCCACAGCTGCAGCTGCTTTGTCCAAAGGCTCGGGTCATTCTGTGAGAAAACCTGGCAAGAAATTCAATGATGTGACATGCACAGGTCTTGTGGGCCTTGAGTACTGATGAAACCTCAGGGAGCCTGTGTCCCTGTGCAGACAGGAGTGCCCCTGGACTGGGGCCTCTTCAAGAAGAATTTCAAGTGTAAATTATATGGTAATGTGAAAAACGAGGTTCCCATATTTTTGTCAGAATTTAAAAATTTAATAAAAAGACAATTAGGAGATGGAAATAAAATCAAGTATACAGATCTGGCTGGGTGTCTCTTCATTCAGCCAAGAATCCTACTAACAAAGGATTGTCCCATAAAAACAGAACCCTACGAGATATCCATAAATTCTCATACATATTCAGACATTTTTTTTAGGAGTTTTGGTCTTCTTCTGCTTAATTTTCTCTTGTCCCCTTTCCAATAAATCAATCTTCCTGGCACCATCCAGTTTTACATTGCCTGATAACAGAAATGCAATAAATTCCTCCCCCAGAGCCCTGGTCACTGCTGTCTTCATCTGGATAAGATAAGAATGCAGGGGGTCTCTAGCTATCTTTTTCAGTCTTTGGGTTACACAAACAAAAGTAGTTTTTGTTTTAATACTATGCCATAGCCTAACATATATGTATTATACCACTATTTCTAAGTTTCATCAATAGTAGAAATAAAGGAAATTATATGAATACAACAAAATTTTCTAATCTTATACATACAATATTCATTTAAATATTTGCAAAAAGCCAACAATATGATATGCATTTATAACATTAATATATGGGTATCAAAAATCCAAATCATCACAGTAACCGAAAAAATCTCTATCGTTCATACATTCGGTATGTTTATTTCAAGCAGAGGGACTTCTTGAAATACCTCATGTGGGAGAGACTTTTTCCACAAGAGTGAATCCATCAGAATGGAAATGTCGTTTAAAATAATCTTAGCCAAACAGAAATCATTAATCTAAACAAGTCAAAATCAACATATCATGGTGTAGTGGTTTAGATTTGCTAATTTCATTTTCTCGGCCAACATACCAAATAAATGTTGTGGTTTTAAAGCAACAACAAAAAAAATCACTAGAAAATTTACTTATTTCTTGCTGTGAGATATGGATGAGGACAAGAACAAAACAGGCCTAAAACTTAAAAGGAATAAAGAAAGTTTATTAACAAAACTACAAGAATAAGAAAACCAGAATAAAACTTCCAGAAAACCCTTTTTCCCCCCAACTACTCAACCATTCCCTTGTTCACATGACAACATAGAGACAAAAAAACTTTGGTGTTTACAACAGTCCCAATTCTTGCTATAATCTTTCCATCAGTCTTTGTAGACAAACAGGAGTCTTTTTCTGCTAATCTATGGAGTTTCTCACAAGAAAACTATTTCTTCATAGCTTTCTATTTCTCTGATGTCAGCTGCCCAGAAAAAAATCTGCCATCAGTGGTCTCCTCCCATTTCACATCACTCTGGGGTGTGTTATGGGCCATGAGTCTAGGGATGTCATTTTTAAGGATGAGTTATTCAAAGGCAAAAGTTCTTTTCGTCTGCCTCTGTGAGCCTCCCTGGAACAGAAGTTTTCTCTTTGCCTCTCAACGGCCCCAAATCTTCAACTATTACTTCTCCCCCTCTGTTCCAGCACCTCACTGCATCACAAGTACTCTACTTTTTGCTCAAAATCCACACTTTGAACACTCCATTCCTCCCAATATGCTCTGTCATGAATTAAAGGAGTTTTTTTCAGAACACTATTGTCTATGTCCATAGCTTTAATAGAAAAATATTTCAGCTTCTTTAAGCATCTCCTTATTCTCTCTTCCCCATCTAAAGCTTAATTGTTTTCTTCACTGTCTTTGACGGTTTTATGATGTCTTCTGCACGTTGATTACCCTTCTTTCTCTCTCTTCCCCTCTCTCTGGGAACAAGGAGTAATCATTAAGTCTCATCCAGGTAGTAAAAGTGTTAAAGTCTTGGAAAGCTGCAGATGTTCATGGCGTCAGGTTTCATTTCAGAGGCAGAAACTGCAAACTAAGTAAGGCCAGCTGGCTCCTTTTCTCCCCACCACCGCCCTCTGCGGCCTTGTCCAGCCTGACGGAGCCCTGTTACCTCATCAGAAGCCGGAAACCAAAGAGAACAAGAGAGCCCTGACCTTACATTTTAAGGTGGTGTTCACAAGTTGATCTCACTTCTCAATGGTTAAAACCACTGCCAGTTCTCAGAAATGGCCAGTTATTTGTCAGGAGAAAAAACTCCCATCAGCCTCCAGCAGCTTCATCTTCTCCAGCTCTCAGTTATCTTAAAGATAAAGTCACTCCAGGACACATGGATAAGGTACACCTGATATCCAAGAATTCCTAATTTAATAATGGTATAAATGAAATTAGAATTTTGACAACTAGGTCCCTTGAGTTAATAACAGCTAAATTAAAAATGAATACAATTTAGTGAATTGAGTAGGAAATTTGGATAAAAGAATACAGTTTAGTAAAATAATACAATTTAACAAAAAAATACAATTTCTATATATAATTTGGCAGTAATTAAGTATGATTAAAGCATAAGCAAAACCAAGTGGGGTACAGAGAAGGTTTCTCACTCCACCTCACATACAAAACCGACCAGGTATGGAGGGGGTTCCCCACCCTTCCTCATGTACCAAACAAAGCACTTCAAGCTGAATTTATATACTCTATGCCTATACATATTCATTAATGTTTCCCATAAGTTTCCTCCTATTTCCATTTTTCTGACTTTAGGTCACTCTCCTTCACGGCGCATGCCTCACTTGTTGTTAGGAGGTCTCCAGTCTCCTTTTGGTGGTCTTTGGATGAAGGCTTACACTCATCCTCACTGTCCTCTCAATGGCCTCACAGGTTTGCACATATGTACAAAGGGCTGTGTTATGTAACTCTAATAACCAGTCTTGCATTTGATGAACTTTGGGCCCTATGCCTAAAGTCGTTCTAGTTTTGTCGATCTCAAGGCCGTTTTTGTCTTGGGATATCACTTACCTTCCAAACTACATCCTGTACATCAATTTGACACCTGGTACAAGGGGTACATTTGCCTTGTAACACTGATTCTTTTGATTGCTTTTATTAATAACTTTCCAAATAGTTACCATTTAGTTAGCACAAATCCATTCCATTTATTAAAAGAAGAACTCCTAAACAAGTCAAGGAGATGATTTCCTCAAGGCTGTGCTGAAAAGTAATTACCAGATGATTTTTTTCATGAGGTCAGATTCCTTCAGCTCAGATGCTCTTCCTACCTGCCAGCTCTACAGTATTCTTTTGTGTTTTATCGTCACACTGCAAATCTGCAAAAGAAACTTTTCTAGAAGAGAGATGAGGGAATCGCCTATCAAATTTCTCTTTAGGAGGGCTTCCGACCACAGCAGTAACAGCAGCATTTGCTGCCAGCCCTGGTCAGAGACATGATACCTATTGCCCAGCCTCTTTCCTACCTATCCTACTTTCCCAGTCTGAACTTCTACTGTCACTGGTAATAAAAGCAGAGTTTTAACTTCACTTGGCACATTTTCAGTTTCATTCTCAAATGTCCTACTTCATCCTCTTCCTATGTACACTTTTGTTTCAAAGGACATAAGCTCCCATGTCTCATTTTCCCAAGCTTAATGCTGAGGTTCCAGGGAGAATGAAGGCGTATTTCCTCCTGGCCTTGCAGTACTTAGATAAATCGTCTCCTTGGTGTGCACAGGAGACTTCTGGCTGTTCCAATTTTTGTGGGCAGATGAGTGTCCTGAGGAGCTCTGGCCACTTGGCTCTTGTGAGGAGGCATCCTTGGCTCACCGTGCAGCTGTGAGAAATTGCTGCTGATGCCTTGCTCCTGCTTCTTGCCCTCATCATATCCTTCCCAATGGGTAATTTCCCTGAGACTCTCTCTTGGCACCATGGTCTTTTCTCTGGCTGGCTTTCAACAGGGTTCAAATATGCCCAGGAAGAGGCTGGAGGAGCACAGGGGTCAGGCAGGCAGCCCAGGAGCTGCTGGTGCCACGCAGGGTGAGGAAATTGTGTGTGGCCAAAGGGGAAAGCTGCCAGCGGCGCCTGGATCTGGGCCAGGCCTGTGGTCACCATGGAGCCGGGGTGGGGGGCTGCCAGGAAAGGGGCCAGGGCCAGGTGCCTTGGGCCTGGATCCCTTCCTTCCAGCCTGGGGCTGAGGGCACCTGGGTGGCACCAAATCCCACCTGGCACACGCCGTGTCCCTGCAGCCCCGTGTGCCTTGGCAGCCATCGGGAAGTGTATGGAACATGGAACAGGCCCATTGTCTGCCTTTCCCTTAAAACCAGTGCATTTCCCAGTCTACTTGGGATGTTCTCTATGGCACCGTGCTGTGGGCTTACAGGGCTTTGGGCAGAGAAGAAAGCTGAAAGTCTTCCTAGGAGAAATCTCCTGATATTTCCAGCACAACCTGAGACTATTTCCTATTCTCCTGTCCCTTTAACCTGGGAGTGAAGACACAGAAAATGTGGCTAAATTCACCTTTCCGCAATTTGTTGGTTGGAAGTACTTGAGCATACGAATTCAGTGTTTTATGAATGCTGTCTTTGACCGCAATATAGGATTGAAAATCCTCAGGAAATTCTAGATGAAATATGGAAGAAAGATGATTACATAATAAATTAAAATCAGCTATGCCTGAAAGAACCCATGATATTTCTGAAGGAGATTCTTTGTCTGTATCCAAGTGGTTAGATATGGACAACATGAAACCAAATATGAATTTGAAAAGCAATATTCATTTAATTGCATATTCTTTTCTATGTTTGATGTAATTCTTAGAAAATGGCAAGTAATGGTTTGTGAAAACCAGATTTTAAAATGATTTTCTGGAAGTTAGATGGAGTCTTGGGGTGAGATGCTCATCACTGCACTCTAAATGCATTTCTCAACCCCCCAAAAAGGAAGCCCTTGTAGAGTGGAATTCAAACAACACACACGGGAGAGCAGCGTTGGCTGCCAGAACCACTGTCAGTGCTTGTTAACCCTGAGGGTTTCTGCAGCCTGGCCTTTGGAAAGCCTGGGGGTGACAGGTATAGGCAGATGCCCCACATGCTCAGACATCAGTGATCAGAATCCTTGTTCTTCCCCTCCAGGAGGAACTTCCCTGTGAGTCTTGTCTTTGTTCACGGCAGCATTCAAAAGACTGCTGGGAAACGTGGCTGTGTGAGTCGCCACAGGCAGGCAACTGGAGCAAGCACAAAAGCATGGCAAAGAATTACTTCATTTCAGCATCTCTCTAGATGTTCCCACTTCATGAAACAATGTAGAAAAGGGAGGTAGTTCTTTCTTGGGATGACTGGTGTTTTGGGATATCATCCTTCTCACCACAGTTTCATTTTCATGGCACATACCACCCCCATCTCTTCTTTTGCAAGGCAAAAACGCATTCCCCTCAGCAACCACAAAGCTTTCCAAAGGTAACCAAAAGAACTTACAACTGTATTTGAAACAAAAATATGATGCAGCTTCTTTGCATTGAACTATAAAGTAAAACAAAAACAACAAAATTGTTCCTAGGGCTTCAAAGGAGCAGAGAACTTGGAACTATTTACATCCTGGAGAACCACATATGGCCCTTGGGTTCCAGTCTGGGTCACTGCAAACTCTGCCTCATTCAGTGTATGAGGGCAGGCCGGCTCTTGGTCATCTTGCTTGGCTTTGTTCAGCAGAAAAGGCTGGAACAAAAGGAGGGAGAGAGAAAAGATTTGGTTGGATTCATCCAACAGGCATATCGAGATGGCAGAGGACAATGACTGCAGTCACTTTACTCCAAGAGGACCTGCAAAGCCTTTTGACTCTCAGCAGCTGTCTCTTTATGGAGAGCATTCTTACAGCTTTTCTGCCCTTCTACCAGACACATCCTGCTCATTTTCTTTTGCAAGTTTGCCAGCAGATCATGGCAATGCATCCCTTTGCCCAGAGGGGCCCACACAACTTGGTGTTCTATGGAAAATGACACTGCAAAGGCCCCGTGGGATGGCAGGTTACAGCTCTTGAGTCTTCCCCACTGCTTGCACCACAGGAAAACACAATATTTGTAATGGCTAAATTGTACAATCAAAAACATAGCAGCAGCTCTAGGAATTCCTTTTGGCCAATAGTGGTCACAAGCCTAGGAGTGTGAACTCTGGCAGCAACAAGCAGCACCTGATAGCTCTCCACCTTGTTTCACCCCAGCTCATTGACATCACTTTTAGTGAGCTTCTCAAAGTTTCCAAGAACACACCAAGCAGTGAGTCCCAGCTCACAGGTTGCAGCATCAGGAATGAAATTCAACCCCAGGAGAAGGCTCAGGTGTGAGGCTGCACTTCTTGCCTGACTCTGCTGTGCATGGCACAGTCCTCTCCCCTCTTTCAGCACCCACTCTTATGGATGCTAAATCTGAACCAGTGTGCCTGTAGTTATTGCAGGCCACATAGCTCTCAGGCCTGACTGAAGCCTAGCCTGGGAAATTCATGAGAAGGAATTAAAACAATTCTCAGAGATACTAAACAGCCTTGCAGGTGTTGTTTTGCAACCTGTTGTTTCTCCTTGCAAGAGACAGTCAAGGGGGGCAGAGTGCCCCTGACCAATGATGGTGGTGTAGTACTTTGTTAACCAATAAGAGTTTCCTTTCTGTACTTTTCCACGTATCTGTCTATAAGACAGGGCTGAAGCAATAAACTAGGAATTCTCGTGTCGTGACTCCCATGAGAGTCCATGGTCGTTCCTTCCTAGCCGTTCCCAATCGGAGCGACATCTGGTGACCGCCCGACGTGATGCTGAACCGACCCCTGAGGTCCGGTAACCCGACATAAACTGCAGCCGACCCCTGAGGTCAGAAAGCAACCGACGTGATCTGCTAATCCCCTGAGGGTAAGCAGCGAGCGGGAAAAAGCCAGCCCTTCCCCCTAGAGGGGTAAGTGGAATTCTCCCGGGCTTTCCAAGAGGAAGCTGGTTCTGGAAACCAACGGGATAGTGGAGCCCTGCCAGTGAGCGGGTTTGGAACGGCATATCTTGGCGAAGTAGAGCTCAAAATCCCCGGGTCCGAGCCGTTAGCGTGTGCTTAATTGCATTCGCGGAGCCGCCAAGATAAAGTCCTCATAATGAAGGACTGCACTCCAGCTGATGAACAGCTGGCCTACCTTGCATGGCAGGATGCCCTGCCCCGCATGGGACTCAGTGTTTCTGAAGATGCCATGCGTGCTTTATTCCAGTGGGTTAAAGAGCAAGGTTTTAATATAACTATGGACAATGCCTTTAATCTCGAACTTTGGCTGTCAATAGAGAACCATTTACGGTCAAAATTCATGAACAGAGATATCAGCGTGTGTAGCCTAGCAGCCACCTGGGGAGTGCTTTTTAAAGCGCTGAAACGGAGCCAGTCTGAGGACAGTGAAACCGGGAGGAAAAACTTAGATGCCGGGAGTGCCTCCTTTGTACAAGATAAGGGACCGGGAGATGAAACCGTGGATGAGCTGCATAGTGCTCTTTTAGCTCTGCCCAGACCCTCGGAGGACTTTAGCGGTGAGCGAGAGCAACCCGCAGCCCAGACATCTCCCTCTCCTGAGAGGTTTGAGCGGCCGCCATCCGCGGAGCTGGGCGCACGGGCTTTGCCAACGGGAGACTGCCCGCCTCCGCCCGTGCCACCCGCAGAGCCTCCGCCGGCGCCAAAAGTGCCACCGCCGGCCGCCGCAGAACCTCCTTTCTCCAGCGCCTCCGCGCTGTCCGAGCTTCTTCCTTCTGTGCCGCGAACAAAAGCACAGACATCCCCGCTGCAGCCCGTCAGCGCGGCGGGGGAGGGGGAGAGAGTCAGCGCTCAGCTCCCCCGCGCCCGGCGCGCGGGCCACAGCCGCCGGAGAGTCCGAGCGCAGCTCCGAAACACGGCGGGCCGCCGCCACCGAGGGAGGGGGCGGGCCTGCCCAAGCAAACCCCCCGTGTACCAACGCGGCGGGGCACGCGGCTCCCCCCGGCAGAGGAGCGGCGGGGGGAGGGGAAACAGCAACCGCGTTCCCCCTGCGCCTGCCCGCCGCCACCAGCCGGAGTCCGGCCGGCCGCCGGCCGACCGCGGGCGGAGGAGCGGCGGGGAGAAGAAAAGCAGCAGCCTCGCCTTCCCCCGTGCCTGCCCGCCGCCGCCGGCCGCGAAAACCCCGAAAAACCCGAACTCAAACCCAAATCTGGAGCCGGGGCCAGGCCCGTGGCAAAGATCGCCCCCCCCGCGCGTCCGAAACACCGGCGAGAAAGCGCAGGCGGGGGGGGCCGGCGACCTCGCTCTCCCCGCGCGTGCGCGGGACGGCTCGCCCTCACGGTCCCCCCGCACTCCAGCAGGGAGGTGCGGGAGGGAGAGAGAGCGCTTGCCGTGCTCCGCTCCCGATCTGAGCTCTAGCAGCAGCCCCCCCGCACCCATAAAGGTGGCGGGGGGAGAGAAAGACAGCGGCAGGCCCTCCACCGGGACCTGCTGCACCAACCCAAAAAAATACCTCGACGAAGTCTGTCAACTCCAGCGGCCTGAGCCGTGCCAGAGTCCTGCAGTCCCTGCGGGACCCAAAACTAACTCATTTTGTATCTTTTAAATTTTGTGTTTACAGAGCTGACAAACAGCCGTGAAGAGATAGTAACTTCAAATTCCCTAAACCTTCCTGAAAT
Organism: Cyanistes caeruleus; assembly: GCF_971803275.1. Taxonomy (NCBI): domain Eukaryota; kingdom Metazoa; phylum Chordata; class Aves; order Passeriformes; family Paridae; genus Cyanistes; species Cyanistes caeruleus. Next base: position 60,449,977 of record NC_141705.1, read on the forward strand.
TCATGAACTACTGTTCAAACCCGATGAACAATAACAGCAACCATGAAAACTTTATAAATCCCTCAAAAATCCCTCAATTGTATTTGAAAAAAAAAAAAAAAAAAAAAAAAAAAAGCGGGATAAGAAGAGGGGATCAAATTGCATATAAATTGCATTGTGCATTGTTTTTATCACTTTGGTGTTCTTTCAAACTACTCTATTGACATGTTAGACTGTCAATTCAAACAGACTAACAATGTTGTATATAGTTTTGTATAGTGTGTGTATTAATTCACTGAATTAGAAATATTAGACTCAACCATCAAATCCTTGCAAGGAGAACAAATCCTAAATACCAAAACATAAACCAAAATTCTAAATTAATTCTAAATCAGCATCCATTCCAATTTCTAGTAAAAGAAACCTCTTGTGCTGTGTTTGTTCCTTTTCTGAAGGGCCCAACAGAAAATTACAAACACAGTACATTTTTATTTTTTTTCCTAAGCGAAAAAGGTGAATTATGGATGCTAAATCTGAACCAGTGTGCCTGTAGTTATTGCAGGCCACATAGCTCTCAGGCCTGACTGAAGCCTAGCCTGGGAAATTCATGAGAAGGAATTAAAACAATTCTCAGAGATACTAAACAGCCTTGCAGGTGTTGTTTTGCAACCTGTTGTTTCTCCTTGCAAGAGACAGTCAAGGGGGGCAGAGTGCCCCTGACCAATGATGGTGGTGTAGTACTTTGTTAACCAATAAGAGTTTCCTTTCTGTACTTTTCCACGTATCTGTCTATAAGACAGGGCTGAAGCAATAAACTAGGAATTCTCGTGTCGTGACTCCCATGAGAGTCCATGGTCGTTCCTTCCTAGCCGTTCCCAATCGGAGCGACACACTCTTCCCATGCTTTGGTCCCTACTCACTGCACACGTGCTCTCCAGCTGCTCTGCCTTGGCACAGCTGATGCTGCACAGAGGACAATTTGACACAGAGCACAGCACCATCCCCAAGCTGACCCAGAGCCCTCTCTCTGCCCAAAAGCACCTCCTACCCTTCCCACTCCAAAAGCCAGCGCATGACTAAGAGGGCTGCTCATTTTAACTCGGGAAAAGGGAGGCAGGAATTAAAGCTCTTCCATTCCTACCTCAATTGCAACCTCCCTTCCTGCAGCCAAACATCAGCCCCAACGCCTCTGTGCTTTCACAGGATGTCAGAAGGGAAAGACTCCTTGCCCTTACCCACCTACACCTACAGAGCTGCTTTCTGCACTGCTTGCTTCCAGCTTGTAAAGGCCAATCTGCAGCATTTCAAGTGGCAGGAGGGACACGATGGTAGAAGCAAACTCCCGAGTATCAGGACAGGAGATACAGTTCTTTGTCTTACCCCTCTGAACAGGGACTTAGATTTACACATCTTTCTGGCATCCCAGCACTGCATACTCACTTCAGTTTGTTGGTGCCTTTGCTTGCTGGAAGCTGACATCTCTTGGGATTCTTTTCATTTCTTTTTCTTTTTGGGAAAATCCCCGTTGTCTTCTCTCTAACAGGAAGAAAGAAAATAGGAAAAATTCAGTCAGGTCCTTGAAGTTCAAATAAAGTAGAGACCAGTTTGAAAGATTCTGGTTGAAAAGAGAAAAAATAACACACTGGAACTCATAAAGTGGAAACCCAAGCACATCAGGCAGGGATTTCACGTCCACTGGCAAGTAACCGAAAATGACATTTCACCTTCTTTTGCTTGGATAGGTGATATGTTTTCTAATGGCAAGGACAGATCTCCTGAGCACCTCCTTGATAATTGTAATAAAATGTAAGGCCCTTCCATTGCTGAAAATAAACATTTCATCTGTTCTGGGTGGGTCTTTTTTTCCCACTCCATCATGATTGTAGAGAAATGTTTTCAGACTCCTGGTGGCAAAGTCAGGACCTGTAAGCATATCTGTTTTGGGATACCCCCCGTCAATGGGAAGGAAAAGCTATGGTCACAGGTGAGTGAGATCCCTCAGATAGCCCAGATGTGCAGGGGCTTCTGATGTTATTACTAAAAATCTGAGAGGGGTGAAATTGTAAAAATGCAGTGAAAATTGCTGCCTTTGTCTTCCAGAAGAACAGGAAGCATTAAGGAAAAGAGTCAGTCAATGAAAACTTTTTATAGGTTTTAGAGCATCGGTTCTAAAGCATCCAGTGTGCAAATCATCAGCTCACCTGAATGAGAAACTTCCGAATCCTTTGCTACCAGTCAAGAAAATGTAAAAGAAAGTGCCCTTATCACTTAGCATTACCCACAGCATGACTGCTGATAGCCAGAAGCATCCCAAGACTTTCTTGTGTCCCTCCCGGAGTGCAGACACACAAGGAACCATTCAGCAGCTTCTCCACAAGGCTGCTGTCAAGGAGTTCTCCTTCCAGACTGCACTCACGTCTGGGATACAGGCTCTGAGTTGGGATTTCCTGCAGTCAGGCACTGAGATTGCAAGGGATGACATGCCAGACACCAAATAGTTCCTCTCCTGGCTCTTGGAGACAGCAGCAGAAGTGGCAGATTGACTGCCTGCTTCCCTTTCTGCCCCTGCTCTGCAAGAGGGGGAACTTCTGGGCTCACTCCAGTTTCCTCACCATTTCCCTACTCTTCTTTATTCTTAACTCAGGAAGCTCAGAAAATGACAAAGTTAAAAAACCCACACAGGAAGCAAAGTTATTCCCCCGGCCCTGCTGAGCCACCTGTTCTGGGAGGAGGAACAGAAAGGGAGACAGGCCCTGCAATGTCCACAGGGAGTGCCCATCACTGCAAGGCCTGCAGCCAACTCCTTGTGCACCTGACCTCCCAGTGCTGTCTGGGAGTCAGCACTGACTCTGGGAGTCAGCTTCCCAAAAAACACTTGAGAGCAACGACCACCTCCGAGTTTGAAATGAAGGGCTGTCTTGGAATTCCAGGGAAAGCCACTGCAATGGCTGAGGCACTCTGCAAAGGGGTCTCTGCAAAGCCCCTGACTACACACAGCTGTAAAAGTCTCTGGGGCACCAAATGTCAAAGGGTTCAGCTCTTTTCCCCAGGATGAGGATTGATGAGCAGAGAGACGGTTTTTGTCTTCAGACTTAGGATGTTTGTTTTACCTTATCTACTTTACATTTTTACAGATAGTAAGTACTTCCACACACTAACCTACAAGCTACAAACAGAGAATGTGGGCTCTGTCCACAAGGCCTTTTAAGCATAAACCATCCAGTTATCAAATTCCAACTCATTTATCTTTACTTTTAACCCAATAACCAAACACCCATGTTCTGCACTGCATACCTTTCCATCCAATCACCCAATACCAGCCAAAACCATGGAGAAGAAAGAAGAAAGGCAAAGACAAACCAACACCCAAGAACCTATACCTTGTCTCTTATTCACTACTACATCTCAAACTCTAAACTGTCTTTTTCACCCAGTGAATTAACATAATGCTATCTAATTCACACATTGACATTCCCAGCTCCTCCACTCAGTTTTAGAAGCCTTCTCCATGGTCTTAATTCCAAGCCAGTGTTCTCTCAAGTGCCGGAGCCGGTCAGCACAGATCAAAGGGACATTTTCTGTGCCTGGGACTCCAACACACAGCCACTTCTTAGGCATCACTGCTGGCATCACAGCAGCTCCAGGGAAATCCAAACAAGTGCTTTGCCTATTTATCCATCTGCCAAGTGCTTCAGATACCTACTACTTTTGATGCAGGAGCACAAGAAGGCGCCTCCACCAAGCTACAAAGCTCAGCTTGGGCTGAAACCCAGAGAAACCCAGCAGTGCTGGCAGGGGCTGGGCAGCCACAAGCTGCCAAAACCTCCTCTGGCAGAGGACAGCTGAGGTTTTGTTTTCTCAGGAAACCAGGATCCCAAGAAAACACTAATAGCACCAAAACACACAAAACAACAGCTTACAAGGCTTTCCATTTTCTCAGAAGGGCATTGGTGACCAATGGGAATCAGCTGTGGGAACATTCCCCTTACAGGTTTGATAACACCCTTACAAGAGATCAATCATGGCTCTAGTGCCAACGTATGAAGTGGAAACTCCACTTGGGTTTTTCAAACACCACCTTGGTCATTGTCCAAATCCACCTCCCCCTGCCCCTCTCACCTTCCTCTCTCCAGGGGACTGCTCTGAACTCCTCATGGCTCTCCTCTTCAAGTCTGGCTTCCTTGGAGATGAGAGCCACTTCTCTCCAGGAGACAAGGGCACCTTCTCCTTCTGCAAATCCCAAGGCCGGTGGCCACTGGGGATAATGGTGTCACGTTAATCTGTTTGCTTAAGCTCTTCAAGATCTTTTCCAACCTCAACAATTTCATGAGTAGATCATGAAATAATAATTCTTCAGTTGGGGAAAATTCCCTGCATTGAGGTTTTCTGAGAAAAATCTGACTTACAACCCAAATGTTTGTTCATTCCAGGTTCTTTCAAGTATCTGCCCGGCAGAGGTGGAAACACGGTCTGTTTACTTACGATGTTCTTGGCTGAGAACTCGGCAACCTTCCTGACGCTCTGCCTGCCTGCTCTGGAAAGCAACAAAGGAAAAGGTTGCATTTCTTTACCCTGTGGTCTCTGAACAAGAGATTAGAGAGTCACTCTCTTCCAGGAGGTATTTGTCAAAAAGGTTGTTCATCACCCCAGATGGGAGTTTCCTAACTAAATAGTGCTTGTCCTCTGCTGAGCTGCTACCTTGAGTTCTACGTAATGATTGCTTACAGTTTCTTGAGCCATTCCTAAATTCATCCCTGTTCAGCAAAGCAGAGGAAATCACACTGCTTAATCAGTGGGAATGCTTGATGGTCTCTGCCACATCTAACACACAAAATTACCTGTCAGCACAGAAAGAACTGGGTTTCCTTTGCATTTCTCTTTATTCTGTTTCTGTGCTGCAGATCCATCAGGTTGGGATTCCTAGAAGTAAAGGACAAAGTAGCTTAGCATGTACCTTAACACCACATCTCCTGACACCAAACCTGTGTTAATGGCACATTAGGGGCACGTGCATTTTTGAATAGATAGTTTTAAAACATTCTAAGAGCTGCCAAAGAGCTGAAGTGAACTTCTGCTAAGCAGAAAGATCTCTTGGCATTGATCAGAAGCCCTGGCAAAAATGGGCTGGGGTACCTTTCCTGCCAATGGAAGTCTGCACGTCTCTGCTCTTGTAGGCGTCTGAAGAGGTGACAGGAGAGGTGGCAGTGAGCTGCTCATTTCCTGGAAAGACAGGGAGAGAAGCAGCTCTCAACTTCTATTTTATCTCCACCCATTTCCTTAATAAATGCAAAACATAAACAAACACAGAGATCTGCTTTTTAAGAGAACTCACTCTCAAAATTTCTTCAATTGATGGCACATCAATGGGCTTCCTTTCCTGAAACATGAATGAGGGAAACAGGAGGAGTTTATTCTGGTGTTTTAGTAATTGGCAGGTTCTTGGCAAATCTTTGCTTACCAACAGCTCTAGAAATGTCCTGCAAGTGTATTAGTCCTAAAATGAGAGTAAGGATGAAAAGGCCCATCTGAAGGGCAGTTAATAACAGAGAGCAGGCATGGACAGAGCTGTCAACTCCTCCTCGGAGATGTCTGTATTCCCTTTGGAATGTGGCAGTCAGGGAACACTGTTGCCACGTCTAAACTACTGCTACTACTCCTACACCTCTCACCTCTGCCTGCAATGGAAATTTGCAAGTCTCTGTTCTAGCAGGTGACTGCAGAGGTGGCAGGAGAGGTGGCAGGCAGCTGCTCATTTCCTGGAAAGAGTGGGAGAGAAACAGCTCTCAGCACTTTTTGCTGATGCACACAGGGGGAGTTTCACCCTTCCCAGTGTCAGAGGGATCCACCTCCTCATGGATTTGCACAAGCTTCCCCATGGAGATCTGATATTGAAGAGCACCCACCTTCAATATTCCTTCAATGGACTGTACATAAATGTGCACGATGGGCTGAAAGAAGAAAGAGGGAAGCAGTGTGAGTATGTTTGGGTATTTTACTGATTGTTAGGAAACAAGCATGTACTCAGCAAACATTTCCTTACCAACTGCTCTAGAAAGGTCAGACAAGTCCATGCATAATGAAATGCCAGTAAGGATTAACAGCACTATCTAAAAGGCAGTGAGGAGCAGAGACCAGGCAGAGGAAGAGCTGAAGCCGCTAAGATCACCTGCTGCAACATCAATGTCTGCCTTCCCTGGCAGTCAGGAAACACTGTTTCCATTCCTGACTTTTTATTACTGTAGTAAGAAAGAATGTTCCTGCAGGCTGCTCCCTTTTTAAAATATCACTTTTCTTTAGTTGCTCTTGAAGCAGCTAAGCTTTGCCTGCAAAGGCACAGGCAGCCTCTGCATTTCCAAGAGTTGAGCAAAAAGTTTCAGTAGTTAAGATAAAACGCTTAGAAATAATAGTTCCCAATTCTAGAGAAATTCTTACTTCAATTCTAGAGAAGGAGAAGTGTTTGTCATTCACCCAAACAACATCAGACTGATTCTTCTGAAGTAAAAATACACCCTGGCTAAAATGCAACCCTTGCACAGTGCACTTGGTGCTTGGCTTCCAGTCCAAAGCACAGCTCCTGCTTTTGTAACTCAGGCTGGCTCCAAACTGGGTCCTCCTGCCAAGATTGAGCTTTTGCTCAGCAAAACCTTGACCATCATCACTTGGGCTCCTGGAAAGACATCCTACTACTTATTACACACAGCAATTGTGTGCAGAGAAAGGTCAGGCCTTCTGGCACAGGAGCTTTTCTGAAGGACTAAACCAGAGAGCACAAACTTCAAACTCAGCCCGGCTTATGGACAAGCTCTGCAAGGTTGCTTTGGTTCTGGGGAGCATTTCTGGCACAAGGAAAGCACCCACACTGGGAGCTCCTGCAAGACAGAGCAGACCCTCCATCTCTTTTCAGGCAGCTTCACGGGATGCCTTGTCCTTCTCCCTAAGGACAGAAGTGCTCTTGAATTGTTCTGAAATTCAGCTTTTTGGAACCTGACATGGCAAAAACTGCAGATGACCTCAGGTTGTCTTGACTTTGGAGTTGGCCTTTTTTATGGATTTAGTTTTCTTTTTGGTGGTTTTTTATTGTTTGTTTGTTTTTTGGGTTTTGTTGTGTTGTTTGGTTTGGGGTTTTGTTTGTGTTCTTTTTGCTTTTTTTTTCTTTCTTTATCGGTTGTGATTTTTTTTGGACTCTTCTTTTAAAGTTCACTCCAAGAAAGATGCCACATTTCTGTTCCTTTATGCACACTGACACTTCCTAATTGGGCCCTGTCATCAAGCCTCTCCCACATGACATGAACAAGGAAGTTGGCTTTACAAACCCCTTTGTTAAGGGGCTGGAAGAAGAGCTAAAACCTGGCACAAGAGGACATGGGATACATCTCAGCATCATGGATGCTGCAGTTTGAAGGCTTCTCCCAGTTCATTTGGAAAGATACCTTAAAGAGACTGTGGTGACACTGGAGAGCGAAGGTTCTGCTTTGGAAAAGAGGGGAAAGGGCTGTTCAATATCTCTGTGAAGGCCAAGCGAGTCCCTGCATGCCTATTCCCTGTGAATTCATTCCCTCTGCACTGGATCTGCTTGCCTGTTCCATCTGTAAGACCCAATTTTCAGTGCTGCCAGGAAAAGAAGCTGTCAATAAGGAATTCCCACCTGCAGGTGATGTGCACCTTAGACATTCAATGATCCAAAAGCCTGGGCTGGAAGAAATGGCTTTCCCAAGGGATGTCCAGGGAAGTCCCTGGAAAAACCCAGTTTGGCATGTGGCTGTTCAGTACACCTGAGTATACCTGAGGCCAAAGCCTTTCATTCAGATGGAATTCAAAGCAGGAGGAGGGAAGAACAGCAGAGTTTCTTCTGCTCTGGACCTCTTCACTGTCAGGGTCGCTGCAGGGTGTTACTGCGTGTGCCGCAAGGAACCCGTGAGTGCGACCTGCATTCTCAGGGCTCGGAGAACACCGCTAGAAATTGCTGATGATAAAAGGGAAGGGTGTCCTGGTTTATTGCTAATTTGGGAGAAAACCTCCAGTGGGGCTTCCCCCCCGGGAAGCAAACCCACGTGGCCCTTTTCACCCCACCCCCCAACCGGTTCGGGAAGATTTCTCTGAGAGAAGTGGAAAAAACCTGTTTATTTCACAGGCACAGCACTACCCAGCACAAAAATGAATGATATCAAATTACAAAACCTCTCGCCCTTCAGAAGACATGACAAACTTCAGAGGGTCTCTTTCCTGTGGGTGTTTGCACTGTTATCAGTCCCTCTGGCGCTGGAAAATGCCGCTGCCTGGGCTGGGCTCCCGGTAGTCCACGGGTGCAAGCTCCCGGTGCTCCCCCGAGTCCCCAGTCCAGAGCAGGTTCGATTCGTTTCTGATAAAGGGAAAGAAAACAGTCCAGGAAGACCTCTCTGCTCCGGCTAGTTGGAAAGCCAAGGCGATCTGTGTCTTGTTGTCTGTCTGTGCTGTAGTCTAAACTCTTGATGCGGGGGGAGCAAGTACAGTCTGATAACAGACTTGGTGCTTCTTTTCCACTCACTTTTACTCTCAGATGGAATTTTAAGAATACAGAACCTGTGTCTGGGTTAGGTGGACGAATGGGGATACAATTTACCATCATAATCAACCCAGGACAAAGGGACAGGTCCTTGTTGGAGTATCCAAAGACTGTTTATTCAAAGGGTAACAGCCTCACATGAATTCAGGGATGAGAACAGGATCGGACTCAGGGCACAGGTTAAACACAGGGACAAATGGGATAGGTCTGAGGGTCGAGGTCCAACAGGGACAAGGGAAAATGCTGCAGGGAGTGGCTAAAGACCGGGAGAATGGATTGGGATAACAGGGTGTGATAGACTGGCATTTAAGAAAACAAAGACAAACACCTAATGAAGTTAAAACTGCCGGAGGCTGATGGGAGTTTTTCTCCTGGCCAACTACTGGCCATTTCTAAGAATTAACAGCAGTTTTGACCACTGAAACGTGAGATCAACCTGTGAACACCAACTTAAGCCTGGGAATTTCTTTGTCTCTTTGTTTCCTGGCTGTGAAAGGTAACAGAGCTCCAGCTGGCCTCCCGTTCCCCTGCCCGGCCCATGCGGCCCAGGCAGGATCTGGGCTGGGCCTGCGGCGGCTCCCGGCCGGGAGATGGGGCCTGCAGGGCTTCTCCCGGGCCCAGGCCGGGCCAGGCCGCTCCCTGGCTTGGCTGCAGTTTTTGCTGTGACTGAATTCACCAGAGACTGACGAGTAAAGAAAGAAAAAAGCTTTTTTCTGCTGGGGGCTGAGACAGTGACCACACTCTCCAGAGCAGCAATGAAGAATCTTCCATCGCAGACAACTCCAGCCGCTGCTCCGGCAGAGATCACAGAACCATCTACAAAGCCTGGGTAAGATTTCTACCTTTTCATCACCCAGATGAGATTTGCAGATTAATCCTTTTTTCCAGAGAAAGAGAGTAATCAACATGTAAAGAGACTTGATAAACTATTAGAGACAGCAAAGAAAAGAATTCTCTACCTCTTCAGAAGAGGTAGAGAATAAGGTGATGCTTTAATTAAGCTGAAATATTTTTCTGTTAAAGTTATGAGGATGGACAATAGTGTTCTGAAAAGACTTCTGTAATTAATGACAGAGTATATTGGGAGGAATAGAGTAGTACAGAATGTGGATTTTGAGCAAAAAGTAAAGTGATTGTGATACAGTGAGGTGCTGGAACAGAGTGAGGAGAAGTAGTAGTTGAAGATTTGGGGCCTTGAGAGGCAAAGAGAAAAATTCTGTTTCCAGGGAAGCTCACAGAGACAGATGAAGAGAACTTATGCCTTTGAATAACTTATCCTTAAAAATGACATCCCTAGAATCAGGACCCATAAAACACCTCAGAAGGACATCAAATGGGAGGAGAAAATCTGATGACAGATTTCCGGGCAGCTGGCATCAGAGAAAAAGAAAGCTATAACAGAAATAGTTTTCTTGTGAGAAACTCCGTAGATTAGCAGAAGACTTCTCTTTCTCTACAAAGACTGATGAAAAGACTCTAGCAGGAATGGGGACTTTTTAAACACCAAAATTCCAAAGTTTTTTGTCTCTGTGTTGTCATGTGAACAAGGAAATGGTTGGGTAGTGGGGAAAAAGGAGTTTTCTGGAAGTTTTATTCTGGTGTTCTTATTCTTATAGTTTTGTCAATAAACTCTCTTTATTCCTTTTAAGTTTTAAGCCTGTTTTGCTCTTGTTCTAATCCATATCTCACAGCAAGAAATAAGTATGTTTTCTAGTGATTTTTTTAGTTACTGATTTAAAACCACAACACAGGGGTGCAGCAATGCAGCAAACAGAGCCAATGGGAGTTAAGAGAAGGAAGAACATTCTTGGAAGGGGACATGAAACAGGGGCTGAACGAAGGTGACACTAATTTCCACAAACTATTAGAACACCATAACGCAAAAGGCACCAACATGTGACTGCAAAGGCCCTGGGAAAAAGGTTTTCCACACCCACACTTAGGGGTGTGCCTGCTGTCCTGTGCTGTCCCCACCAGGGTCGACATGTTCCTGCAACAGGCACCTAGGCCTCCACAGCAGGGCAGGAGTCTCCCCACAGCTCTTGTTTCACCTAAAACAGGAGGAAGGGATGAGCTTTCAGCCAAAGGCCCCAATGATCAGGCTTCCCAGGATCCTTTCTCTGCCTGAATCTCTCTCCCCCATTTAGCACAGCTCACAGGATGTATCCTAAGAGCCAAGCCGCCAAGCCCTGTTCCCCAGTCACCTCTCCCATGCTGGACACCCAGCACACAGGCCATAGATCATGGGCTGCAGCCTCACTGGTTCTTCCTCCTCCTCCCTCTCCAGGCTTCAGCACTACAGGACTGTCTTATCAAAGACTGGTTCATCACTGAGACCAACCCAAAGGAAGAAAATAAGAAAACGACAGGACTGAAACAAGCAGAAAACTTAAGAAGGAATTTTTCCCATAGAGAGCCAGTACTTAAAACACCCATGAACAGAAATCAGTCACTCCAGGCCACAGAGATCCCGCTGGCAGAGGAGGATCATTCAGCATATTCATTCAAAGTTTCATCTCTTAGCTCCAAAATGGACTAAGCCTGGAGTGAAAACCCCACGAGAGCCAGACCATGATTCCAAAGGACAAGGGGAACACTTTCAGGTTAGGCTCCAGAAGTCCAAGAAGTTTTATTTACTGACAAAGTCCAGAAGGGAAACAGAGGACAAGAAATGTCTGGTGCTGCTACACAGGTCTCAGGGGGACACATGAACAGTGACAGTATTTAAGGTGTCCTCTCCTGAATGCTTTTGCTGACAATCAAGAGAAAATGGGGTTGGTGCTTGCACACAGATGACATGCTTCAAATGTTCATGCAAAACATCACATTTAGAGTTCACAAGTGTAACAAAAGTGTGAGTCCCTTAAGCATTTTCCATTCCTCCGCCTCCTCTGGCTCAAACATGGCACAGCTCTACAAATACAGAGCCTACTGAAAACAGTGGAAAAGAGGAAAGAGAAGTTTGCTGCCACTTTGGCCCACTCAGAAACACTGAGAAGCACAATGGCCCTGAAAGCATGGGGCTGGTTTCCCTTTGGTAGCAATGGGAATTTGGAAGCCTAGTCACAAGATAGCTAGGCCTGAGCCTTTGGACAAGGGGAGCTCAGGAAAGGCAACTACCAGCTAGAGGGAGGAGTGGCTCTGGTTACCTGGGAAGACTTGTCAGTGTGGCTCTTGAAGTGCTCTAGAGAGTGTTACTACAGTCACAAACTGAGAGGAGGGCTGATCTTACAACTACAGCTTTTATCTCTGCTTCTCCTCAGCCCTCCCCAAAACACATTTTCAGGGAGGGCAACATCTGCTGGGTGGACAGCAGCTGAGCAATGTACTTTTGCCCCAGCCATTTCCTTCATGTGTGCAGAACATAAGCAAATACAAAGATCCATTATGGGAGAGCACCAACCTTCAAAGTTTTTTCAGTAGATGGCACATCAGTGGGCTGCTCTTTCTGAAACAAGAACAAGAGAGGCAGAAAGAGTTAATTTGGGTTTTTTACTAATTGACATCTACTCAGCCAGCATTTGCTTACCAACAGCTCTACAAATGTCAAGCAAGTCCATTACAAATGAAATGCTAGAAGAATGAAAAGGCCCATCTGAAGGGGAATTGGGAATTGAGAGCAGGTAGCAAGGCAGCTGAAATCCCCACAGTCACCTCCTCTTCCTCTAGGAAAAATGTCTGTGCTCCCTTTGGAACCTGTTAGTTGCGAAACACTGTTTCCATTCTTCAACTACTACTACAAATTACTAGTGCTACTGCTACTACTTCTACTATTACTAGTTTTTCTTTTCATTACTGTTATTGCAGTTATGTAATTATGTTTGTACAGTCTTCTCCCTTGATGGCATTTAGCTTTGAAGCAGTTAAGCTTTGCCTTCAAAGACACCAGCTCCCTCTGCATTTAAATGAGTTTTGAAAAAGCTTCCTTTGTTAAAACAACAACAACAACAAAAATGTCAGAAATAATAGTTCCCAATTCTTTTAAGCCAGTTGTAGAGAAAGAGGAATATTTGCCATTGACCCAAATCAAATGAGACTCCTTATTGTTCTGAACTCCACAGCAGTCAGGACAAGACGCTGACTTTCGACACATCCGGAAAGGTGCGCCAGAGTTTATGCAAATTCTGGCTGATTTTAGACATCCTCACATTTCCCACACCGGATTTCCAAATCCCCAACTACCATTTCTCACTCTCTCATTTCTTGGCAAAGTACTGAATTTAGCAGCCAGATTTGGATCAGTGGATTTTCTCCATGGCCACCCAGAGACACACTATGGACAGAAGTTGGATTTGGGCTGCCCCAAAGAGCTGAGTCCACCCCCAGCTGATGGCAGAACCTGGCAGGGACTCCACTCATCTCTCAGAAACACTGTTTCTGGGCACTCCGTCCTTCCCCTCCCTCAGCACACACTCCAAGGAAGATGCAGCATCCCTGCTCCTTTCTTCACACCGATACTCCTGAACTGGGCTTCCAAGCAGCAAGGACAAACACTGCCCATTGCTGGTGGCCTGAGGGCTGATTGCAGCACTCTGCAAATCTTCCTAGAGACCGAGGCCCAAAATGGAGCTTGATCTTTCTGGCACTTTGCACTAAGGAATGGCTCCTGCACTGCTTTACTTCTCCCAGCATCCTCTCATTTTCCACAAGATATTGCCTACAATCCTTTACATCCCATCAAGTACCCTTTTCTTGGAAAAGCTGACTGCAGCCTTCTGCTCTTCCTCCTCTTTCCAAAGGTCAAACACATTTTGAAAACCATCTCTGTGGCTCTCCCAGCCCAGCTGCTTTGCCTCAGCACCGTGGGCACCTACATTCCGTAGGCCACGGGAATATCCCAGTGCTGAAGGATGATGCTGGCAAAACCCCAAAATGCATCTGGGAACCAAGTGCCTTGGAGCTCTGGGGAGGCTGAGCCACGAGGCAGGCAGGGCCTGTGTGCTGGTCCCTTGGCCTTGAGGGACTGCCAACAACAGAGAGCCTCAACAATTGCACTCACCTTGACAGGCTCAGGCAGGATTTTGCACTGTGGAGCTTTGCCTTCTGACCCTCGATCTGAGAGACTGTCATGGCTGTCATAGTTCCTCTCAGGATTTGGTGCGTGCTCCAGTGACTGTGTAGAGCATTCCCTCCATCTGTCTTCATAGGGGTTTGTCTTCCTGGAGGCCGGCCTATGACTGTGGCTTTGTGACTGGGCTTTGGGCTTGTTTGGAATCCAGATGGGATTCAGAGGGGACTCGTGGCTCAGGAGCACCTTGGAGTCCTGATCGCCCAGCAGGTTCTTAATGCGCCTTGACAGCTCATCTTCTTTATAGGTCTGCAACAGAATAACAGAGGGGCAAATGTCACAAACACCCCAAGCAAGAGACCTTGCTCAGTATCTTCATGGAATCACCATGCATCCCCACAAAGGAAGTCAGGCAAGCTCAGTGAAGCAGATGGAAAGATGTGCTGTGTCTGCAGGGATTGGGCTCAAGTCTGCTACGGCCCATGCAGAAGACACGGCTCTCCTCTCCCAGGCCAAGCCTCCTTCCTCCTCTCCATACAACCTTCAGCCCACTCCCATTACCTTGTAGGGTCTGGCAAAGAGAGGAGTCTTCCCCAGGAATGGATCTTTCTCCTCTGGAGCCACCTGCCTCCTTCGCCTCTCTTGCTCCAGGAAGCGGAGCAAATCTCTGTTGTTGTTGCAGCTTCCAGCCCGAGACAGAGAAAGGAGAGTTAACACTTGACCCCTGTTTATGCTGTGTGCAGAACCTGGGGCTTTCCCACAAGGGCACATGTCCAGCACCAAAGCAATGCTGAAATGCACGGGATGCTGACAGCACACAGATCAGTTCTGCTCAGCGTGTGCTCTGTCCCAGAGCAAAGAGACACACAAGGGACAGCAGGCAGCCTCCTCAGGGATTGCTGCACCTGATCCCAGCCACCAAGACAGGTGGGAAGGGAAAAACTGTCCCCCCATTTCCTTGTGATACAAATGGAGAAGCAGTCACTGGGGATGATGATGAGCACATGAGCGGCCAAATCCACTTGCAATAATCAATGGCAGAAAATGCCATGCTTGTTCTCCTTCAGACCTCTCACCCCACTCTCCCCCTGAGAATCAAAGACAATCCTCTCTTTTCATCGTGTTGACACTTTCAAGGACTGAACTTTGTCCACTTTCTGAACCGCCATGGAAACTCACTCTCTACTTTCAATGGATATTTGGAAAGCTGTGTACCTGGAAAATCATGTAGCTGCATTTAAAGACATGCCATCAACACATTTAGAAGGAAGATCTCAGACATCAAGAAAAGTCCACATCAAATCCTCTTCTTCCTCCTCAGCCACATATGCATGTACTCAATTCCACCAGCCCTACATCCTAACACCAATAAAGCTGTGCCCCACTGAAGGAAACCACGTCCTTTAAACTGTCCCTGCTCTGTGAAAGACTATTGAAGAAAGAGTGAAACTATGGTTCTGATATTTGTGGACATTGGAGAAGGAAAAGCATGCAGGCACAGAGGATGCAGGTATCTGTTTCTACTCTACTGCCGAGTCTGTTCGATACATCCAATTCCGAGATTCTCCTTGCCTATCCAACTTCACAAGTGCCAAGATTACATTGAATTAATTCCTACCTCTTGTCACTGATCTGGTTGTGAGTCGGTTCCATTCCAAAGCCTCCGTTTGAGTCAGCTTCTCTGGAAGAGACCAAACAGATATTCACCATCTGCACGAGGACAGGCCTAAAGCAGGGCTCAAGATCTCCAGGGACTCAGAGCCTGGACTGCACAACTGGGAGTCATTGCAGTGCTCCTAAACATAAAGCAGGCAAACATGGGGATTGCACGAAACTGAGAATGGCAGAACCAAGAGATGCACTTTGCCCTTCCCCCAGCAGTGATGCTGCCTTTCAGCTCAGCTCTTAACTCCAGATCTGGCCAGGAGCATGACAGACCAGGCCACTGCTCCAGGCTCTGGGCTGTTTACTCCCATTTTAAGAATACAAGTGCCCTAGGAACCCTGCCTTTACACAAGCAAATGGGCCTGACATGAATGGCAGCTTTTGTGGAAAGGGGAAGGAATGAAAAGGCAGGCAAGAAAAAGCCCTGAAAAGACAGCTCTAGTTGGAAAGATAACAAGATTCCATCTGCAGAAGTAAACAATCTCAAACAGGTGGATATAGCATGGAAAACATTTACATTTCAGGGTGTGACATTCATTTGCAGCATCTCACACTCCGGAGAGAACAGAATGATTTCTCGCTGGGCATGAGGAGGCAACAGGAGAATTGTGTGAAGTCTTGTGAACCACCCCGCTTAGGGCAACAGGAGCACAGACACTTGGGGGAAGAGGTGAAGCAGCAGAGCTCTAGGCCACAGCTTTAACAACCAGGCAAGGCACCAGCACGGAACCATTCTGCCAGCCACGGGCCACTGCAGATGGAAATCCTGTCAGACCCCCACCTTCTCCTGCAGCTGGGAAACCTAAGAATAGACACTCACACTAAGCTTGGAGGACACATCTGGAAGCAAACAAACACCCCATCTTTCTTCCCTTTCACGGTCATGAAATCCTTGATGTTGGCTGGAAAATAAACTGCCTTAAAAGAACAAGGTGCCCACTTGAATTTCAAGTTAAATGAAGGTGGGAGAAGTTGGAAGCGCATACAGAGAGAAGTCATTCCATGTTTCTTCCAGCTTCTGTTGAATGGACCTGGCATTGACATCAGCTGGGCAGAGTGAGATGCACGCAAACATGCGAATCAACAGCGTGGCAGGGAAGCCTGCTCTGTCACCAGTTTTTCCTTACCATGGCCACAAAGCACACAAGTGGCCAGCAGGTAAACTGAGATTTCACTAAACAGTGCAAAAGTTTTGCAAACGCCCTTGACAAGGCCAGGGTTTTGACCACACTGACGCCCCATGGATCTGAGGGTGCACAGGAGGCGTTAACCTGACACTATTCCCACAAGGTACAAACGCTCTTGCAACCAAGGTGTGCTTCTCAACACAAGCTTTCCTCCCTGTCAAGAGGGAAGCAGGCACCCAAGTGACCCTGATGAGAATTCTTACAAGCTTTTGACAGTGCTGTATTTGGCCAGGCTCATGTCTGCATCCTTTTGTAGGACATATTTGATTGCTCTTCTTTCTGCCTTCTCCAGCCAGCCCCAGACAACGAGCTGCTCTAATGGAACAAGGAAGCCTGCAAGCTGCTTGGAAAATTAAACTCTTTTGTACCCATCTCAAGAGCTTCTCCTCTAAATGTTGCTATCACTAAGCTTCCCACAATATTTTTATGAGCAAAGCTTGATGTTTGGCATACAGTCAGTTATTCAAAAAGACAACTTGACATACAGTCATGGGACGCACTGGATTTGTAGCACCAGAGAACCATAAATCTATAGAAGCACAGAATCTTTTAGGTCAGAAAGGGCCTTAAATTTTCTCTTAGTTTCACTCCTCTGCCATGGGCAGGGACACCTTTCACTAGACCAGGTTTCTCAGAGGCCTGTCCAACCTGGCCTTGAATGCTATTCATCTATTTTGGTGGCCATTGTACTAACATAAATATAAGATGTGAATATACATAAAAGGCCATGGGAAGGAAAATGGCTTTGATTCCTGTAATAGATTGATATTGTTTGTTAGTCAAATTCAATATGATTGCTAAATATAATATGATTGCTGAAGCTGTTTAATACAATGTTGGAGCTAAAACTTCAGAAAGGCAGAACCACCATATCCGGCTGCAAAACTAGAATTACAACATCTCCTTACTAGGAGGAGGGTTGCCTAACTGGTATAGGACCAAGGCCCGCTCACAGACTGAGGAAGACTACAAGCCTTCATCTGACGATCACCGAGAGGCAGAAGAAGACCCCCTAGCAACTGGCAGCGCAGGCACCGACGCGATCCAGGAAGACACATATGCAAGAAGTGTATATAAAGGAAATAAATATATGAAGTGTATATAAAGGAAAACCTCCTCAGCTAAAGCATGCACTTAGGGTGGAGCAGTGTCTCCCCGGGCCGCCCCAGCTGCTGGTCTTTGCTTGCCTACTGCTTCCTGAATCAATAAAATTGATATTCATAAATGATTATTTAAATTGTCCCTTTTATTCAGTCACGACAATTTATAACAATTTTGGTGCCCTGACTCAGATCCACATATCTGTGGTTTAGAAGTCCCCCCTTTGGGGACACACCCTATCTTAGGATAGCCCTGGTGTGGGGGGTTCCTATTCCCCAGACCTGGTATTCCGGACCCCAAGTGAAATTCGGTAAGCAAGCAAATGGAATCTGCGGAACCCCTTAAATTTTGTGCATGAGGACCAAGCCAAGACTGCGGATGGGGCAAGTACAGAATTGGGAATCCGTTTGGTTGGGGTTGGTGATCCCAGAGTCCAGTGTCTGAGAGGTCTCCTGGAGACCAAGCGAGAGCGGAGCCCTTCATTAGTGCGTTTCCCACAGTCCGCAAGGACCTGGGCCACTGCACCTGTGGGACAAGCCCTCCATAAAACCCAGTTTGTGGCTACATCTTGGCCAGTTACAAGGAAGAGGATGGAAAAAATAGAGGATTGGCAAGAAAGAGCCCTGGATGAGTTGTTGAGAGAGGCTCAGAAAGTGTATGTAAGGAGGGAGGAGGAGTTCCAGAAAAGGCAGACTAGGTTGCTGGTGGCTGCGGTGTGGGAGGGGGTCAGTAAACCGAGAAAAGGGAGGGTTTACTAAGGGACCCCAAGGGTCTAGAAAAGCTGTTGGGAAAAGAGATTGGAGTGAAGTTGAATGTTTTTACTGTCACAAGAAAGGGGATTTGAAGGAGGATTGTAGAAAGGGAATTGAAGAGAAGAAGCTATTTGAACAGGATTAGAGGGGTCAGGGGCTCTATCTATTTGGGGAGCCATAGAAAATCATCAGAGCCCTTGATAAAGTTGAAAGTGAGTACCTCAGCAAGAGGTACTCGAATTTTTGGTAGACTCTGGGGCAGAGTGGTCCACTGTCCAACAAGTACCTAAAGGATGTAAACCTTCATCAAAACACATCCAAGAAATGGGGGCCAGTAGAGAACCTTTTTTGTTCCTGTTAGAATCAGAGTGTAAATTTGGAGCTGGACCATTGTCATTAGTTCCTGAAGCAGATTATCATTTGCTGGGACGGGATTGTAAGTATGGTATACTCCTGAAACTGTAGGGAAATTGAATATTGAACCTTTTGAAGTAGTAATTAAGAACCCTGAAATCCCTGTAAGAATAAAACAATACCCCATTTCCCAAGAAGGGAGAAGAGGGTTGAAACCTGAAATCAAGAGGCTGCTACAAAAAGGTCTCTTGGAACCTTGCATGTTGCCCTACAATACCTCGATTTTACCAGTTCTAAAGCCAGATGGCCACTATAGATTGGTGCATGATTTGTGGGAAATAAATAAACGGACTGTGACCCCTTTCCCTGTGGTTGCAAATCCACATACACTGTTAAGTCAACTAAACCCCAAATATCAGTGGTACTCGGTTATAGGCTTAAAAGATGCATTTTGGGCATGTCCTCTTAAGGAGGAGTGCAGAGGTTATTTTGCCTTTGAGTGGGAAGATCCCGATACCCATAGGAAACAGCAATTAAGATGGACTGTACTCCCTCAAGGATTTAGCAAGTCACCTCATTTGTTTGGTCAGGCTTTGGAACAAATTCTGTGGGATTATGAATTAGGGACGGGGATGGTTTTATTACAATATGTGGGCAATTTATTAATTGCAGGCAAAAATGAAGCAAGTGTTAGAGCAGAAAGCATGAAATTGTTAAACTTCCTGAGTTAACAGGGACTTAAACTGACCAGATCAAAACTGCAATTTGTGGAAGAGGAAGTGAAATATTTAGGACATTGGATTAAGAAAGGACGCAAGAAGTTAAATCCTGAACGGGTAAAAGGCATTTTAGCATTAGAACTCCCCAAAAGTAAGAGGCACATTAGACAAGTGTTGGGGTTGTTGGGATACTGTAGGCAATGGATTTTAGCAGAAAAGTTCAATTTTTGTATCAGCAGTTCATGGGAGAAGGAGCAATAAAATGGAGCAAAGAGGACTGTCAGGCTTTTAAGAAGCTGAAGGAAGATTTAATCCAGGCTCCAGTGCTCAGCCTCCCTGACGTTAGGAGACCTTTTTATTTGTTTGTGGATAGCCAGGAGGGAACTGCTTATGGAGTATTGACCCAGGAGTGGGCAGGGAAAAAAAGTCTGTGGGATATCTTTCCAAATTGTTAGACCCCGTAAGCCGAGGATGGCCCTCATGCTTACAAGCAATTGTGGCTGTAGCCTTATTAGTAGAAGAGGCCAGCAAAGTTACTTTTGGGAGTAAGCTGAAGGTATTAACTCCACATAATGTCTGGGGAATTTTACAACAAAAAGCTGAAAAATGGATTACAGATGCATGGTTATTAAAGAATGAAGGAATTTTGATTCAGTCCCCCAACTTGGAAACAGAAACAACATCTTTACATAATCCAGCGCAATTTTTGTATGGGGAATCTGAAAAAAGACATATCTCACGATTGGATCCAGTGTATAGAACAGCAAACCAAAATTAGAGATTTGGAAGATAGTGCGCTGGAAGAGGGGGAGAGAACATTTTTGTAGATGGGTCTTCTAGAATAGTAGATGGAGAAAGGAGGTCAGGATATGCATTAGTTAATGGAGACACCCTTAAAGTGATTGAATCAAGTCTGTTAAGTCAGGCCTGGTCTGCACAGGCATGTGAATTACATGCAGTACTACAGGCATTAAAACTATGAAAAGGGAAAAGGGAACTATATACACAGACTCAAAATATGCTTTTAGGTTGGTACATACATTTGGAAAAATTTGGGAAGAGAGAGGTCTCATTAACTCCCAAGAGAAAGGATTGGTGCACAGGGAGTTAATAAGGCAAACTTGAGAGGACTTAGGAGGACCCATGGCAATTGCAGTGGTCCATGTGAGAGGACACCAGAGAGGAGTAACCACTGAAATGAGAGGTAATAATTTGGCAGATGAAGAAGCAAAAAAAGTGGCAATACTGGTTTTTAAACAGCCAGAAAATAAAAATAGATCCTTAAATAGGAACACTTATCCGTTTAAATTATTCTTTAGTAAACAGGAGGAAGAAATATTTAAGAAAGAAGGATTTATTAAAAAGGAAAATCAGTGGTTCCTCCCCAGTGGTAGAGAAGTCCTTCCAAAAGGGCTCGCTTGGAAAATACTCAGGAATATTCATCATAAAACACATGCTCGTTGGTTGCTAAGAGCATTAGTGGATCAGTGTACCAATAAATATATGTGTATGGGTATTTATAATTTGGCCAAACAGTTAGCAGGGGCTTGTATGACATGCCAAAAAGTTTAATAAACAGCACCTAAAAGACAAAGTGCTGGGAGGAGGAGAGCTAGCAATCAGAACCTTTGCCCGAGTACAAGTGGATTTCACCGAACTCCCCAAAGTGGAAGATACTGTTATTTGTTAGTTAGAGTTGATCACCTCACCCACTATGTGGAAGCAGCTCCCACAGCCCTTGTGACTGCACAGACAGTAATAAAAGCTTTCTTAGGGCAAATAATCCCCTGATATGGGATAGTAGAAGTTATAGATTCAGACCGGAGACCACATTTTACTTCAAAAAATAATAAAACACGCTCTGGAACCTTCAGGCATAAAATGGGATTATCATACTCCTTATCATCCCCAAAGCACTGGGATGGTAGAGAGAGTGATGGGGAAATAAAGGAGCAGATAACCAAGCTGATGCTAGAAACCCGACTATCCTGGGTAAGATGTGTGTCGTTAGCCCTTTTAAACATCCACACTCAGCCCAGGACTGATACGGGAATTTCACCCTTTGAAATGTTTTTTGGCATGCCATATGATATGGAAATACCTCCAGAGCAGCAGGTATTAGAAAACCAGCTGTTAAATGAATATGTTTGAAGTCTAATGAAAAGAAGGAATGAACTGAGAAAACAAGGACTGATTACCCAGAGATCTCCCCAGAATGCACCTATTCACCATGTACAACCTGGAGACTCTGTCCTCACTAAAGCTTGGAAAGAAATCTCTCTCACCCCTAAATGGGAAGGTCCTTTTCTCCTTTTGCTCACCACAGATACAGCTGTACGGACTGCTGAAAGAGAATGGACACACGCCAGCCGGACCAAGGGTCCAGTCGCTGATGCACAGGAAGTTGTTCCCCAACCTGATGAACTGAAAGTCCAGTTAAAACGTAAAACTAATGAGTGATGTGTTTTGTCCTGAGCTTGATTGCATTTGCTACCCTTTTATTTGCTTTAGGTGTAAGTTGTGTAAGGACAATTGGGGGGGACATTGTAGAACAGGATATCCCCCGAGAAAAAATTGTGGAGAAGGCTACAATTGTGAAAGGTTATTAACTTCAACCTATGTAGAGCAAGCGGCGAACATGGGGCAACTTCAAAAGGGGTCCCTTGAGTGGTGGAAAATATACGCACATGGAATCCATCCAGAAAAAGTGTGCACACCCTAATTCATCCAGAAGCGCACCTAATATATTAGGGAAATTGGAAATCATCACAGTGGTGTGCAGGAAATGCATACCCTGGGTAATGTGCTCAGCACCACAGGCAAAGAGTAAAAGTTGGGAAGTGTATGTGACCCAGCATCAAGCCCAAGGGAGAGCCCCTGAAAAATACGACTGCTGCCAAGAAGATGGGACACCTTGCTGCTCCAAGCAAAGGAGTAGGCAGAGGAGGCAGAGACGTACAGAAACTGTGGGGAACAAACACTCCCGGGGCAGTGATCCAGAAAGCTCCCAAAACTGTGTCATACATGCGTCCCTCTAAAATACCACCTCGTTTCCCTACTGCACAGGTAAAACACTACATTATTGCTCCCCTCTGGTACCCACCAATTCTCCTGGGATACCCTTTGTGGATTTACTGTCTGTCAATTGTAATGGCTCAGCATGCCCACCAGCCTTTTCAATGGTCTCTTATTAGATGGAATGATCAAACTGTGCTCCAAAGCTATGTCAGAGCAGCACCTCCCTCCTTCACACCACAATTGTGTCAGCTAGTGCCTACAGAGATGTGCTGGAATCAAGAGAGTTTTTACATGTGTCCTGGCACTGGGCCTCCTTACTGTAATTATCCCAGGCATTACTACTGTGCCTACTGGAGGTGTGAGACTATGGCATCTAACTGGAAAACAGCAGGAGATAAATCTCTAACTGTGGGGTGGGGGCCAGCTGGATGCAAGCCTCCCCGGCCAGATCCCTCCAGGGCCATGCAATTGGGCCGCTGGCAAGTGGTATTTCCGGACGGAAATTACACACACCTTTATGTCAATGTAACTAACCCTGAGGACAGAGGATGGGCTGTGGGAAAAACATGGGGAATGAGATACTGGGTATCAGGAACAGACAGGGGAGGCCTCTTTCTTATCAAAAAGGAATCTGCTTTAGAAGACCCCCAGCCAGAGGGTCCCAATCCTGTTATCAAACTGCTTATCAAGAACAATCCCAATTCTGTGATCAAGAACAATCCCCGCAAAAGAAGAAAGCTGACACCAACCGAGGGGTCCCCTAGAACTATGGCACCTCCAGTATACTGGACAGAAGCCTTGACTCCAGAGCAAGGCTTGGTAGGTCCCTTATGGAAAACAATGCAGGCTAGCTATGCCTTTTTAAATGCTACCCATTGTGAGCTAGCCCTGCACTGGTGGTTGTGCTATGATGTCAAGCCTCCTTACTATGAAGCCATCGGGACCCAGGAACCATTTAATCAAAGCAATGTAAGCTATCCAACACAACGCAACTGGGAAGACTGGGGAAGTTAGGACTTACTTTACAAAATGTAAAGGGAGCTGGAACATGTGTAGGAAACATAACAAAAAGAATAAAAGGATTGTGTAAAAACACTCTAAAGGAACCTGAAAAGGCTCAAGGGAAATGGCTCATTCCTGTCAGTGGAGCACAGTGGATCTGCTCTTGAGTAGGTCCTACGGCCTGTTTATCTTTGGATGTATTTAATGGTTCCAGGGAATACTGCATACAGGTGATAATAATGCCATGGGTGCTATAGCACCCAGAGAGAGAGGTCCTTGACAGAGTTGAAAACAACAATCATAGGATACAAAAAAGGGAACCCTTAAATGCAATTACAATCGCCACACTTTTTGGAGTCAGAGCATTAGGGGCAGGATCTGGAATTGCATCCTTAGTGAATCAACAACAAGGGTTAACTAGCCTTCGGGCAGCAGTAGATGAGTATTTAGAAAGAATTGAAAAGTCTGTTTCAGCCTTTGAAAGACCTCTTACATCATTATCTGAAGTGGTATTCCAAAATCGAAGGGGAATGGATCTGTTGTTGTTACAACAAGGAGGAGTATGTGTAGCCCTTGGGGAGGAATGTTGTGTTTATGCAGACCACACGGGAATAGAAAGAGATACTATGACAGAACTGCGGGAAGGATTAGAAAAAAGACGCAAAGAAAGGGAACAGTGATGAAGCTGGTATGAGTCTTGGTTTTCTCAGTCACCCTGATTAACAACTCTGCTATCCACTTTAATGGGTCCAGTGGTTGTAGTATTGTTAAGCCTCACTCTTGGTCCCTGTCTAATCAATTGGGTAATATCAACAGCAAAAGGAAGATTGGAGGCAGCCCATCTGTTACTAATCCATCTACAATCAAAAAGGGAAGAGCTTGAAAGTGAGGTAATGTTAAATAGAGTAAGAGAGGTGTTAAAGAGGCCAGGCCACCCCAGGGCTGGTCTTTGCTTGCTTACTACTACCTGAATCAATAAAATTGATTTTCATAAATGATTATTTAAATTGCCCCTTTTATTCAGTCACAACAATTTATGACAATTCCTGAAAGTGGCAAAATAATGAATCAATAGCTTTGGCTTCACTTTGGGATGCGGGTTTTTCCACACAGGCTTTACCACCTCCCTCTGCAGTCCCTGCCTGCGACAGTTCAGCTCTAAGAGCGACCCCTCACAGCTGCTCCCACTCCCAGCGGGGCAATCCCAGGCCCCAGCTGGAGCACCTGCTGCAGGCACTGCCCAGGAAAAGGCCAGAGTTCCCCCAGCCACACATCTGCTGGCTGTGCCCACAAGCCTCTCCTTCTCAGTGCTGGCACCTTTTGGCAGCACATGGGGCAGAACCAAGGGGCCTTTGTGCTTCCCATGCCAGCCTCCTTTGCCAGCCACTGCCTGGCTCTCCTGCTCCTCACAGACACTTAGGATTAAAGCTGAGTCAGCAGCAGGCCCTCCTGCAACCTTGCCCTTTTCCACTTGGAAGTAATCTGTCCCCCTGCAGGCTGGGTAATTGGAATCCCAACTCTTTGCACAAAGAGGTCCTTAAAGGCCATTTTGCTGCTCAGTGACTCTTTTGCAGCAAAGTGCTGTCAGCGTGCAGAGGCAGGAGCAAGAGGCTGCGTTTGAAGCTGCTCTTGTTGGTGGCCATTGCTGGAAGGCAGCAGAGACAGCCCAGGCTGGCCTGTTTGCCCCTTGGCAGCCAAGCGGAGAACTACCTGGCACAAGGAGGCCTTGCGGGCAAGGAATGACTCCCCAATGGCGGTAGAGGTGCTGCGAACAGGCTTTCTGGCCAAGCAATGCTCTCGAATGCAGCTGCACTGCGCTCCGTGCTGCTGCAGCCCGCGGGCGCTGCCCAAGGACGGTTCTGCCGTTGGCAGGGCCCGGGTGACAACGGAGCGTCCCGGGCGTGGCCGTTCCGGTGTCCAGGTGCTGCGGGGGTCAGAGGGCACGGAACCCTGCTGGAGCCTGCCCGCAGCCCCTGCTGCACTGTGGGAACCCTGCCCTGCCCGAGGGACAGCAGCACACCTTGGGCCGTACCCAGGGCGGGGGCCAGCAGGGCCCTGTGCCAGCGAGCCCCCGTGCCCTGGCCTGCAGCTGAGAAGGAGCCGCTGAGGGAGCCCTCAGGGACCAGGGCCACAGCTGCGGCTGCTTTGTCCAAAGGCTGGGGGCATTCTGTGAGAAAACCTGGCAAGAAATTCAATGATGTGACATGCACAGGTCTTGTGGGCCTTGAGTACTGATGAAACCTCAGGGAGCCTGTGTCCCTGTGCAGACAGGAGTGCCCCTGGACTGGGGCCTCTTCAAGAAGAATTTCAAGTGTAAATTATATGGTAATGTGAAAAACGAGGTTCCCATATTTTTGTCAGAATTTAAAAGTTTAATAAAAAGACAATTAGGAGATGAAAATAAAGTCAAGTATACAGATCTGGCCAGGTGTCTCTGCATTCAGCCAAGAATCCTACTAAAAAAGGATTGTCCCATAAAAACAGAACCCTACGAGATATCCATAAATTCTCATACATATTCAGACATTCTTTTTAGGCGTTTTGGTCTTCTTCTGCTTAATTTTCTCTTGTCCCCTTCCCAATAAATCAATCTTCTTGGCGCCATCCAGTTTTACATTGCTTGATAACAGAAATGCAATAAATTCCTCCCCCAGAGCCCTGGTCACTGCTGTCTTCATCTGGATAAGATAAGAATGCAGGGGGTCTCTAGCTATCTTTTTCAGTCTTTGGGTTACACAAACAAAAGTAGTTTTTGTTTTAATACTATGCCATAGCCTAACATATATGTATTATACCACTATTTCTAAGTTTCATCAATAGTAGAAATAAAGGAAATTATATGAATACAACAAAATTTTCTAATCTTATACATACAACATTCATTAAAATATTTGCAAAAAGCCAACAATATGATATGCATTTATAACATTAATATATGGGTATCAAAAATCCAAATCATCACAGCAACCGAAAAAATCTCTATCTTTCATACATTCGGTATGTTTATTTCAAGCAGAGGGACTTCTTGAAATACCTCATGTGAGAGAGGCTTTTTCCACAAGAGTAAATCCATCAGAATGGAAATGTCGTTTAAAATAATCTTAGCCAAACAGAAATCATTAATCTAAACAAGTCAAAATCAACATATCATGGTGTAGTGGTTTAGATTTGCTAATTTCGTTTTCTCGGCCAACATACCAAATAAATGTTGTGGTTTTAAAGCAACAACAAAAAAATCACTAGAAAACTTACTTATTTCTTGCTGTGAGATCTGGATGAGAACAAGAGCAAAACAGGCTTAAAACTTAAAATCAATAAAGCAAGTTATTAACAAAACTACAAGAAAAAGAAAACCAGAATAAAACTTCCAGAAAACCCTTTTTCCCCCCAACTACTCAACCATTCCCTTGTTCACATGACAACATAGAGACAAAAAAACTTTGGTGTTTACAACAGTCCCAATTCTTGCTATAATCTTTCCATCAGTCTTTGTAGACAAACAGAAGTCTTTTTCTGCTAATCTATGGAGTTTCTCACAAGAAAGCTATTTCTTCATAGCTTTCTATTTCTCTGATGTCAGCTGCCCAGAAAAAAATCTGCCATTAGTGGTCTCCTCCCATTTCACATCACTCTGGGGTGTGTTATGGGCCATGAGTCTAGGGATGTCATTTTTAAGGATGAGTTATTCAAAGGCAAAAGTTCTTTTCGTCTGCCTCTGTGAGCCTCCCTGGAACAGAAGTTTTCTCTTTGCCTCTCAACGGCCCCAAATCTTCAACTATTACTTCTCCCCCTCTGTTCCAGCACCTCACTGCATCACAAGTACTCTACTTTTTGCTCAAAATCCACACTTTGAACACTCCATTCCTCCCAATATGCTCTGTCATGAATTAAAGGAGTTTTTTTCAGAACACTATTGTCTATGTCCATAGCTTTAATAGAAAAATATTTCAGCTTCTTTAAGCATCTCCTTATTCTCTCTTCCCCATCTAAAGCTTAATTGTTTTCTTCACTGTCTTTGACGGTTTTATGATGTCTTCTGCACGTTGATTACCCTTCTTTCTCTCTCTTCCCCTCTCTCTGGGAACAAGGAGTAATCATTAAGTCTCATCCAGGTAGTAAAAGTGTTAAAGTCTTGGAAAGCTGCAGATGTTCATGGCGTCAGGTTTCATTTCAGAGGCAGAAACTGCAAACTAAGTAAGGCCAGCTGGCTCCTTTTCTCCCCACCACCGCCCTCTGCGGCCTTGTCCAGCCTGACGGAGCCCTGTTACCTCATCAGAAGCCGGAAACCAAAGAGAACAAGAGAGCCCTGACCTTACATTTTAAGGTGGTGTTCACAAGTTGATCTCACTTCTCAATGGTTAAAACCACTGCCAGTTCTCAGAAATGGCCAGTTATTTGTCAGGAGAAAAAACTCCCATCAGCCTCCAGCAGCTTCATCTTCTCCAGCTCTCAGTTATCTTAAAGATAAAGTCACTCCAGGACACATGGATAAGGTACACCTGATATCCAAGAATTCCTAATTTAATAATGGTATAAATGAAATTAGAATTTTGACAACTAGGTCCCTTGAGTTAATAACAGCTAAATTAAAAATGAATACAATTTAGTGAATTGAGTAGGAAATTTGGATAAAAGAATACAGTTTAGTAAAAGAATACAATTTAACAAAAAAATACAATTTCTATATATAATTTGGCAGTAATTAAGTATGATTAAAGCATAAGCAAAACCAAGTGGGGTACAGAGAAGGTTTCTCACTCCACCTCACATACAAAACCGACCAGGTATGGAGGGGGTTCCCCACCCTTCCTCATGTACCAAACAAAGCACTTCAAGCTGAATTTATATACTCTATGCCTATACATATTCATTAATGTCTCCCATAAGTTTCCTCCTATTTCCATTTTTCTGAATTTAGGTCACTCTCCTTCACGGCGCATGCCTCACTTGTTGTTAGGAGGTCTCCAGTCTCCTTTTAGTGGTCTTTGGACAAAGGCTTACGCTCATCCTCACTGTCCTCTCAATGGCCTCACAGGTTTGCACGTGTGTACCACGCATTGTGCTATGTAAGTCTACTAATTAGTCGCACATTTAATGAACTTTGGGCCCTATGCCTAAAGTCGTTCTAGTTTTGTCCATCTTGATAGTAAAAGGCCTTAAAATCTTAGAAAATTTGGGGACTTAGAAAAAGTTAGGTTTGGAAAGCCCTGGGAAAAGCAGGCCCTGGAAACGTTAGGCCTTGTGCTTGCTAAAGACCAGGTCAAGCTGCACTTGTGTAGTCAGTATATGATAAATGATACAATTGTTAGATGTGATTAGATATAATTATTGTTTAGAGAACATGGGGAACCATGTTAGGGGGCTAAGGGGGGATTACGAGAAATTCATGCTTGGGTAAAAACAATGCTTACAATAGAACAATGTAAGTTTAATAATTAATATGTAAGTTGCATAATGATAGAGTATAAAATATGTTCAACTCGAAACCCAAGTGGGGTCAGATTTGGGTATGTGTACCCCTGACACCCAGAGCTCTTTAAATAAAGCACCTTCATATAACCATTCGTGGTTATGTGTGTTCCTGAACGCTAACATTTTGGCGACCCAGATGGGACCTTGTGAGTGCTGCTGAGCGAACTCGCGACCTGATCACGCTCCAGCCGGCACCGAGGGATTCTCGGGGAGCCCATCAGCCGCGACTGTCTCCGCTGCTCACAACGTCCCCGGGAGAGAAAGGTAAGGTGCTTTACTTTGGTTTTGGTGCCTGCCAGTTAGACGTGGCGAAAGCTGCGCGTGGTTGGGCTAAAGGAATTCCTCTTGGTAAAGCCTAGGCGCCGTCCGTAAGACGACTGCGAAAGCGTCGCAGGTTCGGCATTTGTGGTATATTATAGTTATAATATGGAGAAGGGTTTTGGGCTGCTATGCTCCCATACCAGGTACTTCTCCTTTGGGGTGCTTATTAGCACATTGTAAACAAGGTAACTTTGGAGAAGAATTACATAAGACTAAGATAATTTCGGCCAGATCTCCCACAGAAAAAGACCCCAGCAATCCCGTCTCATCTGTTAGTAGCTATAATATCTTCTCTCTTTTTTTACTTTGCTTTCCTTATTTCTCTCTCTCCTCTATCGCATAACCCTTGTTGTTGGCACTAAAATAAAGGTACATTATTGTTGTGATTTAAACTGAAATCCCTTTGTGTCCTTTTGCACTCTGAGATCAAACAAACCTCTCATGAGCCCCACTTGCATTAGCGAATTATGACATCTAAATTGGCATCATGGACAGGATTTCTGACAGACAGAAGGGGCTGCAGGTTTGTTGTGCAGTCTGTATTAGGGGAAAGACGTTTTGCTCCAGCCGCACCTAGCCCGACACTCCCAAAAGAGTGAGCGGTGTCTAGAAAGCAAGGGGGGCGAGTCGGATTTCCCACAAACTGCACACGCCGAGGTGAAAAGCACCCCACACTCACTTGAGGGCTCTGTCTGCAGAATTTCACAAAAGCTCTCTTAGTGCCAAAGGGCTAGATTGTTTTTGTTGTTGTGTGTATGAATTTTGACTGTTTGGTGTAGCAAAGAGACAACCAGAATTTTAAACTGAAGGAGTGCCTTCCAAGCAGATTTGGTCTTTTTACCCATACAGGGAAGCAAAGTTGTGTGTGTGTGTGTTTATAGTTTAAGTTTATACCTCCCTGTAGTGGTTTTTCTTTTTGTAAAAATGACTGAAAACAGCAGTGCAAAAGTTAAAACTGCATTTTATGCATGTTATGCTCTGTTAGCAAAACACAGTGCCAGACCTTCTCCAGGAGGGAAAAGTTGGTGCTCAGTAATTGGTTTAATTTGGAAAATGTGATTGATAGAGTATGTTCTTTACAACATGAAACAAAATTTAAACTGGGAAAAAATGAAACAAGAGAGGGAAACCCCTCTCATTAATCAAATTTACCCTCAAAAAGAGCTAACTTGGATAAAATTGTGGGGAACACTGCTGTCCTAGTTTGAAACCTCTAATTAAGAATATAATTTTTAATGAGATAATATAAATTTTATAATATAATTATATAATATATTATATAATATATTATAATAGAATATACTATTACTACTACATTATAATAGTATATAATTATATCAATGATAAGGATCTTGGTCTGCATATAACTACTAAAATAGAAATAAAAATAGGAAAAAAAAAAAAAAAAAAAAAAGGGAAAAAAGAAGAAAAAAGAAAAAAGAAAAGAAAAAGGGAGTATGGGTGTCTCCTTCACGAGTCGGAGACAGAATACGTATTCCGAGTGTCTCACTGAAGGTGATCAAATTCGGTTGAGAGAACAGGAATCGAATGAGCACTGGGTACATGAGGTCTTCTTAATAGCAAGATACAGACATAGCCCATGGTCCCTAACTCAGCATACAGCTTATTGGGCCGAGGGGCTTAACCCCTTGGAAAGGGGGGACTTGACTGCTATAGTTTGTACCCCCAACCAACTACTGAAAAATATTTAGAAAGCTGTCTGCTTACAAATGATACACAAAAGAAAATTAATTGTTAGTTATGAATCACCAATGCTGTTACCTGTGAAAACTGAAATTATGGACCTGTAAAAATCCCAGAAGGAAAAAATCAGAGAAAGCAAAGGGTGATAGATACATTGGTTCTCTTAATGAAAACCCAAAAAAAAAAAAAAGAGAAAACAAATCTCTAATTGCCAGTATTAGTGGTCACTAGAAGTAAAGAAAGGGGTCTCCAAAATATAATGAGTGGCTTATCACTTAAAAGTTGAGTAAAGTAGTCGTTAATTGGCACTGTCCCAGGTTCATTGTATCGAATGCCCCATTGTATGACCCAGCGCACCTCCACAGGCTCTGGGCTGTGAGCCAAAGCAGTCTCCTTCTCAGCTTCTGGGAGTGGAACCCAAACAGCTTTAGAATCACGGAAACTGGTAACTCTGCCTCTCATGGGTGAGCAGAGAGGTGGAAGTTAGTTTTATTTAAAATGCTCACTAGAAATAACAAAACTGGAGACATACTGATTTTAGCAATGGTGGGTCCTAAACATGCACCTATTATTTCTGTAGTTAACACTAGAGCCCAAATTTTGTATTGACCAATACAGACTAGTACAGGATTTGAGAGCAATAATAGAATAACTGAAGATATTTACCCAGTGGTAGCTAATCCTTGCACACTGTTAACATCCGTAAAAGAGAAATAGAAATGGTTTACTGTAACTGATTTAAAAGATGCCTTTTTCTGCATACCCCTTGACAAAGAAAGTAAGAAACTGTTTGCCTCTGAATGGGAAAATCCAGAAAATGGAAGGAAAACTCAGCTCACCTGAACATGACTCCCACAAAGATACAAGAACAGTCCAACCCTATTTGGAAGCCAGCTGGCAAAGGAGCTGGAGATTTGGACCAAGAATGGGCAAGTACCAGAAAACAATACCTGCTGTTACAGTATGTTGATGATACACTGACAACTACAGAAGAGAAAACAACCTGCATAAAGGTAACAATTGAAATTTTAAATTTGCTGGGAATGGGAGGATATGAGGTGTCTAAAGAAAAGGTACAAATTGCCCAACAGACTGTGATTTACCTGGGGTGTGAAATCTCACAAAAGCAACGTAAGCTGGGTACTAATCGTATTCAAGCTATTTGTGCTATTCCAGAGCCCCAGAACCTACATGAGCTGCGAGTTTTCCTCGGGATGACAGGGTGGTGCCGCCTGTGGATCATGGACTATGGACTAATTGCAAAACCCCTGTATGAAGCCCAGAAGACACAGCTGTTTACCAGGGGCAAACCACAGAAGGAGGCCTTCCTCAAGCTGAAGAAAGCATTGACAACTGCTCCAGCATTAGGATTGCCTGATTTATCCAAAGACTTTCAGCTGTTTGTGCATGAAAGATCACACCTAGCTCTGGGAATACTAACCCAGCGTCTGGGAAGCTGGAAAAGGCCAGTAGGCTACTTCTCCAAACAACTTGACAATGTGAGTGCCGGATGGCCTTCATGCCTGTGGGCAGTTGCAGCCACTGTGATGCTGATCCAAGAAGCCAGGAAACTCATGATGGGTAGACATATAGATGTCTATGTACCACACATGGTGACCACTGTTTTAGAACAAAAGGGGGGCCATTGGCTATCTCCAAGCAGGATGATGAAATTCCAGGTAATCCTAACTGAGCAGGATGAATTCACACTAAAGACAATTAACCTCTTGAATCCAGCTTTTTTTTCCTAGGTACCACAACTGAAGAAGGCCCATTAGAGCATGAGGGTACCACAACTGAAGAAGGCCCATTAGAGCATGACTGTGTAGAAGTAATAGAGTACACCTATTCGGCAAGGGAAGACCTAAAAGACATCCCACTAGAGCAACCAGAATTGGAGCTATTCACAGATGGAAGCAGCTTGGTGGAGAACGGGACCAGATACTCTGGATATGTGGTAACAACAGTCAGTACAATAGTGGAGGCAAAAGCATTATTACCAAGTACATCTGCCCAGAGGGCAGAACTGGTTGCCTTAACCAGAACATTAGAATTGAGTAGAGAGAAATCGAAAAGCAGACTGGACAGCCCGACAGACTGCTCGAGAAGTGCAAACAACAATGGCATTGATACCTTTAAAGACTAATGTTTCTCAATTTAATTTGCCTCCAAAACCAAAATATTCAATAGAAGATGAGAAATTGAGACATTTGCTAAATGCACAAAAGGATTCAGAAGAATGGTATGTAACTGCACAAAGACAAATAGTATTAACCCCCGTGATAATGAGAAAAGTTCTACAAATTAAACATAACAAATATCATTGGGGTGCAGAGGCATTGGTAAAATTGCTAAAGCAAAAATTAATCTTGGTACGGATGCTAACAATGGCAAAATCAACTCAGTGGCAAGACACAGGCATAGGTAGGAAAGATTAGGATAGGAATAGAATCAAGATGACACTTAGCAAGAACCCTCTAGTAGAGTGAAATTTGGGTGGACCCTAGAGCAAATAGCAAACTGTCAGAACAGAGAAACAGGTCAGGTAGATAGACTAGCAAGAGTCACCTGGGAAAGATTTAAAGAATTAAACGTCCAATTACAACTTATTACTTTTGAAAGAACATGGAGAGTGTGAAGTTGTTTTTTAAGGGGGACAGATTGATCATTGCATCCCAATGCAATGAGATTGCAATCCACATCCCAAATGTAACTGCAGATGTAGAACATGACATCAATCAGTTGCAACAAATAGAGCATGAAGCACAGGAAGAGCAAAAGGATTTGACTACAAGTTGGTTAGGTAAAATCTTCAAAGGGTTAGGGTGGAATGTGAATTCATGGATTAAATCTATCATTGAGAATGTGATAATTTTACTAATTGTATTTTTAGCAATTTGGTTAGTATACAGCATCTTAAAAAGAGAAATACAGAAGAAAACGTCCTGGAACCAGAAGATAATAAAGGCACTGATGCGAGAGCTACACCCACCATCCTCTAGTTCTCCATTTCGTGACAGCATCCAGGACAACGTTTACATCAATCGAGGATTTGAAGAACACCAAGTATAAACTCAGAAACAAAGGACTGTATCAAGTGAAAACATTTGCACTTATAGTGAAGTGAAAATGCTTTCAAAGGGGGGAAATGATAGTAAAAGGCCTTAAAATCTTAGAAAATTCGGGGACTTAGAAAAAGTTAGGTTTGGAAAGCCCTGGGAAAAGCAGGCCCTGGAAACGTTAGGCCTTGTGCTTGCTAAAGACCAGGTCAAGCTGCACTTGTGTAGTCAGTATATGATAAATGATACAATTGTTAGATGTGATTAGATATAATTATTGTTTAGAGAACATGGGGAACCATGTTAGGGGGCTAAGGGGGGATTACGAGAAATTCATGCTTGGGTAAAAACAATGCTTACAATAGAACAATGTAAGTTTAATAATTAATATGTAAGTTGCATAATGATAGAGTATAAAATATGTTCAACTCGAAACCCAAGTGGGGTCAGATTTGGGTATGTGTACCCCTGACACCCAGAGCTCTTTAAATAAAGCACCTTCATATAACCATTCGTGGTTATGTGTGTTCCTGAACGCTAACAATCTCAAGGCCGTTTTTGTCTTGGGATATCACTTACCTTCCAAACTACATCCTGTACATCAATTTGACACCTGGTACAAGGGGTACATTTGCCTTGTAACACTGATTCTTTTGATTGCTTTTATTAATAACTTTCCAAATAGTTACCATTTAGTTAGCACAAATCCATTCCATTTATTAAAAGAAGAACTCCTAAACAAGTCAAGGAGATGATTTCCTCAACGCTGTGCTGAAAAGTAATTACCAGATGATTTTTTTCATGAGGTCAGATTCCTTCAGCTCAGATGCTCTTCCTACCTGCCAGCTCTACAGTATTCTTTTGTGTTTTATCGTCACACTGCAAATCTGCAAAAGAAACTTTTCTAGAAGAGAGATGAGGGAATCGCCTATCAAATTTCTCTTTAGGAGGGCTTCCGACCACAGCAGGAACAGCAGCATTTGCTGCCAGCCCCGGTCAGAGACATGATACCTATTGCCCAGCCTCTTTCCTACCTATCCTACTTTCCCAGTCTGAACTTCTACTGTCACTGGAAATAAAAGCAGAGTTTTAACTTCACTTGGCACATTTTCAGTTTCATTCTCAAATGTCCTACTTCATCCTCTTCATATGTACACTTTTGTTTCAAAGGACATAAGCTCCCATGTCTCATTTTCCCAAGCTTAATGCTGAGGTTCCAGGGAGAATGAAGGCGTATTTCCTCCTGGCCTTGCAGTACTTAGATAAATCGTCTCCTTGGTGTGCACAGGAGACTTCTGGCTGTTCCAATTTTTGTGGGCAGATGAGTGTCCTGAGGAGCTCTGGCCACTTGGCTCTTGTGAGGAGGCATCCTTGGCTCACCGTGCAGCTGTGAGAAATTGCTGCTGATGCCTTGCTCCTGCTTCTTGCCCTCATCATATCTTTCCCAACGGGTAATTTCCCTGAGACTCTCTCTTGGCACCATGGTCTTTTCTCTGGCTGGCTTTGAACAAGGTTCAAATACGCCCAGGAAGAGGCTGGAGGAGCACAGGGGTCAGACAGGCAGCCCGGGAGCTGCTGGTGCCTTGCAGGGACCAGCAAGGGAATTGTGTGTGACCAAAGGGGAAAGCTGCCAGCGGCGCCTGGATCTGGGCCAGGCCTGTGGTCACCATGGAGCCGGGGTGGGGGGCTGCCAGGAAAGGGTCCAGGGCCAGGTGCCTTGGGCCTGGATCCCTTCCTTCCAGCGTGGGGCTGAGGGCACCTGGGTGACACCAAATCCCACCTGGCACACCACGTGTCTGTAGTGGTTTAGATTTGCCAATTTAGTTTCCTGGCTAATGCACCAAACAAATGTGGTTTTAAAGAAGTAACTAAAAAACTTACTAGAAATCTTACATATTTCTTGCTGTGAGATATGAAGTAGAACAAGAGCAAAACAGGCTTAAAACTTTAAAGGAATATAGAAAGATTATTAACAAAAACTATAAGAATAAGAAAACCAGATAAAACTTCCAGAAAACCCTCTTCTCCTCCGCTACCAAACAATTCCCTTGTTCACATGAGAACATAGAGACAAAAAAACTTTGGTGTTTAAAACAGTCCCAATTCTTGCCATAGTCTTTCCATTTTGTAGAGAAACAGAATTCTTCTTCTGCTAATCTATGGAGTTTCTCACAAGAAAACTAATTTTCTTCATAACTTTCTACTTCTCTGATACCAGCTGCCCAGAAAAATCTGCTATCAGTTGTCTCCTCTCATTTCACATCACTCTGAAGTGTTTTATGGGTCAAATGAGTCTCGGGATGAGTTATTCAAACGTAAACGTTCATCTGTCTCTGTGAGCTTCTCTGGAAACAGAAGTTTTCTCTTTGCCTCTACAAAGCCACAAATCTTCAACTATTACTACTCCCCGTCTGTTTCAGCACCTCACTGTATCACAATCACAAGTATTTTTGCTCAAAATCTACACTTTGAAACATTTCACTCCTCCTAATATACTCTGCAATTAATTAAAGGAGTTTTTTCAGGACACTATTGTCCATCTCCATAGCTTTAACAAAAAAATATTTCAGCTTATTAAAGCATCTCCTTATTCACTACCTCTTCTGTAGCTTAATTCCTTTCTTCACTGTTTCAGATAGTTTATCAAGTCTATTTACATGCTGATTACTCTCTCTTTCACTCTCTGGAAAAAAAGGATTAATCTGCAAGTCTCATCTGGGTAATGAAAGGCTTGAAATCTTGCCCAGGCTTTGTAGATGGTTCTGTGATCTCTGCCGGAGCAGCGGCTGGAGTTGTCTGCGATGGAAGATTCTTCATTGCTGCTCTGGAGAGTGTGGTCACTGTCTCAGCCAGTCGCTGGTCAAGAGCTTTTTTCTTTTTTTACTCGTCAGTCTCTGGTGAATTCAGTCACAGCAAAAACTGCAGCCAAGCCAGGGAGCGGCCTGGCCCGGCCTGGGCCCGGGAGAAGCCCCGCAGGCCCCATCTCCCGGCTGGGAGCCACCGCAGGCCCAGCCCAGACCCTGCCTGGGCCGCATGGGCTGGGCAGGGGAACGGGAGGCCAGCTGGAGCTCTGTTACCTTTCACAGCCAGGAAACAAAGAGACAAAGAAATTCCCAGGCTTAAGTTGGTGTTCACAGGTTGATCTCACGTTTCAGTGGTCAAAACTGCTGTTAATTCTTAGAAATGGCCAGTAGCTGGCCAGGAGAAAAACTCCGACCAGCCTCCAGCAGTTTTAACTTCTTTAGGTGTTTCTCTTTGTTTTCTTAAATGCCAATCTATCACAGTGTCCCTGCAGCCCCATGTGCCTTGGCAGCCATCGGGAAGTGTATGGGACATGGAACAGGCCCATTGTCTGCCTTTCCCAGTCATTTCCCAGTCATTTCCCAGCGCATTTCCCAGTCTACTTGGGATGTTCTCTGTGGCACTGTGCTGTGTGGTTACAGGGCTGTGGGCAGAGAAGCAAGCTGAAAGTCTTGCCTGGAGAAATCCCCTGTTCTTTCCAGCACAACCTGAGATTATTTCCTATTCTCCTGTCCCTTTAACCTGGGAGTGTAGACACAGAAAATGTGGCTAAATTCACCTTTCTGCAATTTGTTAGTTGGAAGTACCTGAGCATATGAATTCAGTGTTTTATGAATACTGTCTGTGACTGCAATTCTGGATAGAAATTCCTCAGGAAATACTAGATGAATTATGGAAGAAAGATGATTACATAATAAATTGAAATCAGCTATGCCTGAAAGAACCCATGATATTTCTGAAGGAGATTCTTTGTCTGTATCCAAGTGGTTAGATATGGACAACATGAAACCAAATATGAATTTGAAAAGCAATATTCATTTAATTGCATATTCTTTTCTATATTTGATGTAATTCTTAGAAAATTGCAAGTAATGGTTTGTGAAAACCAGATTTTAAAATGATTTTCTGGAAGTTAGATGGAGTCTTGGGGTGAGATGCTCATTACTGCACTCTAAATGCATTTCTCAACCCCCCAAAAAGGAAGCCCTTGTAGAGTGGAATTCAAACAACACACACGGGAGAGCAGCGTTGGCTGCCAGAACCACTGTCAGTGCTTGTTAACCCCGAGGGTTACTGCAGCCTGGCCTTTGGAAAGCCTGAGGGTGACAGGTATAGGCAGATGCCCCACATGCTCAGACATCAGTGATCAGAATCCTTGTTCTTCCCCTCCAGGAGGAACTTCCCTGTGAGTCTTGTCTTTGTTCACGGCAGCATTCAAAAGATTGTTGGGAAACGTGGCTGTGTGAGTTGCCACAGGCAGGCAACTGGAGCAAGCACAAAAGCATGGCAAAGAATTACTTCATTTCAGTATCTCTCTAAGCTGTTCCTACTTCATGAAACAATGTAGAAAAGGGAGGTAGTTCTTTCTTGGGATGACTGGTGTTTTGGGATACCATCCTTCTCACCACAGTTTCATTTTCATGGCACATACCACCCCCCATCTCTTCTTTTGCAAGGCAAAAACACATTCCCCTCAGTAACCACAAAGCTTTCCAAAGGTAACCAAAAGAACTTACAACTGTATTTGAAACAAAAATATGATGCAGCTTCTTTGCATTGAACTATAAAGTAAAACAAAAACAACAAAATTGTTTCTAAGGCTTCAAAGGAGCAGAGAACTTGAAACTATTTACATCCTGGAGAACCACATATGGCCCTTGGGTTCCAGTCTGGGTCACTGCAAACTCTGCCTCATTCAGTGTATGAGGGCAGGCCGGCTCTTGGTCATCTTGCATGGCTTTGTTCAGCAGAAAAGGCTGGAACAAAAGGAGGGAGAGAGAAAAGATTTGGTTGGATTCATCCAACAGGCATATCGAGATGGCAGAGGACAATGACTGCAGTCACTTTACTCCAAGAGGACCTGCAAAGCCTTTTGACTCTCAGCAGCTGTCTCTGTATGGAGAGCATTCTTACAGCTTTTCTGCCCTTCTACCAGACACATCCTGCTCATTTTCTTTTGCAAGTTTGCCACCAGATCATGGCAATGCATCCCTTTGCCCAGAGGGGCCCACACAACTTGGTGTTCTATGGAAAATGACACTGCAAAGGCCCCGTGGGATGGCAGGTTACAGCTCTTGAGTCTTCCCCACTGCTTGCACCACAGGAAAACACAACATTTGTAATGGCTAAATTGTACAATTAAAAACATAGCAGCAGCTCTAGGAATTCCTTTTGGCCAATAGTGGTCACATGCCTAGAAAGGAGTGTGAACTCTGGCAGCAACAAGCAGCACCTGATAGCTCTCTACCTTGTTTCACCACTGCTCATTGACATCATTTTTAGTGAGCTTCTCAAAGTTTCCAAGAACACACCAAGCAGTGAGTCCCAGCTCACAGGTTGCAGCATCAGGAATGAAATTCAACCCAGGGAGAAGGCTCAGGTGTGAGGCT
This sequence comes from Cyanistes caeruleus, assembly GCF_971803275.1. Taxonomy (NCBI): domain Eukaryota; kingdom Metazoa; phylum Chordata; class Aves; order Passeriformes; family Paridae; genus Cyanistes; species Cyanistes caeruleus. The sequence continues at coordinate 60,489,271 of NC_141705.1, forward strand.
GCACTTACTGCCTGACTCTGCTGTGCATGGCACAGTCCTCTCCCCTCTTTCAGCACCCACTCTTCCCATGCTTTGGTCCCTACTCACTGCACACATGCTCTCCAGCAGCTCTGCCTTGGCACAGCTGATGCTGCACAGAGGACAATTTGACACAGAGCACAGCACCATCCCCAAGCTGACCCAGAGCCCTCTCTCTGCCCAAAAGCACCTCCTACCCTTCCCACTCCAAAAGCCAGTGCATGACTAAGAGGGCTGCTCATTTTCCCTCAGGAAAAGGGAGGCAGGAATTAAAGCTTTTCCATTCCTACCTCAATTGCAACCTCCCTTCCTGCAGCCAAACATCAGCCCCAACGCCTCTGTGCTTTCACAGGATGTCAGAAGGGAAAGACTCCTTGCCCTTACCCACCTACACCTACAGAGCTGCTTTCTGCACTGCTTGCTTCCAGCTTGTAAAGGCCAATCTGCAGCATTTCAAGTGGCAGGAGGGACACGATGGTAGAAGCAAACTCCCGAGTATCAGGACAGGAGATACAGTTCTTCGTCTTACCCCTCTGAACAGGGACTTAGATTTACACATCTTTCTGGCATCCCAGCACTGCATACTCACTTCAGTTTGTTGGTGCCTTTGCTTGCTGGAAGCTGACATCTCTTGGGATTCTTTTCATTTCTTCTTCTTTTTGGGAAAATCCCCGTTGTCTTCTCTCTAACAGGAAGAAGGAAAACAGGAAAAATTCACTCAGGTCCTTGAAGTTCAAATAGAGACCAGTACAGCTCAGTTTGAAAGATTCTGGTTGAAAAGAGAAAAAATAACACACTGGAACTCACAAAGTGGAAACCCAAGCACAGCAGGCAGGGATTTCACGTCCACTGGCAAGTAACCGAAAATGACATTTCACCTTCTTTTGCTTGGATAGGTGATATGTTTTCTAATGGCAAGGATAGATCTCCTGAGCACCTCCTTGATAATTGTAATAAAATGTAAGGCCCTTCCAGTGCTGAAAATAAACATGTCATCTGTTCTGGGTGGGCCTTTTTTTCCCACTCCATCATGATTGTAGAGAAATGTTTTCAGACTCCTGGTGGCAAAGTCAGGACCTGTAAGCATATCTGTTTTGGGATACCCCCCGTCAATGGGAAGGAAAAGCTACGGTCACAGGCGAGTGAGATCCCTCAGATAGCCCAGATGTGCAGGGGCTTCTGATGTTATTACCAAAAATCTGAGAGGGGTGAAATTGTAAAAATGCAGTGAAAATTGCTGCCTTTGTCTTCCAGAAGAACAGGAAGCATTAAGGAAGAGAGTCAGTCAATGAAAACTTTTTATAGGTTTTAGAGCATCGGTTCTAAAGCATCAAGTGTGCAAATCATCAGCTCACCTGAATGAGAAACTTCCGAATCCTTTGCTACCAGTCAAGAAAATGTAAAAGAAAGTGCCCTTATCAATTAGCATTACCCACAGCGTGACTGCTGATAGCCAGAAGCATCCCAGGACTTTCATGTGTACCTCCCGGAGTGTCGACACACAAGGAACCATTCAGCAGCTTCTCCACAAGGCTGCTGTCAAGGAGTTCTCCTTCCAGACTGCACTCACGTCTGGGATACAGGCTCTGAGTTGGGATTTCCTGCAGTCAGGCACTGAGATTGCAAGGGATGACATGCCAGACACCAAATAGTTCCTCTCCTGGCTCTTGGAGACAGCAGCAGAAGTGGCAGATTGACTGCCTGCTTCCCTTTCTGCCCCTGCTCTGCAAGAGGGGGAACTTCTGGGCTCACTCCAGTTTCCTCACCATTTCCCTACTCTTCTTTATTCTTAACTCAGGAAGCTCAGAAAATGACAAAGTTAAAAAACCCACACAGGAAGCAAAGTTATTCCCCCGGCCCTGCTGAGCCACCTGTTCTGGGAGGAGGAACAGAAAGGGAGACAGGCCCTGCAATGTCCACAGGGAGTGCCCATCACTGCAAGGCCTGCAGCCAACTCCTTGTGCACCTGACCTCCCAGTGCTGTCTGGGAGTCAGCACTGACTCTGGGAGTCAGCTTCCCAAAAAACACTTGAGAGCAACGACCACCTCAGAGTTTGAAATGAAGGGCTGTCTTGGAATTCCAGGGAAAGCCATTGCAATGGCCAAGGGACTCTGCAAAGGGGTCTCTGCAAAGCCCCTGACTACACACAGCTGTAAAAGTCTCTGGGGCACCAAATGTCAAAGGGTTCAGCTCTTTTCCCCAGGATGAGGATTGATGAGCAGAGAGACGGTTTTTGTCTTCAGACTTAGGATGTTTGTTTTACCTTATCTACTTTACATTTTTACAGATAGTAAGTACTTCCACACACTAACCTAACAAGCTACAAACAGAGAATGTGGGCTCTGTCCACAAGGCCTTTTAAGCATAAACCATCCAGTTATCAAATGCCAACTCATTTACTTATACTTTTAACCCAATAACCAAACACCCATGTTCTGCACTGCATACCTTTCCATCCAATCACCCCATACCAGCCAAAACCATGGAGAAGAAAGAAGAAAGGCAAAGACAAACCAACACCCAAGAACCTATACCTTGTCTCTTATTCACTACTACATCTCAAACTCTAAACTGTCTTTTTCACCCAGTGAATTAACATAATGCTATATAATTCAAACATCGACATTCCCAGCTCCTCCACTCAGTTTTAGAAGCCTTCTCTATGGTCTTAACTCCAACCATGTGTTCTCTCAAGTGCCGGAGCCAGTCAGCACAGATCAAAAGGACATTTTCTGTGCCTGGGACTCCAACACACAGCCACTTCTTAGGCATCACTGCTGGCATCACAGCAGCTCCAGGGAAATCCAAACAAGTGCTTTGCCTATTTATCCATCTGCCAAGTGCTTCAGATACCTACTGCTTTTGATGCAGGAACACAAGAATGGGCCACCACCAAGCTACAAAGCTCAGCTTGGGCTGAAACCCAGAGAAACCCAGCAGTGCTGGCAGGGGCTGGGCAGCCACAAGCTGCCAAAACCTCCTCTGGCAGAGGACAGCTGAGGTTTTGTTTTCTCAGGAAACCAGGATCCCAAGAAAACACTAATAGCACCAAAACACACAAAACATCAGCTTACAAGGCTTTTCGTTTTCTCAGAAGGGCATTGGTGACCAATGGGAATCAGCTGTGGGAACATTCCCCTTACAGGTTTGATAACACCCTTACAGGAGATCAATCATGGCTCTAGTGCCAACGTATGAAGTGGAAACTCCACTTGGGTTTTTCAAACACCACCTTGGTCATTGTCCAAACCCACGTCCCCCTGCCCCTCTCACCTTCCTCTCTCCAGGGGACTCCTCTGAACTCCTCATGGCTCTCCTCTTCAAGTCTGGCTTCCTTGAAGGTGAGAGCCACTTCTCTCCAGGAGACAAGGGCACCTTCTCCTTGTGCAAATCCCAAGGCCGGTGGCCACTGGGGATAATGGTGTCACGTTAATCTGTTTGCTTAAGCTCTTCAAGATCTTTTCCAACCTCAACAATTTCATGAGTAGATCATGAAATAATAATTCTTCAGTTGGGGAAAATTCCCTGCATTGAGGTTTTCTGAGAAAAATCTGACTGATAGCCCAAATGTTTGTTCATTCCAGGTTCTTTCAAGTATCTGCCCGGCAGAGGTGGAAACACGGTCTGTTTACTTACGATGTTCTTGGCTGAGAACTCGGCAACCTTCCTGACGCTCTGCCTGCCTGCTCTGGAAAGCAACAAAGGAAAAGGTTGCATTTCTTTACCCTGTGGTCTCTGAACAAGAGATTAGAGAGTCACTCTCTTCCAGGAGGTATTTGTCAAAAAGGTTGTTCATCACCCCAGATGGGAGTTTCCTAACTAAATAGTGCTTGTCCTCTGCTGAGCTGCTACCTTGAGTTCTACGTAATGATTGCTTACAGTTTCTTGAGCCATTCCTAAATTCATCCCTGTTCAGCAAAGCAGAGGAAATCACACTGCTTAATCAGTGGGAACGCTTGATGGTCTCTGCCACATCTAACACACAAAATTACCTGTCAGCACAGAAAGAACTGGGTTTCCTTTGCATTTCTCTTTATTCTGTTTCTGTGCTGCAGATCCATCAGGTTGGGATTCCTAGAAGTAAAGGACAAAGTAGCTTAGCATGTACCTTAACACCACATCTCCTGACACCAAACCTGTGTTAATGGCACATTAGGGGCATGTGCATTTTTGAATAAATAGTTTTAAAACATTCTAAGAGCTGCCAAAGAGCTGAAGTGAACTTCTGCTAAGCAGAAAGATCTCTTGGCATTGATCAGAAGCCCTGGCAAAAATGGGCTGGGGTACCTTTCCTGCCAATGGAAGTCTGCACATCTCTGCTCTTGTAGGCGTCTGAAGAGGTGACAGGAGAGGTGGCAGTGAGCTGCTCATTTCCTGGAAAGACAGGGAGAGAAGCAGCTCTCAACTTCTATTTTATCTCCACCCATTTCCTTAATAAATGCAAAACATAAACAAACACAGAGATCTGCTTTTTAAGAGAACTCACTCTCAAAATTTCTTCAATTGATGGCACATCAATGGGCTTCCTTTCCTGAAACATGAATGAGGGAAACAGGAGGAGTTTATTCTGGTGTTTTAGTAATTGGCAGGTTCTTGGCAAATCTTTGCTTACCAACAGCTCTAGAAATGTCCTGCAAGTGTATTAGTCCTAAAATGAGAGTAAGGATGAAATGGCCCATCTGAAGGGCAGTTAATAACAGAGAGCAGGCATGGACAGAGCTGTCAACTCCTCCTCGGAGATGTCTGTATTCCCTTTGGAATGTGGCAGTCAGGGAACACTGCTGCCACGTCTAAACTACTGCTACTACTCCTACACCTCTCACCTCTGCCTGCAATGGAAATTTGCAAGTCTCTGTTCTAGCAGGTGACTGCAGAGGTGGCAGGAGAGGTGGCAGGCAGCTGCTCATTTCCTGGAAAGAGTGGGAGAGAAACAGCTCCCAGCACTTTTTGCTGATGCACACAGAGGGAGTTTCACCCTTCCCAGAGTCAGAGGGATCCACCTCCTCATGGATTTGCACAAGCTTCCCCATGGAGATCTGATATTGAAGAGCACCCACCTTCAATATTCCTTCAATTGACTGCACATAAATGTGCACGATGGGCTGAAAGAAGAAAGAGGGAAGCAGTGTGAGTATGTTTGGGTATTTTACTGATTGATAGGAAACAAGCATGTACGCAGCAAACATTTCCTTACCAACTGCTCTAGAAAGGTCAGACAAGTCCATGCATAATGAAATGCCAGTAAGGATTAACAGCACTCTCTAAAAGGAAGTGAGGAGCAGAGACCAGGCAGAGGAAGAGCTGAAGCCACCAAGATCACCTGCTGCAACATCAATGTCTGCCTTCCCTGGCAGTCAGGAAACACTGTTTCCATTTCTGACTTTTTATTACTGTAGTAAGAAAGAATGTTCCTGCAGGCTGCTCCCTTTTTAAAATATCACTTTTCTTTAGTTGCTCTTGAAGCAGCTAAGCTTTGCCTGCAAAGGCACAGGCAGCCACTGCATTTCCAAGAGTTGAGCAAAAAGTTTCAGTAGTTAAGATAAAACAGTTAGAAATAATAGTTCCCTATTCTAGAGAAATTCTCACTTCAATTCTAGAGAAGGAGAAGTGTTTGTCATTCACCCAAATAACATCAGACTGATTCTTCTGAAGTAAAAATACACCCTGGCTAAAATGCAACCCTTGCACAGTGCACTTGGTGCTTGGCTTCCAGTCCAAAGCACAGCTCCTGCTTTTGTAACTCAGGCTGGCTCCAGACTGGGTCCTCCTGCCAAGATTGAGCTTTTGCTCAGCAAAGACTTGACCATCATCACTTGGGCTCCTGGAAAGACATCCTACTACTTATTACACACAGCAATTGTGTGCAGAGAAAGGTCAGGCCTTCTGGCACAGGAGCTTTTCTGAAGGACTAAACCAGAGAGCACAAACTTCAAACTCAGCCCAGCTTATGGACAAGCTCTGCAAGGTTGCTTTGGTTCTGGGGAGCATTTCTGGCACAAGGAAAGCACCCACACTGGGAGCTCCTGCAAGACAGAGCAGACCCTCCATCTCTTTTCAGGCAGCTTCACGGGATGCCTTGTCCTTCTCCCTAAGGACAGAAGTGCTCTTGAATTGTCCTGAAATTCAGCTTCTTGGAACCTGACATGGCAAACTGCAGACGACCTCAGGTTGTCTTGACTTTGGAGTTGGCCTTTTTTATGGATTTAGTTTTCTTTTTGGTGTTTTTTTTTTTGTTGTTGTTGTTTGTTTGTTTTTTGGGTTTTGTTGTGTTGTTTGGTTTGGGTTTTTGTTTGTTTTCTTTTTGCTTTTTTTTCTTTCTTTACCGGTTGTGATTTTTTTTGGACTCTCCTTTTAAAGTACACTCCAAGAAAGATGCCACATTTCTGTTCCTTTATGCACACTGACACTTCCTAATTGGGCCCTGTCATCAAGCCTCTCCCACATGACATGAACAAGGAAGTTGGCTTTACAAACCCCTTTTCTTAAGGGGCTGGAAGAAGAGCTACAACCTGGCACAAGAGGATAAGGGATACATCTCAGCATCATGGATGCTGTAGTTTGAAGGCTTCTTCCAGTTCATTTGGAAAGATACCTTAAAGAGACTGTGGTGACACTGGAGAGCGAAGGTTCTGCTTTGGAAAAGAGGGGAAAGGGCTGTTCAATATCTCTGTGAAGGCCAAGCGAGTCCCTGCATGCCTATTCCCTGTGGATTCATTCCCTCTGCACTGGATCTGCTTGCCTGTTCCATCTGTAAGACTCAATTTTCATTGCTGCCAGGAAAAGAAGCTGTCAATAAGGAATTCCCACCTGCAGGTGATGTGCACCTTAGACATTCAATGAGCCAAAAGCCTGGGCTGGAAGAAATGGCTTTCCCAAGGGATGTCCAGGGAAGTCCCTGGAAAAACCCAGTTTGGCATGTGGCTGTTCAGTACACCTGAGGCCAAAGCCTTTCATTCAGATGGAATTCAAAGCAGGAGGAGGGAAGAACAGCAGAGTTTCTTCTGCTCTGGACCTCTTCACTGTCAGGGTCGCTGCAGGGTGTTACTGCGTGTGCCGCAAGGAACCCGTGAGTGCGACCTGCGTTCTCGGGGCTTGGAGAACACCGCTAGAAATTGCTGATGATAAAAGGGAAGGGACAGGTCTTTGCTGGAGTATCCAAAGACTGTTTATTCAAAGGATAACAGCCTCACATGAATTCAGGGATGAGAACAGGATCGGACTCAGGGCACAGGTTAAACACAGGGACAAATGGGGTGGGTCTGAGGGTCAAGGTCCAACAGGGACAAGGGAAAATGCTGCAGGGAGTGGCTAAAGACCGGGAGAATGGATTGGGATAACAGGGTGTGATAGATTGGCATTTAAGAAAACAAAGACAAACACCTAATGAAGTTAAAACTGCCAGAGGCTGATGGGAGTTTTTCTCCTGGCCAACTACTGGCCATTTCTAAGAATTAACAGCAGTTTTGACCATTGAAAAGTGAGATCAACCTGTGAACACCAACTTAAGCCTGGGAATTTCTTTGTCTCTTTGTTTCCTGGCTGTGAAAGGTAACAGAGCTCCAGCTGCGCCCGCTCCCCTGCCCAGCCCATGCGGCCCAGGCAGGATCTGGGCTGGGCCTGCGGCGGCTCCCGGCCGGGAGATGGGGCCTGCGGGGCTTCTCCCGGGCCCAGGCCGGGCCAGGCCGCTCCCTGGCTTGGCTGCAGTTTTTGCTGTGACTGAATTCACCAGAGACTGACGAGTAAAGGAAGAAAAAAGCTCTTGACCAGCGACTGGCTGAGACAGTGACCACACTCTCCAGAGCAGCAATGAAGAATCTTCCATCGCAGATATCTCCAGCTGCTGCTCCGGCAGAGATCACAGAACCATCTACAAAGCCTGGGTAAGTTTTCTACCTTTTCATTACCCAGATGAGACTTACAGATTAATCCTTTTATCCAGAGAAAGAAAAAGACAGTAATCAACATATAAAGAGACTTGATAAACTATTAGAGACAGCAAAGAAAAGAATTAATCTTCAGAAGAGGTAGAGAATAAGGTGATGCTTAAATTAAGCTGAAATATTTTTCTGTTAAAGTTATGGTGATGGACAATAGTGTTCTGAAAAGACTCCTTTAATTAATGACAGAGTATATTGGGAGGAATAGAGTAGTACAAAATGTGGATTATGAGCAAAAAGTAAAGTGATTGTGATACAGTGAGGTGCTGGAACAGAGTGAGGAGTAGTGATAGTTGAAGATTTGAGGCCTTGAGAGGCAAAGAGAAAACTTCTGTTTCCAGGGAAGCTCACAGAGACAGATGAAGAGAACTTTTGCCTTTGAATAACTTATCCTTAATAATGACATCCCTAGGCTCATGACCCATAAAACACCTCAGAAGGACATCAAATGGGAGGAGAAAATCTGATGACAGATTTCCGGGCAGCTGGCATCAGAGAAAAAGAAAGCTATAACAGAAATAGTTTTCTTGTGAGAAACTCCATAGATTAGCAGAAGACTTCTCTTTCTCTACAAAGACTGATGAAAAGACTCTAGCAGGAATGGGGACTGTTTTAAACACCAAAATTCCAAAGTTTTTTGTCTCTATGTTGTCATGTGAACAAGGAAATGGTTGGGTAGTGGGGAAAAAGGAGTTTTCTGGAAGTTTTATTCTGGTGTTCTTATTCTTATAGTTTTGTCAATAAACTCTCTTTATTCCTTTTAAGTTTTAAGCCTGTTTTGCTCTTGTTCTAATCCATATCTCACAGCAAGAAATAAGTATGTTTTCTAGTGATTTTTTTAGTTACTGATTTAAAACCACGACACAGGGGTGCAGCAATGCAGCAAACAAAGCCAATGGGAGTTAAGAGAAGGAAGAACATACTTGGAAGGGGACATGAAACAGGGGCTGAACGAAGGTGACACTAATTTCCACAAACTACTAGAACACCAGAACGCAAAAGGCACCAACATGTGACTGCAAAGGCCCTGGGAAAAAGGTTTTCCACACCCACACCTAGAGGTGAGCCTGCTGTCCCGTGCTGTCCCCACCAGGGTCGACATGTTCCTGCAACAGGCACCTAGGCCTCCACAGCAGGGCAGGAGTCTCCCCACAGCTCTTGTTTCACCTAAAACAGGAGGAAGGGATGAGCTTTCAGCCAAAGGCCCCAATGATCAGGCTTCCCAGGATCCTTTCTCTGCCTGAATCTCTCTCCCCCATTTAGCACAGCTCACAGGATGTATCCTAAGAGCCAAGCCGCCAAGCCCTGTTCCCCAGTCACCTCTCCCATGCTGGACACCCAGCACACAGGCCATAGATCATGGGCTGCAGCCTCACTGGTTCTTCCTCCTCCTCCCTCTCCAGGCTTCAGCACTACAGGACTGTCTTATCAAAGACTGGTTCATCACTGAGACCAACTCAAAGGAAGAAAATAAGAAAACGACAGGACTGAAACAAGCAGAAAACTTAAGAAGGAATTTTTCCCGTACAGAGCCAGTCCTTAAAACACCCATGAACAGAAATCAGTCACTCCGAGCCACAGCCCAGAGATCCCGCTGGCAGAGGAGGATCATTCAGCATATTCATTCAAAGTTTCATCTCTCAGCTCCAAAATGGACTAAGCCTGGAGTGAAAACCCCACGAGAGCTAGACCATGATTCCAAAGGACAAGGGGAACACTTCCAGGTTAGGCTTCAGAAGTCCAAGAAGTTTTATTTACTGACAAAATCCAGAAGGGAAGCAGAGAACAAGAAATGTCTGGTGCTGCTACACAGGTCTCAAGGGGACACATGAACAGTGACAGTATTTAAGGTGTCCTCTCCTGAATGCTTTTGCTGACAATCAAGAGAAAATGGGGTTGGAGTTTGCACACAGATGCACATAGATGCTTCAAATGTTCATGCAAAACATCACATTTAGAGTTCACAAGTGTAACAAAAGTGTGCGTCCCTGAAGCATTTTCCATTCCTCCGCCTCCTCTGTCTCAAACATGGCACAGCTCTACAAATACAGAGCCTACTGAAAACAGTGGAAAAAAGGAAAGAGAAGTTTGCTGCCACTTTGGCCCGCTCAGAAACACTGAGAAGCACAATGGCCCTGAAAGCATGGGGCTGGTTTCCCTTTGGTAGCAATGGGAATTTGGAAGCCTAGTCACAAGATAGCTAGGCCTGAGCCTTTGGACAAGGGGAGCTCAGGAAAGGCAACTACCAGCTAGAGGGAGGAGCGGCTCTGGTTACCTGGGATGACTTGTCAGTGTGGCTCTTGAAGTGCTCTAGAGAGTGTTACTACAGTCACAAACTGAGAGGAGGGCTGACCTTACAACTACAGCTTTTATCTCTGCTACTCCTCAGCCCTCCCCAAAACACATTTTCAGGGAGGGCAACATCTGCTGGGTGGACAGCAGCTGAGCAATGTACTTTTGCCCCAGCCATTTCCTTCATGTGTGCAGAACATAAGCAAATATAAAGATCCATTATGGGAGAGCACCAACCTTCAAAGTTTTTTCAGTAGATGGCACATCAGTGGGCTGCTCTTTCTGAAACAAGAACAAGAGAGACAGAAAGAGTTAATTTGGGTTTTTTACTAATTGACATCTACTCAGCCAGCATTTGCTTACCAACAGCTCTACAAATGTCATGCAAGTCCATTACAAATGAAATGCTAGAAGAATGAAAAGGCCCATCTGAAGGGGAATTGGGAATTGAGAGCAGGTAGCAAGGCAGCTGAAATCCCCACAGCCACCTCCTCATCCACTAGGAAAAATGTCTGTGCTCCCTTTGGAACCTGTTAGTTGCGAAACACTGTTTCCATTCTTCAACTACTACTACAAATTACTAGTGCTACTGCTACTACTTCTACTATTATTAATTTTTCTTTTCATTACTGTTATTACAATTATGTAAATATATTTGTACCGTCTTCTCCCTTGATGGCATTTAGCTTTGAAGCAATTAAGCTTTGCCTTCAAAGACACCAGCTCCCTCTGCATTTAAATGAGTTTTGAAAAAGCTTCCTTTGTTAAAACAACAACAACAATAAAAAAGTCAGAAATAATAGTTCCCAATTCTTTTAAGCCAGTTGTAAAAAATGAGGAATATTTGCCATTGACCCAAATCAAATGAGACTCCTTATTGTTCTGAACTCCACAGCAGTCAGGACAAGACGCTGACTTTCGACACATCTGGAAAGGTGCACCACAGTTTATGCAAATTCTGGCTGATTTTAGACACCCTCACCTTTCCCACACCGGATTTCCAAATCCCCAACTACCATTTCTCACTCTCTCATTTCTTGGCAAAGTACTGAATTTAGCAGCCAGATTTGGTTCAGTGGATTTTCTCCATGGCCACCCAGAGACACACTATGGACAGAAGTTGGATTTGGGCTGCCCCAAAGAGCTGAGTCCACCCCCAGCTGATGGCAGAACCTGGCAGGGACTCCACTCATCTCTCAGAAACACTGTTTCTGGGCACTCCGTCCTTCCCCTCCCTCAGCACACACTCCAAGGAAGATGCAGCATCCCTGCTCCTTTCTTCACACCGATACTCCTGAACTGGGCTTCCAAGCAGCAAGGACAAACACTGCCCATTGCTGGTGGCCTGAGGCCTGATTGCAGCACTTTGCAAATCTTCCTAGAGACCGAGGCCCAAAATAGGGCTTGATCTTTTTGGCACTTGACACTAAGGAATGGCTCCTGCACTGCTTTACTTCTCCCAGCATCCTCTCATTTTCCACAAGATATTGCCTACAATCCTTTACATCCCATCAAGTACCCTTTTCTTGGAAAAGCTGACTGCAGCCATCAGCTCTTCCTCCTCTTTCCAAAGGTCAAACACATTTTGAAAACCATCTCTGTGGCTCTCCCAGCCCAGCTGCTTTGCCTCAGCACCGTGGGCACCTACATTCCATAGGGCACAGTAATATCCCAGTGCTGAAGGATGATGCTGGCAAAACCCCAAAATGCACCTGGGAACCAAGTGCCTTGGAGCTCTGGGGAGGCTGAGCCACGAGGCAGGCAGGGCCTGTGTGCTGGTCCCTTGGCCTTGAGGGACTGCCAACAACAGAGAGCCTCAACAATTGCACTCACCTTGACAGGCTCAGGCAGGATTTTGGACTGTGGAGCTTTGCCTTCTGACCCTCGATTTGAGAGACTGTCATGGCTGTCATAGTTCCTCTCAGGATTTGGTGCGTGCTCCAGTGATTGTGTTGAGCATTCCCTCCATCTGTCTTCATAGGGGTTTGTCTTCCTGGAGGCCAGCCTATGACTGTGGCTTTGTGACTGGGCTTTGGGCTTGTTTGGAATCCAGATGGGATTCAGAGGGGACTCGTGGCTCAGGAGCACCTTGGAGTCCTGATCGCCCAGCAGGTTCTTAATGCGCCTTGACAGCTCATCTTCTTTATAGGTCTGCAACAGAATAACAGAGGGGCAAATGTCACAAACACCCCAAGCAAGAGACCTTGCTCAGTATCTTCATGGAATCACCATGCATCCCCACAAAAGAAGTCAGGCAAGCTCAATGAAGCAGATGGAAAGATGTGCTGTGTCTGCAGGGATTGGGCTCAAGTCTGCTACGGCCCATGCAGAAGACACGGCTCTCCTATCCCAGGCCAAGCCTCCTTCCTCCTCTCCATACAACCTTCAGCCCACTCCCATTACCTTGTAGGGTCTGGCAAAGAGAGGAGTCTTCCCCAGGAATGGATCTTTCTCCTCTGGAGCCACCTGCCTCCTTCGCCTCTCTTGCTCCAGGAAGCGGAGCAAATCTCTGTTGTTGTTGCAGCTTCCAGCCCGAGACAGAGAAAGGAGAGTTAACACTTGACCCCTGTTTATGCTGTGTGCAGAACCTGGGGCTTTCCCACAAGGGCACATGTCCAGCACCAAAGCAATGCTGAAATGCACGGGATGCTGACAGCACACAGATCAGTTCTGTTCAGCGTGTGCTCTGTCCCAGAGCAAAGAGACACACAAGGGACAGCAGGCATCCTCCTCAGGGATTGCTGCACCTGATCCCAGCCACCAAGACAGGTGGGAAGGGAAAAACTGTCCCCCCATTTCCTTGTGATACAAATGGAGAAGCAGTCACTGGGGATGATGGTGAGCACATGAGCTGCCAAATCCACTTGCAGTAATCAATGGCAGAAAATGCCATGCTTGTTCTCCTTCAGACCTCTCACCCCACTCTCCCCCTGAGAATCAAAGACAATCCTCTCTTTTCAATGTGTTGCCATTTTCAAGGACTGAATTTTATCCACTTTATGAACAGCCTTGGAAACTCACTCTCTAATTTCAATGGATATTTGGAAAGCTGTGAACCTGGAAAATCATGTAGCTGCATTTAAAGACATGCCATCAACACATTTAATCTCAGACATCAAGAAAAGTCCACATCAAATCCTCCTCTTCCTCCTCGGCCACATATGCATTTACTCAATTCCACCAGCCCCACATCCTAACACCAATAAAGCTGTGCCCCACTGAAGGAAACCACATCCTTTAAACTGTCCCTGCTCTGTGAAAGACTATTGAAGAAAGAGTGAAACTATGGTTCTGATATTTGTGGACATTGGAGAAGGAAAAGCATGCAGGCACAGAGGATGCAGGTATCTGTTTCTACTCTACTGCCGAGTCTGTTCGATACATCCGAGATTCTCCTTGCCTATCCAACTTCACAAGTGCCAAGATTACATTGAATTAATTCCTACCTCTTGTCACTGATCTGGTTGTGAGTCGGTTCCATTCCAAAGCCTCCGTTTGAGTCAGCTTCTCTGGAAGAGAACAAACAGATATTCACCATCTGCACGAGGACAGGCCTAAAGCAGGGCTCAAGATCTCCAGGGACTCAGAGCCTGGACTGCACAACTGGGAGTCATTGCAGTGCTCCTAAACATAAAGCAGGCAAACATGGGGATTGCACGAAACTGAGAATGGCAGAACCAAGAGATGCACTTTGCCCTTCCCCCAGTAGTGATGCTGCCTTTCAGCTCAGCTCTTAACTCCAGATCTGGCCAGGAGCATGACAGACCAGGCCACTGCTCCAGGCTCTGGGCTGTTTACTCCCATTTTAAGAATACAAGTGCCCTAGGAACCCTGCCTTTACACAAGCAAATGGGCCTGACATGAATGGCAGCTTTTGTGGAAAGGGGAAGGAAAGAAAAGGCAGGCAAGAAAAAGCCTTGAAAAGACAGCTCTAGTTGGAAAGGTAACAAGATTCCATCTGCAGAAGTAAACAATCTCAAACAGGTGGATATAGCATGGAAAACATTTACATTTCAGGGTGTGACATTCATTTGCAGCATCTCACACTCCGGAGAGAACAGAATGATTTCTCGCTGGGCATGAGGAGGCAACAGGAGAATTGTGTGAAGTCTTGTGAACCACCCCGCTTAGGGCAACAGGAGCACAGACACTTGGGGGAAGAGGTGAAGCAGCAGAGCTCTAGGCCACAGCTTTAACACCAGGCAAGGCACCAGCATGGAACCATTCTGCCAGCCACGGGCCACTGCAGATGGAAATCCTGTCAGACCCCCACCTTCTCCTGCAGCTGGGAAACCTAAGAATAGACACTCACACTAAGCTTGGAGGACACATCTGGAAGCAAACAAACACCCCATCTTTCTTCCCTTTCACAGTCATGAAAACCATGATGTTGGCTGGAAAATAAACTGCCTTAAAAGAACAAGGTGCCCACTTGAATTTCAAGTTGAATGAAGGTGGGAGAAGTTGGAAGCGCATACAGAGAGAAGTCATTCCATCTTTCTTCCAGCTTCTGTTGAATGGACCTGGCATTGACATCAGCTGGGCAGAGCGAGATGCACGCAAACATGCGAATCAACAGCGTGGCAGGGAAGCCTGCTCTGTCACCAGTTTTTCCTTACCATGGCCACAAATCAAACAAGTGGCCAGCAGGTAAACTGAGATTTCACTAAACAGTGCAAAAGTTTTGCAAACGCCCTTGACAAGGCCAGGGTTTTGACCACACTGACGCCCCATGGATCTGAGGGTGCACAGGAGGCGTTAACCTGACACTATTCCCACAAGGTACAAACGCTCTTGCAACCAAGGTGTGCTTCTCAACACAAGCTTTCCTCCCTGTCAAGAGGAAAGCAGGCACCCAAGTGACCCTGATGAGAATTCTTACAAGCTTTTGACAGTGCTGTATTTGGCCAGGCTCATGTCTGCATCCTTTTGTAGGACATATTTGATTGCTCTTCTTTCTGCCTTCTCCACCCAGCCCCAGGTAAAGGGCCGCTCTAATGGAACAAGGAAGCCTGCAAGCTGCTTGGAAAATTAAACTCTTTTGTACCCATCTCAAGAGCTTCTCCTCTAAATGTTGCTATCACTAAGCTTCCCACAATATTTTTATGAGCAAAGCTTGATGTTTGGCATACAGTCATTTATTCAAAATGACAACTTGACATACAGTCATGGGACGCACTGGATTTGTAGCACCAGAGAACCATAAATCTATAGAAGCACAGAATCTTTTAGGTCAGAAAGGGCCTTAAATTTTCTCTTAGTTTCACTCCTCTGCCATGGGCAGGGACACCTTTCACTAGACCAGGTTTCTCAGAGGCCTGTCCAACCTGGCCTTGAATGCTATTCATCTATTTTGGTGGCCATTGTACTAACATAAATATAAGATATGAATATACATAAAAGGCCATGGGAAGGAAAATGGCTTTGATTACTGTAGTAGATTGATATTGTTTGTTAGTCAAATTCAATATGATTGCTAAATGTAATATGATTGCTGAAGCTGTTTTATACAATGTTGGAGCTAAAACTGCAGAAAGGCCTAACCACAATATCCAACTGTATAAGCAAGAAGCTGAAGCTTCAGAAAGGCCAAACCACCATATCCGGCTGCAGAAGCAAGAATTACAACATCTCCTCACTAGGAGGAGGGTTGCCTAACTGGTATAGGTCCAAGGCCCGCTCACAGACTGAGGAAGACTACAAGCCTTCATCTGACGACCACCGAGAGGCAGAAGAAGACCCCCTAGCAACAGGCAGCGCAGGCACTGACGTGATCCAGGAAGACACATATGCAGGAAGTGTATATAAAGGAAAACCTCCTCAGCTAAAGCACGCACTTAGGGTGGAGCAGTGTCTCCCCGGGCCACCCCAGCTGCTGCTCTTTGCTTGCTTACTGCTTCCTGAATTAATAAAATTGATATTCATAAATGATTATTTAAATTGTCCCTTTTATTCAGTCACGACAATTTATAACAATTTTGGTGCCCTGACTCAGATCCACATATCTGTGGTTTAGAAGTCCCCCCTTTGGGGACACACCCTATCTTAGGATAGCCCTGGTGTGGGGGGTTCCTATTCCCCAGACCTGGTATTCCGGACCCCAAGTGAAATTCAGTAAGCAAGCAAATGGAATCTGCAGAACCCCTTAAATTTTGTGCATGAGGACCAAGCCAAGACTCCGGACGGGGCAAGTACAGAATTGGGAATCCGTTTGGTTGGGGTTGGTGATCCCAGAGTCCAGTGTCTGAGAGGTCTCCTGGAGACCAAGCGAGAGCGGAGCCCTTCATTAGTGCGTTTCCCACAGTCCGCAAGGACCTGGGCCACTGCACCTGTGGGACAAGCCCTCCATAAAACCCAGTTTGTGGCTACATCTTGGCCAGTTACAAGGAAGAGGATGGAAAAAATAGAGGATTGGCAAGAAAGAGCCCTGGATGAGTTGTTGAGAGAGGCTCAGAAAGTGTATGTAAGGAGGGAGGAGGAGTTCCAGAAAAGGCAGACTAGGTTGCTGGTGGCTGCGGTGTGGGAGGGGGTCAGTAAACCGAGAAAAGGGAGGGTTTACTAAGGGACCCCAAGGGTCTAGAAAAGCTGTTGGGAAAAGAGATTGGAGTGAAGTTGAATGTTCTTACTGTCACAAGAAAGGGGATTTGAAGGAGGATTGTAGAAAGGGAATTGAGGAGAAGAAGCTATTTGAACAGGATTAGAGGGGTCAGGGGCTCTATCTATTGGGGAGCCATAGAAAATCATCAGAGCCCTTGATAAAGTTGAAAGTGTGTCCTCAGCAAGAGGTACTCGAATTTTTGGTAGACTCTGGGGCAGAGTGGTCCACTGTCCAACAAGTACCTAAAGGATGTAAACCTTCATCAAAACACATCCAAGAAATGGGGGCCAGTAGAGAACCTTTTTTGTTCCCCAAAATTGAGAATGTACTGTTAGGATCAGAGTGTAAATTTGGAGCTGGACCATTGTCATTAGTTCCTGAAGCAGATTATCATTTGCTGGGACGGGATTGTAAGTATGGTATACTCCTGAAACTGTAGGGAAATTGAATATTGAACCTTTTGAAGTAGTAATTAAGAACCCTGAAATCCCTGTAAGAATAAAACAATACCCCATTTCCCAAGAAGGGAGAAGAGGGTTGAAACCTGAAATCAAGAGGCTGCTACAAAAAGGTCTCTTGGAACCTTGCATGTTGCCCTACAATACCTCGATTTTACCAGTTCTAAAGCCAGATGGCCACTATAGATTGGTGCATGATTTGTGGGAAATAAATAAACGGACTGTGACCCCTTTCACTGTGGTTGCAAATCCACATACACTGTTAAGTCAACTAAACCCCAAATATCAGTGGTACTCGGTTATAGGCTTAAAAGATGCATTTTGGGCATGTCCTCTTAAGGAGGAGTGCAGAGGTTATTTTGCCTTTGAGTGGGAAGATCCCGATACCCATAGGAAACAGCAATTAAGATGGACTGTACTCCCTCAAGGATTTAGCAAGTCACCTCAATTGTTTGGTCAGGCTTTGGAACAAATTCTGTGGGATTATGAATTAGGGATGGGGATGGTTTTATTACAATATGTGGGCAATTTATTATTTGCAGGCGAAAATGAAGCAAGTGTTAGAGCAGAAAGCATGAAATTGTTAAACTTCCTGAGTTAACAGGGACTTAAACTGACCAGATCAAAACTGCAATTTGTGGAAGAGGAAGTGAAATATTTAGGACATTGGATTACAAAAGGATGTAAGAAGTTAGATCCTGAACGGGTAAAAGGCATTTTAGCATTAGAACTCCCCAAAAGTAAGAGGCACATTAGACAAGTGTTGGGGTTGTTGGGATACTGTAGGCAATGGAATTTAGCAGAAAAGTTCAATTTTTGTATCAGCAGTTCATGGGAGAAGGAGCAATAAAATGGAGCAAAGAGGACTGTCAGGCTTTTAAGAAGCTGAAGGAAGATTTAATCCAGGCTCCAGTGCTCAGCCTCCCTGACGTTAGGAGACCTTTTTATTTGTTTGTGGATAGCCAGGAGGGAACTGCTTATGGAGTATTGACCGAGGAGTGGGCAGGGAAAAAAAGTCTGTGGGATATCTTTCCAAATTGTTAGACCCTGTAAGCCGAGGATGGCCCTCATGCTTAAAAGCAATTGTGCCTGTAGCCTTATTAATAGAAGAAGCCAGCAAAGTTACTTTTGGGAGTAAGCTGAAGGTATTAACTCCACATAATGTCTGGGGAATTTTACAACAAAAAGCTGAAAAATGGATTACAGATGCACGGTTATTAAAGAATGAAGGAATTTTGATTCAGTCCCCCAACTTGGAAACAGAAACAACATCTTTACATAATCCAGTGCAATTTTTGTATGGGGAATCTGAAAAAAGACATATCTCACGATTGGATCCAGTGTATAGAACAGCAAACCAAAATTAGAG
Organism: Cyanistes caeruleus; assembly: GCF_971803275.1. Classification (NCBI taxonomy): domain Eukaryota; kingdom Metazoa; phylum Chordata; class Aves; order Passeriformes; family Paridae; genus Cyanistes; species Cyanistes caeruleus. Next base: position 60,507,944 of record NC_141705.1, read on the forward strand.
ATTTGGAAGATAGTGCGCTGGAAGAGGGGGAGAGAACATTTTTGTAGATGGGTCTTCTAGAATAGTAGATGGAGAAAGGAGGTCAGGATATGCATTAGTTAATGGAGACACCCTTAAAGTGATTGAATCAAGTCTGTTAAGTCAGGCCTGGTCTGCACAGGTATATGAATTATATGCAGTACTACAGGCATTAAAACTATGAAAAGGGAAAAGGGAACTATATACACAGACTCAAAATATGCTTTTAGGTTGGTACATACATTTGGAAAAATTTGGGAAGAGAGAGGTCTCATTAACTCCCAAGAGAAAGGATTGGTGCACAGGGAGTTAATAAGGCAAACTTGAGAGGCCTTAGGAGGACCCGTGGCAATTGCAGTGGTCCATGTGAGAGGACACCAGAGAGGAGTAACCACTGAAATGAGAGGTAATAATTTGGCAGATGAAGAAGCAAAAAAAGTGGCAATACTGGTTTTTAAACAGCCAGAAAATAAAAATAGATCCTTAAATAGGAACACTTATCCGTTTAAATTATCCTTTAGTAAACAGGAGGAAGAAATATTTAAGAAAGAAGGATTTATTAAAAAGGGAAATCAGTGGTTCCTCCCCAGTGGTAGAGATGTCCTTACAAAAGGGCTCGCTTGGAAAATGCTCAGGAATATTCATCATAAAACACATGCTCATTGGTCGCTAAGAGCATTAGTGGATCAGTTTACCAATAAATATATGTGTATGGGTATTTATAATTTGGCCAAACAGTTAGCAGGGGCTTGTATGACATGCCAAAAAGTTTAATAAACAGCACCTATAAGACAAAGTCTGGGAGGAGGAGAGCTAGCAATCAGAACCTTTGCCCGAGTACAAGTGGATTTCACCGAACTCCCCAAAGTGGAAGATACTGTTATTTGTTAGTTAGAGTTGATCACCTCACCCACTATGTGGAAGCAGCTCCCACAGCCCTTGCGACTGCACAGACAGTAATAAAAGCTTTTTTAGGGAAAATAATCCCCTGATATGGGATAGTAGAAGTTATAGATTCAGACCGGAGACCACATTTTACTTCAAAAAATAATAAAACACGCTCTGGAACCTTCAGGCATAAAATGGGATTATCATCCCCAAAGCACTGGGATGGTAGAGAGAGTGATGGGGAAATAAAGAAGCAGATAACCAAGCTGATGCTAGAAACCCGACTATCCTGGGTAAGATGTGTGCCGTTAGCCCTTTTAAACATCCACACTCAGCCCAGGACTGATACGGGAATTTCACCCTTTGAAATGTTTTTTGGCATGCCATATGATATGGAAATACCTCCAGAGCAGCAGGTATTAGAAAACCAGCTGTTAAATGAATATGTTTGAAGTTTAATGAAAAGAAGGAATGAACTGAGAAAACACGGACTGATTACCCAGAGATCTCCCCAGAATGCACCTATTCACCATGTACAACCTGGAGACTCTGTCCTCATTAAAGCTTGGAAAGAAATCTCTCTCACCCCTAAATGGGAAGGTCCTTTTCTCCTTTTGCTCACCACAGATACAGCTGTACGGACTGCTGAAAGAGAATGGACACACGCCAGCCGGACCAAGGGTCCAGTCGCTGATGCACAGGAAGTTGTTCCCCAACCTGATGAACTGAAAGTCCAGTTAAAACGTAAAACTAATGAGTGATGTGTTTTGTCCTGAGCTTGATTGCATTTGCTACCCTTTTATTTGCTTTAGGTGTAAGTTGTGTAAGGACAATTGGTGGGGACATTGTAGAACAGGATATCCCCCGAGAAAAAATTGCGGAGAAGGCTACAATTGTGAAAGGTTATTAACTTCAACCTATGTAGAGCAAGCGGCGAACATGGGGCAATTTCAAAAGGGGTCCCTTGAGTGGTGGAAAATATACGCACATGGAATCCATCCAGAAAAAGTGTGCACACCCTAATTCATCCAGAAGCGCACCTAATATATTAGGGAAATTGGAAATCATCACAGTGATGTGCAGGAAACGCATACCCTGGGTAATGTGCTCAGCACCACAGGCAAAGAGTAAAAGTTGGGAAGTGTATGTGGCCCAGCATCAAGCCCAAGGGAGAGCCCCTGAAAAATACGACTGCTGCCAAGAAGATGGGACACCTTGCTGCTCCAAGCAAAGGAGTAGGCAGAGGAGGCAGAGACGTACAGAAACTGTGGGGAATGAACACTCCCGGGGCAGTGATCCAGAAAGCTCCCAAAACTGTGTCATACATGCGTCCCTCTAAAATACCACCTCGTTTCCCTACTGCACAGGTAAAACACTACATTATTGCTCCCCTCTGGTACCCACCAATTCTCCTGGGATACCCTTTGTGGATTTACTGTCTGTCAATTGTAATGGCTCAGCATGCCCACCAGCCTTTTCAATGGTCTCTTATTAGATGGAATGATCAAACTGTGCTCCAAAGCTATGTCAGAGCAGCACCTCCCTCCTTCACACCACAATTGTGTCAGCTAGTGTCTACAGAGATGTGCTGGAATCAAGAGAGTTTTTACATGTGTCCTGGCACTGGGCCTCCTTACTGTAATTATCCCAGGCATTACTACTGTGCCTACTGGGGGTGTGAGACTATGGCATCTAACTGGAAAACAGCAGGAGATAAATCTCTAACTGTGGGGTGGAGGCCAGCTGGATGCAAGCCTCCCCGGCCAGATCCCTCCAGGGCCATGCAATTGGGCCGCTGGCAAGTGGTATTTCCGGACGGAAATTACACACACCTTTATGTCAATGTAACTAACCCTGAGGACAGAGGATGGGCTGTGGGAAAAACATGGGGAATGAGATACTGGATATAAGGAACAGACAGGGGAGGCCTCTTTCTTATCAAAAAGGAATCTGCTTTAGAAGACCCCCAGCCAGAGGGTCCCAATCCTGTTATCAAACTGCTTATCAAGAACAATCCCAATTCTGTGATCAAGAACAATCCCCGCAAAAGAAAAAAGCTGACACCAACCGAGGGGTCCCCTAGAACTATGGCACCTCCAGTATACTGGACAGAAGCCTTGACTCCAGAGCAAGGCTTGGTAGGTCCCTTATGGAAAACAGTGCAGGCTAGCTATGCCTTTTTAAAAGCTACCCATTGTGAGCTGGCCCAGCACTGGTGGTTGTGCTATGATGTCAAGCCTCCTTACTATGAAGCCATCGGGACCCAGGAACCATTTAATCAAAGCAATGTAAGCTATCCAACACGATGCAACTGGGAAGACTGGGGAAGTTAGGACTTACTTTACAAAATGTAAAGGGAGCTGGAACATGTGTAGGAAACATAACAAAAAGAATAAAAGGATTGTGTAAAAACACTCTAAAGGAACCTGAAAAGGCTTAAGGGAAATGGCTCATTCCTGTCAGCGGAGCAAAGTGGATCTGCTCTCGAGTAGGTGTTACGCCCTGTTTATCTTTGGATGTATTTAAGAGGAATGGATCTGTTGTTGCTGCAACAATGAGGATTATGTGTAGCCCTTGGGGAAGAATGTTGTTTTTATGCAGACCACACGGGAATAGAAAGAGATACTATGACAGAACTGCGGGAAGGATTAGAAAAAAGACGCAAAGAAAGGGAACAGTGATGAAGCTGGTATGAGTCTTGGTTTTCTCAGTCACCCTGATTAACAGCTCTGCTATCCACTTTAATGGGTCCAGTGGTTGTAGTATTGTTAAGCCTCACTCTTGGTCCCTGTCTAATCAATCGGGTAATATCAATAGCAAAAGGAAGATTGGAGGCAGCCCATCTGTTACTAATCCATCTACAATCAGAAAGGGAAGAGCCTGAAAGTGAGGTAATGTTAAATAGAGCAAGAGTAGTGTTAAAGAGATTTGATAACCCAAATGGAAAATAGAAAAGGGGGGATTGTAATACATTGTTATTGTTTGTTAATCAAATTTAATATGATTGTTAAATATAATATGAATGCTGAAGCTGCTTTATACAATGTTGGAGCTAAAACTGCAGAAAGGCCTAACCACAATATCCAACTGTATAAGCAAGAACCTGAAGCTGCAGAAAGGCCAAACCACAATATCCGGGTCCACAAACTAGAATTAGAACATCTCCTTATTAGAAGGAGGGTTGCCTAACTGGTATAGGACCAAGGCCTACTCAGGGACTGAGGAAGACTACAAGCTTTCATCTGACAACCACCGGGAGGCAGAAGAAGACCCCCTAGCAACAGGCAGTGCAGGCACTGACGCGATCCAGGAAGACACATATGCAGGAAGTGTATATAAAGGAAAACCTCCTCAGCTAAAGCGTGCACTTTGGGTGGAGCAGTGTCTCCCCGGGCCACCCCAGGGATGGTCTTTGCTTGCTTACTACTACCTGAATCAATAAAATTGATTTTCATAAATGATTATTTAAATTGTCCCTTTTATTCAGTCACAACAATTTATGACAATTCCTGAAAGTGGCAAAATAATGAATCAATAGCTTTGGCTTCACTTTGGGATGTGGGTTTTTCCACACGGGCTTTACCACCTCCCTCTGCAGTCCCTGCCTGCGACAGTTCAGCTCTAAGAGCGGCCCCTCACAGCTGCTCCCACTCCCAGCGGGGCAATCCCAGGCCCCAGCTGGAGCACCTGCTGCAGGCACTGCCCAGGAAAAGGCCAGAGCTCCCCCAGCCACACATCTGCTGGCTGTGCCCACAAGCCTCTCCTTGTCAGTGCTGGCGTCTTTTGGCAGCACACGGGGCAGAACCAAGGGGCCTTTGTGCTTCCCATGCCAGCCTCCTTTGCCAGCCACTGCCTGGCTCTCCTGCTCCTCACAGACACTTAGGATTAAAGCTGAGTCAGCAGCAAGCCCTCCTGCAACCTTGCCCTTTTCCACTTGGAAGTAATCTGTCCCCCTGCAGGCTGGGTAATTGGAATCCCAACTCTTTGCACAAAGAGGTCCTTAAAGGCCATTTTGCCGCTCAGTGCAAAGTGCCACTTTTGCAGCAAAGTGTTGTCAGCGTGCAGAGGCAGGAGCAAGAGGCTGCGTTTGAAGCAGCTGCTGTTGGTGGCCATTGCTGGAAGGCAGCAGAGACAGCCCAGGCTGGCCTGTTTGCCCCCTGGCAGCCAAGCGGAGAACTACCTGGCACAAGGAGGCCTTGCGGGCAAGGAATGACTCCACAATGGCGGTAGAGGTGCTGCGAACAGGCTTTCTGGCCAAGCAATGCTCTCGAATGCAGCTGCACTGCGCTCCGTGCTGCTGCAGCCCGCGGGCGCTGCCCAAGGACGGTTCTGCCGTTGGCAGGGCCCGGGTGACAACGGAGCGTCCCGGGCGTGGCCGTTCCGGTGTCCAGGTGCCGCGGGGGTCAGAGGGCACGGAACCCTGCTGGAGCCTGCCCGCAGCCCCTGCTGCACTGCGGGAACCCTGCCCTGCCTGAGGGACAGCAGCACATCTTGGGCCGTACCCAGGGCGGGGGCCAGCAGGGCCCTGTGCCAGCGAGCCCCCGTGCCCTGGCCTGCAGCTGAGAAGGAGCCACTGAGGGAGCCCTCAGGGACCAGGGCCACAGCTGCAGCTGCTTTGTCCAAAGGCTCGGGGCATTCTGTGAGAAAACCTGGCAAGAAATTCAATGATGTGACATGCACAGGTCTTGTGGGCCTTGAGTAGTGATGAAACCTCAGGGAGCCTGTGTCCCTGTGCAGACAGGAGTGCCCCTGGACTGGGGCCTCTTCAAGAAGAATTTCAAGTGTAAATTATATGGTAATGTGAAAAACGAGGTTCCCATATTTTTGTCAGAATTTAAAAATTTAATAAAAAGACAATTAGGAGATGGCAATAAAATCAAGTATACAGATCTGGCTGGGTGTCTCTTCATTCAGCCAAGAATCCTACTAACAAAGGATTGTCCCATAAAAACAGAACCCTACGAGATATCCATAAATTCTCATACATATTCAGACATTCTTTTTAGGAGTTTTGGTCTTCTTCTGCTTAATTTTCTGTTGTCCCCTTCCCAATAAATCAATCTTCCTGGCGCCATCCAGTTTTACATTGCCTGATAACAGAAATGCAATAAATTCCTCCCCCAGAGCCCTGGTCACTGCTGTCTTCATCTGGATAAGATAAGAATGCAGGGGGTCTCTAGCTATCTTTTTCAGTCTTTGGGTTACACAAACAAAAGTAGTTTTTGTTTTAATACTATGCCATAGCCTAACATATATGTATTATACCACTATTTCTAAGTTTCATCAATAGTAGAAATAAAGGAAATTATATGAATACAACAAAATTTTCTAATCTTATACATACAACATTCATTTAAATATTTGCAAAAAGCCAAAAATATGATATGCATTTATAACATTAATATATGGGTATAAAAAATCCAAATCATCACAGCAACCGAAAAAATCTCTATCGTTCATACATTCGGTATGTTTCTTTCAAGCAGAGGGACTTCTTGAAATACCTCATGTGAGAGAGGCTTTTTCCACAAGAGTGAATCCATCAGAATGGAAATGTCGTTTAAAATAATCTTAGCCAAACAGAAATCATTAATCTAAACAAGTCAAAATCAACATATCATGGTGTAGTGGTTTAGATTTGCTAATTTCGTTTTCTCGGCCAACATACCAAATAAATGTTGTGGTTTTAAAGCAACAACAAAAAAATCACTAGAAAACTTACTTATTTCTTGCTGTGAGATATGGATGAGAACAAGAGCAAAACAGGCTTAAAACTTAAAATCAATAAAGCAAGTTATTAACAAAACTACAAGAATAAGAAAACCAGAATAAAACTTCCAGAAAACCCTTTTTCCCCCCAACTACTCAACCATTCCCTTGTTCACATGACAACATAGAGACAAAAAAACTTTGGTGTTTACAACAGTCCCAATTCTTGCTATAATCTTTCCATCAGTCTTTGTAGACAAACAGGAGTCTTTTTCTGCTAATCTATGGAGTTTCTCACAAGAAAGCTATTTCTTCATAGCTTTCTATTTCTCTGATGTCAGCTGCCCAGAAAAAAATCTGCCATTAGTGGTCTCCTCCCATTTCACATCACTCTGGGGTGTGTTATGGGCCATGAGTCTAGGGATGTCATTTTTAAGGATGAGTTATTCAAAGGCAAAAGTTCTTTTCGTCTGCCTCTGTGAGCCTCCCTGGAACACAAGTTTTCTCTTTGCCTCTCAACGGCCCCAAATCTTCAACTATTACTTCTCCCCCTCTGTTCCAGCACGTCACTGCATCACAAGTACTCTACTTTTTGCTCAAAATCCACACTTTGAACACTCCATTCCTCCCAATATGCTCTGTCATGAATTAAAGGAGTTTTTTTCAGAACACTATTGTCTATGTCCATAGCTTTAATAGAAAAATATTTCAGCTTCTTTAAGCATCTCCTTATTCTCTCTTCCCCATCTAAAGCTTAATTGTTTTCTTCACTGTCTTTGACGGTTTTATGATGTCTTCTGCACGTTGATTACCCTTCTTTCTCTCTCTTCCCCTCTCTCTGGGAACAAGGAGTAATCATTAAGTCTCATCCAGGTAGTAAAAGTGTTAAAGTCTTGGAAAGCTGCAGATGTTCATGGCGTCAGGTTTCATTTCAGAGGCAGAAACTGCAAACTAAGTAAGGCCAGCTGGCTCCTTTTCTCCCCACCACCGCCCTCTGCGGCCTTGTCCAGCCTGACGGAGCCCTGTTACCTCATCAGAAGCCGGAAACCAAAGAGAACAAGAGAGCCCTGACCTTACATTTTAAGGTGGTGTTCACAAGTTGATCTCACTTCTCAATGGTTAAAACCACTGCCAGTTCTCAGAAATGGCCAGTTATTTGTCAGGAGAAAAAACTCCCATCAGCCTCCAGCAGCTTCATCTTCTCCAGCTCTCAGTTATCTTAAAGATAAAGTCACTCCAGGACACATGGATAAGGTACACCTGATATCCAAGAATTCCTAATTTAATAATGGTATAAATGAAATTAGAATTTTGACAACTAGGTCCCTTGAGTTAATAACAGCTAAATTAAAAATGAATACAATTTAGTGAATTGAGTAGGAAATTTGGATAAAAGAATACAGTTTAGTAAAAGAATACAATTTAACAAAAAAATACAATTTCTATATATAATTTGGCAGTAATTAAGTATGATTAAAGCATAAGCAAAACCAAGTGGGGTACAGAGAAGGTTTCTCACTCCACCTCACATACAAAACCGACCAGGTATGGAGGGGGTTCCCCACCCTTCCTCATGTACCAAACAAAGCACTTCAAGCTGAATTTATATACTCTATGCCTATACATATTCATTAATGTCTCCCATAAGTTTCCTCCTATTTCCATTTTTCTGAATTTAGGTCACTCTCCTTCACGGCGCATGCCTCACTTGTTGTTAGGAGGTCTCCAGTCTCCTTTTAGTGGTCTTTGGACAAAGGCTTACGCTCATCCTCACTGTCCTCTCAATGGCCTCACAGGTTTGCACGTGTGTACCACGCATTGTGCTATGTAAGTCTACTAATTAGTCGCACATTTAATGAACTTTGGGCCCTATGCCTAAAGTCGTTCTAGTTTTGTCCATCTTGATAGTAAAAGGCCTTAAAATCTTAGAAAATTTGGGGACTTAGAAAAAGTTAGGTTTGGAAAGCCCTGGGAAAAGCAGGCCCTGGAAACGTTAGGCCTTTTGCTTGCTAAAGACCAGGTCAAGCTGCACTTGTGTAGTCAGTATATGATAAATGATACAATTGTTAGATGTGATTAGATATAATTATTGTTTAGAGAACATGGGGAACCATGTTAGGGGGCTAAGGGGGGATTACGAGAAATTCATGCTTGGGTAAAAACAATGCTTACAATAGAACAATGTAAGTTTAATAATTAATATGTAAGTTGCATAATGATAGAGTATAAAATATGTTCAACTCGAAACCCAAGTGGGGTCAGATTTGGGTATGTGTACCCCTGACACCCAGAGCTCTTTAAATAAAGCACCTTCATATAACCATTCGTGGTTATGTGTGTTCCTGAACGCTAACATTTTGGCGACCCAGATGGGACCTTGTGAGTGCTGCTGAGCGAACTCGCGACCTGATCACGCTCCAGCCGGCACCGAGGGATTCTCGGGGAGCCCATCAGCCGCGACTGTCTCCGCTGCTCACAACGTCCCCGGGAGAGAAAGGTAAGGTGCTTTACTTTGGTTTTGGTGCCTGCCAGTTAGACGTGGCGAAAGCTGCGCGTGGTTGGGCTAAAGGAATTCCTCTTGGTAAAGCCTAGGCGCCGTCCGTAAGACGACTGCGAAAGCGTCGCAGGTTCGGCATTTGTGGTATATTATAGTTATAATATGGAGAAGGGTTTTGGGCTGCTATGCTCCCATACCAGGTACTTCTCCTTTGGGGTGCTTATTAGCACATTGTAAACAAGGTAACTTTGGAGAAGAATTACATAAGACTAAGATAATTTCGGCCAGATCTCCCACAGAAAAAGACCCCAGCAATCCCGTCTCATCTGTTAGTAGCTATAATATCTTCTCTCTTTTTTTACTTTGCTTTCCTTATTTCTCTCTCTCCTCTATCGCATAACCCTTGTTGTTGGCACTAAAATAAAGGTACATTATTGTTGTTGTGATTTAAACTGAAATCCCTTTGTGTCCTTTTGCACTCTGAGATCAAACAAACCTCTCATGAGCCCCACTTGCATTAGCGAATTATGACATCTAAATTGGCATCATGGACAGGATTTCTGACAGACAGAAGGGGCTGCAGGTTTGTTGTGCAGTCTGTATTAGGGGAAAGACGTTTTGCTCCAGCCGCACCTAGCCCGACACTCCCAAAAGAGTGAGCAGTGTCTAGAAAGCAAGGGGGGCGAGTCGGATTTCCCACAAACTGCACACGCCGAGGTGAAAAGCACCCCACACTCACTTGAGGGCTCTGTCTGCAGAATTTCACAAAAGCTCTCTTAGTGCCAAAGGGCTGGATTGTTTTTGTTGTTGTGTGTATGAATTTTGACTGTTTGGTGTAGCAAAGAGACAACCAGAATTTTAAACTGAAGGAGTGCCTTCCAAGCAGATTTGGTCTTTTTACCCATACAGGGAAGCAAAGTTGTGTGTGTGTGTGTTTATAGTTTAAGTTTATACCTCCCTGTAGTGGTTTTTCTTTTTGTAAAAATGACTGAAAACAGCAGTGCAAAAGTTAAAACTGCATTTTATGCATGTTATGCTCTGTTAGCAAAACACAGTGCCAGACCTTCTCCAGGAGGGAAAAGTTGGTGCTCAGTAATTGGTTTAATTTGGAAAATGTGATTGATAGAGTATGTTCTTTACAACATGAAACAAAATTTAAACTGGGAAAAAATGAAACAAGAGAGGGAAACCCCTCTCATTAATCAAATTTACCCTCAAAAAGAGCTAACTTGGATAAAATTGTGGGGAACACTGCTGTCCTAGTTTGAAACCTCTAATTAAGAATATAATTTTTAATGAGATAATATAAATTTTATAATATAATTATATAATATATTATATAATATATTATAATAGAATATACTATTACTACTACATTATAATAGTATATAATTATATCAATGATAAGGATCTTGGTCTGCATATAACTACTAAAATAGAAATAAAAATAGGAAAAAAAAAAAAAAAAAAAAAAGGGAAAAAAGAAGAAAAAAGAAAAAAGAAAAGAAAAAGGGAGTATGGGTGTCTCCTTCACGAGTCGGAGACAGAATACGTATTCCGAGTGTCTCACTGAAGGTGATCAAATTCGGTTGAGAGAACAGGAATCGAATGAGCACTGGGTACATGAGGTCTTCTTAATAGCAAGATACAGACATAGCCCATGGTCCCTAACTCAGCATACAGCTTATTGGGCCGAGGGGCTTAACCCCTTGGAAAGGGGGGACTTGACTGCTATAGTTTGTACCCCCAACCAACTACTGAAAAATATTTAGAAAGCTGTCTGCTTACAAATGATACACAAAAGAAAATTAATTGTTAGTTATGAATCACCAATGCTGTTACCTGTGAAAACTGAAATTATGGACCTGTAAAAATCCCAGAAGGAAAAAATCAGAGAAAGCAAAGGGTGATAGATACATTGGTTCTCTTAATGAAAACCCAAAAAAAAAAAAAAGAGAAAACAAATCTCTAATTGCCAGTATTAGTGGTCACTAGAAGTAAAGAAAGGGGTCTCCAAAATATAATGAGTGGCTTATCACTTAAAAGTTGAGTAAAGTAGTCGTTAATTGGCACTGTCCCAGGTTCATTGTATCGAATGCCCCATTGTATGACCCAGCGCACCTCCACAGGCTCTGGGCTGTGAGCCAAAGCAGTCTCCTTCTCAGCTTCTGGGAGTGGAACCCAAACAGCTTTAGAATCACGGAAACTGGTAACTCTGCCTCTCATGGGTGAGCAGAGAGGTGGAAGTTAGTTTTATTTAAAATGCTCACTAGAAATAACAAAACTGGAGACATACTGATTTTAGCAATGGTGGGTCCTAAACATGCACCTATTATTTCTGTAGTTAACACTAGAGCCCAAATTTTGTATTGACCAATACAGACTAGTACAGGATTTGAGAGCAATAATAGAATAACTGAAGATATTTACCCAGTGGTAGCTAATCCTTGCACACTGTTAACATCCGTAAAAGAGAAATAGAAATGGTTTACTGTAACTGATTTAAAAGATGCCTTTTTCTGCATACCCCTTGACAAAGAAAGTAAGAAACTGTTTGCCTCTGAATGGGAAAATCCAGAAAATGGAAGGAAAACTCAGCTCACCTGAACATGACTCCCACAAAGATACAAGAACAGTCCAACCCTATTTGGAAGCCAGCTGGCAAAGGAGCTGGAGATTTGGACCAAGAATGGGCAAGTACCAGAAAACAATACCTGCTGTTACAGTATGTTGATGATACACTGACAACTACAGAAGAGAAAACAACCTGCATAAAGGTAACAATTGAAATTTTAAATTTGCTGGGAATGGGAGGATATGAGGTGTCTAAAGAAAAGGTACAAATTGCCCAACAGACTGTGATTTACCTGGGGTGTGAAATCTCACAAAAGCAACGTAAGCTGGGTACTAATCGTATTCAAGCTATTTGTGCTATTCCAGAGCCCCAGAACCTACATGAGCTGCGAGTTTTCCTCGGGATGACAGGGTGGTGCCGCCTGTGGATCATGGACTATGGACTAATTGCAAAACCCCTGTATGAAGCCCAGAAGACACAGCTGTTTACCAGGGGCAAACCACAGAAGGAGGCCTTCCTCAAGCTGAAGAAAGCATTGACAACTGCTCCAGCATTAGGATTGCCTGATTTATCCAAAGACTTTCAGCTGTTTGTGCATGAAAGATCACACCTAGCTCTGGGAATACTAACCCAGCGTCTGGGAAGCTGGAAAAGGCCAGTAGGCTACTTCTCCAAACAACTTGACAATGTGAGTGCCGGATGGCCTTCATGCCTGTGGGCAGTTGCAGCCACTGTGATGCTGATCCAAGAAGCCAGGAAACTCATGATTGGTAGACATATAGATGTCTATGTACCACACATGGTGACCACTGTTTTAGAACAAAAGGGGGGCCATTGGCTATCTCCAAGCAGGATGATGAAATTCCAGGTAATCCTAACTGAGCAGGATGAATTCACACTAAAGACAATTAACCTCTTGAATCCAGCTTTTTTTTCCTAGGTACCACAACTGAAGAAGGCCCATTAGAGCATGAGGGTACCACAACTGAAGAAGGCCCATTAGAGCATGACTGTGTAGAAGTAATAGAGTACACCTATTCGGCAAGGGAAGACCTAAAAGACATCCCACTAGAGCAACCAGAATTGGAGCTATTCACAGATGGAAGCAGCTTGGTGGAGAACGGGACCAGATACTCTGGATATGTGGTAACAACAGTCAGTACAATAGTGGAGGCAAAAGCATTATTACCAAGTACATCTGCCCAGAGGGCAGAACTGGTTGCCTTAACCAGAACATTAGAATTGAGTAGAGAGAAATCGAAAAGCAGACTGGACAGCCCGACAGACTGCTCGAGAAGTGCAAACAACAATGGCATTGATACCTTTAAAGACTAATGTTTCTCAATTTAATTTGCCTCCAAAACCAAAATATTCAATAGAAGATGAGAAATTGAGACATTTGCTAAATGCACAAAAGGATTCAGAAGAATGGTATGTAACTGCACAAAGACAAATAGTATTAACCCCCGTGATAATGAGAAAAGTTCTACAAATTAAACATAACAAATATCATTGGGGTGCAGAGGCATTGGTAAAATTGCTAAAGCAAAAATTAATCTTGGTACGGATGCTAACAATGGCAAAATCAACTCAGTGGCAAGACACAGGCATAGGTAGGAAAGATTAGGATAGGAATAGAATCAAGATGACACTTAGCAAGAACCCTCTAGTAGAGTGAAATTTGGGTGGACCCTAGAGCAAATAGCAAACTGTCAGAACAGAGAAACAGGTCAGGTAGATAGACTAGCAAGAGTCACCTGGGAAAGATTTAAAGAATTAAACGTCCAATTACAACTTATTACTTTTGAAAGAACATGGAGAGTGTGAAGTTGTTTTTTAAGGGGGACAGATTGATCATTGCATCCCAATGCAATGAGATTGCAATCCACATCCCAAATGTAACTGCAGATGTAGAACATGACATCAATCAGTTGCAACAAATAGAGCATGAAGCACAGGAAGAGCAAAAGGATTTGACTACAAGTTGGTTAGGTAAAATCTTCAAAGGGTTAGGGTGGAATGTGAATTCATGGATTAAATCTATCATTGAGAATGTGATAATTTTACTAATTGTATTTTTAGCAATTTGGTTAGTATACAGCATCTTAAAAAGAGAAATACAGAAGAAAACGTCCTGGAACCAGAAGATAATAAAGGCACTGATGCGAGAGCTACACCCACCATCCTCTAGTTCTCCATTTCGTGACAGCATCCAGGACAACGTTTACATCAATCGAGGATTTGAAGAACACCAAGTATAAACTCAGAAACAAAGGACTGTATCAAGTGAAAACATTTGCACTTATAGTGAAGTGAAAATGCTTTCAAAGGGGGGAAATGATAGTAAAAGGCCTTAAAATCTTAGAAAATTCGGGGACTTAGAAAAAGTTAGGTTTGGAAAGCCCTGGGAAAAGCAGGCCCTGGAAACGTTAGGCCTTGTGCTTGCTAAAGACCAGGTCAAGCTGCACTTGTGTAGTCAGTATATGATAAATGATACAATTGTTAGATGTGATTAGATATAATTATTGTTTAGAGAACATGGGGAACCATGTTAGGGGGCTAAGGGGGGATTACGAGAAATTCATGCTTGGGTAAAAACAATGCTTACAATAGAACAATGTAAGTTTAATAATTAATATGTAAGTTGCATAATGATAGAGTATAAAATATGTTCAACTCGAAACCCAAGTGGGGTCAGATTTGGGTATGTGTACCCCTGACACCCAGAGCTCTTTAAATAAAGCACCTTCATATAACCATTCGTGGTTATGTGTGTTCCTGAACGCTAACAATCTCAAGGCCGTTTTTGTCTTGGGATATCACTTACCTTCCAAACTACATCCTGTACATCAATTTGACACCTGGTACAAGGGGTACATTTGCCTTGTAACACTGATTCTTTTGATTGCTTTTATTAATAACTTTCCAAATAGTTACCATTTAGTTAGCACAAATCCATTCCATTTATTAAAAGAAGAACTCCTAAACAAGTCAAGGAGATGATTTCCTCAACGCTGTGCTGAAAAGTAATTACCAGATGATTTTTTTCATGAGGTCAGATTCCTTCAGCTCAGATGCTCTTCCTACCTGCCAGCTCTACAGTATTCTTTTGTGTTTTATCGTCACACTGCAAATCTGCAAAAGAAACTTTTCTAGAAGAGAGATGAGGGAATCGCCTATCAAATTTCTCTTTAGGAGGGCTTCCGACCACAGCAGGAACAGCAGCATTTGCTGCCAGCCCCGGTCAGAGACATGATACCTATTGCCCAGCCTCTTTCCTACCTATCCTACTTTCCCAGTCTGAACTTCTACTGTCACTGGAAATAAAAGCAGAGTTTTAACTTCACTTGGCACATTTTCAGTTTCATTCTCAAATGTCCTACTTCATCCTCTTCATATGTACACTTTTGTTTCAAAGGACATAAGCTCCCATGTCTCATTTTCCCAAGCTTAATGCTGAGGTTCCAGGGAGAATGAAGGCATATTTCCTCCTGGCCTTGCAGTACTTAGATAAATCGTCTCCTTGGTGTGCACAGGAGACTTCTGGCTATTCCAATTTTTGTGGGCAGATGAGTGTCCTGAGGAGCTCTGGCCACTTGGCTCTTGTGAGGAGGCATCCTTGGCTCACCGTGCAGCTGTGAGAAATTGCTGCAGATGCCTTGCTCCTGCTTCTTGCCCTCATCATATCTTTCCCAACGGGTAATTTCCCTGAGACTCTCTCTTGGCACCATGGTCTTTTCTCTGGCTGGCTTTGAACAAGGTTCAAATATGCCCAGGAAGAGGCTGGAGGAGCACAGGGGTCAGGCAGGCAGCCCGGGAGCTGCTGGTACCACGCAGGGTGAGGGAATTGTGTGTGGCCAAAGGGGAAAGCTGCCAGCGGTGCCTGGATCTGGGCCAGGCCTGTGGTCACCATGGAGCCGGGGTGGGGGGCTGCCAGGAAAGGGGCCAGGGCCAGGTGCCTTGGGCCTGGATCCCTTCCTTCCAGCCTGGGGCTGAGGGCACCTGGGTGACACCAAATCTCACCTGGCACACGCCGTGTCCCTGCAGCCCCGTGTGCCTTGGCAGCCATCGGGAAGTGTATGGGACATGGAACAGGCCCATTGTCTGCCTTTCCCTTAAAACCAGTGCATTTCCCAGTCTACTTGGGATGTTCTCCATGGCACCGTGCTGTGAGCTTACAGGGCTTTGGGCAGAGAAGAAAGCTGAAAGTCTTCCTAGGAGAAATCTCCTGATATTTCCAGCACAACTTGAGACTATTTCCTATTCTCCTGTCCCTTTAACCTGGGAGTGAAGACACAGAAAATGTGGCTAAATTCACCTTTCTGCAATTTGTTGGTTGGAAGTACTTGAGCATACGAATTCAGTGTTTTATGAATGCTGTCTTTGACCGCAATATAGGATTGAAAATCCTCAGGAAATTCTAGATGAAATATGGAAGAAAGATGATTACATAATAAATTAAAATCAGCTATGCCTGAAAGAACCCATGATATTTCTGAAGGAGATTCTTTGTCTGTATCCAAGTGGTTAGATATGGACAACATGAAACCAAATATGAATTTCAAAAGCAATATTCATTTAATTGCATATTCTTTTCTATATTTGATGTAATTCTTAGAAAATGGCAAGTAATGGTTTGTGAAAACCAGATTTTAAAATGATTTTCTGGAAGTTAGATGGAGTCTTGGGGTGAGATGCTCATCACTGCACTCTAAATGCATTTCTCAACCCCCCAGAAAGGAAGCCCTTGTAGAGTGGAATTCAAACAACACACACAGGAGAGCAGCGTTGGCTGCCAGAACCACTGTCAGTGCTTGTTAACCCCGAGGGTTACTGCAGCCTGGCCTTTGGAAAGCCTGGGGGTGACAGGTATAGGCAGATGCCCCACATGCTCAGACATCAGTGATCAGAATCCTTGTTCTTCCCCTCCAGGAGGAACTTCCCTGTGAGTCTTGTCTTTGTTCACGGCAGCATTCAAAAGATTGTTGGGAAACGTGGCTGTGTGAGTTGCCACAGGCAGGCAACTGGAGCAAGCACAAAAGCATGGCAAAGAATTACTTCATTTCAGTATCTCTCTAAGCTGTTCCTACTTCATGAAACAATGTAGAAAAGGGAGGTAGTTCTTTCTTGGGATGACTGGTGTTTTGGGATACCATCCTTCTCACCACAGTTTCATTTTCATGGCACATACCACCCCCCATCTCTTCTTTTGCAAGGCAAAAACACATTCCCCTCAGTAACCACAAAGCTTTCCAAAGGTAACCAAAAGAACTTACAACTGTATTTGAAACAAAAATATGATGCAGCTTCTTTGCATTGAACTATAAAGTAAAACAAAAACAACAAAATTGTTTCTAAGGCTTCAAAGGAGCAGAGAACTTGGAACTATTTACATCCTGGAGAACCACGTATGGCCCTTGGGTTCCAGTCTGGGTCACTGCAAACTCTGCCTCATTCAGTGTATGAGGGCAGGCCGGCTCTTGGTCATCTTGCTTGGCTTTGTTCAGCAGAAAAGGCTGGAACAAAAGGAGGGAGAGAGAAAAGATTTGGCTGGATTCATCCAACAGGCATATCGAGATGGCGGAGGACAATGACTGCAGTCACTTTACTCCAAGAGGACCTGCAAAGCCTTTTGACTCTCAGCAGCTGTCTCTGTATGGAGAGCATTCTTACAGCTTTTCTGCCCTTCTACCAGACACATCCTGCTCATTTTCTTTTGCAAGTTTGCCACCAGATCATGGCAATGCATCCCTTTGCCCAGAGGGGCCCACACAACTTGGTGTTCTATGGAAAATGACACTGCAAAGGCCCCGTGGGATGGCAGGTTACAGCTCTTGAGTCTTCCCCACTGCTTGCACCACAGGAAAATACAACATTTGTAATGGCTAAATTGTACAATCAAAAACATAGCAGCAGCTCTAGGAATTCCTTTTGGCCAATAGTGGTCACATGCCTAGAAAGGAGTGTGAACTCTGGCAGCAACAAGCAGCACCTGATAGCTCTCCACCTTGTTTCACCACTGCTCAATGACATCACTTTTAGTGGGCTTCTCAAAGTTTCCAAGAACACACCAAGCAGTGAGTCCCAGCTCACAGGTTGCAGCATCAGGAATGAAATTCAACCCAGGGAGAAGGCTCAGGTGTGAGGCTGCACTTACTGCCTGACTCTGCTGTGCATGGCACAGTCCTCTCCCCTCTTTCAGCACCCACTCTTCCCATGCTTTGGTCCCTACTCACTGCACACATGCTCTCCAGCTGCTCTGCCTTGGCACAGCTGATGCTGCACAGAGGACAATTTGACACAGAGCACAGCACCATCTCCAAGCTGACCCAGAGCCCTCTCTCTGCCCAAAAGCACCTCCTACCCTTCCCACTCCAAAAGCCAGCGCATGACTAAGAGGGCTGCTCATTTTCCCTCAGGAAAAGGGAGGCAGGAATTAAAGCTTTTCCATTCCTACCTCAATTGCAACCTCCCTTCCTGCAGCCAAACATCAGCCCCAACGCCTCTGTGCTTTCACAGGATGTCAGAAGGGAAAGACTCCTTGCCCTTACCCACCTACACCTACACAGCTGCTTTCTGCACTGCTTGCTTCCAGCTTGTAAAGGCCAATCTGCAGCATTTCAAGTGGCAGGAGGGACACGATGGTAGAAGCAAACTCCCGAGTATCAGGACAGGAGATACAGTTCTTTGTCTTACCCCTCTGAACAGGGACTTAGATTTACACATCTTTCTGGCATCCCAGCACTGCATACTCACTTCAGTTTGTTGGTGCCTTTGCTTGCTGGAAGCTGACATCTCTTGGGATTCTTTTCATTTCTTCTTCTTTTTGGGAAAATCCCCGTTGTCTTCTCTCTAACAGGAAGAAGGAAAACAGGAAAAATTCACTCAGGTCCTTGAAGTTCAAATAGAGACCAGTACAGCTCAGTTTGAAAGATTCTGGTTGAAAAGAGAAAAAATAACACACTGGAACTCACAAAGTGGAAACCCAAGCACAGCAGGCAGGGATTTCACGTCCACTGGCAAGTAACCGAAAATGACATTTCACCTTCTTTTGCTTGGATAGGTGATATGTTTTCTAATGGCAAGGATAGATCTCCTGAGCACCTCCTTGATAATTGTAATAAAATGTAAGGCCCTTCCAGTGCTGAAAATAAACATGTCATCTGTTCTGGGTGGGCCTTTTTTTCCCACTCCATCATGATTGTAGAGAAATGTTTTCAGACTCCTGGTGGCAAAGTCAGGACCTGTAAGCATATCTGTTTTGGGATACCCCCCGTCAATGGGAAGGAAAAGCTACGGTCACAGGCGAGTGAGATCCCTCAGATAGCCCAGATGTGCAGGGGCTTCTGATGTTATTACCAAAAATCTGAGAGGGGTGAAATTGTAAAAATGCAGTGAAAATTGCTGCCTTTGTCTTCCAGAAGAACAGGAAGCATTAAGGAAGAGAGTCAGTCAATGAAAACTTTTTATAGGTTTTAGAGCATCGGTTCTAAAGCATCAAGTGTGCAAATCATCAGCTCACCTGAATGAGAAACTTCCGAATCCTTTGCTACCAGTCAAGAAAATGTAAAAGAAAGTGCCCTTATCAATTAGCATTACCCACAGCGTGACTGCTGATAGCCAGAAGCATCCCAGGACTTTCATGTGTACCTCCCAGAGTGTAGACACACAAGGAACCATTCAGCAGCTTCTCCACAAGGCTGCTGTCAAGGAGTTCTCCTTTCAGACTGCACTCACGTCTGGGATACAGGCTCTGAGTTGGGATTTCCTGCAGTCAGGCACTGAGATTGCAAGGGATGACATGCCAGACACCAAATAGTTCCTCTCCTGGCTCTTGGAGACAGCAGGAGAAGTGGCAGATTGACTGCCTGCTTCCCTTTCTGCCCCTGCTCTGCATGAGGGAGAACTTTTGGGCTCACTCCAATTTCCTCACCATTTCCCTACTCTTCTTTATTCTTAACTCAGGAAGCTCAGAAAATGACAAAGTTAAAAAACCCACACAGGAAGCAAAGTTATTCCCCCGGCCCTGCTGAGCCACCTGTTCTGGGAGGAGGAACAGAAAGGGAGACAGGCCCTGCAATGTCCACAGGGAGTGCCCATCACTGCAAGGCCTGCAGCCAACTCCTTGTGCACCTGACCTCCCAGTGCTGTCTGGGAGTCAGCACTGACTCTGGGAGTCAGCTTCCCAAAAAACACTTGAGAGCAACGACCACCTCCGAGTTTGAAATGAAGGGCTGTCTTGGAATTCCAGGGAAAGCCACTGCAATGGCCGAGGGACTCTGCAAAGGGGTCTCTGCAAAGCCCCTGACTACACACAGCTGTAAAAGTCTCCGGGGCACCAAATGTCAAAGGCTTCAGCTCTTTTCCCCAGGATGAGGATTGATGAGCAGAGAGACGGTTTTTGTCTTCAGACTTAGGATGTTTGTTTTACCTTATCTACTTTACATTTTTACAGATAGTAAGTACTTCCACACACTAACCTAACAAGCTACAAACGGAGAATGTGGGCTCTGTCCACAAGGCCTTTTAAGCATAAACCTTCCAGTTATCAAATGCCAAATCATTTATTTTTACTTTTAACCCAATAACCAAACACCCATGTTCTGCACTGCATACCTTTCCATCCAATCACCCCATACCAGCCAAAACCATGGAGAAGAAAGAAGAAAGGCAAAGACAAACCAACACCCAAGAACCTATACTTGTCTCTTATTCACTACTACATCTCAAACTCTAAACTGTCTTTTTCACCCAGTGAATTAACATAATGCTATCTAATTCACACATCGACATTCCCAGCTCCTCCACTCAGTTTTACAAGCCTTCTCTATGGTCTTAACTCCAACCATGTGTTCTCTCAAGTGCCGGAGCCAGTCAGCACAGATCAAAGGGACATTTTCTGTGCCTGGGACTCCAACACACAGCCACTTCTTAGGCATCACTGCTGGCATCACAGCAGCTCCAGGGAAATCCAAACAAGTGCTTTGCCTATTTATCCATCTGCCAAGTGCTTCAGATACCTACTGCTTTTGATGCAGGAACACAAGAATGGGCCACCACCAAGCTACAAAGCTCAGCTTGGGCTGAAACCCAGAGAAACCCAGCAGTGCTGGCAGGGGCTGGGCAGCCACAAGCTGCCAAAACCTCCTCTGGCAGAGGACAGCTGAGGTTTTGTTTTCTCAGGAAACCAGGATCCCAAGAAAACACTAATAGCACCAAAACACACAAAACATCAGCTTACAAGGCTTTTCGTTTTCTCAGAAGGGCATTGGTGACCAATGGGAATCAGCTGTGGGAACATTCCCCTTACAGGTTTGATAACACCCTTACAGGAGATCAATCATGGCTCTAGTGCCAACGTATGAAGTGGAAACTCCACTTGGGTTTTTCAAACACCACCTTGGTCATTGTCCAAACCCACGTCCCCCTGCCCCTCTCACCTTCCTCTCTCCAGGGGACTCCTCTGAACTCCTCATGGCTCTCCTCTTCAAGTCTGGCTTCCTTGAAGGTGTGAGCCACTTCTCTCCAGGAGACAAGGGCACCTTCTCCTTGTGCAAATCCCAAGGCCGGTGGCCACTGGGAATAATGGTGTCACGTTAATCTGTTTGCTTAAGCTCTTCAAGATCTTTTCCAACCTCAACAATTTCATGAGTAGATCATGAAATAATAATTCTTCAGTTGGGGAAAATTCCCTGCATTGAGGTTTTCTGAGAAAAATCTGACTGATAGCCCAAATGTTTGTTCATTCCAGGTTCTTTCAAGTATCTGCCCGGCAGAGGTGGAAACACAGTCTGTTTACTTACGATGTTCTTGGCTGAGAACTCGGCAACCTTCCTGACGCTCTGCCTGCCTGCTCTGGAAAGCAACAAAGGAAAAGGTTGCATTTCTTTACCCTGTGGTCTCTGAACAAGAGATTAGAGAGTCACTCTCTTCCAGGAGGTATTTGTCAAAAAGGTTGTTCATCACCCCAGATGGGAGTTTCCTAACTAAATAGTGCTTGTCCTCTGCTGAGCTGCTACCTTGAGTTCTACGTAATGATTGCTTACAGTTTCTTGAGCCATTCCTAAATTCATCCCTGTTCAGCAAAGCAGAGGAAATCACACTGCTTAATCAGTGGGAATGCTTGATGGTCTCTGCCACATCTAACACACAAAATTACCTGTCAGCACAGAAAGAACTGGGTTTCCTTTGCATTTCTCTTTATTCTGTTTCTGTGCTGCAGATCCATCAGGTTGGGATTCCTAGAAGTAAAGGACAAAGTAGCTTAGCATGTACCTTAACACCACATCTCCTGACACCAAACCTGTGTTAATGGCACATTAGGGGCATGTGCATTTTTGAATAAATAGTTTTAAAACATTCTAAGAGCTGCCAAAGAGCTGAAGTGAACTTCTGCTAAGCAGAAAGATCTCTTGGCATTGATCAGAAGCCCTGGCAAAAATGGGCTGGGGTACCTTTCCTGCCAATGGAAGTCTGCACATCTCTGCTCTTGTAGGCGTCTGAAGAGGTGACAGGAGAGGTGGCAGTGAGCTGCTCATTTCCTGGAAAGACAGGGAGAGAAGCAGCTCTCAACTTCTATTTTATCTCCACCCATTTCCTTAATAAATGCAAAACATAAACAAACACAGAGATCTGCTTTTTAAGAGAACTCACTCTCAAAATTTCTTCAATTGATGGCACATCAATGGGCTTCCTTTCCTGAAACATGAATGAGGGAAACAGGAGGAGTTTATTCTGGTGTTTTAGTAATTGGCAGGTTCTTGGCAAACCTTTGCTTACCAACAGCTCTAGAAATGTCCTGCAAGTGTATTAGTCCTAAAATGAGAGTAAGGATGAAATGGCCCATCTGAAGGGCAGTTAATAACAGAGAGCAGGCATGGACAGAGCTGTCAACTCCTCCTCGGAGATGTCTGTATTCCCTTTGGAATGTGGCAGTCAGGGAGCACTGTTGCCACGTCTAAACTACTGCTACTACTCCTACATCTCTCACCTCTGCCTGCAATGGAAATTTGCAAGTCTCTGTTCTAGCAGGTGACTGCAGAGGTGGCAGGAGAGGTGGCAGGCAGCTGCTCATTTCCTGGAAAGAGTGGGAGAGAAACAGCTCCCAGCACTTTTTGCTGATGCACACAGAGGGAGTTTCACCCTTCCCAGAGTCAGAGGGATCCACCTCCTCATGGATTTGCACAAGCTTCCCCATGGAGATCTGATATTGAAGAGCACCCACCTTCAATATTCCTTCAATGGACTGCACATAAATGTGCACAATGGGCTGAAAGAAGAAAGAGGGAAGCAGTGTGAGTATGTTTGGGTATTTTACTGATTGATAGGAAACAAGCATGTACGCAGCAAACATTTCCTTACCAACTGCTCTAGAAAGGTCAGACAAGTCCATGCATAATGAAATGCCAGTAAGGATTAACAGCACTATCTAAAAGGCAGTGAGGAGCAGAGACCAGGCAGAGGAAGAGCTGAAGCCACCAAGATCACCTGCTGCAACATCAATGTCTGCCTTCCCTGGCAGTCAGGAAACACTGTTTCCATTTCTGACTTTTTATTACTGTAGTAAGAAAGAATGTTCCTGCAGGCTGCTCCCTTTTTAAAATATCACTTTTCTTTAGTTGCTCTTGAAGCAGCTAAGCTTTGCCTGCAAAGGCACAGGCAGCCACTGCATTTCCAAGAGTTGAGCAAAAAGTTTCAGTAGTTAAGATAAAACAGTTAGAAATAATAGTTCCCTATTCTAGAGAAATTCTCACTTCAATTCTAGAGAAGGAGAAGTGTTTGTCATTCACCCAAATAACATCAGACTGATTCTTCTGAAGTAAAAATACACCCTGGCTAAAATGCAACCCTTGCACAGTGCACTTGGTGCTTGGCTTCCAGTCCAAAGCACAGCTCCTGCTTTTGTAACTCAGGCTGGCTCCAGACTGGGTCCTCCTGCCAAGATTGAGCTTTTGCTCAGCAAAGACTTGACCATCATCACTTGGGCTCCTGGAAAGACATCCTACTACTTATTGCACACAGCAATTGTGTGCAGAGAAAGGTCAGGCCTTCTGGCACAGGAGCTTTTCTGAAGGACTAAACCAGAGAGCACAAACTTCAAACTCAGCCCAGCTTATGGACAAGCTCTGCAAGGTTGCTTTGGTTCTGGGGAGCATTTCTGGCACAAGGAAAGCACCCACACTGGGAGCTCCTGCAAGACAGAGCAGACCCTCCATCTCTTTTCAGGCAACTTCACGGGATGCCTTGTCCTTCTCCCTAAGGACAGAAGTGCTCTTGAATTGTCCTGAAATTCAGCTTCTTGGAACCTGACATGGCAAACTGCAGACGACCTCAGGTTGTCTTGACTTTGGAGTTGGCCTTTTTTATGGATTTAGTTTTCTTTTTGGGTTTTTTTTTTGTTGTTGTTGTTGTTTGTTTGTTTTTTGGGTTTTGTTGTGTTGTTTGGTTTGGGTTTTTGTTTGTTTTCTTTTTGCTTTTTTTTCTTTCTTTACCGGTTGTGATTTTTTTTGGACTCTCCTTTTAAAGTTCACTCCAAGAAAGATGCCACATTTCTGTTCCTTTATGCACACTGACACTTCCTAATTGGGCCCTGTCATCAAGCCTCTCCCACATGACATGAACAAGGAAGTTGGCTTTACAAACCCCTTTGTTAAGGGGCTGGAAGAAGAGCTAAAACCTGGCACAAGAGGACATGGGATACATCTCAGCATCATGGATGCTGTAGTTTGAAGGCTTCTTCCAGTTCATTTGGAAAGATACCTTAAAGAGACTGTGGTGACACTGGAGAGCGAAGGTTCTGCTTTGGAAAAGAGGGGAAAGGGCTGTTCAATATCTCTGTGAAGGCCAAGCGAGTCCCTGCATGCCTATTCCCTGTGGATTCATTCCCTCTGCACTGGATCTGCTTGCCTGTTCCATCTGTAAGACTCAATTTTCAGTGCTGCCAGGAAAAGAAGCTGTCAATAAGGAATTCCCACCTGCAGGTGATGTGCACCTTAGACATTCAATGAGCCAAAAGCCTGGGCTGGAAGAAATGGCTTTCCCAAGGGATGTCCAGGGAAGTCCCTGGAAAAACCCAGTTTGGCATGTGGTTGTTCAGTACACCTGAGGCCAAAGCCTTTCATTCAGATGGATTTCAAAGCAGGAGGAGGGAAGAACAGCAGAGTTTCTTCTGCTCTGGACCTCTTCACTGTCAGGGTCGCTGCAGGGTGTTACAGCGTGTGCCGCAAGGAACCCGTGAGTGCGACCTGCGTTCCCGGGGCTTAGAGAACACCGCTAGAAATTGCTGATGATAAAAGGGAAGGGACAGGTCCTTGCTGGAGTATCCAAAGACTGTTTATTCAAAGGGTAACAGCCTCACATGAATTCAGGGATGAGAACAGGATCGGACTCAGGGCACAGGTTAAACACAGGGACAAATGGGGTGGGTCTGACGGTCAAGGTCCAACAGGGACAAGGGAAAATGCTGCAGGGAGTGGCTAAAGACCGGGAGAATGGATTGGGATAACAGGGTGTGATAGATTGGCATTTAAGAAAACAAACACCTAATGAAGTTAAAACTGCCAGAGGCTGATGGGAGTTTTTCTCCTGGCCAACTACTGGGCATTTCTAAGAATTAACAGCAGTTTTGACCATTGAAAAGTGAGATCAACCTGTGAACACCAACTTAAGCCTGGGAATTTCTTTGTCTCTTTGTTTCCTGGCTGTGAAAGGTAACAGAGCTCCAGCTGTGCCCGCTCCCCTGCCCAGCCCATGAGGCCCTGGCAGTGGCTGGGCTGGGCCTGCAGCGGCCGGGAGATGGGGCCTGCGGGGCTTCTCCCGGGCCCAGGCCGGGCCAGGCCGCTCCCTGGCTTGGCTGCAGTTTTTGCTGTGACTGAATTCACCAGAGACTGACGAGTAAAGGAAGAAAAAAGCTCTTGACCAGCGACTGGCTGAGACAGTGACCACACTCTCCAGAGCAGCAATGAAGAATCTTCCATCGCAGATATCTCCAGCCGCTGCTCCGGCAGAGATCACAGAACCATCTACAAAGCCTGGGTAAGTTTTCTACCTTTTCATTACCCAGATGAGACTTACAGATTAATCCTTTTATCCAGAGAAAGAAAAAGACAGTAATCAACATGTAAAGAGACTTGATAAACTATTAGAGACAGCAAAGAAAAGAATTAATCTTCAGAAGAGGTAGAGAATAAGGTGATGCTTTAATTAAGCTGAAATATTTTTCTGTTAAAGTTATGGTGATGGACAATAGTGTTCTGAAAAGACTCCTTTAATTAATGACAGAGTACATTGGGAGGAATAGAGTAGTACAAAATGTGGATTATGAGCAAAAAGTAAAGTGATTGTGATACAGTGAGGTGCTGGAACAGAGTGAGGAGTAGTGATAGTTGAAGATTTGAGGCCTTGAGAGGCAAAGAGAAAACTTCTGTTTCCAGGGAAGCTCACAGAGACAGATGAAGAGAACTTTTGCCTTTGAATAACTTATCCTTAATAATGACATCCCTAGGCTCATGACCCATAAAACACCTCAGAAGGACATCAAATGGGAGGAGAAAATCTGATGACAGATTTCCGGGCAGCTGGCATCAGAGAAAAAGAAAGCTATAACAGAAATAGTTTTCTTGTGAGAAACTCCATAGATTAGCAGAAGACTTCTCTTTCTCTACAAAGACTGATGAAAAGACTCTAGCAGGAATGGGGACTGTTTTAAACACCAAAATTCCAAAGTTTTTTGTCTCTATGTTGTCATGTGAACAAGGAAATGGTTGGGTAGTGGGGAAAAAGGAGTTTTCTGGAAGTTTTATTCTGGTGTTCTTATTCTTATAGTTTTGTCAATAAACTCTCTTTATTCCTTTTAAGTTTTAAGCCTGTTTTGCTCTTGTTCTAATCCATATCTCACAGCAAGAAATAAGTATGTTTTCTAGTGATTTTTTTAGTTACTGATTTAAAACCACGACACAGGGGTGCAGCAATGCAGCAAACAAAGCCAATGGGAGTTAAGAGAAGGAAGAACATTCTTGGAAGGGGACATGAAACAGGGGCTGAACGAAGGTGACACTAATTTCCACAAACTACTAGAACACCAGAACGCAAAAGGCACCAACATGTGACTGCAAAGGCCCTGGGAAAAAGGTTTTCCACACCCACACCTAGAGGTGAGCCTGCTGTCCCGTGCTGTCCCCACCAGGGTCGACACGTTCCTGCAACAGGCACCTAGGCCTCCACAGCAGGGCAGGAGTCTCCCCACAGCTCTTGTTTCACCTAAAACAGGAGGAAGGGATGAGCTTTCAGCCAAAGGCCCCAATGATCAGGCTTCCCAGGATCCTTTCTCTGCTTGAATCTCTCTCCCCCATTCAGCACAGCTCACAGGATGTATCCTAAGAGCCAAGCCGCCAAGCCCTGTTCCCCAGTCACCTCTCCCATGCTGGACACCCAGCACACAGGCCATAGATCATGGGCTGCAGCCTCACTGGTTCTTCCTCCTCCTCCCTCTCCAGGCTTCAGCACTACAGGACTGTCTTATCAAAGACTGGTTCATCAGTGAGACCAACCCAAAGGAAGAAAATAAGAAAACGACAGGACTGAAACAAGCAGAAAACTTAAGAAGGAATTTTTCCCGTACAGAGCCAGTCCTTAAAACACCCATGAACAGAAATCAGTCACTCCGAGCCACAGCCCGGAGATCCCGCTGGCAGAGGAGGATCATTCAGCATATTCATTCAAAGTTTCATCTCTCAGCTCCAAAATGGACTAAGCCTGGAGTGAAAACCCCACGAGAGCTAGACAATGATTCCAAAGGACAAGGGGAACACTTCCAGGTTAGGCTTCAGAAGTCCAAGAAGTTTTATTTACTGACAAAATCCAGAAGGGAAGCAGAGAACAAGAAATGTCTGGTGCTGCTACACAGGTCTCAAGGGGACACGTGAACAGTGACAGTATTTAAGGTGTCCTCTCCTGAATGCTTTTGCTGACAATCAAGAGAAAATGGGGTTGGAGTTTGCACACAGATGCACATAGATGCTTCAAATGTTCATGCAAAACATCACATTTAGAGTTCACAAGTGTAACAAAAGTGTGCGTCCCTGAAGCATTTTCCATTCCTCCACCTCCTCTGGCTCAAACATGGCACAGCTCTACAAATACAGAGCCTACTGAAAACAGTGGAAAAAAGGAAAGAGAAGTTTGCTGCCACTTTGGCCCGCTCAGAAACACTGAGAAGCACAATGGCCCTGAAAGCATGGGGCTGGTTTCCCTTTGGTAGCAATGGGAATTTGGAAGCCTAGTCACAAGATAGCTAGGCCTGAGCCTTTGGACAAGGGGAGCTCAGGAAAGGCAACTACCAGCTAGAGGGAGGAGCGGCTCTGGTTACCTGGGATGACTTGTCAGTGTGGCTCTTGAACTGCTCTAGAGAGTGTTACTACAGTCACAAACTGAGAGGAGGGCTGACCTTACAACTACAGCTTTTATCTCTGCTTCTCCTCAGCCCTCCCCAAAACACATTTTCAGGGAGGGCAACATCTGCTGGGTGGACAGCAGCTGAGCAATGTACTTTTGCCCCAGCCATTTCCTTCATGTGTGCAGAACATAAGCAAATATAAAGATCCATTATGGGAGAGCACCAACCTTCAAAGTTTTTTCAGTAGATGGCACATCAGTGGGCTGCTCTTTCTGAAACAAGAACAAGAGAGACAGAAAGAGTTAATTTGGGTTTTTTACTAATTGACATCTACTCAGCCAGCATTTGCTTACCAACAGCTCTACAAATGTCATGCAAGTCCATTACAAATGAAATGCTAGAAGAATGAAAAGGCCCATCTGAAGGGGAATTGGGAATTGAGAGCAGGTAGCAAGGCAGCTGAAATCCCCACAGTCACCTCCTCTTCCTCTAGGAAAAATGTCTGTGCTCCCTTTGGAACCTGTTAGTTGCGAAACACTGTTTCCATTCTTCAACTACAACTACAAATTACTAGTGCTACTGCTACTACTTCTACTATTATTAATTTTTCTTTTCATTACTGTTATTACAATTATGTAAATATATTTGTACCGTCTTCTCCCTTGATGGAATTTAGCTTTGAAGCAATTAAGCTTTGCCTTCAAAGACACCAGCTCCCTCTGCATTTAAATGAGTTTTGAAAAAGCTTCCTTTGTTAAAACAACAACAACAATAAAAAAGTCAGAAATAATAGTTCCCAATTCTTTTAAGCCAGTTGTAAAAAATGAGGAATATTTGCCATTGACCCAAATCAAATGAGACTCCTTATTGTTCTGAACTCCACAGCAGTCAGGACAAGACGCTGACTTTCGACACATCCGGAAAGGTGCACCACAGTTTATGCAAATTCTGGCTGATTTTAGACACCCTCACCTTTCCCACACCGGATTTCCAAATCCCCAACTACCATTTCTCACTCTCTCATTTCTTGGCAAAGTACTGAATTTAGCAGCCAGATTTGGTTCAGTGGATTTTCTCCATGGCCACCCAGAGACACACTATGGACAGAAGTTGGATTTGGGCTGCCCCAAAGAGCTGAGTCCACCCCCAGCTGATGGCAGAACCTGGCAGGGACTCCACTCATCTCTCAGAAACACTGTTTCTGGGCACTCCGTCCTTCCCGTCCCTCAGCACACACTCCAAGGAAGATGCAGCATCCCTGCTCCTTTCTTCACACCGATACTCCTGAACTGGGCTTCCAAGCAGCAAGGACAAACACTGCCCATTGCTGGTGGCCTGAGGGCTGATTGCAGCACTTTGCAAATCTTCCAAGAGTTTGAGACCCAAAATAGGGCTTGATCTTTTTGGCACTTTGCACTAAGGAATGGCTCCTGCACTGCTTTACTTCTCCCAGCATCCTCTCATTTTCCACAAGATATTGCCTACAATCCTTTGCATCCCTTCAGTACCCTTTCCTAGGAAAAGCTGACTGCAGCCATCAGCTCTTCCTCCTCTTTCCAAAGGTCAAACACATTTTGAAAACCATCTCTGTGGCTCTCCCAGCCCAGCTGCTTTGCCTCAGCACCGTGGGCACCTACATTCCATAGGGCACGGGAATATCCCAGTGCTGAAGGATGATGCTGGCAAAACCCCAAAATGCACCTGGGAACCAAGTGCCTTGGAGCTCTGGGGAGGCTGAGCCACGAGGCAGGCAGGGCCTGTGTGCTGGTCCCTTGGCCTTGAGGGACTGCCAACAACAGAGAGCCTCAACAATTGCACTCACCTTGACAGGCTCAGGCAGGATTTTGCACTGTGGAGCTTTGCCTTCTGACCCTCGATCTGAGAGACTGTCATGGCTGTCATAGTTCCTCTCAGGATTTGGTGTGTGCTCCAGTGATTGTGTTGAGCATTCCCTCCATCTGTCTTCATAGGGGTTTGTCTTCCTGGAGGCCGGCCTATGACTGTGGCTTTGTGACTGGGCTTGGGGCTTGTTTGGAATCCAGATGGGATTCAGAGGGGACTCGTGGCTCAGGAGCACCTTGGAGTCCTGATCGCCCAGCAGGTTCTTAATGCGCCTTGACAGCTCATCTTCTTTATAGGTCTGCAACAGAATAACAGAGGGGCAAATGTCACAAACACCCCAAGCAAGAGACCTTGCTCAGTATCTTCATGGAATCACCATGCATCCCCACAAAGGAAGTCAGGCAAGCTCAGTGAAGCAGATGGAAAGATGTGCTGTGTGTGCAGGGATTGGGCTCAAGTCTGCTACGGCCCATGCAGAAGACACGGCTCTCCTCTCCCAGGCCAAGCCTCCTTCCTCCTCTCCATACAACCTTCAGCCCACTCCCATTACCTTGTAGGGTCTGGCAAAGAGAGGAGTCTTCCCCAGGAATGGATCTTTCTCCTCTGGAGCCACCTGCCTCCTTCGCCTCTCTTGCTCCAGGAAGCGGAGCAAATCTCTGTTGTTGTTGCAGCTTCCAGCCCGAGACAGAGAAAGGAGAGTTAACACTTGACCCCTGTTTATGCTGTGTGCAGAACCTGGGGCTTTCCCACAAGGGCACGTGTCCAGCACCAAAGCAATGCTGAAATGCACGGGATGCTGACAGCACACAGATCAGTTCTGCTCAGCGTGTGCTCTGTCCCAGAGCAAAGAGACACACAAGGGACAGCAGGCATCCTCCTCAGGGATTGCTGCACCTGATCCCAGCCACCAAGACAGGTGGGAAGGGAAAAACTGTCCCCCCATTTCCTTGTGATACAAATGGAGAAGCAGTCACTGGGGATGATGGTGAGCACATGAGCTGCCAAATCCACTTGCAATAATCAATGGCAGAAAATGCCATGCTTTTTCTCCTTCAGACCTCTCACCCCACTCTCCCCCTGAGAATCAAAGACAATCCTCTCTTTTCAATGTGTTGCCATTTTCAAGGACTGAATTTTATCCACTTTCTGAACAGCCTTGGAAACTCACTCTCTAATTTCAATGGATATTTGGAAAGCTGTGAACCTGGAAAATCATGTAGCTGCATTTAAAGACATGCCATCAACACATTTAGACGGAAGATCTCAGAAATTAAGAAAAGCCCACATCAAATCCTCTTCTTCCTCCTCGGCCACATATGCATTTACTCAATTCCACCAGCCCCACATCCTAACACCAATAAAGCTGTGCCCCACTGAAGGAAACCACATCCTTTAAACTGTCCCTGCTCTGTGAAAGACTATTGAAGAAAGAGTGAAACTATGGTTCTGATATTTGTGGACATTGAAGAAGGAAAAGCATGCAGGCACAGAGGATGCAGGTATCTGTTTCTACTCTACTGCAGAATCTGTTCGATACATCCAATTCCGAGATTCTCGTTGCCTATCCAACTTCACAAGTGCCAAGATTACATTGAATTAATTCCTACCTCTTGTCACTGATCTGGTTGTGAGTCGGTTCCATTCCAAAGCCTCCGTTTGAGTCAGCTTCTCTGGAAGAGAACAAACAGATATTCACCATCTGCACGAGGACAGGCCTAAAGCAGGGCTCAAGATCTCCAGGGACTCAGAGCCTGGACTGCACAACTGGGAGTCGTTGCAGTGCTCCTAAACATAAAGCAGGCAAACATGGGGATTGCACGAAACTGAGAATGGCAGAACCAAGAGATGCACTTTGCCCTTCCCCCAGTAGTGATGCTGCCTTTCAGCTCAGCTCTTAACTCCAGATCTGGCCAGGAGCATGACAGACCAGGCCACTGCTCCAGGCTCTGGGCTGTTTACTCCCATTTTAAGAATACAAGTGCCCTAGGAACCCTGCCTTTACACAAGCAAATGGGCCTGACATGAATGGCAGCTTTTGTGGAAAAGGGAAGGAAAGAAAAGGCAGGCAAGAAAAAGCCTTGAAAAGACAGCTCTAGTTGGAAAGGTAACAAGATTCCATCTGCAGAAGTAAACAATCTCAAACAGGTGGATATAGCATGGAAAACATTTACATTTCAGGGTGTGACATTCATTTGCAGCATCTCACACTCCGGAGAGAACAGAATGATTTCTCGCTGGGCATGAGGAGGCAACAGGAGAATTGTGTGAAGTCTTGTGAACCACCCCACTTAGGGCAACAGGAGCACAGACACTTGGGGGAAGAGGTGAAGCAGCAGAGCTCTAGGCCACAGCTTTAACACCAGGCAAGGCACCAGCACGGAACCATTCTGCCAGCCACGGGCCACTGCAGATGGAAATCCTGTCAGACCCCCACCTTCTCCTGCAGCTGGGAAACCTAAGAATAGACACTCACACTAAGCTTGGAGGACACATCTGGAAGCAAACAAACACCCCATCTTTCTTCCCTTTCACCGTCATGAAATCCTTGATGTTGGCTGGAAAATAAACTGCCTTAAAAGAACAAAGGTGCCCACTTGAATTTCAAGTTAAATGAAGGTGGGAGAAGTTGGAAGTGCATACAGAGAGAAGTCATTCCATCTTTCTTCCAGCTTCTGTTGAATGGACCTGGCATTGACATCAGCTGGGCAGAGCGAGATGCACGCCAACATGCGAATCAACAGCGTGGCAGGGAAGCCTGCTCTGTCACCAGTTTTTCCTTACCATGGCCACAAAGCACACAAGTGGCCAGCAGGCAAACTGAGATTTCACTAAACAGTGCAAAAGTTTTGCAAACGCCCTTGACAAGGCCAGGGTTTTGACCACACTGACGCCCCATGGATCTGAGGGTGCACAGGAGGCGTTAACCTGACACTATTCCCACAAGGTACAAACACTCTTGCAATCAAGGTGTGCTTCTCAACACAAGCTTTCCTCCCTGTCGAGAGGGAAGTAGGCACCCAAGTGACCCTGATGGGAATTCTTACAAGCTTTTGACAGTGCTTTATTTGGCCAGGCTCATGTCTGCATCCCTCAGCAGGACATATTTGATTGCTCTTCTTTCACCATCCAGCCCCAGACAAGGAGCTGCTCTAATGGAACAAGGAAGCCTGCAAGCTGCTTGGAAAATTAAACTCTTTTGTACCCATCTCAAGAGCTTCTCCTCTAAATGTTGCTATCACTAAGCTTCCCACAATATTTTTATGAGCAAAGCTTGGTGTTTGGCATACAGTCAGTTATTCAAAAAGACAACTTGACATACAGTCATGGGACGCACTGGATTTGTAGCACCAGAGAACCATAAATCTATAGAAGCACAGAATCTTTTAGGTCAGAAAGGGCCTTAAATTTTCTCTTAGTTTCACTCCTCTGCCATGGGCAGGGACACCTTTCACTAGACCAGGTTTCTCAGAGGCCTGTCAAACCTGGCCTTGAATGCTATTCATCTATTTTGGTGGCCATTGTACTGACATAAATATAAGATATGAATATACATAAAAGGCCATGGGAAGGAAAATGGCTTTGATACCTGTAATAGACTGTTATTGTTTGTTAATCAAATTCAATATGATTGCTGAAGCTGTTTAATACAATGTTAAGCTAAAACTGCAGAAAGGCCTAACCACAATATCCAACTGTATAAGCAAAAAGCTGAAGGTGCAGAATGGCAGAACCACCATATCCAGCTGCACAAACTAGAATTAGAACATCTCCTTATTAGGAGGAGGGTTGCCTAACTGGTATAGGACCAAGGCCCGCTCACAGATTGAGGAAGACTACAAGCCTTCATCTGACGACCACCGAGAGGCAGAAGAAGACCCCCTAGCAACAGGCAGCGCAGGCACCGACGCGATCCAGGAAGACACATATGCAGGAAGTGTATATAAAGGAAAACCTTCTCAGCTAAAGAACGCACTTAGGGTGGAGCAGTGTCTCCCCGGGCCACCCCAGGGCTGGTCTTTGCTTGCTTACTGCTTCCTGAATTAATAAAATTGATATTCATAAATGATTATTTAAATTGTCCCTTTTATTCAGTCACGACAATTTATAACAATTTTGGTGCCCTGACTCAGATCCACATATCTGTGGTTTAGAAGTCCCCCCTTTGGGGAGGCACCCTATCTTAGGATACCCCTGGTGTGGGCGGTTCCTATTCCCCAGACCTGGTATTCCGGACCCCAAGTGAAATTCGGTAAGCAAGCAAATGGAATCTGCGGAACCCCTTAAATTTTGTGCATGAGGACCAAGCCAAGACTCCGGATGGGGCAAGTACAGAATTGGGAATCCGTTTGGTTGGGGTTGGTGATCCCAGAGTCCAGTGTCTGAGAGGTCTCCTGGAGACCAAGCGAGAGCGGAGCCCTTCATTAGTGTGTTTCCCACCGTCCGCAAGGACCTGGGCCACTGCACCTGTGGGACAAGCCCTCCATAAAACCCAGTTTGTGGCTACATCTTGGCCAGTTACAAGGAAGAGGATGGAAAAAATAGAGGATTGGCAAGAAAGAGCCCTGGATGAGTTGTTGAGAGAGGCTCAGAAAGTGTATGTAAGGAGGGAGGAGGAGTTCCAGAAAAGGCAGACTAGGTTGCTGGTGGCTGCGGTGTGGGAGGGGGTCAGTAAACCGAGAAAAGGGAGGGTTTACTAAGGGACCCCAAGGGTCTAGAAAAGCTGTTGGGAAAAGAGATTGGAGTGAAGTTGAATGTTTTTACTGTCACAAGAAAGGGGATTTGAAGGAGCATTGTAGAAAGGGAATTGAAGAGAAGAAGCTATTTGAACAGGATTAGAGGGGTCAGGGGCTCTATCTATTTGGGGAGCCATAGAAAATCATCAGAGCCCTTGATAAAGTTGAAAGTGAGTACCTCAGCAAGAGGTACTCAAATTTTTGGTAGACTCTGGGGCAGAGTGGTCCACTGTCCAACAAGTACCTAAAGGATGTAAACCTTCATCAAAAAACATCCAAGACGTGGGGGCCAGTGGAGAACCTTTTTTGTTCCCCAAAATTGAGAATGTACTGTTAGAATCAGAGTGTAAATTTGGAGCTGGACCATTGTCATTAGTTCCTGAAGCAGATTATCATTTGCTGGGACGGGATTGTAAGTATGGTATACTCCTGAAACTGTAGGGAAATTGAATATTGAACCTTTTGAAGTAGTAATTAAGAACGCTGAAATCCCTGTAAGAATAAAACAATACCTCATTTCCCAAGAAGGGAGAAGAGGGTTGAAACCTGAAATCAAGAGGCTGCTACAAAAAGGTCTCTTGGAACCTTGCATGTTGCCCTACAATACCTCGATTTTACCAGTTCTAAAGCCGGATGGCCACTATAGATTGGTGCATGATTTGTGGGAAATAAATAAACGGACTGTGACCCCTTTCCCTGTGGTTGCAAATCCACATACACTGTTAAGTCAACTAAACCCCAAATATCAGTGGTACTCGGTTATAGGCTTAAAAGATGCATTTTGGGCATGTCCTCTTAAGGAGGAGTGCAGAGGTTATTTTGCCTTTGAGTGGGAAGATCCCGATACCCATAGGAAACAGCAATTAAGATGGACTGTACTCCCTCAAGGATTTAGCAAGTCACCTCATTTGTTTGGTCAGGCTTTGGAACAAATTCTGTGGGATTATGAATTAGGGACGGGGATGGTTTTATTACAATATGTGGGCAATTTATTATTTGCAGGCAAAAATGAAGCAAGTGTTAGAGCAGAAAGCATGAAATTGTTAAACTTCCTGAGTTAACAGGGACTTAAACTGACCAGATCAAAACTGCAATTTGTGGAAGAGGAAGTGAAATATTTAGGACATTGGATTACAAAAGGATGTAAGAAGTTAGATCCTGAACGGGTAAAAGGCATTTTAGCATTAGAACTCCCCAAAAGTAAGAGGCACATTAGACAAGTGTTGGGGTTGTTGGGATACTGTAGGCAATGGAATTTAGCAGAAAAGTTCAATTTTTGTATCAGCAGTTCATGGGAGAAGGAGCAATAAAATGGAGCAAAGAGGACTGTCAGGCTTTTAAGAAGCTGAAGGAAGATTTAATCCAGGCTCCAGTGCTCAGCCTCCCTGACGTTAGGAGACCTTTTTATTTGTTTGTGGATAGCCAGGAGGGAACTGCTTATGGAGTATTGACCCAGGAGAGGGCAGGGAAAAAAGTCTGTGGGATATCTTTCCAAATTGCTAGACCCCGTAAGCCGAGGATGGCCCTCATGCTTACAAGCAATTGTGGCTGTAGCCTTATTAATAGAAGAAGCCAGCAAAGTTACTTTTGGGAGTAAGCTGAAGGTATTAACTCCACATAATGTCTGGGGAATTTTACAACAAAAAGCTGAAAAATGGATTACAGATGCACGGGTATTAAAGAATGAAGGAATTTTGATTCAGTCCCCCAACTTGAAAACAGAAACAACATCTTTACATAATCCAGCGCAATTTTTGTATGGGGAATCTGAAAAAAGACATATCTCACGATTGGATCCAGTGTATAGAACAGCAAACCAAAATTAGAGATTTGGAAGATAGTGCGCTGGAAGAGGGGGAGAGAACATTTTTGTAGATGGGTCTTCTAGAATAGTAGATGGAGAAAGGAGGTCAGGATATTCATTAGTTAATGGAGACACCCTTAAAGTGATTGAATCAAGTCTGTTAAGTCAGGCCTGGTCTGCACGGGCATGTGAATTACATGCAGTACTACAGGCATTAAAACTATGAAAAGGGAAAAGGGAACTATATACACAGACACAAAATATGCTTTTAGGTTGGTACATACATTTGGAAAAATTTGGGAAGAGAGAGGTCTCATTAACTCCCAAGAGAAATGATTGGTGCACAGGGAGTTAATAAGGCAAACTTGAGAGGCCTTAGGAGGACCCATGGCAATTGCAGTGGTCCATGTGAGAGGACACCGGAGAGGAGTAACCACTGAAATGAGAGGTAATAATTTGGCAGATGAAGAAGCAAAAAAAGTGGCAATACTGGTTTTTAAACAGCCAGAAAATAAAAATAGATCCTTAAATAGGAACACTTATCCGTTTAAATTATCCTTTAGTAAACAGGAGGAAGAAATATTTAAGAAAGAAGGATTTATTAAAAAGGGAAATCAGTGGTTCCTCCCCAGTGGTAGAGAAGTCCTTCCAAAAGGGCTCGCTTGGAAAATACTCAGGAATATTCATCATAAAACACATGCTCGTTGGTCGCTAAGAGCATTAGTGGATCAGTTTACCAATAAATATATGTGTATGGGTATTTATAATTTGGCCAAACAGTTAGCAGGGGCTTGTATGACATGCCAAAAAGTTTAATAAACAGCACCTAAAAGACAAAGTGCTGGGAGAAGGAGAGCTAGCAATCAGAACCTTTGCCCGAGTACAAGTGGATTTCACCGAACTCCCCAAAGTGGAAGATACTGTTATTTGTTAGTTAGAGTTGATCACCTCACCCACTATGTGGAAGCAGCTCCCACAGCCCTTGCGACTGCACAGAAAGTAATGAAAGCTTTTTTAGGGCAAATAATCCCCTGATATGGGATAGTAGAAATTATAGATTCAGACCGGAGACCACATTTTACTTCAAAAAATAATAAAACATGCTCTGGAACATTCAGGCATAAAATGGGATTATTATACTCCTTATCATCCCCAAAGCACTGGGATGGTAGAGAGAGTGAATGGGGAAATAAAGAAGCAGATAACCAAGCTGATGCTAGAAACCCGACTATCCTGGGTAAGATGTGTGCCGTTAGCCCTTTTAAACATCCACACTCAGCCCAGGACTGATACGGGAATTTCACCCTTTGAAATGTTTTTTGGCATGCCATATGATATGGAAATACCTCCAGAGCAGCAGGTATTAGAAAACCAGCTGTTAAATGAATATGTTTGAAGTCTAATGAAAAGAAGGATTGAACTGAGAAAACAAGGACTGATTACCCAGACATCTCCCCAGAATGCACCTATTCACCATGTACAACCTGGAGACTCTGTCCTCACTAAAGCTTGGAAAGAAATCTCTCTCTCACCCCTAAATGGGAAGGTCCTTTTCTCCTTTTGCTCACCACAGATACAGCTGTACGGACTGCTGAAAGAGAATGGACACACGCCAGCCGGACCAAGGGTCCAGTCGCTGATGCACAGGAAGTTGTTCCCCAACCCGATGAACAGAAAGTCCAGTTAAAACGTAAAACTAATGAGTGATGTGTTTTGTCCTGAGCTTGACTGCATTTGCTACCCTTTTATTTGCTTTAGGTGTAAGTTGTGTAAGGACAATTGGGGGGGACATTGTAGAACAGGATATCCCCCGGGAAAAATTGTGGAGAAGGCTACAATTGTGAAAGGTTATTAACTTCAACCTATGTAGAGCAAGCGGCAAACATGGGGCAACTTCAAAAGGGGTCCCTTGAGCGGTGGAAAATATACGCACATGGAATCCATCCAGAAAAAGTGTGCACACCCTAATTCATCCAGAAGCGCACCTAATATATTAGGTGTCATGAGGTGACTTTACCTTTAAGGTAGTTGTGAGAGCTAAGGAAGTTAAAGTTGCTGGGGACTGAAAGGAGTCTCTTCTCCTGACCAATTATTGGTCATTACTGGGGATTGACAGCAATTTTAACCATTGAAAAGGGAGATCAACTTGTGAACCCTACCTTAAGATGTAAAGTCAGGGTACTTGGGTGCTCTTTGTTTCCTGGCTGTGAAGGGTGGTGGAGCTCCAGGCCTCCCGTTCCCTGCCCAGGCCATGCGGCCAGGCGGGGACTGGGCTGGGCCCAGCGTCTCCCAGCCGGGAGATGCGGGCATGCAGAAGGCTTTCCCCGGGCTCTGGCCGGGCCGGGCCGATCTCTGGCTCGGCTGCAGGTTTTGCTGTAACTAAATTCACTAGAAACTGCCAAGTAAAGAAAAGGGCTCTGAACCTGCAGCAAGCAGAGACAGCGACCACACTCTCCAGAGCATCTATGAAGAACCTTCCATCGCAGACAGCTCCCGCTCCTGTTTGGCAGAGATCACCAAACCATCTACAAAAGCCTGGGCAAGATTTTATCTCTTTCATTACTCAGATGAGACTTGCAGATTAATCTTTCTATCCAGAGAGAGAGAGAGAGAGTGATCAACATGAAAAGAGACTTTATAAACTACCAGTGACAGGAAAGAAAAGAAGCTTCAGAAAAGGTAGAGAATTAAGAAGATGCTTTAATTGAGCTGAAAATATCTTTCTGTTTAAACTATAGAGATGGACAATGAAGTCCTGAAAAGAACTCCTTTAATTCATGATAAAGTATGTAGGGAGGAATGAAGTGTTCAAAGTGTAAATTTGAGTAAAAAGTAGAGTAATTGTGGTACAGTGAAGTGCTGGGAGATTTGAAGCCTTGAGAGGCAATGAGAAAACTGTTTTCTTGTGAAGCTCACAGAAACAGATGAAGAAGACTTTTTGCTTTTGAATAACTCATCCTTAAAATGCCATCCCTAGACTCATGGCCCATACACACCTCAGAGTGATGTGAAATGGGAGGAATGAACTCTGATAACAGCAGTTCTGGAAAACTAACATCAGAGAAATGGAAAACTATAACAAAAATAGTTTTCTTGTGAGAAACTCTATAAATTAACAGGAAGAAACTTCTGTTTCTTTATAAAGACTGGTGAAGAGACTGTAGCAGAAATTGGGACTGTTTTAACCACCAAAGTTCCAAAGTTTTTGTCTCTGTTGTCATGTGAACAAGGGAATAGTGGGTAGATAAGAGATGAAAAGGTTTTCTGGAAGTTTATTCTGGTGTTCTTATTATTGTAGTTTGTTAATAAACTTTCTTTATTCCTTTTAAGTTTTATGCCTGTTTTGCTCTTGTTCTAATCCATATCTCACAGCAAGAAATAAATAATTTTTTTGTTAGTTACTGGTTTAAAACCACGACATTAGGGAAACTGGAAATCATCACAGTGGTGTGCAGGAAACGCATACCCTGGGTAATGTGCTCAGCACCACAGGCAAAGAGTAAAAGTTGGGAAGTGTATGTGGCCCAGCATCAAGCCCAAGGGAGAGCCCCTGAAAAATACGACTGCTGCCAAGAAGATGGGACACCTTGCTGCTCCAAGCAAAGGAGTAGGCAGAGGAGGCAGAGACGTACAGAAACTGTGGGGAACGAACACTCCCAGGGCAGTGATCCAGAAAGCTCCCAAAACTGTGTCATACATGTGTCCCTCTAAAATACCACCTTGTTTCCCTACTGCACAGGTAAAACACTACATTATTGCTCTCCTCTGGTACCCACCAATTCTCCTGGGATACCCTTTGTGGATTTACTGTCTGTCAATTGTAATGGCTCAGCATGCCCACCAGCCTTTTCAATGGTCTCTTATTAGATGGAATGATCAAACTGTGCTCCAAAGCTATGTCAGAGCAGCACCTCCCTCCTTCACACCACAATTGTGTCAGCTAGTGCCTACAGAGATGTGCTGGAATCAAGAGAGTTTTTACATGTGTCCTGGCACTGGGCCTCCTTACTGTAATTATCCCAGGCATTACTACTGTGCCTACTGGGGGTGTGAGACTATGGCATCTAACTGGAAAACAGCAGGAGAAAAATCTCTAACTGTGGGGTGGGGGCCAGCTGGATGCAAGCCTCCCCGGCCAGATCCCTCCAGGGCCATGCAATTGGGCCGCTGGCAAGTGGTATTTCCGGACAGAAATTACACACACCTTTATGTCAATGTAACTAACCCTGAGGACAGAGGATGGGTTGTGGGAAAAACATGGGGAATGAGATACTGGGTATCAGGAACAGACAGGGGAGGCCTCTTTCTTATCAAAAAGGAATCTGCTTTAGAAGACCCCCAGCCAGAAGGTCCCAATCCTGTTATCAAACTGCTTATCAAGAACAATCCCAATTCTGTGATCAAGAACAATCCCCGCAAAAAAAAAAAGCTGACACCAACCGAGGGGTCCCCTAGAACTATGGCACCTCAAGTATACTGGACAGAAGCCTTGACTCCAGAGCAAGGCTTGGTAGGTCCCTTATGGAAAACAATGCAGGCTAGCTATGCCTTTTTAAATGCTACCCATTGTGAGCTGGCCCAGCACTGGTGGTTGTGCTATGATGTCAAGCCTCCTTACTATGAAGCCATCGGGACCCAGGAACCATTTAATCAAAGCAATGTAAGCTATCCAATACAATGCAACTGGGAAGACTGGGGAAGTTAGGACTTACTTTACAAAATGTAAAGGGAGCTGGAACATGTGTAGGAAACATAACAAAAAGAATAAAAGTATTGTGTAAAAATGCTAAAGGAACCTGAAAAGGCTCAAGGGAAATGGCTCATTCCTGTCAGTGGAGCACAGTGGATCTGCTCTTGAGTAGGTCCTACGGCCTGTTTATCTTTGGATGTATTTAATGGTTCCAGGGAATACTGCATACAGGTGATAATAATGCCATGGGTGCTATAGCACCCAGAGAGAGAGGTCCTTGACAGAGTTGAAAATAACAATCATAGGATACAAAAAAGGGAACCCTTAAATGCAATTACAATCGCCACACTTTTTGGGGTCAGAGCATTAGGGGCAGGATCTGGAATTGCATCCTTAGTGAATCAACAACAAGGGTTAACTAGCCTTCGGGCAGCAGTAGATGAGTATTTAGAAAGAATTGAAAAGTCTGTTTCAGCCTTTGAAAGACCTCTTACATCATTATCTGAAGTGGTACTCTAAAATCAAAGGGGAATGGATCTGTTGTTGTTAGAACAAGGAGGATTATGTGTAGCCCTTGGGGAGGAATGTTGTGTTTATGCAGACCACACGGGAATAGAAAGAGATACTATGGCAGAACTGGGGGAAGGATTAGAAAAAAGACGCAAAGAAAGGGAACAGTGACGAAGCTGGTATGAGTCTTGGTTTTCTCAGTCACCCTGATTAACAACTCTGCTATCCACTTTAATGGGTCCAGTGGTTGTAGTATTGTTAAGCCTCACTCTTGGTCCCTGTCTAATCAATTGGGTAATATCAATAGCAAAAGGAAGATTGGAGGCAGCCCATCTGTTACTAATCCATCTACAATCAAAAAGGGAAGAGCCTGAAAGTGAGGTAATGTTAAATAGAGTAAGAGAGGTGTTAAAGAGGCCAGGCCACCCCAGGGCTGGTCTTTGCTTGCTTACTACTACCTGAATCAACAAAATTGATTTTCATAAATGATTATTTAAATTGCCCCTTTTATTCAGTCACAACGATTTATGACAATTCCTGAAAGTGGCAAAATAATGAATCAATAGCTTTGGCTTCACTTTGGGATGCGGGTTTTTCCACACGGGCTTTACCACCTCCCTCTGCAGTCCCTGCCTGCGACAGTTCAGCTCTAAGAGCGGCCCCTCACAGCTGCTCCCACTCCCAACGGGGCAATCCCAGGCCCCAGCTGGAGCACCTGCTGCAGGCACTGCCCAGGAAAAGGCCAGAGCTCCCCCAGCCACACATCTGCTGGCTGTGCCCACAAGCCTCTCCTTCTCAGTGCTGGCACCTTTTGGCAGCACACGGGGCAGAACCAAGGGGCCTTTGTGCTTCCCATGCCAGCCTCCTTTACCAGCCACTGCCTGGCTCTCCTGCTCCTCAGAGACACTTAGGATTAAAGCTGAGTCAGCAGCAGGCCCTCCTGCAACCTTGCCCTTTTCCACTTGGAAGTAATCTGTCCCCCTGCAGGCTGGGTAATTGGAATCCCAACTCTTTGCACAAAGAGGTCCTTAAAGGCCATTTTGCTGCTCAGTGACTCTTTTGCAGCAAAGTGCTGTCAGCGTGCAGAGGCAGGAGCAAGAGGCTGCGTTTGAAGCTGCTCTTGTTGGTGGCCATTGCTGGAAGGCAGCAGAGACAGCCCAGGCTGGCCTGTTTGCCCCCTGGCAGCCAAGCGGAGAACTACCTGGCACAAGGAGGCCTTGCGGGCGAGGAATGCCTCCCCAATGGCGGTAGAGGTGCTGCGAACAGGCTTTCTGGCCAAGCAATGCTCTCGAATGCAGCTGCACTGCGCTCCGTGCTGCTGCAGCCCACGGGCGCTGCCCAAGGACGGTTCTGCCGTTGGCAGGGCCCGGGTGACAACGGAGCGTCCCGGGCGTGGCCGTTCCGGTGTCCAGGTGCCGCGGGGGTCAGAGGGCACGGAACCCTGCTGGAGCCTGCCCGCAGCCCCTGCTGCACTGCGGGAACCCTGCCCTGCCCGAGGGACAGCAGCACACCTTGGGCCGTACCCAGGGCGGGTGCCAGCAGGGCCCTGTGCCAGCGAGCCCCCGTGCCCTGGCCTGCAGCTGAGAAGGAGCCGCTGAGGGAGCCCTCAGGGACCAGGGCCACAGCTGCAGCTGCTTTGTCCAAAGGCTGGGGGCATTCTGTGAGAAAACCTGGCAAGAAATTCAATGATGTGACATGCACAGGTCTTGTGGGCCTTGAGTACTGATGAAACCTCAGGGAGCCTGTGTCCCTGTGCAGACAGGAGTGCCCCTGGACTGGGGCCTCTTCAAGAAGAATTTCAAGTGTAAATTATATGGTAATGTGAAAAACGAGGTTCCCATATTTTTGTCAGAATTTAAAAATTTAATAAAAAGACAATTAGGAGATGAAAATAAAGTCAAGTATACAGATCTGGCCAGGTGTCTCTGCATTCAGCCAAGAGAGCACACCTACTAACAAAGGATTGTCCCATAAAAACAGAACCCTACGAGATATCCATACATTCTCATACATATTCAGACATTCTTTTTAGGAGTTTTGGTCTTCTTCTGTTTAATTTTCTCTTGTCCCCTTCCCAATAAATCAATCTTCTTGGCGCCATCCAGTTTTACATTGCTTGATAACAGAAATGCAATAAATTCCTCCCCCAGAGCCCTGGTCACTGCTGTCTTCATCTGGATAAGATAAGAATGCAGGGGGTCTCTAGCTATCTTTTTCAGTCTTTGGGTTACACAAACAAAAGTAGTTTTTGTTTTAATACTATGCCATAGCCTAACATATATGTATTATACCACTATTTCTAAGTTTCATCAATAGTAGAAATAAAGGAAATTATAATGATACAACAAAATTTTCTAATCTTATACATACAACATTCATTTAAATATTTGCAAAAAGCCAAAAATATGATATGCATTTATAACATTAATATATGGGTATAAAAAATCCTAATCATCACAGCAACTGAAAAAATCTTTATTGTTCATACATTCAGTATGTTTCTTTCAAGCAGAGGGACTTCTTGAAATACCTCATGTGAGAGAGGCTTTTTCCACAAGAGTGAATCCATCAGAATAGAAATGTCATTTAAAATAATTTTAGCCAAACAGAAATCATTAATCTAAACAAGTCAAAATCAACATATCATGGTGTAGTGGTTTAGATTTGCTAATTTCGTTTTCTCGGCCAACATACCAAATAAATGTTGTGGTTTTAAAGCAACAACAAAAAAATCACTAGAAAACTTACTTATTTCATGCTGTGAGATATGGATGAGAACAAGAGCAAAACAGGCTTAAAACTTAAAATCAATAAAGCAAGTTATTAACAAAACTACAAGAATAAGAAAACCAGAATAAAACTTCCAGAAAACCCTTTTTCCCCCCAACTACTCAACCATTCCCTTTTTCACATGACAACATAGAGACAAAAAAACTTTGGTGTTTACAACAGTCCCAATTCTTGCTATAGTCTTTCCATCAGTCTTTGTGGAGAAACAGAAGTCTTTTTCTGCTAATCTATGGAGTTTCTCTCAAGAAAACTATTTCTTCATAGCTTTCTATTTCTCTGATGTCAGCTGCCCAGAAAAAAATCTGCCATCAGTGGTCTCCTCTCATTTCACATCACTCTGGGGTGTGTTATGGGTCATGAGTCTAGGGGTGTCATTTTTAAGGATGAGTTATTCAAAGGCAAAAGTTCTTTTTGTCTGTCTCAGTGAGCCTCCCTGGAACAGAAGTTTTCTCTTTGCCTCTCAACGGCCCCAAATCTTCAAC
The DNA here is from genome assembly GCF_971803275.1 of Cyanistes caeruleus. Lineage (NCBI taxonomy): Eukaryota > Metazoa > Chordata > Aves > Passeriformes > Paridae > Cyanistes > Cyanistes caeruleus. Next base: position 60,552,875 of record NC_141705.1, read on the forward strand.
TATTACTTCTTCCCCTCTGTTCCAGCACCTCACTGCATCACAAGTACTCTACTTTTTGCTCAAAATCCACACTTTGAACACTCTGTTCCTCCCAATATACTCTGCCATGAATTAAAGGAGTTTTTTTCAGAACGCTATTGTCTATGTCCATAGCTTTAATAGAAAAATATTTCAGCTTCTTTAAGCATCTCCTTATTCTCTCTTCCCCATCTAAAGCTTAATTGTTTTCTTCACTGTCTTTGACGGTTTTATGATGTCTTCTTCACGTTGATTACCCTTCTTTCTCTCTCTTCCCCTCTCTCTGGGAACAAGGAGTAATCTTTAAGTCTCATTCAGGTAGTAAAAGAGTTAAAGTCTTGGAAAACTGCAGATGTTCATGGTGTCAGGTTTCATTTCAGAGGCAGAAACTGCAAACTAAGTAAGGCCAGCTGGCTCCTTTTCTCCCCACCACCGCCCTCTGCGGCCTTGTCCAGCCTGGAGGGTGGGGGGAGGAGGCCGAGACAGAGCCCTGTTACCTCATCAGAAGCCGGAAACCAAAGAGAACAAGAGAGCCCTGACCTTACATTTTAAGGTGGTGTTCACAAGTTGATCTCACTTCTCAATGGTTAAAACCACCGCCAGTTCTCAGAAATGGCCAGTTATTTGTCAGGAGACTCACGCTGCTCCTGGCCGCACCGGAGCTCCGGGCTAGCTCTACGGTGCCAGTACTGCACTCACGGGCAGTTGCCAGGAGTGGGGAACTGCAGGGGAAAGGCGATCCCACTGCAGAACCTTCAGAGTACCGAATCCTGCCGGGCTCTGCCAAATCAGGCGTCGTGGGTGGTGGCAAAAGGAAGGAGACTCACTCGGCTGTGCTTCCCAGGAACAGGTTTATTCAGGAGAGGGGATGAGCTGGGAGAAAGGGGCTGGGCTAGGAGAATTCAGGACCAGAGAGAGCCCCGAGCACCTCTGTGCACTGGGTTTTATCTCAGGGGTGGGCACAGTCCAAGGTCCAATGGGAGCTCATGGAGGGAGGGGTAAGGGGAGGATGTTACAATGTCAGGGACCAATGGGGATACAAAGAAGGCAGGAACATAACATAACAGCCAATAACATGTCAAGGAAGGGATGATATACATGGAAGGTGCTGGAAGGAGAGGTGGGGTTTATGATGATGGATGAGAAGATGGGGAAGGGTGAAGGTGATTGAAGAGGAACATTCAGGAAAACTGGGAGGGGTTTACATGACAGACAACTGGGGCTAAACCAATATAATCAACAGGGGGAAACAAGAACGTACTAACAAATTTTAACAAATTCTTAACGAAATTAAATAAACTAACTACAACATCTCCACCTTTCTTTTTTAGAAAGAGGAGGAGCAGAGTGTAGGGTCTGGGGGAGCAGGGGGCACAGTTTCTTCTAAAAACCAACCTTCACAGGTTGGCGGAGGAGGAGGTGATGAGGATGCGGTGCCACTCTGGCACGGACAGTCGCCAGGAGTGGGGAACTGCAGGGGAAAGGCGATCCCACTGCAGAACCTTCAGAGCACCGAATCCTGCCGGGCTCTGCCAAATCAGGCATCGTGGATGTTGGCAAAAGGAAGGAGGAGACTCACTCGGCTGTGCTTCCCAGGAACAGGTTTATTCAGGAGAGGGGATGAGCACAAGGGTCTGGGCTGGGGGAAACCAGGACCAGAGAGAGCCCAGAGCACCTCTGTGCACTGGGTTTTATCTCAGGGGTGGGCACAGTCCAAGGTCCAATGGGAGCTCGTGGAGGGAGGGGTAAGGAGAGGATGTTACAATGTCAGGGACCAATGGGGATACAAAGAAGGCAGGAACATAACATAACAGCCAATAACATGTCAAGGAAGGGATGATATACATGGAAAGCGCTGGAAGGAGAGGTGGGGTTTACGATGATGGATGGGGAGATGGGGCAGGGTAAAGGTGATTGACGGGGAACATTCAGGAAAACTGGGAGGGGTTTACATAACAGACAAATGGAACCAACCAAAACAGTAAATGGGGGAGAACCAGGAATATACCAAACAGATGAAATACTAACAATTTTAACAGAACTGAATAAACATACTACAAAATGGGGAGGAGGCCGAGACGGAGCCCTGTTACCTCATCAGAAGCCGGAAACCAAAGAGAACAAGAGAGCCCTGACCTTATATCTTAAGGTGGTGTTCACAAGTTGATCTCACTTCTCCATAGTTAAAACCGCTGCCAGTTCTCAGAAATGGCCAGTTATTTGTCAGGTGAAAAAACTCCCATCAGCCTCCAGCAGCTTCAACTTCTCCAGCTCTCAGTTATCTTAAAGATAAAGTCACTCCAGGACACATGGATAAGGTACACCTGATATCCAAGAATTCCTAATTTAATAATGGTATAAATGAAATAAGAATTTTGACAACTAAGTCCCTTGAGTTAATAACAGCTAAATTAAAAATGAATACAATTTAGTGAATTGAGTAGGAAATTTGGATAAAAGAATACAGTTTAGTAAAAGAATACAATTTAACAAAAAAATACAATTTCTATATATAATTTGGCAGTAATTAAGTATGATTAAAGCATAAGCAAAACCAAGTGGGGTACAGAGAGGGTTTCTCACTCCACCTCACATACAAAACTGACCAGGTATGGAGGGGGTTCCCCACCATTCCTCATGTACCAAACAAAGCACTTCAAGCTAAATTTCTATACTCTACGCCTATACATATTCATTAATGTTTCCCATAAGTTTCCTCCTATTTCCATTTTTCTGACTTTAGGTCACTCTCCTTCACGGCGCATGCCTCACTTGTTGTTAGGAGGTCTCCAGTCTCCTTTTGGTGGTCTTTGGACGAAGGCTTACGCTCATCCTCACTGTCCTCTCAATGGCCTCACAGGTTTGCACGTGCGTACCACCCATTGTGCTATGTAAGTCTACTAATTAGTCGCACATTTAATGAACTTTGGGCCCTATGCCTAAAGTCGTTCTAGTTTTGTCCATCTCAAGGCCGTTTTTGTCTTGGGATATCACTTACCTTCCAAACTACATCCTGTACATCAATTTGACACCTGGTACAAGGGGTACATTTGCCTTGTAACACTGATTCTTTTGATTGCTTCTACTAACAACTTTCCAAATAGTTACCATTTAGTTAGCACAAATCCATTCCATTTATTAAAAGAAGAACTCCTAAACAAGTCAAGGAGATGATTTCCTCAACACTGTGCTGAAAAGTAATTACCAGATGATTTTTTTCATGAGGTCAGATTCCTTCAGCTCAGATGCTCTTCCTACCTGCCAGCTCTACAGTATTCTTTTGTGTTTTATCGTCACACTGCAAATCTGCAAAAGAAACTTTTCTAGAAGGGAGATGAGGGAATCGCCTATCAAATTTCTCTTTAGGAGGGCTTCCGACCACAGCAGTAACAGCAGCATTTGCTGCCAGCCCCGGTCAGAGACATGATACCTATTGCCCAGCCTCTTTCCTACCTATCCTACTTTCCCAGTCTGAACTTCTACTGTCACTGGAAATAAAAGCAGAGTTTTAACTTCACTTGGCACATTTTCAGTTTCATTCTCAAATGTCCTACTTCATCCTCTTCATATGTACACTTTTGTTTCAAAGGACATAAGCTCCCATGTCTCATTTTCCCAAGCTTAATGCTGAGGTTCCAGGGAGAATGAAGGCGTATTTCCTCCTGGCCTTGCAGTACTTAGATAAATCGTCTCCTTGGTGTGCACAGGAGACTTCTGGCTGTTCCAATTTTTGTGGGCAGATGAGTGTCCTGAGGAGCTCTGGCCACTTGGCTCTTGTGAGGAGGCATCCTTGGCTCACCGTGCAGCTGTGAGAAATTGCTGCTGATGCCTTGCTCCTGCTTCTTGCCCTCATCATATCTTTCCCAATGGGTAATTTCCCTGAGACTCTCTCTTGGGACCATGGTCTTTTCTCTGGCTGGCTTTGAACAAGGTTCAAATATGCCCAGGAAGAGGCTGGAGGAGCACAGGGGTCAGGCAGGCAGCCCGGGAGCCGCTGGTACCACGCAGGGTGAGGGAATTGTGTGTGGCCAAAGGGGAAAGCTGCCAGCGGTGCCTGGATCTGGGCCAGGCCTGTGGTCACCATGGAGCCGGGGTGGGGGGCTGCCAGGAAAGGGGCCAGGGCCAGGTGCCTTGGGCCTGGATCCCTTCCTTCCAGCGTGGGGCTGAGGGCACCTGGGTGACACCAAATCTCACCTGGCACACGCCGTGTCCCTGCAGCCCCGTGTGCCTTGGCAGCCATCGGGAAGTGTATGGGACATGGAACAGGCCCATTGTCTGCCTTTCCCTTAAAACCAGTGCATTTCCCAGTCTACTTGGGATGTTCTCCATGGCACCGTGCTGTGAGCTTACAGGGCTTTGGGCAGAGAAGAAAGCTGAAAGTCTTCCTAGGAGAAATCTCCTGATATTTCCAGCACAACTTGAGACTATTTCCTATTCTCCTGTCCCTTTAACCTGGGAGTGAAGACACAGAAAATGTGGCTAAATTCACCTTTCTGCAATTTGTTGGTTGGAAGTACTTGAGCATACGAATTCAGTGTTTTATGAATGCTGTCTTTGACCGCAATATAGGATTGAAAATCCTCAGGAAATTCTAGATGAAATATGGAAGAAAGATGATTACATAATAAATTAAAATCAGCTATGCCTGAAAGAACCCATGATATTTCTGAAGGAGATTCTTTGTCTGTATCCAAGTGGTTAGATATGGACAACATGAAACCAAATATGAATTTCAAAAGCAATATTCATTTAATTGCATATTCTTTTCTATATTTGATGTAATTCTTAGAAAATGGCAAGTAATGGTTTGTGAAAACCAGATTTTAAAATGATTTTCTGGAAGTTAGATGGAGTCTTGGGGTGAGATGCTCATCACTGCACTCTAAATGCATTTCTCAACCCCCCAAAAAGGAAGCCCTTGTAGAGTGGAATTCAAACAACACACACAGGAGAGCAGCGTTGGCTGCCAGAACCACTGTCAGTGCTTGTTAACCCCGAGGGTTTCTGCAGCCTGGCCTTTGGAAAGCCTGGGGGTGACAGGTATAGGCAGATGCCCCACATGCTCAGACATCAGTGATCAGAATTCTTGTTCTTCCCCTCCAGGAGGAACTTCCCTGTGAGTCTTGTCTTTGTTCATGGCAGCATTCAAAAGACTGTTAGGAAACGTGGCTGTGTGAGTCGCCACAGGCAGGCAACTGGAGCAAGCACAAAAGCATGGCAAAGAATTACTTCATTTCAGTATCTCTCTAAGCTGTTCCTACTTCATGAAACAATGTAGAGAAGGGAGGTAGTTCTTTCTTGGGATGACTGGTGTTTTGGGATACCATCCTTCTCACCACAGTTTCATTTTCATGGCACATACCACCCCCCATCTCTTCTTTTGCAAGGCAAAAACGCATTCCCCTCAGTAACCACAAAGCTTTCCAAAGGTAACCAAAAGAACTTACAACTGTATTTGAAACAAAAATATGATGCAGCTTCTTTGCATTGAACTATAAAGTAAAACAAAAACAACAAAATTGTTCCTAGGGCTTCAAAGGAGCAGAGAACTTGGAACTATTTACATCCTGGAGAACCACGTATGGCCCTTGGGTTCCAGTCTGGGTCACTGCAAACTCTGCCTCATTCAGTGTATGAGGGCAGGCCGGCTCTTGGTCATCTTGCTTGGCTTTGTTCAGCAGAAAAGGCTGGAACAAAAGGAGGGAGAGAGAAAAGATTTGGTTGGATTCATCCAACAGGCATATTGAGATGGCAGAGGACAATGACTGCAGTCACTTTACTCCAAGAGGACCTGCAAAGCCTTTTGACTCTCAGACTCATGTCTCTTTATGGAGAGCATTCTTACAGCTTTTCTGCCCTTCTACCAGACACATCCTGCTCATTTTCTTTTGCAAGTTTGCCAGCAGATCATGGCAATGCATCCCTTTGCCCAGAGGGGCCCACACAACTTGGTGTTCTATGGAAAATGACACTGCAAAGGCCCCGTGGGATGACAGGTTACAGCTCTTGGGTCTTCCCCACTGCTTGCACCACAGGAAAACACAATATTTGTAATGGCTAAATTGTACAATCAAAAATGTAGCAGCAGCTCTAGGAATTCCTTTTGGCCAATAGTGGTCACAAGCCTAGAAAGGAGTGTGAACTCTGGCAGCAACAAGCAGCACCTGATAGCTCTCCACCTTGTTTCACCACTGCTCAATGACATCACTTTTAGTGGGCTTCTCAAAGTTTCCAAGAACACACCAAGCAGTGAGTCCCAGCTCACAGGTTGCAGCATCAGGAATGAAATTCAACCCCAGGAGAAGGCTCAGGTGTGAGGCTGCACTTCTTGCCTGACTCTGCTGTGCATGGCACAGTCCTCTCCCCTCTTTCAGCACCCACTCTTCCCATGCTTTGGTCCCTACTCACTGCACACGTGCTCTCCAGCTGCTCTGCCTTGGCACAGCTGATGCTGCACAGAGGACAATTTGACACAGAGCCCTCTCTCTGCCCAAAAGCACCTCCTACCCTTCCCACTCCAAAAGCCAGCGCATGACTAAGAGGGCTGCTCATTTTCCCTCAGGAAAAGGGAGGCAGGAATTAAAGCTTTTCCATTCCTACCTCAATTGCAACCTCCCTTCCTGCAGCCAAACATCAGCCCCAACGCCTCTGTGCTTTCACAGGATGTCAGAAGGGAAAGACTCCTTGCCCTTACCCACCTACACCTACACAGCTGCTTTCTGCACTGCTTGCTTCCAGCTTGTAAAGGCCAATCTGCAGCATTTCAAGTGGCAGGAGGGACACGATGGTAGAAGCAAACTCCCGAGTATCAGGACAGGAGATACAGTTCTTCGTCTTACCCCTCTGAACAGGGACTTAGATTTACACATCTTTCTGGCATCCCAGCACTGCATACTCACTTCAGTTTGTTGGTGCCTTTGCTTGCTGGAAGCTGACATCTCTTGGGATTCTTTTCATTTCTTCTTCTTTTTGGGAAAATCCCCGTTGTCTTCTCTCTAACAGGAAGAAGGAAAACAGGAAAAATTCACTCAGGTCCTTGAATTTCAAATAAAGTAGAGACCAGTACAGCTCAGTTTGAAAGATTCTGGTTGAAAAGAGAAAAAATAACACACTGGAACTCACAACGTGGAAACGCAAGCACAGCAGGCAGGGATTTCACGTCCACTGGCAAGTAACCGAAAATGACATTTCACCTTCTTTTGCTTGGATAGGTGATATGTTTTCTAATGGCAAGGACAGATCTCCTGAGCACCTCCTTGATAATTGTAATAAAATGTAAGGCCCTTCCATTGCTGAAAATAAACATTTCATCTGTTCTGGGTGGGTCTTTTTTTCCTACTCCATCATGATTGTAGAGAAATGTTTTCAGACTCCTGGTGGCAAAGTCAGGACCTGTAAGCATATCTGTTTTGGGATACCCCCCGTCAATGGGAAGGAAAAGCTACGGTCACAGGCAAGTGAGATCCCTCAGATAGCCCAGATGTGCAGGGGCTTCTGATGTTATTACCAAAAATCTGAGAGGGGTGAAATTGTAAAAATGCAGTGAAAATTGCTGCCTTTGTCTTCCAGAAGAACAGGAAGCATTAAGGAAAAGAGTCAGTCAATGAAAACTTTTTATAGGTTTTAGAGCATCGGTTCTAAAGCATCAAGTGTGCAAATCATCAGCTCACCTGAATGAGAAACTTCCGAATCCTTTGCTACCAGTCAAGAAAATGTAAAAGAAAGTGCCCTTATCAATTAGCATTACCCACAGCGTGACTGCTGATAGCCAGAAGCATCCCAGGACTTTCGTGTGTCCCTCCTGGAGTGCAGACACACAAGGAACCATTCAGCAGCTTCTCCACAAGGCTGCTGTCAAGGAGTTCTCCTTCCAGACTGCACTCACGTCTGGGATACAGGCTCTGAGTTGGGATTTCCTGCAGTCAGACACTAGATTGCAAGGGATGACATGCCAGACACCAAATAGTTCCACTCCTGGCTCTTGGAGACAGCAGCAGAAGTGGCAGATTGACTGCCTGCTTCCCTTTCTGACCCTGCTCTGCATGAGGGGGAACTTTTGGGCTCACTCCAGTTTCCTCACCATTTCCCTACTCTTCTTTATTCTTAACTCAGGAAGCTCAGAAAATGACAAAGTTAAAAAACCCACACAGGAAGCAAAGTTATTCCCCCGGCCCTGCTGAGCCACCTGTTCTGGGAGGAGGAACAGAAAGGGAGACAGGCCCTGCAATGTCCACAGGGAGTGCCCATCACTGCAAGGCCTGCAGCCAACTCCTTGTGCACCTGACCTCCCAGTGCTGTCTGGGAGTCAGCACTGACTCTGGGAGTCAGCTTCCCAAAAAACACTTGAGAGCAACGACCACCTCAGAGTTTGAAATGAAGGCCTGTCTTGGAATTCCAGGGAAAGCCACTGCAATGGCCGAGGGACTCTGCAAAGGGGTCTCTGCAAAGCCCCTGACTACACACAGCTGTAAAAGTCTCCGGGGCACCAAATGTCAAAGGCTTCAGCTCTTTTCCCCAGGATGAGGATTGATGAGCAGAGAGACAGTTTTTGTCTTCAGACTTAGGATGTTTGTTTTACCTTATCTACTTTACATTTTTACAGATAGTAAGTACTTCCACACACTAACCTAACAAGCTACAAACGGAGAATGTGGGCTCTGTCCACAAGGCCTTTTAAGCATAAACCATCCAGTTATCAAATGCCAACTCATTTATTTTTACTTTTAACCCAATAACCAAACACCCATGTTCTGCACTGCATACATTTCCATCCAATCACCCCATACCAGCCAAAACCATGGAGAAGAAAGAAGAAAGGCAAAGACAAACCAACACCCCAGAACCTATACCTTGTCTCTTATTCACTACTACATCTCAAACTCTAAACTGTCTTTTTCACCCAGTGAATTAACATAATGCTATATAATTCAAACATCGACATTCCCAGCTCCTCCACTCAGTTTTACAAGCCTTCTCCATGGTCTTAATTCCAAGCCAGTGTTCTCTCAAGTGCCGGAGCCGGTCAGCACAGATCAAAGGGACATTTTCTGTGCCTGGGACTCCAACACACAGCCACTTCTTAGGCATCACTGCTGGCATCACAGCAGCTCCAGGGAAATCCAAACAAGTGCTTTGCCTATTTATACATCTGCCAAGTGCTTCAGATACCTACTGCTTTTGATACAGGAACACAAGATTGGGCCACCACCAAGCTACAAAGCTCAGCTTGGGCTGAAACCCAGAGAAACCCAGCAGTGCTGGCAGGGGCTGGGCAGCCACAAGCTGCCAAAACCTCCTCTGGCAGAGGACAGCTGAGGTTTGGTTTTCTCAGGAAACCAGGATCCCAAGAAAACACTAATAGCACCAAAACACACAAAACATCAGCTTACAAGGTTTTCCGTTTTCTCAGAAGGGCATTGGTGACCAATGGGAATCAGCTGTGGGTACATTCCCCTTACAGGTTTGATAACACCCTTACAGGAGATCAATCATGGCTCTAGTGCCAACGTATGAAGTGGAAACTCCACTTGGGTTTTTCAAACACCACCTTGGTCATTGTCCAAACCCACGTCCCCCTGCCCCTCTCACCTTCCTCTCTCCAGGGGACTCCTCTGAACTCCTCATGGCTCTCCTCTTCAAGTCTGGCTTCCTTGAAGGTGAGAGCAACTTCTCTCCAGGAGACAAGGGCACCTTCTCCTTGTGCAAATCCCAAGGCCGGTGGCCACTGGGAATAATGGTGTCACGTTAATCTGTTTGCTTAAGCTCTTCAAGATCTTTTCCAACCTCAACAATTTCATGAGTAGATCATGAAATAATAATTCTTCAGTTGGGGAAAATTCCCTGCATTGAGGTTTTCTGAGAAAAATCTGACTGATAGCCCAAATGTTTGTGCATTCCAGGTTCTTTCAAGTATCTGCCCGGCAGAGGTGGAAACACGGTCTGTTTACTTACGATGTTCTTGGCTGAGAACTCGGCAACCTTCCTGACGCTCTGCCTGCCTGCTCTGGAAAGCAACAAAGGAAAAGGTTGCATTTCTTTACCCTGTGGTCTCTGAACAAGAGATTAGAGAGTCACTCTCTTCCAGGAGGTATTTGTCAAAAAGGTTGTTCATCACCCCAGATGGGAGTTTCCTAACTAAATAGTGCTTGTCCTCTGCTGAGCTGCTACCTTGAGTTCTACGTAATGATTGCTTACAGTTTCTTGAGCCATTCCTAAATTCATCCCTGTTCAGCAAAGCAGAGGAAATCACACTGCTTAATCAGTGGGAACGCTTGATGGTCTCTGCCACATCTAACACACAAAATTACCTGTCAGCACAGAAAGAACTGGGTTTCCTTTGCATTTCTCTTTATTCTGTTTCTGTGCTGCAGATCCATCAGGTTGGGATTCCTAGAAGTAAAGGACAAAGTAGCTTAGCATGTACCTTAACACCACATTTCCTGACACCAAACCTGTGTTAATGGCACATTAGGGGCACGTGCATTTTTGAATAAATAGTTTTAAAACATTCTAAGAGCTGCCAAAGAGCTGAAGTGAACTTCTGCTAAGCAGAAAGATCTCTTGGCATTGATCAGAAGCCCTGGCAAAAATGGGCTGGGGTACCTTTCCTGCCAATGGAAGTCTGCACATCTCTGCTCTTGTAGGCGTCTGAAGAGGTGACAGGAGAGGTGGCAGTGAGCTGCTCATTTCCTGGAAAGACAGGGAGAGAAGCAGCTCTCAACTTCTATTTTATCTCCACCCATTTCCTTAATAAATGCAAAACATAAACAAACACAGAGATCTGCTTTTTAAGAGAACTCACTCTCAAAATTTCTTCAATTGATGGCACATCAATGGACTTCTTTTCCTGAAACATGAATGAGGGAAACAGGAGGAGTTTATTCTGGTGTTTCAGTAATGTCAGGTTCTTGGCAAACCTTTGCTTACCAACAGCTCTATAAATGTCCTGCAAGTGTATTAGTCCTAAAATGAGAGTAAGGATGAAATGGCCCATCTGAAGGGCAGTTAATAACAGAGAGCAGGCATGGACAGAGCTGTCAACTCCTCCTCGGAGATGTCTGTATTCCCTTTGGAATGTGGCAGTCAGGGAGCACTGTTGCCACGTCTAAACTACTGCTACTACTCCTACATCTCTCACCTCTGCCTGCAATGGAAATTTGCAAGTCTCTGTTCTAGCAGGTGACTGCAGAGGTGGCAGGAGAGGTGGCAGGCAGCTGCTCATTTCCTGGAAAGAGTGGGAGAGAAACAGCTCCCAGCACTTTTTGCTGATGCACACAGAGGGAGTTTCACCCTTCCCAGAGTCAGAGGGATCCACCTCCTCATGGATTTGCACAAGCTTCCCCATGGAGATCTGATATTGAAGAGCACCCACCTTCAATATTCCTTCAATGGACTGCACATAAATGTGCACAATGGGCTGAAAGAAGAAAGAGGGAAGCAGTGTGAGTATGTTTGGGTATTTTACTGATTGATAGGAAACAAGCATGTACGCAGCAAACATTTCCTTACCAACTGCTCTAGAAAGGTCAGACAAGTCCATGCATAATGAAATGCCAGTAAGGATTAACAGCACTATCTAAAGGGCAGGAAGGAGCAGAGACCAGGCAGAGGAAGAGCTGAAGCCACCAAGATCACCGGCTGCAACATCAATGTCTGCCTTCCCTGGCAGTCAGGAAACACTGTTTCCATTCCTGACTTTTTATTACTGTAGTAAGAAAGAATGTTCCTGCAGGCTGCTCCCTTTTTAAAATATCACTTTTCTTTAGTTGCTCTTGAAGCAGCTAAGCTTTGCCTGCAAAGGCACAGGCAGCCTCTGCATTTCCAAGAGTTGAGCCAAAAGCTTCAGTAGTTAAGATAAAACAGTTAGAAATAATAGTTCCCTATTCTAGAGAAATTCTCACTTCAATTCTAGAGAAGAAGTGTTTGTCATTCACCCAAATAACATCAGACTGATTCTTCTGAAGTAAAAATACACCCTGGCTGAAATGCAACCCTTGCACAGTGCACTTGGTGCTTGGCTTCCAGTCCAAAGCACAGCTCCTGCTTTTGTAACTCAGGCTGGCTCCAGACTGGGTCCTCCTGCCAAGATTGAGCTTTTGCTCAGCAAAGACTTGACCATCATCACTTGGGCTCCTGGAAAGACATCCTACTACGTATTACACACAGCAATTGTGTGCAGAGAAAGGTCAGGCCTTCTGGCACAGGAGCTTTTCTGAAGGACTAAACCAGAGAGCACAAACTTCAAACTCAGCCCAGCTTATGGACAAGCTCTGCAAGGTAGCTTTGGTTCTGGGGAGCATTTCTGGCACAAGGAAAGCACCCACACTGGGAGCTCCTGCAAGACAGAGCAGACCCTCCATCTCTTTTCAGGCAGCTTCACGGGATGCCTTGTCCTTCCTTCTCCCTAAGGACAGAAGTGCTCTTGAGTTGTCCTGAAATTCAGCTTCTTGAAACCTGACATGGCAAACTGCAGACGACCTCAGGTTCTCTTGACTTTGGAGTTGGCCTTTTTTATGGATTTAGTTTTCTTTTTGGTGGGTTTTTTTTTGTTGTTGTTGTTTGTTTGTTTTTTGGGTTTTGTTGTGTTTTTGGGGTTTTGTTTGTTTTCTTTTTGCTTTTTTTTCTTTCTTTACCGGTTGTGATTTTTTTTGGACTCTCCTTTTAAAGTTCACTCCAAGAAAGATGCCACATTTCTGTTCCTTTATGCACACTGACACTTCCTAATTGGGCCCTGTCATCAAGCCTCTCCCACATGACATGAACAAGGAAGTTGGCTTTACAAACCCCTTTGTTAAGGGGCTGGAAGAAGAGCTAAAACCTGGCAAGGGAGGATAAGGGATACATCTCAGCATCATGGATGCTGTAGTTTGAAGGCTTCTTCCAGTTCATTTGGACAGATACCTTAAAGAGACTGTGGTGACACTGGAGAGCGAAGGTTCTGCTTTGGAAAAGAGGGGAAAGGGCTGTTCAATATCTCTGTGAAGGCCAAGCGAGTCCCTGCATGCCTATTCCCTGTGGATTCATTCCCTCTGCACTGGATCTGCTTGCCTGTTCCATCTGTAAGACTCAATTTTCAGTGCTGCCAGGAAAAGAAGCTGTCAATAAGGAATTCCCACCTGCAGGTGATGTGCACCTTAGACATTCAATGAGCCAAAAGCCTGGGCTGGAAGAAATGGCTTTCCCAAGGGATGTCCAGGGAAGTCCCTGGAAAAACCCAGTTTGGCATGTGGCTGTTCAGTACACCTGAGGCCAAAGCCTTTCATTCAGATGGATTTCAAAGCAGGAGGAGGGAAGAACAGCAGAGTTTCTTCTGCTCTGGACCTCTTCACTGTCAGGGTCGCTGCAGGGTGTTACTGCGTGTGCCGCAAGGAACCCGTGAGTGTGACCTGCGTTCTCGGGGCTTGGAGAACACCGCTAGAAATTGCTGATGATAAAAGGGAAGGGACAGGTCCTTGTTGGAGTATCCAAAGACTCTTTATTCAAAGGATAACAGCCTCACATGAATTCAGGGATCAGAACAGGATCGGACTCAGGGCACAGGTTAAACACAGGGACAAATGGGGTGGGTCTGAGGGTCAAGGTCCAACAGGGACAAGGGAAAATGCTGCAGGGAGTGGCTAAAGACCGGGAGAATAGATTGGGATAACAGGGTGTGATAGATTGGCATTTAAGAAAACAAAGACAAACACCTAATGAAGTTAAAACTGCCAGAGGCTGATGGGAGTTTTTCTCCTGGCCAACTACTGGCCATTTCTAAGAATTAACAGCAGTTTTGACCACTGAAACGTGAGATCAACCTGTGAACACCAACTTAAGCCTGGGAATTTCTTTGTCTCTTTGTTTCCTGGCTGTGAAAGGTAACAGAGCTCCAGCTGGCCTCCCGTTCCCCTGCCCGGCCCATGCGGCCCAGGCAGGGGCTGGGCTGGGCCTGCGGTGGCTCCCGGCCGGGAGATGGGGCCTGCGGGGCTTCTCCCGGGCCCAGGCCGGGCCAGGCCGCTCCCTGGCTTGGCTGCAGGTTTTGCTGTGACTGAATTCACCAGAGACTGACGAGTAAAGAAAGAAAAAAGCTCTTGACCAGCGACTGGCTGAGACAGTGACCACACTCTCCAGAGCAGCAATGAAGAATCTTCCATTGCAGACAACTCCAGCCGCTGCTCCGGCAGAGATCACAGAACCATCTACAAAGCCTGGGTAAGTTTTCTACCTTTTCATTACCCAGATGAGACTTACAGATTAATCCTTTTATCCAGAGAAAGAAAAAGACAGTAATCAACATATAAAGAGACTTGATAAACTATTAGAGACAGCAAAGAAAAGAATTAATCTTCAGAAGAGGTAGAGAATAAGGTGATGCTTTAATTAAGCTGAAATATTTTTCTGTTAAAGTTATGGTGATGGACAATAGTGTTCTGAAAAGACTCCTTTAATTAATGACAGAGTATATTGGGAGGAATAGAGTAGTACAGAATGTGGATTATGAGCAAAAAGTAAAGTGATTGTGATACAGTGAGGTGCTGGAATAGAGTGAGGAATAGTAATAGTTGAAGATTTGAGGCCTTGAGAGGCAAAGAGAAAACTTCTGTTTCCAGGGAAGCTCACAGAGACAGATGAAGAGAACTTTTGCCTTTGAATAACTTATCCTTAAAAATGACACCCCTAGACTCATGACCCATAAAACACCTCAGAAGGACGTCAAATGGGAGGAGAAAATCTGATGACAGATTTCCGGGCAGCTGGCATCAGAGAAATAGAAAGCTATAACAGAAATAGTTTTCTTGTGAGAAACTCCGTAGATTAGCAGAAGAAGACTTCTCTTTCTCTACAAAGACTGATGAAAAGACTCTAGCAGGAATGGGGACTGTTTTAAACACCAAAATTCCAAAGTTTTTTGTCTCTATGTTATCATGTGAACAAGGAAATGGTTGGGTAGTGGGGAAAAAGGAGTTTTCTGTAAGTTTTATTCTGGTGTTCTTATTCTTATAGCTTTGTCAATAAACTCTCTTTATTCCTTTTAAGTTTTAAGCCTGTTTTGCTCTTGTTCTAATCCATATCTCACAGCAAGAAATAAGTATGTTTTCTAGTGATTTTTTTAGTTACTGATTTAAAACCACGACACAGGGGTGCAGCAATGCAGCAAACAAAGCCAATGGGAGTTAAGAGAAGGAAGAACATACTTGGAAGGGGACATGAAACAGGGGCTGAACGAAGGTGACACTAATTTCCACAAACTACTAGAACACCAGAACGCAAAAGGCACCAACATGTGACTGCAAAGGCCCTGGGAAAAAGGTTTTCCACACCCACACCTAGAGGTGAGCCTGCTGTCCCGTGCTGTCCCCACCAGGGTCGACACGTTCCTGCAACAGGCACCTAGGCCTCCACAGCAGGGCAGGAGTCTCCCCACAGCTCTTGTTTCACCTAAAACAGGAGGAAGGGATGAGCTTTCAGCCAAAGGCCCCAATGATCAGGCTTCCCAGGATCCTTTCTCTGCCTGAATCTCTCTCCCCCATTCAGCACAGCTCACAGGATGTATCCTAAGAGCCAAGCCGCCAAGCCCTGTTCCCCAGTCACCTCTCCCATGCTGGACACCCAGCACACAGGCCATAGATCATGGGCTGCAGCCTCACTGGTTCTTCCTCCTCCTCCCTCTCCAGGCTTCAGCACTACAGGACTGTCTTATCAAAGACTGGTTCATCAGTGAGACCAACTCAAAGGAAGAAAATAAGAAAACGACAGGACTGAAACAAGCAGAAAACTTAAGAAGGAATTTTTCCCGTACAGAGCCAGTCCTTAAAACACCCATGAACAGAAATCAGTCACTTCGAGCCACAGCCCGGAGATCCCGCTGGCAGAGGAGGATCATTCAGCATATTCATTCAAAGTTTCATCTCTCAGCTCCAAAATGGACTAAGCCTGGAGTGAAAACCCCACGAGAGCTAGACAATGATTCCAAAGGACAAGGGGAACACTTTCAGGTTAGGCTTCAGAAGTCCAAGAAGTTTTATTTACTGACAAAATCCAGAAGGGAAGCAGAGAACAAGAAATGTCTGGTGCTGCTACACAGGTCTCAGGGGGACACGTGAACAGTGACAGTATTTAAGGTGTCCTCTCCTGAATGCTTTTGCTGACAATCAAGAAAAAATGGGGTTGGAGCTTGCACACAGATGCACATAGATGCTTCAAATGTTCATGCAAAACATCACATTTAGAGTTCACAAGTGTAACAAAAGTGTGAGTCCCTGAAGCATTTTCCATTCCTCCGCCTCCTCTGGCTCAAACATGGCACAGCTCTACAAATACAGAGCCTACTGAAAACAGTGGAAAAGAGGAAAGAGAAGTTTGCTGCCACTTTGGCCCACTCAGAAACACTGAGAAGCACAATGGCCCTGAAAGCATGGGGCTGGTTTCCCTTTGGTAACAATGGGAATTTGGAAGCCTAGTCACAAGATAGCTAGGCCTGAGACTTTGGACAAGGGGAGCTCAGGAAAGGCAACTACCAGCTAGAGGTAAACCAGAGTGGCTCTGGTTACCTGGGATGACTTGTCAGTCTGGCTCTTGAAGTGCTCTAGAGAGTGTTACTACAGTCACAAACTGAGAGGAGGGCTGATCTTACAACTACAGCTTTTATCTCTGCTTCTCCTCAGCCCTCCCCAAAACACATTTTCAGGGAGGGCAACATCTGCTGGGTGGACAGCAGCTGAGCAATGTACTTTTGCCCCAGCCATTTCCTTCATGTGTGCAGAACATAAGCAAATACAAAGATCCATTATGGGAGAGCACCAACCTTCAAAGTTTTTTCAGTAGATGGCACATCAGTGGGCTGCTCTTTCTGAAACAAGAACAAGAGGGGCAGAAAGAGTTAATCTGGGTTTTTTACTAATTGACATCTACTCAGCCAGCATTTGCTTACCAACAGCTCTACAAATGTCAAGCAAGTCCATTACAAATGAAATGCTAGAAGAATGAAAAGGCCCATCTGAAGGGGAATTGGGAATTGAGAGCAGGTAGCAAGGCAGCTGAAATCCCCACAGTCACCTCCTCTTCCTCTAGGAAAAATGTCTGTGCTCCCTTTGGAACCTGTTAGTTGCGAAACACTGTTTCCATTCTTCAACTACTACTACAAATTACTAGTGCTACTGCTACTACTTCTACTATTATTAATTTTTCTTTTCATTACTGTTATTACAATTATGTAACTATGTTTGTACAGTCTTCTCCCTTGGTGGAATTTAGCTTTGAAGCAGTTAAGCTTTGCCTTCAAAGACACCAGCTCCCTCTGCATTTAAATGAGTTTTGAAAAAGCTTCCTTTGTTAAAACAACAACAACAACAAAAATGTCAGAAATAATAGTTCCCAATTCTTTTAAGCCAGTTGTAGAGAATGAGGAATATTTGCCATTGACCCAAATCAAATGAGACTCCTTATTGTTCTGAACTCCACAGCAGTCAGGACAAGACGCTGACTTTCGACACATCCGGAAAGGTGCGCCACAGTTTATGCAAATTCTGGTTGATTTTAGACATCCTCACCTTTCCCACACCGTATTTCCAAATCCCCAACTACCATTTCTCACTCTCTCATTTCTTGGCAAAGTACTGAATTTAGCAGCCAGATTTGGATCAGTGGATTTTCTCCATGGCCACCCAGAGACACACTATGGACAGAAGTTGGATTTGGGCTGCCCCAAAGAGCTGAGTCCACCCCCAGCTGATGGCAGAACCTGGCAGGGACTCCACTCATCTCTCAGAAACACTGTTTCTGGGCACTCCGTCCTTCCCCTCCCTCAGCACACACTCCAAGGAAGATGCAGCATCCCTGCTCCTTTCTTCACACCGATACTCCTGAACTGGGCTTCCAAGCAGCAAGGACAAACACTGCCCATTGCTGGTGGCCTGAGGGCTGATTGCAGCACTTTGCAAATCTTCCAAGAGTTTGAGACCCAAAATGGGGCTTGATCTTTTTGGCACTTTGCACTAAGGAATGGCTCCTGCACTGCTTTACTTCTCCCAGCATCCTCTCATTTTCCACAAGATATTGCCTACAATCCTTTGCATCCCGTCAGTACCCTTTCCTAGGAAAAGCTGACTGCAGCCATCAGCTCTTCCTCCTCTTTCCAAAGGTCAAACACATTTTGAAAACCATCTCTGTGGCTCTCCCAGCCCAGCTGCTTTGCCTCAGCACCGTGGGCACCTACATTCCGTAGGGCACGGTAATATCCCAGTGCTGAAGGATGATGCTGGCAAAACCCCAAAATGCACCTGGGAACCAAGTGCCTTGGAGCTCTGGGGAGGCTGAGCCACGAGGCAGGCAGGGCCTGTGTGCTGGTCCCTTGGCCTTGAGGGACTGCCAACAACAGAGAGCCCCAACAATTGCACTCACCTTGACAGGCTCAGGCAGGATTTTGCACTGTGGAGCTTTGCCTTCTGACCCTCGATCTGAGAGACTGTCATGGCTGTCATAGTTCCTCTCAGGATTAGGTGTGAGCTCTAGTGATTGTGTTGAGCATTCCCTCCATCTGTCTTCATAGGGGTTTGTCTTCCTGGAGGCCGGCCTATGACTGTGGCTTTGTGACTGGGCTTGGGGCTTGTTTGGAATCCAGATGGGATTCTGAGGGGACTCGTGGCTCAGGAGCACCTTGGAGTCCTGATCGCCCAGCAGGTTCTTAATGCGCCTTGACAGCTCATCTTCTTTATAGGTCTGCAACAGAATAACAGAGGGGCAAATGTCACAAACACCCCAAGCAAGAGACCTTGCTCAGTATCTTCATGGAATCACCATGCATCCCCACAAAGGAAGTCAGGCAAGCTCAGTGAAGCAGATGGAAAGATGTGCTGTGTCTGCAGGGATTGGGCTCAAGTCTGCTACGGCCCATGCAGAAGACACGGCTCTCCTCTCCCAGGCCAAGCCTCCTTCCTCCTCTCCATACAACCTTCAGCCCACTCCCATTACCTTGTAGGGTCTGGCAAAGAGAGGAGTCTTCCCCAGGAATGGATCTTTCTCCTCTGGAGCCACCTGCCTCCTTCGCCTCTCTTGCTCCAGGAAGCGGAGCAAATCTCTGTTGTTGTTGCAGCTTCCAGCCCGAGACAGAGAAAGGAGAGTTAACACTTGAACCCCTGTTTATGCTGTGTGCAGAACCTGGGGCTTTCCCACAAGGGCACATGTCCAGCACCAAAGCAATGCTGAAATGCACGGGATGCTGACAGCACACAGATCAGTTCTGTTCAGCGTGTGCTCTGTCCCAGAGCAAAGAGACACACAAGGGACAGCAGGCATCCTCCTCAGGGATTGCTGCACCTGATCCCAGCCACCAAGACAGGTGGGAAGGGAAAAACTGTCCCCCCATTTCCTTGTGATACAAATGGAGAAGCAGTCACTGGGGATGGTGAACACATGAGCTGCCAAATCCACTTGCAATAATCAATGGCAGAAAATGCCATGCTTGTTCTCCTTCAGACCTCTCACCCCACTCTCCCCCTGAGAATCAAAGACAATCCTCTCTTTTCATCATGTTGACACTTTCAAGGACTGAACTTTGTCCACTTTATGAACCGCCATGGAAACGCACTCTCTAATTTCAATGGATATTTGGAAAGCTGTGTACCTGGAAAATCATGTAGCTGCATTTAAAGACATGCCATCAACACATTTAGACGGAAGATCTCAGAAATTAAGAAAAGTCCACATCAAATCCTTCTCTTCCTCCTCAGCCACATATGCATGTACTCAATTCCAGCAGCCCCACATCCTAACACCAATAAAGCTGTGCCCCACTGAAGGAAACCACGTCCTTTAAACTGTCCCTGCTCTGTGAAAGACTTTTGAAGAAAGAGTGAAACTATGGTTCTGATATTTGTGGACATTGAAGAAGGAAAAGCATGCAGGCACAGAGGATGCAGGTATCTGTTTCTACTCTACTGCCGAGTCTGTTCGATACATCCGAGATTCTCCTTGCCTATCCAACTTCACAAGTGCCAAGATTACATTGAATTAATTCCTACCTCTTGTCACTGATCTGGTTGTGAGTCGGTTCCATTCCAAAGCCTCCGTTTGCGTCAGCTTCTCTGGAAGAGACCAAACAGATATTCACCATCTGCACGAGGACAGGCCTAAAGCAGGGCTCAAGATCTCCAGGGACTCAGAGCCTGGACTGCACAACTGGGAGTCATTGCAGTGCTCCTAAACATAAAGCAGGCAAACATGGGGATTGCACGAGACTGAGAATGGCAGAACCAAGAGATGCACTTTGCCCTTCCCCCAGCAGTGATGCTGCCTTTCAGCTCAGCTCTTAACTCCAGATCTGGCCAGGAGCATGACAGACCAGGCCACTGCTCCAGGCTCTGGGCTGTTTACTCCCATTTTAAGAATACAAGTGCCCTAGGAACCCTGCCTTTACACAAGCAAATGGGCCTGACGTGAATGGCAGCTTTTGTGGAAAGGGGAAGGAAAGAAAAGGCAGGCAAGAAAAAGCCCTGAAAAGGCAGCTCTAGTTGGAAAGGTAACAAGATTCTATCTGCAGAAGTAAACAATCTCAAACAGGTGGATATAGCATGGAAAACATTTACATTTCAGGGTGTGACATTCATTTGCAGCATCTCACACTCCGGAGAGAACAGAATCATTTCTAGCTGGGCATGAGGAGGCAACAGGAGAATTGTGTGAAGTCTTGTGAACCACCCCGCTTAGGGCAACAGGAGCACAGACACTTGGGGGAAGAGGTGAAGCAGCAGAGCTCTAGGCCACAGCTTTAACAACCAGGCAAGACACCAGCATGGAACCATTCTGCCAGCCACGGGCCACTGCAGATGGAAATCCTGTCAGACCCCCACCTTCTCCTGCAGCTGGGAAACCTAAGAATAGACACTCACACTAAGCTTGGAGGACACATCTGGAAGCAAACAAACACCCCATCTTTCTTCCCTTTCACCATCATGAAATCCTTGATGTTGGCTGGAAAATAAACTGCCTTAAAAGAACAAGGTGCCCACTTGAATTTCAAGTTAAATGAAGGTGGGAGAAGTTGGAAGCGCATACGGAGAGAAGTCATTCCATCTTTCTTCCAGCTTCTGTTGAATGGACCTGGCATTAACATCAGCTGGGCAGAACGAGATGCACGCAAACATGCGAATCAACAGCGTGGCAGGGAAGCCTGCTCTGTCACCAGTTTTTCCTTACCATGGCCACAAAGCACACAAGTGGCCAGCAGGTAAACTGAGATTTCACTAAACAGTGCAAAAGTTTTGCAAACGCCCTTGACAAGGCCAGGGTTTTGACCACACTGACGCCCCATGGATCTGAGGGTGCACAGGAGGCGTTAACCTGACACTATTCCCACAAGGTACAAACGCTCTTGCAACCAAGGTGTGCTTCTCAACACAAGCTTTCCTCCCTGTCAAGAGGGAAGCAGGCACCCAAGTGACCCTGATGGGAATTCTTACAAGCTTTTGACAGTGCTGTATTTGGCCAGGCTCATGTCTGCATCCTTTTGTAGGACATATTTGATTGCTCTTCTTTCTGCCTTCTCCAGCCAGCCCCAGACAACGAGCTGCTCTAATGGAACAAGGAAGCCTGCAAGCTGCTTGGAAAATTAAACTCTTTTGTACCCATCTCAAGAGCTTCTCCTCTAAATGTTGCTATCACTAAGCTTCCCACAATATTTTTATGAGCAAAGCTTGATGTTTGGCATACAGTCAGTTATTCAAAAAGACAACTTGACATACAGTCATGGGACGCACTGGATTTGTAGCACCAGAGAACCATAAATCTATAGAAGCACAGAATCTTTTAGGTCAGAAAGGGCCTTAAATTTTCTCTTAGTTTCACTCCTCTGCCATGGGCAGGGACACCTTTCACTAGACCAGGTTTCTCAGAGGCCTGTCCAACCTGGCCTTGAATGCTATTCATCTATTTTGGTGGCCATTGTACTAACATAAATATAAGATGTGAATATACATAAAAGGCCATGGGAAGGAAAATGGCTTTGATTCCTGTAATAGATTGATATTGTTTGTTAGTCAAATTCAATATGATTGCTAAATATAATATGATTGCTGAAGCTGTTTAATACAATGTTGGAGCTAAAACTTCAGAAAGGCAGAACCACCATATCCGGCTGCAAAACTAGAATTACAACATCTCCTTATTAGGAGGAGGGTTGCCTAACTGGTATAGGACCAAGGCCCGCTCACAGACTGAGGAAGACTACAAGCCTTCATCTGATAACCACCGAGAGGCAGAAGAAGACCCCCTAGCAACAGGCAGTGCAGGCACCGACGCGATCCAGGAAGACACATATGCAAGAAGTGTAAATAAAGGAAATAAATATATGAAGTGTATATAAAGGAAAACCTCCTCAGCTAAAGCATGCACTTAGGGTGGAGCAGTGTCTCCCCGGGCCGCCCCAGCTGCTGGTCTTTGCTTGCCTACTGCTTCCTGAATCAATAAAATTGATATTCATAAATGATTATTTAAATTGTCCCTTTTATTCAGTCACCACAATTTATAACAATTTTGGTGCCCTGACTCAGATCCACATATCTGTGGTTTAGAAGTCCCCCCTTCGGGGACACACCCTATCTTAGGATAGCCCTGGTGTGGGGGGTTCCTATTCCCCAGACCTGGTATTCCGGACCCCAAGTGAAATTCGGTAAGCAAGCAAATGGAATCTGCAGAACCCCTTAAATTTTGTGCATGAGGACCAAGCCAAGACTGCGGATGGGGCAAGTACAGAATTGGGAATCCGTTTGGTTGGGGTTGGTGATCCCAGAGTCCAGTGTCTGAGAGGTCTCCTGGAGACCAAGCGAGAGCAGAGCCCTTCATTAGTGCGTTTCCCACAGTCCGCAAGGACCTGGGCAACTGCACCTGTGGGACAAGCCCTCCATAAAACCCAGTTTGTGGCTACATCTTGGCCAGTTACAAGGAAGAAGATGGAAAAAATAGAGGATTGGCAAGAAAGAGCCCTGGATGAGTTGTTGAGAGAGGCTCAGAAAGTGTATGTAAGGAGGGAGGAGGAGTTCCAGAAAAGGCAGACTAGGTTGCTGGTGGCTGCGGTGTGGGAGGGGGTCAGTAAACCGAGAAAAGGGAGGGTTTACTAAGGGACCCCAAGGGTCTAGAAAAGCTGTTGGGAAAAGAGATTGGAGTGAAGTTGAATGTTTTTACTGTCACAAGAAAGGGGATTTGAAGGAGCATTGTAGAAAGGGAATTGAAGAGAAGAAGCTATTTGAACAGGATTAGAGGGGTCAGGGGCTCTATCTATTTGGGGAGCCATAGAAAATCATCAGAGCCCTTGATAAAGTTGAAAGTGAGTACCTCAGCAAGAGGTACTCGAATTTTTGGTAGACTCTGGGGCAGAGTGGTCCACTGTCCAACAAGTACCTAAAGGATGTAAACCTTCATCAAAACACATCCAAGACGTGGGGCCAGTGGAGAACCTTTTTTGTTCCCCAAAATTGAGAATGTACTGTTAGGATCAGAGTGTAAATTTGGAGCTGGACCATTGTCATTAGTTCCTGAAGCAGATTATCATTTGCTGGGACGGGATTGTAAGTATGGTATACTCCTGAAACTGTAGGGAAATTGAATATTGAACCTTTTGAAGTAGTAATTAAGAACCCTGAAATCCCTGTAAGAATAAAACAATACCCCATTTCCCAAGAAGGGAGAAGAGGGTTGAAACCTGAAATCAAGAGGCTGCTACAAAAAGGTCTCTTGGAACCTTGCATGTTGCCCTACAATACCTCGATTTTACCAGTTCTAAAGCCGGATGGCCACTATAGATTGGTGCATGATTTGTGGGAAATAAATAAACGGACTGTGACCCCTTTCCCTGTGGTTGCAAATCCACATACACTGTTAAGTCAACTAAACCCCAAATATCAGTGGTACTCGGTTATAGGCTTAAAAGATGCATTTTGGGCATGTCCTCTTAAGGAGGAGTGCAGAGGTTATTTTGCCTTTGAGTGGGAAGATCCCGATACCCATAGGAAACAGCAATTAAGATGGACTGTACTCCCTCAAGGATTTAGCAAGTCACCTCATTTGTTTGGTCAGGCTTTGGAACAAATTCTGTGGGATTATGAATTAGGGACGGGGATGGTTTTATTACAATATGTGGGCAATTTATTAATTGCAGGCAAAAATGAAGCAAGTGTTAGAGCAGAAAGCATGAAATTGTTAAACTTCCTGAGTTAACAGGGACTTAAACTGACCAGATCAAAACTGCAATTTGTGGAAGACGAAGTGAAATATTTAGGACATTGGATTAAGAAAGGACGCAAGAAGTTAGATCCTGAACGGGTAAAAGGCATTTTAGCATTAGAACTCCCCAAAAGTAAGAGGCACATTAGACAAGTGTTGGGGTTGTTGGGATACTGTAGGCAATGGATTTTAGCAGAAAAGTTCAATTTTTGTATCAGCAGTTCATGGGAGAAGGAGCAATAAAATGGAGCAAAGAGGACTGTCAGGCTTTTAAGAAGCTGAAGGAAGATTTAATCCAGGCTCCAGTGCTCAGCCTCCCTGACGTTAGGAGACCTTTTTATTTGTTTGTGGATAGCCAGGAGGGAACTGCTTATGGAGTATTGACCCAGGAGTGGGCAGGGAAAAAAAGTCTGTGGGATATCTTTCCAAATTGTTAGACCCCGTAAGCCGAGGATGGCCCTCATGCTTACAAGCAATTGTGGCTGTAGCCTTATTAGTAGAAGAAGCCAGCAAAGTTACTTTTGGGAGTAAGCTGAAGGTATTAACTCCACATAATGTCTGGGGAATTTTACAACAAAAAGCTGAAAAATGGATTACAGATGCACGGGTATTAAAGAATGAAGGAATTTTGATTCAGTCCCCCAACTTGAAAACAGAAACAACATCTTTACATAATCCAGCGCAATTTTTGTATGGGGAATCTGAAAAAAGACATATCTCACGATTGGATCCAGTGTATAGAACAGCAAACCAAAATTAGAGATTTGGAAGATAGTGCGCTGGAAGAGGGGGAGAGAACATTTTTGTAGATGGGTCTTCTAGAATAGTAGATGGAGAAAGGAGGTCAGGATATTCATTAGTTAATGGAGACACCCTTAAAGTGATTGAATCAAGTCTGTTAAGTCAGGCCTGGTCTGCACAGGCATGTGAATTACATGCAGTACTACAGGCATTAAAACTATGAAAAGGGAAAAGGGAACTATATACACAGACTCAAAATATGCTTTTAGGGT
Source organism: Cyanistes caeruleus (assembly GCF_971803275.1). NCBI lineage: Eukaryota > Metazoa > Chordata > Aves > Passeriformes > Paridae > Cyanistes > Cyanistes caeruleus. Next base: position 60,578,098 of record NC_141705.1, read on the forward strand.
AGTACATACATTTGGAAAAATTTGGGAAGAGAGAGGTCTCATTAACTCCCAAGAGAAATGATTGGTGCACAGGGAGTTAATAAGGCAAACTTGAGAGGACTTAGGAAGACCCGTGGCAATTGCAGTGGTCCATGTGAGAGGACACCAGAGAGGAGTAACCACTGAAATGAGAGGTAATAATTTGGCAGATGAAGAAGCAAAAAAAGTGGCAATACTGGTTTTTAAACAGCCAGAAAATAAAAATAGATCCTTAAATAGGAACACTTATCCGTTTAAATTATCCTTTAGTAAACAGGAGGAAGAAATATTTCTTTCTAATAAAGATAAAGAAGGATTTATTAAAAAGGGAAATCAGTGGTTCCTCCCCAGTGGTAGAGAAGTCCTTCCAAAAGGGCTCGCTTGGAAAATACTCAGGAATATTCATCATAAAACACATGCTCGTTGGTTGCTAAGAGCATTAGTGGATCAGTTTACCAATAAGTATATGTGTATGGGTATTTATAATTTGGCCAAACAGTTAGCAGGGGCTTGTATGACATGCCAAAAAGTTTAATAAACAGCACCTAAAAGACAAAGTGCTGGGAGGAGGAGAGCTAGCAATCAGAACCTTTGCCCGAGTACAAGTGGATTTCACCAAACTCCCCAAAGTGGAAGATACTGTTATTTGTTAGTTAGAGTTGATCACCTCACCCACTATGTGGAAGCAGCTCCCACAGCCCTTGCGACTGCACAGACAGTAATAAAAGCTTTTTTAGGGAAAATAATCCCCTGATATGGGATAGTAGAAGTTATAGATTCAGACTGGAGACCACATTTTACTTCAAAAAATAATAAAACACGCTCTGGAACCTTCAGGCATAAAATGGGATTATCATCCCCAAAGCACTGGGATGGTAGAGAGAGTGATGGGGAAATAAAGAAGCAGATAACCAAGCTGATGCTAGAAACCCGACTATCCTGGGTAAGATGTGTGTCGTTAGCCCTTTTAAACATCCACACTCAGCCCAGGACTGATACGGGAATTTCACCCTTTGAAATGTTTTTTGGCATGCCATATGATATGGAAATACCTCCAGAGCAGCAGGTATTAGAAAACCAGCTGTTAAATGAATATGTTTGAAGTCTAATGAAAAGAAGGAATGAACTGAGAAAACAAGGACTGATTACCCAGAGATCTCCCCAGAATGCACCTATTCACCATGTACAACCTGGAGACTCTGTCCTCACTAAAGCTTGGAAAGAAATCTCTCTCACCCCTAAATGGGAAGGTCCTTTTCTCCTTTTGCTCACCACAGATACAGCTGTACGGACTGCTGAAAGAGAATGGACACACGCCAGCCGGACCAAGGGTCCAGTCGCTGATGCACAGGAATTTGTTCCCCAACCTGATGAACTGAAAGTCCAGTTAAAACGTAAAACTAATGAGTGATGTGTTTTGTCCTGAGCTTGATTGCATTTGCTACCCTTTTATTTGCTTTAGGTGTAAGTTGTGTAAGGACAATTGGGGGGGACATTGTAGAACAGGATATCCCCCGAGAAAAAATTGTGGAGAAGGCTACAATTGTGAAAGGTTATTAACTTCAACCTATGTAGAGCAAGCGGCGAACATGGGGAAACTTCAAAAGGGGTCCCTTGAGTGGTGGAAAATATACGCACATGGAATCCATCCAGAAAAAGTGTGCACACCCTAATTCATCCAGAAGTGCACCTAATATATTAGGGAAATTGGAAATCATCGCAGTGGTGTGCAGGAAACGCATATCCTGGATACCCTGCTCAGCACCACAGGTAAAGATTAAAAGTTAGGAAGCGTATGTGACCCAGCATCAAGCCCAAGGGAGAGCCCCTGAAAAATACGACTGCTGCCAAGAAGATGGGACACCTTGCTGCTCCAAGCAAAGGAGTAGGCAGAGGAGGCAGAGACGTACAGAAACTGTGGGGAACGAACACTCCCGGGGCAGTGATCCAGAAAGCTCCCAAAACTGTGTCATACATGCGTCCCTCTAAAAGACCACCTCGTTTCCCTACTGCACAGGTAAAACACTACATTATTGCTCCCCTCTGGTACCCACCAATTCTCCTGGGATACCCTTTGTGGATTTACTGTCTGTCAATTGTAATGGCTCAGCATGCCCACCAGCCTTTTCAATGGTCTCTTATTAGATGGAATGATCAAACTGTGCTCCAAAGCTATGTCAGAGCAGCACCTCCCTCCTTCACACCACAATTGTGTCAGCTAGTGCCTACAGAGATGTGCTGGAATCAAGAGAGTTTTTACATGTGTCCTGGCACTGAGCCTCCTTACTGTAATCATCCCAGGCATTACTACTGTGCCTACTGGGGGTGTGAGACTATGGCATCTAACTGGAAAACAGCAGGAGATAAATCTCTAACTGTGGGGTGGGGGCCAGCTGGATGCAAGCCTCCCCGGCCAGATCCCTCCAGGGCCATGCAATTGGGCTGCTGGCAAGTGGTATTTCCGGACGGAAATTACACACACCTTTATGTCAATGTAACTAACCCTGAGGACAGAGGATGGGTTGTGGAAAAAACATGGGGAATGAGATACTGGGTATCAGGAACAGACAGGGGAGGCCTCTTTCTTATCAAAAAGGAATCTGCTTTAGAAGTCCCCCGCCAGAGGGTCCCAATCCTGTTATCAAACTGCTTATCAAGAACAATCCCAATTCTGTGATCAAGAACAATCCCCACAAAAGATAAAAGCTGACACCAACCGAGGGGTCCCCTAGAACTATGGCACCTCCAGTATACTGGACAGAAGCCTTGACTCCAGAGCAAGGCTTGGTAGGTCCCTTATGGAAAACAATGCAGGCTAGCTATGCCTTTTTAAATGCTACCCATTGTGAGCTGGCCCAGCACTGGTGGTTGTGCTATGATGTCAAGCCTCCTTACTATGAAGCCATCGGGACCCAGGAACCATTTAATCAAAGCAATGTAAGCTATCCAACACAACGCAACTGGGAAGACTGGGGAAGTTAGGACTTACTTTACAAAATGTAAAGGGAGCTGGAACATGTGTAGGAAACATAACAAAAAGAATAAAAGGATTGTGTAAAAACACTCTAAAGGAACCTGAAAAGGCTTAAGGGAAATGGCTCATTCCTGTCAGTGGAGCACAGTGGATCTGCTCTTGAGTAGGTCCTACGGCCTGTTTATCTTTGGATGTATTTAATGGTTCCAGGGAATACTGCATACAGGTGATAATAATGCCATGGGTGCTATAGCACCCAGAGAGAGAGGTCCTTGACAGAGTTGAAAACAACAATCATAGGATACAAAAAAGGGAACCCTTAAATGCAATTACAATCGCCACACTTTTTGGAGTCAGAGCATTAGGGGCAGTATCTGGAATTGCATCCTTAGTGAATCAACAACAAGGGTTAACTAGCCTTCGGGCAGCAGTAGATGAGTATTTAGAAAGAATTGAAAAGTCTGTTTCAGCCTTTGAAAGACCTCTTACATCATTATCTGAAGTGGTACTCTAAAATCAAAGGGGAATGGATCTGTTGTTGTTAGAACAAGGAGGAGTATGTGTAGCCCTTGGGGAGGAATGTTGTGTTTATGCAGACCACACGGGAATAGAAAGAGATACTATGACAGAACTGCGGGAAGGATTAGAAAAAAGACGCAAAGAAAGGGAACAGTGATGAAGCTGGTATGAGTCTTGGTTTTCTCAGTCACCCTGATTAACAACTCTGCTATCCACTTTAATGGGTCCAGTGGTTGTAGTATTGTTAAGCCTCACTCTTGGTCCCTGTCTAATCAATTGGGTAATATCAACAGCAAAAGGAAGATTGGAGGCAGCCCATCTGTTACTAATCCATCTACAATCAAAAAGGGAAGAGCCTGAAAGTGAGGTAATGTTAAATAGAGTAAGAGAGGTGTTAAAGAGGCCAGGCCACCCCAGGGCTGGTCTTTGCTTGCTTACTACTACCTGAATCAATAAAATTGATTTTCATAAATGATTATTTAAATTGCCCCTTTTATTCAGTCACAACAATTTATGACAATTCCTGAAAGTGGCAAAATAATGAATCAATAGCTTTGGCTTCACTTTGGGATGCGGGTTTTTCCACACGGGCTTTACCACCTCCCTCTGCAGTCCCTGCCTGCGACAGTTCAGCTCTAAGAGCGGCCCCTCACAGCTGCTCCCACTCCCAGCAGGGCAATCCCAGGCCCCAGCTGGAGCACCTGCTGCAGGCACTGCCCAGGAAAAGGCCAGAGTTCCCCCAGCCACACATCTGCTGGCTGTGCCCACAAGCCTCTCCTTCTCAGTGCTGGCACCTTTTGGCAGCACACGGGGCAGAACCAAGGGGCCTTTGTGCTTCCCATGCCAGCCTCCTTTGCCAGCCACTGCCTGGCTCTCCTGCTCCTCACAGACACTTAGGATTAAAGCTGAGTCAGCAGCAGGCCCTCCTGCAACCTTGCCCTTTTCCACTTGGAAGTAATCTGTCCCCCTGCAGGCTGGGTAATTGGAATCCCAACTCTTTGCACAAAGAGGTCCTTAAAGGCCATTTTGCTGCTCAGTGACTCTTTTGCAGCAAAGTGCTGTCAGCGTGCAGAGGCAGGAGCAAGAGGCTGCATTTGAAGCAGCTGCTGTTGGTGGCCATTGCTGGAAGGCAGCAGAGACAGCCCAGGCTGGCCTGTTTGCCCCCTGGCAGCCAAGCGGAGAACTACCTGGCACAAGGAGGCCTTGCGGGCAAGGAATGACTCCCCAATGGTGGTAGAGGTGCTGCGAACAGGCTTTCTGGCCAAGCAATGCTCTCGAATGCAGCTGCACTGCGCTCCGTGCTGCTGCAGCCCGCGGGCGCTGCCCAAGGACGGTTCTGCCGTTGGCAGGGCCCGGGTGACAACGGAGCGTCCCGGGCGTGGCCATTCCGGTGTCCAGGTGCCGCGGGGGTCTGAGGGCACGGAACCCTGCTGGAGCCTGCCCACAGCCCCTGCTGCACTGCAGGAACCCTGCCCTGCCCGAGGGACAGCAGCACACCTTGGGCCGTACCCAGGGCGGGGGCCAGCAGGGCCCTGTGCCAGCGAGCCCCCGTGCCCTGGCCTGCAGCTGAGAAGGAGCCACTGAGGGAGCCCTCAGGGACCAGGGCCACAGCTGCGGCTGCTTTGTCCAAAGGCTGGGGGCATTCTGTGAGAAAACCTGGCAAGAAATTCAATGATGTGACATGCACAGGTCTTGTGGGCCTTGAGTACTGATGAAACCTCAGGGAGCCTGTGTCCCTGTGCAGACAGGAGTGCCCCTGGACTGGGGCCTCTTCAAGAAGAATTTCAAGTGTAAATTATATGGTAATGTGAAAAACGAGGTTCCCATATTTTTGTCAGAATTTAAAAGTTTAATAAAAAGACAATTAGGAGATGAAAATAAAGTCAAGTATACAGATCTGGCCAGGTGTCTCTGCATTCAGCCAAGAATCCTACTAAAAAAGGATTGTCCCATAAAAACAGAACCCTACGAGATATCCATAAATTCTCATACATATTCAGACATTCTTTTTAGGAGTTTTGGTCTTCTTCTGCTTAATTTTCTCTTGTCCCCTTCCCAATAAATCAATCTTCTTGGCGCCATCCAGTTTTACATTGCTTGATAACAGAAATGCAATAAATTCCTCCCCCAGAGCCCTGGTCACTGCTGTCTTCATCTGGATAAGATAAGAATGCAGGGGGTCTCTAGCTATCTTTTTCAGTCTTTGGGTTACACAAACAAAAGTAGTTTTTGTTTTAATACTATGCCATAGCCTAACATATATGTATTATACCACTATTTCTAAGTTTCATCAATAGTAGAAATAAAGGAAATTATAATGATACAACAAAATTTTCTAATCTTATACATACAACATTCATTAAAATATTTGCAAAAAGCCAACAATATGATATGCATTTATAACATTAATATATGGGTATCAAAAATCCAAATCATCACAGCAACCGAAAAAATCTCTATCGTTCATACATTCGGTATGTTTATTTCAAGCAGAGGGACTTCTTGAAATACCTCATGTTAGAGAGGCTTTTTCCACAAGAGTAAATCCATCAGAATGGAAATGTCGTTTAAAATAATCTTAGCCAAACAGAAATCATTAATCTAAACAAGTCAAAATCAACATATCATGGTGTAGTGGTTTAGATTTGCTAATTTCGTTTTCTCGGCCAACATACCAAATAAATGTTGTGGTTTTAAAGCAACAACAAAAAAATCACTAGAAAACTTACTTATTTCTTGCTGTGAGATATGGATGAGAACAAGAGCAAAACAGGCTTAAAACTTAAAATCAATAAAGCAAGTTATTAACAAAACTACAAGAATAAGAAAGCCAGAATAAAACTTCCAGAAAACCCTTTTTCCCCCCAACTACTCAACCATTCCCTTGTTCACATGACAACATAGAGACAAAAAAACTTTGGTGTTTACAACAGTCCCAATTCTTGCTATAATCTTTCCATCAGTCTTTGTAGACAAACAGGAGTCTTTTTCTGCTAATCTATGGAGTTTCTCACAAGAAAGCTATTTCTTCATAGCTTTCTATTTCTCTGATGTCAGCTGCCCAGAAAAAAATCTGCCATTAGTGGTCTCCTCCCATTTCACATCACTCTGGGGTGTGTTATGGGCCATGAGTCTAGGGATGTCATTTTTAAGGATGAGTTATTCAAAGGCAAAAGTTCTTTTCGTCTGCCTCTGTGAGCCTCCCTGGAACACAAGTTTTCTCTTTGCCTCTCAACGGCCCCAAATCTTCAACTATTACTTCTCCCCCTCTGTTCCAGCACGTCACTGCATCACAAGTACTCTACTTTTTGCTCAAAATCCACACTTTGAACACTCCATTCCTCCCAATATGCTCTGTCATGAATTAAAGGAGTTTTTTTCAGAACACTATTGTCTATGTCCATAGCTTTAATAGAAAAATATTTCAGCTTCTTTAAGCATCTCCTTATTCTCTCTTCCCCATCTAAAGCTTAATTGTTTTCTTCACTGTCTTTGACGGTTTTATGATGTCTTCTGCACGTTGATTACCCTTCTTTCTCTCTCTTCCCCTCTCTCTGGGAACAAGGAGTAATCATTAAGTCTCATCCAGGTAGTAAAAGTGTTAAAGTCTTGGAAAGCTGCAGATGTTCATGGCGTCAGGTTTCATTTCAGAGGCAGAAACTGCAAACTAAGTAAGGCCAGCTGGCTCCTTTTCTCCCCACCACCGCCCTCTGCGGCCTTGTCCAGCCTGACGGAGCCCTGTTACCTCATCAGAAGCCGGAAACCAAAGAGAACAAGAGAGCCCTGACCTTACATTTTAAGGTGGTGTTCACAAGTTGATCTCACTTCTCAATGGTTAAAACCACTGCCAGTTCTCAGAAATGGCCAGTTATTTGTCAGGAGAAAAAACTCCCATCAGCCTCCAGCAGCTTCATCTTCTCCAGCTCTCAGTTATCTTAAAGATAAAGTCACTCCAGGACACATGGATAAGGTACACCTGATATCCAAGAATTCCTAATTTAATAATGGTATAAATGAAATTAGAATTTTGACAACTAGGTCCCTTGAGTTAATAACAGCTAAATTAAAAATGAATACAATTTAGTGAATTGAGTAGGAAATTTGGATAAAAGAATACAGTTTAGTAAAAGAATACAATTTAACAAAAAAATACAATTTCTATATATAATTTGGCAGTAATTAAGTATGATTAAAGCATAAGCAAAACCAAGTGGGGTACAGAGAAGGTTTCTCACTCCACCTCACATACAAAACCGACCAGGTATGGAGGGGGTTCCCCACCCTTCCTCATGTACCAAACAAAGCACTTCAAGCTGAATTTATATACTCTATGCCTATACATATTCATTAATGTCTCCCATAAGTTTCCTCCTATTTCCATTTTTCTGAATTTAGGTCACTCTCCTTCACGGCGCATGCCTCACTTGTTGTTAGGAGGTCTCCAGTCTCCTTTTAGTGGTCTTTGGACAAAGGCTTACGCTCATCCTCACTGTCCTCTCAATGGCCTCACAGGTTTGCACGTGTGTACCACGCATTGTGCTATGTAAGTCTACTAATTAGTCGCACATTTAATGAACTTTGGGCCCTATGCCTAAAGTCGTTCTAGTTTTGTCCATCTTGATAGTAAAAGGCCTTAAAATCTTAGAAAATTTGGGGACTTAGAAAAAGTTAGGTTTGGAAAGCCCTGGGAAAAGCAGGCCCTGGAAACGTTAGGCCTTTTGCTTGCTAAAGACCAGGTCAAGCTGCACTTGTGTAGTCAGTATATGAGAAATGATACAATTGTTAGATGTGATTAGATATAATTATTGTTTAGAGAACATGGGGAACCATGTTAGGGGGCTAAGGGGGGATTACGAGAAATTCATGCTTGGGTAAAAACAATGCTTACAATAGAACAATGTAAGTTTAATAATTAATATGTAAGTTGCATAATGATAGAGTATAAAATATGTTCAACTCGAAACCCAAGTGGGGTCAGATTTGGGTATGTGTACCCCTGACACCCAGAGCTCTTTAAATAAAGCACCTTCATATAACCATTCGTGGTTATGTGTGTTCCTGAACGCTAACATTTTGGCGACCCAGATGGGACCTTGTGAGTGCTGCTGAGCGAACTCGCGACCTGATCACGCTCCAGCCGGCACCGAGGGATTCTCGGGGAGCCCATCAGCCGCGACTGTCTCCGCTGCTCACAACGTCCCCGGGAGAGAAAGGTAAGGTGCTTTACTTTGGTTTTGGTGCCTGCCAGTTAGACGTGGCGAAAGCTGCGCGTGGTTGGGCTAAAGGAATTCCTCTTGGTAAAGCCTAGGCGCCGTCCGTAAGACGACTGCGAAAGCGTCGCAGGTTCGGCATTTGTGGTATATTATAGTTATAATATGGAGAAGGGTTTTGGGCTGCTATGCTCCCATACCAGGTACTTCTCCTTTGGGGTGCTTATTAGCACATTGTAAACAAGGTAACTTTGGAGAAGAATTACATAAGACTAAGATAATTTCGGCCAGATCTCCCACAGAAAAAGACCCCAGCAATCCCGTCTCATCTGTTAGTAGCTATAATATCTTCTCTCTTTTTTTACTTTGCTTTCCTTATTTCTCTCTCTCCTCTATCGCATAACCCTTGTTGTTGGCACTAAAATAAAGGTACATTATTGTTGTTGTGATTTAAACTGAAATCCCTTTGTGTCCTTTTGCACTCTGAGATCAAACAAACCTCTCATGAGCCCCACTTGCATTAGCGAATTATGACATCTAAATTGGCATCATGGACAGGATTTCTGACAGACAGAAGGGGCTGCAGGTTTGTTGTGCAGTCTGTATTAGGGGAAAGACGTTTTGCTCCAGCCGCACCTAGCCCGACACTCCCAAAAGAGTGAGCAGTGTCTAGAAAGCAAGGGGGGCGAGTCGGATTTCCCACAAACTGCACACGCCGAGGTGAAAAGCACCCCACATTCACTTGAGGGCTCTGTCTGCAGAATTTCACAAAAGCTCTCTTAGTGCCAAAGGGCTGGATTGTTTTTGTTGTTGTGTGTATGAATTTTGACTGTTTGGTGTAGCAAAGAGACAACCAGAATTTTAAACTGAAGGAGTGCCTTCCAAGCAGATTTGGTCTTTTTACCCATACAGGGAAGCAAAGTTGTGTGTGTGTGTGTTTATAGTTTAAGTTTATACCTCCCTGTAGTGGTTTTTCTTTTTGTAAAAATGACTGAAAACAGCAGTGCAAAAGTTAAAACTGCATTTTATGCATGTTATGCTCTGTTAGCAAAACACAGTGCCAGACCTTCTCCAGGAGGGAAAAGTTGGTGCTCAGTAATTGGTTTAATTTGGAAAATGTGATTGATAGAGTATGTTCTTTACAACATGAAACAAAATTTAAACTGGGAAAAAATGAAACAAGAGAGGGAAACCCCTCTCATTAATCAAATTTACCCTCAAAAAGAGCTAACTTGGATAAAATTGTGGGGAACACTGCTGTCCTAGTTTGAAACCTCTAATTAAGAATATAATTTTTAATGAGATAATATAAATTTTATAATATAATTATATAATATATTATATAATATATTATAATAGAATATACTATTACTACTACATTATAATAGTATATAAATATATCAATGATAAGGATCTTGGTCTGCATATAACTACTAAAATAGAAATAAAAATAGGAAAAAAAAAAAAAAAAAAAAAAAGGGAAAAAAGAAGAAAAAAGAAAAAAGAAAAGAAAAAGGGAGTATGGGTGTCTCCTTCACGAGTCGGAGACAGAATACGTATTCCGAGTGTCTCACTGAAGGTGATCAAATTCGGTTGAGAGAACAGGAATCGAATGAGCACTGGGTACATGAGGTCTTCTTAATAGCAAGATACAGACATAGCCCATGGTCCCTAACTCAGCATACAGCTTATTGGGCCGAGGGGCTTAACCCCTTGGAAAGGGGGGACTTGACTGCTATAGTTTGTACCCCCAACCAACTACTGAAAAATATTTAGAAAGCTGTCTGCTTACAAATGATACACAAAAGAAAATTAATTGTTAGTTATGAATCACCAATGCTGTTACCTGTGAAAACTGAAATTATGGACCTGTAAAAATCCCAGAAGGAAAAAATCAGAGAAAGCAAAGGGTGATAGATACATTGGTTCTCTTAATGAAAACCCAAAAAAAAAAAAAAGAGAAAACAAATCTCTAATTGCCAGTATTAGTGGTCACTAGAAGTAAAGAAAGGGGTCTCCAAAATAAAATGAGTGGCTTATCACTTAAAAGTTGAGTAAAGTAGTCGTTAATTGGCACTGTCCCAGGTTCATTGTATCGAATGCCCCATTGTATGACCCAGCGCACCTCCACAGGCTCTGGGCTGTGAGCCAAAGCAGTCTCCTTCTCAGCTTCTGGGAGTGGAACCCAAACAGCTTTAGAATCACGGAAACTGGTAACTCTGCCTCTCATGGGTGAGCAGAGAGGTGGAAGTTAGTTTTATTTAAAATGCTCACTAGAAATAACAAAACTGGAGACATACTGATTTTAGCAATGGTGGGTCCTAAACATGCACCTATTATTTCTGTAGTTAACACTAGAGCCCAAATTTTGTATTGACCAATACAGACTAGTACAGGATTTGAGAGCAATAATAGAATAACTGAAGATATTTACCCAGTGGTAGCTAATCCTTGCACACTGTTAACATCCGTAAAAGAGAAATAGAAATGGTTTACTGTAACTGATTTAAAAGATGCCTTTTTCTGCATACCCCTTGACAAAGAAAGTAAGAAACTGTTTGCCTCTGAATGGGAAAATCCAGAAAATGGAAGGAAAACTCAGCTCACCTGAACATGACTCCCACAAAGATACAAGAACAGTCCAACCCTATTTGGAAGCCAGCTGGCAAAGGAGCTGGAGATTTGGACCAAGAATGGGCAAGTACCAGAAAACAATACCTGCTGTTACAGTATGTTGATGATACACTGACAACTACAGAAGAGAAAACAACCTGCATAAAGGTAACAATTGAAATTTTAAATTTGCTGGGAATGGGAGGATATGAGGTGTCTAAAGAAAAGGTACAAATTGCCCAACAGACTGTGATTTACCTGGGGTGTGAAATCTCACAAAAGCAACGTAAGCTGGGTACTAATCGTATTCAAGCTATTTGTGCTATTCCAGAGCCCCAGAACCTACATGAGCTGCGAGTTTTCCTCGGGATGACAGGGTGGTGCCGCCTGTGGATCATGGACTATGGACTAATTGCAAAACCCCTGTATGAAGCCCAGAAGACACAGCTGTTTACCAGGGGCAAACCACAGAAGGAGGCCTTCCTCAAGCTGAAGAAAGCATTGACAACTGCTCCAGCATTAGGATTGCCTGATTTATCCAAAGACTTTCAGCTGTTTGTGCATGAAAGATCACACCTAGCTCTGGGAATACTAACCCAGCGTCTGGGAAGCTGGAAAAGGCCAGTAGGCTACTTCTCCAAACAACTTGACAATGTGAGTGCCGGATGGCCTTCATGCCTGTGGGCAGTTGCAGCCACTGTGATGCTGATCCAAGAAGCCAGGAAACTCATGATTGGTAGACATATAGATGTCTATGTACCACACATGGTGACCACTGTTTTAGAACAAAAGGGGGGCCATTGGCTATCTCCAAGCAGGATGATGAAATTCCAGGTAATCCTAACTGAGCAGGATGAATTCACACTAAAGACAATTAACCTCTTGAATCCAGCTTTTTTTTCCTAGGTACCACAACTGAAGAAGGCCCATTAGAGCATGAGGGTACCACAACTGAAGAAGGCCCATTAGAGCATGACTGTGTAGAAGTAATAGAGTACACCTATTCGGCAAGGGAAGACCTAAAAGACATCCCACTAGAGCAACCAGAATTGGAGCTATTCACAGATGGAAGCAGCTTGGTGGAGAACGGGACCAGATACTCTGGATATGTGGTAACAACAGTCAGTACAATAGTGGAGGCAAAAGCATTATTACCAAGTACATCTGCCCAGAGGGCAGAACTGGTTGCCTTAACCAGAACATTAGAATTGAGTAGAGAGAAATCGAAAAGCAGACTGGACAGCCCGACAGACTGCTCGAGAAGTGCAAACAACAATGGCATTGATACCTTTAAAGACTAATGTTTCTCAATTTAATTTGCCTCCAAAACCAAAATATTCAATAGAAGATGAGAAATTGAGACATTTGCTAAATGCACAAAAGGATTCAGAAGAATGGTATGTAACTGCACAAAGACAAATAGTATTAACCCCCGTGATAATGAGAAAAGTTCTACAAATTAAACATAACAAATATCATTGGGGTGCAGAGGCATTGGTAAAATTGCTAAAGCAAAAATTAATCTTGGTACGGATGCTAACAATGGCAAAATCAACTCAGTGGCAAGACACAGGCATAGGTAGGAAAGATTAGGATAGGAATAGAATCAAGATGACACTTAGCAAGAACCCTCTAGTAGAGTGAAATTTGGGTGGACCCTAGAGCAAATAGCAAACTGTCAGAACAGAGAAACAGGTCAGGTAGATAGACTAGCAAGAGTCACCTGGGAAAGATTTAAAGAATTAAACGTCCAATTACAACTTATTACTTTTGAAAGAACATGGAGAGTGTGAAGTTGTTTTTTAAGGGGGACAGATTGATCATTGCATCCCAATGCAATGAGATTGCAATCCACATCCCAAATGTAACTGCAGATGTAGAACATGACATCAATCAGTTGCAACAAATAGAGCATGAAGCACAGGAAGAGCAAAAGGATTTGACTACAAGTTGGTTAGGTAAAATCTTCAAAGGGTTAGGGTGGAATGTGAATTCATGGATTAAATCTATCATTGAGAATGTGATAATTTTACTAATTGTATTTTTAGCAATTTGGTTAGTATACAGCATCTTAAAAAGAGAAATACAGAAGAAAACGTCCTGGAACCAGAAGATAATAAAGGCACTGATGCGAGAGCTACACCCACCATCCTCTAGTTCTCCATTTCGTGACAGCATCCAGGACAACGTTTACATCAATCGAGGATTTGAAGAACACCAAGTATAAACTCAGAAACAAAGGACTGTATCAAGTGAAAACATTTGCACTTATAGTGAAGTGAAAATGCTTTCAAAGGGGGGAAATGATAGTAAAAGGCCTTAAAATCTTAGAAAATTCGGGGACTTAGAAAAAGTTAGGTTTGGAAAGCCCTGGGAAAAGCAGGCCCTGGAAACGTTAGGCCTTGTGCTTGCTAAAGACCAGGTCAAGCTGCACTTGTGTAGTCAGTATATGATAAATGATACAATTGTTAGATGTGATTAGATATAATTATTGTTTAGAGAACATGGGGAACCATGTTAGGGGGCTAAGGGGGGATTACGAGAAATTCATGCTTGGGTAAAAACAATGCTTACAATAGAACAATGTAAGTTTAATAATTAATATGTAAGTTGCATAATGATAGAGTATAAAATATGTTCAACTCGAAACCCAAGTGGGGTCAGATTTGGGTATGTGTACCCCTGACACCCAGAGCTCTTTAAATAAAGCACCTTCATATAACCATTCGTGGTTATGTGTGTTCCTGAACGCTAACAATCTCAAGGCCGTTTTTGTCTTGGGATATCACTTACCTTCCAAACTACATCCTGTACATCAATTTGACACCTGGTACAAGGGGTACATTTGCCTTGTAACACTGATTCTTTTGATTGCTTTTATTAATAACTTTCCAAATAGTTACCATTTAGTTAGCACAAATCCATTCCATTTATTAAAAGAAGAACTCCTAAACAAGTCAAGGAGATGATTTCCTCAACGCTGTGCTGAAAAGTAATTACCAGATGATTTTTTTCATGAGGTCAGATTCCTTCAGCTCAGATGCTCTTCCTACCTGCCAGCTCTACAGTATTCTTTTGTGTTTTATCGTCACACTGCAAATCTGCAAAAGAAACTTTTCTAGAAGAGAGATGAGGGAATCGCCTATCAAATTTCTCTTTAGGAGGGCTTCCGACCACAGCAGGAACAGCAGCATTTGCTGCCAGCCCCGGTCAGAGACATGATACCTATTGCCCAGCCTCTTTCCTACCTATCCTACTTTCCCAGTCTGAACTTCTACTGTCACTGGAAATAAAAGCAGAGTTTTAACTTCACTTGGCACATTTTCAGTTTCATTCTCAAATGTCCTACTTCATCCTCTTCATATGTACACTTTTGTTTCAAAGGACATAAGCTCCCATGTCTCATTTTCCCAAGCTTAATGCTGAGGTTCCAGGGAGAATGAAGGCATATTTCCCCCTGGCCTTGCAGTACTTAGATAAATCGTCTCCTTGGTGTGCACAGGAGACTTCTGGCTGTTCCAATTTTTGTGGGCAGATGAGTGTCCTGAGGAGCTCTGGCCACTTGGCTCTTGTGAGGAGGCATCCTTGGCTCACCGTGCAGCTGTGAGAAATTGCTGCTGATGCCTTGCTCCTGCTTCTTGCCCTCATCATATCTTTCCCAACGGGTAATTTCCCTGAGACTCTCTCTTGGCACCATGGTCTTTTCTCTGGCTGGCTTTGAACAAGGTTCAAATACGCCCAGGAAGAGGCTGGAGGAGCACAGGGGTCAGGCAGGCAGCCCGGGAGCTGCTGGTGCCTTGCAGGGACCAGCAAGGGAATTGTGTGTGACCAAAGGGGAAAGCTGCCAGCGGCGCCTGGATCTGGGCCAGGCCTGTGGTCACCATGGAGCCGGGGTGGGGGGCTGCCAGGAAAGGGGCCAGGGCCAGGTGCCTTGGGCCTGGATCCCTTCCTTCCAGCGTGGGGCTGAGGGCACCTGGGTGACACCAAATCCCACCTGGCACACCACGTGTCTGTAGTGGTTTAGATTTGCCAATTTAGTTTCCTGGCTAATGCACCAAACAAATGTGGTTTTAAAGAAGTAACTAAAAAACTTACTAGAAATCTTACATATTTCTTGCTGTGAGATATGAAGTAGAACAAGAGCAAAACAGGCTTAAAACTTTAAAGGAATATAGAAAGATTATTAACAAAAACTATAAGAATAAGAAAACCAGATAAAACTTCCAGAAAACCCTCTTCTCCTCCGCTACCAAACAATTCCCTTGTTCACATGAGAACATAGAGACAAAAAAACTTTGGTGTTTAAAACAGTCCCAATTCTTGCCATAGTCTTTCCATTTTGTAGAGAAACAGAATTCTTCTTCTGCTAATCTATGGAGTTTCTCACAAGAAAACTAATTTTCTTCATAACTTTCTACTTCTCTGATACCAGCTGCCCAGAAAAATCTGCTATCAGTTGTCTCCTCTCATTTCACATCACTCTGAAGTGTGTTATGGGTCAAATGAGTCTAGGGATGTCATTTTTAAGGATGAGTTATTCAAACGTAAACGTTCATCTGTCTCTGTGAGCTTCTCTGGAAACAGAAGTTTTCTCTTTGCCTCTACAAAGCCACAAATCTTCAACTATTACTACTCCCCGTCTGTTTCAGCACCTCACTGTATCACAATCACAAGTATTTTTGCTCAAAATCTACACTTTGAAACATTTCACTCCTCCTAATATACTCTGCAATTAATTAAAGGAGTTTTTTCAGGACACTATTGTCCATCTCCATAGCTTTAACAAAAAAATATTTCAGCTTATTAAAGCATCTCCTTATTCACTACCTCTTCTGTAGCTTAATTCCTTTCTTCACTGTTTCAGATAGTTTATCAAGTCTCTTTACATGCTGATTACTCTCTCTTTCACTCTCTGGAAAAAAAGGATTAATCTGCAAGTCTCATCTGGGTAATGAAAGGCTTGAAATCTTGCCCAGGCTTTGTAGATGGTTCTGTGATCTCTGCCGGAGCAGCGGCTGGAGTTGTCTGCGATGGAAGATTTATCATTGCTGCTCTGGAGAGTGTGGTCACTGTCTCAGCCAGTCGCTGGTCAAGAGCTTTTTTCTTTTTTTACTCGTCAGTCTCTGGTGAATTCAGTCACAGCAAAAACTGCAGCCAAGCCAGGGAGCGGCCTGGCCCGGCCTGGGCCCGGGAGAAGCCCCGCAGGCCCCATCTCCCGGCCGCTGCAGGCCCAGCCCAGCCACTGCCAGGGCCACATGGGCTGGGCAGGGGAACGGGAGGCCAGCTGGAGCTCTGTTACCTTTCACAGCCAGGAAACAAAGAGACAAAGAAATTCCCAGGCTTAAGTTGGTGTTCACAGGTTGATCTCACGTTTCAATGGTCAAAACTGCTGTTAATTCTTAGAAATGGCCAGTAGTTGGCCAGGAGAAAAACTCAGACCAGCCTCCAGCGGTTTTAACTTCATTAGGTGTTTCTCTTTGTTTTCTTAAATGCCAATCTGTCACAGTGTCCCTGCAGCCCCGTGTGCCTTCGCAGCCATTGGGAAGTGTATGGAACATGGAACAGGCCCATTGTCTGCCTTTCCCAGTCATTTCCCAGTCATTTCTCAGTGCATTTCCCAGTCTACTTGGGATGTTCTCTGTGGCACTGTGCTGTGTGGTTACAGGGCTGTGGGCAGAGAAGCAAGCTGAAAGTCTTGCCTGGAGAAATCCCCTGTTCTTTCCAGCACAACCTGAGATTATTTCCTATTCTCCTGTCCCTTTAACCTGGGAGTGAAAACACAGAAAATGTGGCTAAATTCACCTTTCTGCAATTTGTTGGTTGGAAGTACCTGAGCATATGAATTCAGTGTTTTATGAATACTGTCTGTGACTGCAATTCTGGATAGAAATTCCTCAGGAAATACTAGATGAATTATGGAAGAAAGATGATTACATAATAAATTGAAATCAGCTATGCCTGAAAGAACCCATGATATTTCTGAAGGAGATTCTTTGTCTGTATCCAAGTGGTTAGATATGGACAACATGAAACCAAATAAGAATTTCAAAAGCAATATTCATTTAATTGCATATTCTTTTCTATATTTGATGTAATTCTTAGAAAATGGCAAGTAATGGTTTGTGAAAACCAGATTTTAAAATGATTTTCTGGAAGTTAGATGGAGTCTTGGGGTGAGATGCTCATCACTGCACTCTAAATGCATTTCTCAACCCCCCAGAAAGGAAGCCCTTGTAGAGTGGAATTCAAACAACACACACGGGAGAGCAGCGTTGGCTGCCAGAACCACTGTCAGTGCTTGTTAACCCCGAGGGTTACTGCAGCCTGGCCTTTGGAAAGCCTGAGGGTGACAGGTATAGGCAGATGCCCCACATGCTCAGACATCAGTGATCAGAATCCTTGTTCTTCCCCTCCAGGAGGAACTTCCCTGTGAGTCTTGTCTTTGTTCACGGCAGCATTCAAAAGATTGTTCATCAATCGAGGATTTGAAGAACACCAAGTATAAACTCAGAAACAAAGGACTGTATCAAGTGAAAACATTTGCACTTATAGTGAAGTGAAAATGCTTTCAAAGGGGGGAAATGATAGTAAAAGGCCTTAAAATCTTAGAAAATTCGGGGACTTAGAAAAAGTTAGGTTTGGAAAGCCCTGGGAAAAGCAGGCCCTGGAAACGTTAGGCCTTGTGCTTGCTAAAGACCAGGTCAAGCTGCACTTGTGTAGTCAGTATATGATAAATGATACAATTGTTAGATGTGATTAGATATAATTATTGTTTAGAGAACATGGGGAACCATGTTAGGGGGCTAAGGGGGGATTACGAGAAATTCATGCTTGGGTAAAAACAATGCTTACAATAGAACAATGTAAGTTTAATAATTAATATGTAAGTTGCATAATGATAGAGTATAAAATATGTTCAACTCGAAACCCAAGTGGGGTCAGATTTGGGTATGTGTACCCCTGACACCCAGAGCTCTTTAAATAAAGCACCTTCATATAACCATTCGTGGTTATGTGTGTTCCTGAACGCTAACAATCTCAAGGCCGTTTTTGTCTTGGGATATCACTTACCTTCCAAACTACATCCTGTACATCAATTTGACACCTGGTACAAGGGGTACATTTGCCTTGTAACACTGATTCTTTTGATTGCTTTTATTAATAACTTTCCAAATAGTTACCATTTAGTTAGCACAAATCCATTCCATTTATTAAAAGAAGAACTCCTAAACAAGTCAAGGAGATGATTTCCTCAACGCTGTGCTGAAAAGTAATTACCAGATGATTTTTTTCATGAGGTCAGATTCCTTCAGCTCAGATGCTCTTCCTACCTGCCAGCTCTACAGTATTCTTTTGTGTTTTATCGTCACACTGCAAATCTGCAAAAGAAACTTTTCTAGAAGAGAGATGAGGGAATCGCCTATCAAATTTCTCTTTAGGAGGGCTTCCGACCACAGCAGTAACAGCAGCATTTGCTGCCAGCCCCGGTCAGAGACATGATACCTATTGCCCAGCCTCTTTCCTACCTATCCTACTTTCCCAGTCTGAACTTCTACTGTCACTGGAAATAAAAGCAGAGTTTTAACTTCACTTGGCACATTTTCAGTTTCATTCTCAAATGTCCTACTTCATCCTCTTCATATGTACACTTTTGTTTCAAAGGACATAAGCTCCCATGTCTCATTTTCCCAAGCTTAATGCTGAGGTTCCAGGGAGAATGAAGGCATATTTCCTCCTGGCCTTGCAGTACTTAGATAAATCGTCTCCTTGGTGTGCACAGGAGACTTCTGGCTATTCCAATTTTTGTGGGCAGATGAGTGTCCTGAGGAGCTCTGGCCACTTGGCTCTTGTGAGGAGGCATCCTTGGCTCACCGTGCAGCTGTGAGAAATTGCTGCAGATGCCTTGCTCCTGCTTCTTGCCCTCATCATATCTTTCCCAACGGGTAATTTCCCTGAGACTCTCTCTTGGCACCATGGTCTTTTCTCTGGCTGGCTTTGAACAAGGTTCAAATATGCCCAGGAAGAGGCTGGAGGAGCACAGGGGTCAGGCAGGCAGCCCGGGAGCTGCTGGTACCACGCAGGGTGAGGGAATTGTGTGTGGCCAAAGGGGAAAGCTGCCAGCGGTGCCTGGATCTGGGCCAGGCCTGTGGTCACCATGGAGCCGGGGTGGGGGGCTGCCAGGAAAGGGGCCAGGGCCAGGTGCCTTGGGCCTGGATCCCTTCCTTCCAGCCTGGGGCTGAGGGCACCTGGGTGACACCAAATCTCACCTGGCACACGCCGTGTCCCTGCAGCCCCGTGTGCCTTGGCAGCCATCGGGAAGTGTATGGGACATGGAACAGGCCCATTGTCTGCCTTTCCCTTAAAACCAGTGCATTTCCCAGTCTACTTGGGATGTTCTCCATGGCACCGTGCTGTGAGCTTACAGGGCTTTGGGCAGAGAAGAAAGCTGAAAGTCTTCCTAGGAGAAATCTCCTGATATTTCCAGCACAACTTGAGAATATTTCCTATTCTCCTGTCCCTTTAACCTGGGAGTGAAGACACAGAAAATGTGGCTAAATTCACCTTTCTGCAATTTGTTGGTTGGAAGTACTTGAGCATACGAATTCAGTGTTTTATGAATGCTGTCTTTGACCGCAATATAGGATTGAAAATCCTCAGGAAATTCTAGATGAAATATGGAAGAAAGATGATTACATAATAAATTAAAATCAGCTATGCCTGAAAGAACCCATGATATTTCTGAAGGAGATTCTTTGTCTGTATCCAAGTGGTTAGATATGGACAACATGAAACCAAATATGAATTTCAAAAGCAATATTCATTTAATTGCATATTCTTTTCTATATTTGATGTAATTCTTAGAAAATGGCAAGTAATGGTTTGTGAAAACCAGATTTTAAAATGATTTTCTGGAAGTTAGATGGAGTCTTGGGGTGAGATGCTCATCACTGCACTCTAAATGCATTTCTCAACCCCCCAGAAAGGAAGCCCTTGTAGAGTGGAATTCAAACAACACACACAGGAGAGCAGCGTTGGCTGCCAGAACCACTGTCAGTGCTTGTTAACCCCGAGGGTTACTGCAGCCTGGCCTTTGGAAAGCCTGAGGGTGACAGGTATAGGCAGATGCCCCACATGCTCAGACATCAGTGATCAGAATCCTTGTTCTTCCCCTCCAGGAGGAACTTCCCTGTGAGTCTTGTCTTTGTTCACGGCAGCATTCAAAAGATTGTTGGGAAACGTGGCTGTGTGAGTTGCCACAGGCAGGCAACTGGAGCAAGCACAAAAGCATGGCAAAGAATTACTTCATTTCAGTATCTCTCTAAGCTGTTCCTACTTCATGAAACAATGTAGAGAAGGGAGGTAGTTCTTTCTTGGGATGACTGGTGTTTTGGGATACCATCCTTCTCACCACAGTTTCATTTTCATGGCACATACCACCCCCCATCTCTTCTTTTGCAAGGCAAAAACGCATTCCCCTCAGTAACCACAAAGCTTTCCAAAGGTAACCAAAAGAACTTACAACTGTATTTGAAACAAAAATATGATGCAGCTTCTTTGCATTGAACTATAAAGTAAAACAAAAACAACAAAATTGTTTCTAAGGCTTCAAAGGAGCAGAGGACTTGGAACTATTTACATCCTGGAGAACCACGTATGGCCCTTGGGTTCCAGTCTGGGTCACTGCAAACTCTGCCTCATTCAGTGTATGAGGGCAGGCCGGCTCTTGGTCATCTTGCTTGGCTTTGTTCAGCAGAAAAGGCTGGAACAAAAGGAGGGAGAGAGAAAAGATTTGGCTGGATTCATCCAACAGGCATATCGAGATGGCGGAGGACAATGACTGCAGTCACTTTACTCCAAGAGGACCTGCAAAGCCTTTTGACTCTCAGCAGCTGTCTCTGTATGGAGAGCATTCTTACAGCTTTTCTGCCCTTCTACCAGACACATCCTGCTCATTTTCTTTTGCAAGTTTGCCACCAGATCATGGCAATGCATCCCTTTGCCCAGAGGGGCCCACACAACTTGGTGTTCTATGGAAAATGACACTGCAAAGGCCCCGTGGGATGGCAGGTTACAGCTCTTGAGTCTTCCCCACTGCTTGCACCACAGGAAAATACAACATTTGTAATGGCTAAATTGTACAATCAAAAACATAGCAGCAGCTCTAGGAATTCCTTTTGGCCAATAGTGGTCACATGCCTAGAAAGGAGTGTGAACTCTGGCAGCAACAAGCAGCACCTGATAGCTCTCCACCTTGTTTCACCACTGCTCAATGACATCACTTTTAGTGGGCTTCTCAAAGTTTCCAAGAACACACCAAGCAGTGAGTCCCAGCTCACAGGTTGCAGCATCAGGAATGAAATTCAACCCAGGGAGAAGGCTCAGGTGTGAGGCTGCACTTACTGCCTGACTCTGCTGTGCATGGCACAGTCCTCTCCCCTCTTTCAGCACCCACTCTTCCCATGCTTTGGTCCCTACTCACTGCACACATGCTCTCCAGCTGCTCTGCCTTGGCACAGCTGATGCTGCACAGAGGACAATTTGACACAGAGCACAGCACCATCTCCAAGCTGACCCAGAGCCCTCTCTCTGCCCAAAAGCACCTCCTACCCTTCCCACTCCAAAAGCCAGCGCATGACTAAGAGGGCTGCTCATTTTCCCTCAGGAAAAGGGAGGCAGGAATTAAAGCTTTTCCATTCCTACCTCAATTGCAACCTCCCTTCCTGCAGCCAAACATCAGCCCCAACGCCTCTGTGCTTTCACAGGATGTCAGAAGGGAAAGACTCCTTGCCCTTACCCACCTACACCTACACAGCTGCTTTCTGCACTGCTTGCTTCCAGCTTGTAAAGGCCAATCTGCAGCATTTCAAGTGGCAGGAGGGACACGATGGTAGAAGCAAACTCCCGAGTATCAGGACAGGAGATACAGTTCTTTGTCTTACCCCTCTGAACAGGGACTTAGATTTACACATCTTTCTGGCATCCCAGCACTGCATACTCACTTCAGTTTGTTGGTGCCTTTGCTTGCTGGAAGCTGACATCTCTTGGGATTCTTTTCATTTCTTCTTCTTTTTGGGAAAATCCCCGTTGTCTTCTCTCTAACAGGAAGAAGGAAAACAGGAAAAATTCACTCAGGTCCTTGAAGTTCAAATAGAGACCAGTACAGCTCAGTTTGAAAGATTCTGGTTGAAAAGAGAAAAAATAACACACTGGAACTCACAAAGTGGAAACCCAAGCACAGGACGCAGGGATTTCACGTCCACTGGCAAGTAACCGAAAATGACATTTCACCTTCTTTTGCTTGGATAGGTGATATGTTTTCTAATGGCAAGGATAGATCTCCTGAGCACCTCCTTGATAATTGTAATAAAATGTAAGGCCCTTCCAGTGCTGAAAATAAACATGTCATCTGTTCTGGGTGGGCCTTTTTTTCCCACTCCATCATGATTGTAGAGAAATGTTTTCAGACTCCTGGTGGCAAAGTCAGGATCTGTAAGCATATCTGTTTTGGGATACCCCCCGTCAATGGGAAGGAAAAGCTACGGTCACAGGCGAGTGAGATCCCTCAGATAGCCCAGATGTGCAGGGGCTTCTGATGTTATTACCAAAAATCTGAGAGGGGTGAAATTGTAAAAATGCAGTGAAAATTGCTGCCTTTGTCTTCCAGAAGAACAGGAAGCATTAAGGAAGAGAGTCAGTCAATGAAAACTTTTTATAGGTTTTAGAGCATCGGTTCTAAAGCATCAAGTGTGCAAATCATCAGCTCACCTGAATGAGAAACTTCCGAATCCTTTGCTACCAGTCAAGAAAATGTAAAAGAAAGTGCCCTTATCAATTAGCATTACCCACAGCGTGACTGCTGATAGCCAGAAGCATCCCAGGACTTTCATGTGTACCTCCCAGAGTGTAGACACACAAGGAACCATTCAGCAGCTTCTCCACAAGGCTGCTGTCAAGGAGTTCTCCTTTCAGACTGCACTCACGTCTGGGATACAGGCTCTGAGTTGGGATTTCCTGCAGTCAGGCACTGAGATTGCAAGGGATGACATGCCAGACACCAAATAGTTCCTCTCCTGGCTCTTGGAGACAGCAGGAGAAGTGGCAGATTGACTGCCTGCTTCCCTTTCTGCCCCTGCTCTGCATGAGGGAGAACTTTTGGGCTCACTCCAATTTCCTCACCATTTCCCTACTCTTCTTTATTCTTAACTCAGGAAGCTCAGAAAATGACAAAGTTAAAAAACCCACACAGGAAGCAAAGTTATTCCCCCGGCCCTGCTGAGCCACCTGTTCTGGGAGGAGGAACAGAAAGGGAGACAGGCCCTGCAATGTCCACAGGGAGTGCCCATCACTGCAAGGCCTGCAGCCAACTCCTTGTGCACCTGACCTCCCAGTGCTGTCTGGGAGTCAGCACTGACTCTGGGAGTCAGCTTCCCAAAAAACACTTGAGAGCAACGACCACCTCCGAGTTTGAAATGAAGGGCTGTCTTGGAATTCCAGGGAAAGCCACTGCAATGGCCGAGGGACTCTGCAAAGGGGTCTCTGCAAAGCCCCTGACTACACACAGCTGTAAAAGTCTCCGGGGCACCAAATGTCAAAGGCTTCAGCTCTTTTCCCCAGGATGAGGATTGATGAGCAGAGAGACGGTTTTTGTCTTCAGACTTAGGATGTTTGTTTTACCTTATCTACTTTACATTTTTACAGATAGTAAGTACTTCCACACACTAACCTAACAAGCTACAAACGGAGAATGTGGGCTCTGTCCACAAGGCCTTTTAAGCATAAACCAGCCAGTTATCAAATGCCAAATCATTTATTTTTACTTTTAACCCAATAACCAAACACCCATGTTCTGCACTGCATACCTTTCCATCCAATCACCCCATACCAGCCAAAACCATGGAGAAGAAAGAAGAAAGGCAAAGACAAACCAACACCCAAGAACCTATACCTTGTCTCTTATTCACTACTACATCTCAAACTCTAAACTGTCTTTTTCACCCAGTGAATTAACATAATGCTATCTAATTCACACATCGACATTCCCAGCTCCTCCACTCAGTTTTACAAGCCTTCTCTATGGTCTTAACTCCAACCATGTGTTCTCTCAAGTGCCGGAGCCAGTCAGCACAGATCAAAGGGACATTTTCTGTGCCTGGGACTCCAACACACAGCCACTTCTTAGGCATCACTGCTGGCATCACAGCAGCTCCAGGGAAATCCAAACAAGTGCTTTGCCTATTTATCCATCTGCCAAGTGCTTCAGATACCTACTGCTTTTGATGCAGGAACACAAGATTGGGCCACCACCAAGCTACAAAGCTCAGCTTGGGCTGAAACCCAGAGAAACCCAGCAGTGCTGGCAGGGGCTGGGCAGCCACAAGCTGCCAAAACCTCCTCTGGCAGAGGACAGCTGAGGTTTTGTTTTCTCAGGAAACCAGGATCCCAAGAAAACACTAATAGCACCAAAACACACAAAACATCAGCTTACAAGGCTTTTCGTTTTCTCAGAAGGGCATTGGTGACCAATGGGAATCAGCTGTGGGAACATTCCCCTTACAGGTTTGATAACACCCTTACAGGAGATCAATCATGGCTCTAGTGCCAACGTATGAAGTGGAAACTCCACTTGGGTTTTTCAAACACCACCTTGGTCATTGTCCAAACCCACCTCCCCCTGCCCCTCTCACCTTCCTCTCTCCAGGGGACTCCTCTGAACTCCTCATGGCTCTCCTCTTCAAGTCTGGCTTCCTTGAAGGTGTGAGCCACTTCTCTCCAGGAGACAAGGGCACCTTCTCCTTGTGCAAATCCCAAGGCCGGTGGCCACTGGGAATAATGGTGTCACGTTAATCTGTTTGCTTAAGCTCTTCAAGATCTTTTCCAACCTCAACAATTTCATGAGTAGATCATGAAATAATAATTCTTCAGTTGGGGAAAATTCCCTGCATTGAGGTTTTCTGAGAAAAATCTGACTGATAGCCCAAATGTTTGTTCATTCCAGGTTCTTTCAAGTATCTGCCCGGCAGAGGTGGAAACACAGTCTGTTTACTTACGATGTTCTTGGCTGAGAACTCGGCAACCTTCCTGACGCTCTGCCTGCCTGCTCTGGAAAGCAACAAAGGAAAAGGTTGCATTTCTTTACCCTGTGGTCTCTGAACAAGAGATTAGAGAGTCACTCTCTTCCAGGAGGTATTTGTCAAAAAGGTTGTTCATCACCCCAGATGGGAGTTTCCTAACTAAATAGTGCTTGTCCTCTGCTGAGCTGCTACCTTGAGTTCTACGTAATGATTGCTTACAGTTTCTTGAGCCATTCCTAAATTCATCCCTGTTCAGCAAAGCAGAGGAAATCACACTGCTTAATCAGTGGGAACGCTTGATGGTCTCTGCCACATCTAACACACAAAATTACCTGTCAGCACAGAAAGAACTGGGTTTCCTTTGCATTTCTCTTTATTCTGTTTCTGTGCTGCAGATCCATCAGGTTGGGATTCCTAGAAGTAAAGGACAAAGTAGCTTAGCATGTACCTTAACACCACATCTCCTGACACCAAACCTGTGTTAATGGCACATTAGGGGCATGTGCATTTTTGAATAAATAGTTTTAAAACATTCTAAGAGCTGCCAAAGAGCTGAAGTGAACTTCTGCTAAGCAGAAAGATCTCTTGGCATTGATCAGAAGCCCTGGCAAAAATGGGCTGGGGTACCTTTCCTGCCAATGGAAGTCTGCACATCTCTGCTCTTGTAGGCGTCTGAAGAGGTGACAGGAGAGGTGGCAGTGAGCTGCTCATTTCCTGGAAAGACAGGGAGAGAAGCAGCTCTCAACTTCTATTTTATCTCCACCCATTTCCTTAATAAATGCAAAACATAAACAAACACAGAGATCTGCTTTTTAAGAGAACTCACTCTCAAAATTTCTTCAATTGATGGCACATCAATGGGCTTCCTTTCCTGAAACATGAATGAGGGAAACAGGAGGAGTTTATTCTGGTGTTTTAGTAATTGGCAGGTTCTTGGCAAACCTTTGCTTACCAACAGCTCTAGAAATGTCCTGCAAGTGTATTAGTCCTAAAATGAGAGTAAGGATGAAATGGCCCATCTGAAGGGCAGTTAATAACAGAGAGCAGGCATGGACAGAGCTGTCAACTCCTCCTCGGAGATGTCTGTATTCCCTTTGGAATGTGGCAGTCAGGGAGCACTGTTGCCACGTCTAAACTACTGCTACTACTCCTACATCTCTCACCTCTGCCTGCAATGGAAATTTGCAAGTCTCTGTTCTAGCAGGTGACTGCAGAGGTGGCAGGAGAGGTGGCAGGCAGCTGCTCATTTCCTGGAAAGAGTGGGAGAGAAACAGCTCCCAGCACTTTTTGCTGATGCACACAGAGGGAGTTTCACCCTTCCCAGAGTCAGAGGGATCCACCTCCTCATGGATTTGCACAAGCTTCCCCATGGAGATCTGATATTGAAGAGCACCCACCTTCAATATTCCTTCAATGGACTGCACATAAATGTGCACAATGGGCTGAAAGAAGAAAGAGGGAAGCAGTGTGAGTATGTTTGGGTATTTTACTGATTGATAGGAAACAAGCATGTACGCAGCAAACATTTCCTTACCAACTGCTCTAGAAAGGTCAGACAAGTCCATGCATAATGAAATGCCAGTAAGGATTAACAGCACTATCTAAAAGGCAGTGAGGAGCAGAGACCAGGCAGAGGAAGAGCTGAAGCCACCAAGATCACCTGCTGCAACATCAATGTCTGCCTTCCCTGGCAGTCAGGAAACACTGTTTCCATTTCTGACTTTTTATTACTGTAGTAAGAAAGAATGTTCCTGCAGGCTGCTCCCTTTTTAAAATATCACTTTTCTTTAGTTGCTCTTGAAGCAGCTAAGCTTTGCCTGCAAAGGCACAGGCAGCCACTGCATTTCCAAGAGTTGAGCAAAAAGTTTCAGTAGTTAAGATAAAACAGTTAGAAATAATAGTTCCCTATTCTAGAGAAATTCTCACTTCAATTCTAGAGAAGGAGAAGTGTTTGTCATTCACCCAAATAACATCAGACTGATTCTTCTGAAGTAAAAATACACCCTGGCTAAAATGCAACCCTTGCACAGTGCACTTGGTGCTTGGCTTCCAGTCCAAAGCACAGCTCCTGCTTTTGTAACTCAGGCTGGCTCCAGACTGGGTCCTCCTGCCAAGATTGAGCTTTTGCTCAGCAAAGACTTGACCATCATCACTTGGGCTCCTGGAAAGACATCCTACTACTTATTACACACAGCAATTGTGTGCAGAGAAAGGTCAGGCCTTCTGGCACAGGAGCTTTTCTGAAGGACTAAACCAGAGAGCACAAACTTCAAACTCAGCCCAGCTTATGGACAAGCTCTGCAAGGTTGCTTTGGTTCTGGGGAGCATTTCTGGCACAAGGAAAGCACCCACACTGGGAGCTCCTGCAAGACAGAGCAGACCCTCCATCTCTTTTCAGGCAACTTCACGGGATGCCTTGTCCTTCTCCCTAAGGACAGAAGTGCTCTTGAATTGTCCTGAAATTCAGCTTCTTGGAACCTGACATGGCAAACTGCAGACGACCTCAGGTTGTCTTGACTTTGGAGTTGGCCTTTTTTATGGATTTAGTTTTCTTTTTGGGTTTTTTTTTTGTTGTTGTTGTTGTTTGTTTGTTTTTTGGGTTTTGTTGTGTTGTTTGGTTTGGGTTTTTGTTTGTTTTCTTTTTGCTTTTTTTTCTTTCTTTACCGGTTGTGATTTTTTTTGGACTCTCCTTTTAAAGTTCACTCCAAGAAAGATGCCACATTTCTGTTCCTTTATGCACACTGACACTTCCTAATTGGGCCCTGTCATCAAGCCTCTCCCACATGACATGAACAAGGAAGTTGGCTTTACAAACCCCTTTGTTAAGGGGCTGGAAGAAGAGCTAAAACCTGGCAAGGGAGGATAAGGGATACATCTCAGCATCATGGATGCTGTAGTTTGAAGGCTTCTTCCAGTTCATTTGGAAAGATACCTTAAAGAGACTGTGGTGACACTGGAGAGCGAAGGTTCTGCTTTGGAAAAGAGGGGAAAGGGCTGTTCAATATCTCTGTGAAGGCCAAGCGAGTCCCTGCATGCCTATTCCCTGTGGATTCATTCCCTCTGCACTGGATCTGCTTGCCTGTTCCATCTGTAAGACTCAATTTTCAGTGCTGCCAGGAAAAGAAGCTGTCAATAAGGAATTCCCACCTGCAGGTGATGTGCACCTTAGACATTCAATGAGCCAAAAGCCTGGGCTGGAAGAAATGGCTTTCCCAAGGGATGTCCAGGGAAGTCCCTGGAAAAACCCAGTTTGGCATGTGGCTGTTCAGTACACCTGAGGCCAAAGCCTTTCATTCAGATGGATTTCAAAGCAGGAGGAGGGAAGAACAGCAGAGTTTCTTCTGCTCTGGACCTCTTCACTGTCAGGGTCGCTGCAGGGTGTTACAGCGTGTGCCGCAAGGAACCCGTGAGTGCGACCTGCGTTCCCGGGGCTTAGAGAACACCGCTAGAAATTGCTGATGATAAAAGGGAAGGGACAGGTCCTTGCTGGAGTATCCAAAGACTGTTTATTCAAAGGGTAACAGCCTCACATGAATTCAGGGATGAGAACAGGATCGGACTCAGGGCACAGGTTAAACACAGGGACAAATGGGGTGGGTCTGACGGTCAAGGTCCAACAGGGACAAGGGAAAATGCTGCAGGGAGTGGCTAAAGACCGGGAGAATGGATTGGGATAACAGGGTGTGATAGATTGGCATTTAAGAAAACAAACACCTAATGAAGTTAAAACTGCCAGAGGCTGATGGGAGTTTTTCTCCTGGCCAACTACTGGGCATTTCTAAGAATTAACAGCAGTTTTGACCATTGAAAAGTGAGATCAACCTGTGAACACCAACTTAAGCCTGGGAATTTCTTTGTCTCTTTGTTTCCTGGCTGTGAAAGGTAACAGAGCTCCAGCTGTGCCCGCTCCCCTGCCCAGCCCATGAGGCCCTGGCAGTGGCTGGGCTGGGCCTGCAGCGGCCGGGAGATGGGGCCTGCGGGGCTTCTCCCGGGCCCAGGCCGGGCCAGGCCGCTCCCTGGCTTGGCTGCAGTTTTTGCTGTGACTGAATTCACCAGAGACTGACGAGTAAAGGAAGAAAAAAGCTCTTGACCAGCGACTGGCTGAGACAGTGACCACACTCTCCAGAGCAGCAATGAAGAATCTTCCATCGCAGATATCTCCAGCCGCTGCTCCGGCAGAGATCACAGAACCATCTACAAAGCCTGGGTAAGTTTTCTACCTTTTCATTACCCAGATGAGACTTACAGATTAATCCTTTTATCCAGAGAAAGAAAAAGACAGTAATCAACATGTAAAGAGACTTGATAAACTATTAGAGACAGCAAAGAAAAGAATTAATCTTCAGAAGAGGTAGAGAATAAGGTGATGCTTTAATTAAGCTGAAATATTTTTCTGTTAAAGTTATGGTGATGGACAATAGTGTTCTGAAAAGACTCCTTTAATTAATGACAGAGTACATTGGGAGGAATAGAGTAGTACAAAATGTGGATTATGAGCAAAAAGTAAAGTGATTGTGATACAGTGAGGTGCTGGAACAGAGTGAGGAGTAGTGATAGTTGAAGATTTGAGGCCTTGAGAGGCAAAGAGAAAAATTCTGTTTCCAGGGAAGCTCACAGAGACAGATGAAGAGAACTTTTGCCTTTGAATAACTTATCCTTAATAATGACATCCCTAGGCTCATGACCCATAAAACACCTCAGAAGGACATCAAATGGGAGGAGAAAATCTGATGACAGATTTCCGGGCAGCTGGCATCAGAGAAAAAGAAAGCTATAACAGAAATAGTTTTCTTGTGAGAAACTCCATAGATTAGCAGAAGACTTCTCTTTCTCTACAAAGACTGATGAAAAGACTCTAGCAGGAATGGGGACTGTTTTAAACACCAAAATTCCAAAGTTTTTTGTCTCTATGTTGTCATGTGAACAAGGAAATGGTTGGGTAGTGGGGAAAAAGGAGTTTTCTGGAAGTTTTATTCTGGTGTTCTTATTCTTATAGTTTTGTCAATAAACTCTCTTTATTCCTTTTAAGTTTTAAGCCTGTTTTGCTCTTGTTCTAATCCATATCTCACAGCAAGAAATAAGTATGTTTTCTAGTGATTTTTTTAGTTACTGATTTAAAACCACGACACAGGGGTGCAGCAATGCAGCAAACAAAGCCAATGGGAGTTAAGAGAAGGAAGAACATACTTGGAAGGGGACATGAAACAGGGGCTGAACGAAGGTGACACTAATTTCCACAAACTACTAGAACACCAGAACGCAAAAGGCACCAACATGTGACTGCAAAGGCCCTGGGAAAAAGGTTTTCCACACCCACACCTAGAGGTGAGCCTGCTGTCCCGTGCTGTCCCCACCAGGGTCGACACGTTCCTGCAACAGGCACCTAGGCCTCCACAGCAGGGCAGGAGTCTCCCCACAGCTCTTGTTTCACCTAAAACAGGAGGAAGGGATGAGCTTTCAGCCAAAGGCCCCAATGATCAGGCTTCCCAGGATCCTTTCTCTGCTTGAATCTCTCTCCCCCATTCAGCACAGCTCACAGGATGTATCCTAAGAGCCAAGCCGCCAAGCCCTGTTCCCCAGTCACCTCTCCCATGCTGGACACCCAGCACACAGGCCATAGATCATGGGCTGCAGCCTCACTGGTTCTTCCTCCTCCTCCCTCTCCAGGCTTCAGCACTACAGGACTGTCTTATCAAAGACTGGTTCATCAGTGAGACCAACCCAAAGGAAGAAAATAAGAAAACGACAGGACTGAAACAAGCAGAAAACTTAAGAAGGAATTTTTCCCGTACAGAGCCAGTCCTTAAAACACCCATGAACAGAAATCAGTCACTCCGAGCCACAGCCCGGAGATCCCGCTGGCAGAGGAGGATCATTCAGCATATTCATTCAAAGTTTCATCTCTCAGCTCCAAAATGGACTAAGCCTGGAGTGAAAACCCCACGAGAGCTAGACAATGATTCCAAAGGACAAGGGGAACACTTCCAGGTTAGGCTTCAGAAGTCCAAGAAGTTTTATTTACTGACAAAATCCAGAAGGGAAGCAGAGAACAAGAAATGTCTGGTGCTGCTACACAGGTCTCAAGGGGACACGTGAACAGTGACAGTATTTAAGGTGTCCTCTCCTGAATGCTTTTGCTGACAATCAAGAGAAAATGGGGTTGGAGTTTGCACACAGATGCACATAGATGCTTCAAATGTTCATGCAAAACATCACATTTAGAGTTCACAAGTGTAACAAAAGTGTGCGTCCCTGAAGCATTTTCCATTCCTCCACCTCCTCTGGCTCAAACATGGCACAGCTCTACAAATACAGAGCCTACTGAAAACAGTGGAAAAAAGGAAAGAGAAGTTTGCTGCCACTTTGGCCCGCTCAGAAATACTGAGAAGCACAATGGCCCTGAAAGCATGGGGCTGGTTTCCCTTTGGTAGCAATGGGAATTTGGAAGCCTAGTCACAAGATAGCTAGGCCTGAGCCTTTGGACAAGGGGAGCTCAGGAAAGGCAACTACCAGCTAGAGGGAGGAGCGGCTCTGGTTACCTGGGATGACTTGTCAGTGTGGCTCTTGAACTGCTCTAGAGAGTGTTACTACAGTCACAAACTGAGAGGAGGGCTGACCTTACAACTACAGCTTTTATCTCTGCTTCTCCTCAGCCCTCCCCAAAACACATTTTCAGGGAGGGCAACATCTGCTGGGTGGACAGCAGCTGAGCAATGTACTTTTGCCCCAGCCATTTCCTTCATGTGTGCAGAACATAAGCAAATATAAAGATCCATTATGGGAGAGCACCAACCTTCAAAGTTTTTTCAGTAGATGGCACATCAGTGGGCTGCTCTTTCTGAAACAAGAACAAGAGAGACAGAAAGAGTTAATTTGGGTTTTTTACTAATTGACATCTACTCAGCCAGCATTTGCTTACCAACAGCTCTACAAATGTCATGCAAGTCCATTACAAATGAAATGCTAGAAGAATGAAAAGGCCCATCTGAAGGGGAATTGGGAATTGAGAGCAGGTAGCAAGGCAGCTGAAATCCCCACAGTCACCTCCTCTTCCTCTAGGAAAAATGTCTGTGCTCCCTTTGGAACCTGTTAGTTGCGAAACACTGTTTCCATTCTTCAACTACAACTACAAATTACTAGTGCTACTGCTACTACTTCTACTATTATTAATTTTTCTTTTCATTACTGTTATTACAATTATGTAAATATATTTGTACCGTCTTCTCCCTTGATGGAATTTAGCTTTGAAGCAATTAAGCTTTGCCTTCAAAGACACCAGCTCCCTCTGCATTTAAATGAGTTTTGAAAAAGCTTCCTTTGTTAAAACAACAACAACAATAAAAAAGTCAGAAATAATAGTTCCCAATTCTTTTAAGCCAGTTGTAAAAAATGAGGAATATTTGCCATTGACCCAAATCAAATGAGACTCCTTATTGTTCTGAACTGCACAGCAGTCAGGACAAGACGCTGACTTTCGACACATCCGGAAAGGTGCACCACAGTTTATGCAAATTCTGGCTGATTTTAGACACCCTCACCTTTCCCACACCGGATTTCCAAATCCCCAACTACCATTTCTCACTCTCTCATTTCTTGGCAAAGTACTGAATTTAGCAGCCAGATTTGGTTCAGTGGATTTTCTCCATGGCCACCCAGAGACACACTATGGACAGAAGTTGGATTTGGGCTGCCCCAAAGAGCTGAGTCCACCCCCAGCTGATGGCAGAACCTGGCAGGGACTCCACTCATCTCTCAGAAACACTGTTTCTGGGCACTCCGTCCTTCCCGTCCCTCAGCACACACTCCAAGGAAGATGCAGCATCCCTGCTCCTTTCTTCACACCGATACTCCTGAACTGGGCTTCCAAGCAGCAAGGACAAACACTGCCCATTGCTGGTGGCCTGAGGGCTGATTGCAGCACTTTGCAAATCTTCCAAGAGTTTGAGACCCAAAATAGGGCTTGATCTTTTTGGCACTTTGCACTAAGGAATGGCTCCTGCACTGCTTTACTTCTCCCAGCATCCTCTCATTTTCTACAAGATATTGCCTACAATCCTTTGCATCCCTTCAGTACCCTTTCCTAGGAAAAGCTGACTGCAGCCATCAGCTCTTCCTCCTCTTTCCAAAGGTCAAACACATTTTGAAAACCATCTCTGTGGCTCTCCCAGCCCAGCTGCTTTGCCTCAGCACCGTGGGCACCTACATTCCGTAGGGCACGGTAATATCCCAGTGCTGAAGGATGATGCTGGCAAAACCCCAAAATGCACCTGGGAACCAAGTGCCTTGGAGCTCTGGGGAGGCTGAGCCACGAGGCAGGCAGGGCCTGTGTGCTGGTCCCTTGGCCTTGAGGGACTGCCAACAACAGAGAGCCTCAACAATTGCACTCACCTTGACAGGCTCAGGCAGGATTTTGCACTGTGGAGCTTTGCCTTCTGACCCTCGATTTGAGAGACTGTCATGGCTGTCATAGTTCCTCTCAGGATTTGGTGTGTGCTCCAGTGATTGTGTTGAGCATTCCCTCCATCTGTCTTCATAGGGGTTTGTCTTCCTGGAGGCCGGCCTATGACTGTGGCTTTGTGACTGGGCTTGGGGCTTGTTTGGAATCCAGATGGGATTCAGAGGGGACTCGTGGCTCAGGAGCACCTTGGAGTCCTGATCGCCCAGCAGGTTCTTAATGCGCCTTGACAGCTCATCTTCTTTATAGGTCTGCAACAGAATAACAGAGGGGCAAATGTCACAAACACCCCAAGCAAGAGACCTTGCTCAGTATCTTCATGGAATCACCATGCATCCCCACAAAGGAAGTCAGGCAAGCTCAGTGAAGCAGATGGAAAGATGTGCTGTGTGTGCAGGGATTGGGCTCAAGTCTGCTACGGCCCATGCAGAAGACACGGCTCTCCTCTCCCAGGCCAAGCCTCCTTCCTCCTCTCCATACAACCTTCAGCCCACTCCCATTACCTTGTAGGGTCTGGCAAAGAGAGGAGTCTTCCCCAGGAATGGATCTTTCTCCTCTGGAGCCACCTGCCTCCTTCGCCTCTCTTGCTCCAGGAAGCGGAGCAAATCTCTGTTGTTGTTGCAGCTTCCAGCCCGAGACAGAGAAAGGAGAGTTAACACTTGAACCCCTGTTTATGCTGTGTGCAGAACCTGGGGCTTTCCCACAAGGGCACATGTCCAGCACCAAAGCAATGCTGAAATGCACGGGATGCTGACAGCACACAGATCAGTTCTGCTCAGCGTGTGCTCTGTCCCAGAGCAAAGAGACACACAAGGGACAGCAGGCATCCTCCTCAGGGATTGCTGCACCTGATCCCAGCCACCAAGACAGGTGGGAAGGGAAAAACTGTCCCCCCATTTCCTTGTGATACAAATGGAGAAGCAGTCACTGGGGATGATGGTGAGCACATGAGCTGCCAAATCCACTTGCAATAATCAATGGCAGAAAATGCCATGCTTGTTCTCCTTCAGACCTCTCACCCCACTC
Source organism: Cyanistes caeruleus (assembly GCF_971803275.1). Taxonomy (NCBI): domain Eukaryota; kingdom Metazoa; phylum Chordata; class Aves; order Passeriformes; family Paridae; genus Cyanistes; species Cyanistes caeruleus. Next base: position 60,612,985 of record NC_141705.1, read on the forward strand.
TCCCCCTGAGAATCAAAGACAATCCTCTCTTTTCAATGTGTTGCCATTTTCAAGGACTGAATTTTATCCACTTTCTGAACAGCCTTGGAAACTCACTCTCTAATTTCAATGGATATTTGGAAAGCTGTGAACCTGGAAAATCATGTAGCTGCATTTAAAGACATGCCATCAACACATTTAGACGGAAGATCTCAGAAATTAAGAAAAGCCCACATCAAATCCTCTTCTTCCTCCTCGGCCACATATGCATTTACTCAATTCCACCAGCCCCACATCCTAACACCAATAAAGCTGTGCCCCACTGAAGGAAACCACATCCTTTAAACTGTCCCTGCTCTGTGAAAGACTATTGAAGAAAGAGTGAAACTATGGTTCTGATATTTGTGGACATTGAAGAAGGAAAAGCATGCAGGCACAGAGGATGCAGGTATCTGTTTCTACTCTACTGCAGAATCTGTTCGATACATCCAATTCCGAGATTCTCGTTGCCTATCCAACTTCACAAGTGCCAAGATTACATTGAATTAATTCCTACCTCTTGTCACTGATCTGGTTGTGAGTCGGTTCCATTCCAAAGCCTCCGTTTGAGTCAGCTTCTCTGGAAGAGAACAAACAGATATTCACCATCTGCACGAGGACAGGCCTAAAGCAGGGCTCAAGATCTCCAGGGACTCAGAGCCTGGACTGCACAACTGGGAGTCGTTGCAGTGCTCCTAAACATAAAGCAGGCAAACATGGGGATTGCACGAAACTGAGAATGGCAGAACCAAGAGATGCACTTTGCCCTTCCCCCAGTAGTGATGCTGCCTTTCAGCTCAGCTCTTAACTCCAGATCTGGCCAGGAGCATGACAGACCAGGCCACTGCTCCAGGCTCTGGGCTGTTTACTCCCATTTTAAGAATACAAGTGCCCTAGGAACCCTGCCTTTACACAAGCAAATGGGCCTGACATGAATGGCAGCTTTTGTGGAAAAGGGAAGGAAAGAAAAGGCAGGCAAGAAAAAGCCTTGAAAAGACAGCTCTAGTTGGAAAGGTAACAAGATTCCATCTGCAGAAGTAAACAATCTCAAACAGGTGGATATAGCATGGAAAACATTTACATTTCAGGGTGTGACATTCATTTGCAGCATCTCACACTCCGGAGAGAACAGAATGATTTCTCGCTGGGCATGAGGAGGCAACAGGAGAATTGTGTGAAGTCTTGTGAACCACCCCACTTAGGGCAACAGGAGCACAGACACTTGGGGGAAGAGGTGAAGCAGCAGAGCTCTAGGCCACAGCTTTAACACCAGGCAAGGCACCAGCACGGAACCATTCTGCCAGCCACGGGCCACTGCAGATGGAAATCCTGTCAGACCCCCACCTTCTCCTGCAGCTGGGAAACCTAAGAATAGACACTCACACTAAGCTTGGAGGACACATCTGGAAGCAAACAAACACCCCATCTTTCTTCCCTTTCACCGTCATGAAATCCTTGATGTTGGCTGGAAAATAAACTGCCTTAAAAGAACAAAGGTGCCCACTTGAATTTCAAGTTAAATGAAGGTGGGAGAAGTTGGAAGTGCATACAGAGAGAAGTCATTCCATCTTTCTTCCAGCTTCTGTTGAATGGACCTGGCATTGACATCAGCTGGGCAGAGCGAGATGCACGCCAACATGCGAATCAACAGCGTGGCAGGGAAGCCTGCTCTGTCACCAGTTTTTCCTTACCATGGCCACAAAGCACACAAGTGGCCAGCAGGCAAACTGAGATTTCACTAAACAGTGCAAAAGTTTTGCAAACGCCCTTGACAAGGCCAGGGTTTTGACCACACTGACGCCCCATGGATCTGAGGGTGCACAGGAGGCGTTAACCTGACACTATTCCCACAAGGTACAAACACTCTTGCAATCAAGGTGTGCTTCTCAACACAAGCTTTCCTCCCTGTCGAGAGGGAAGTAGGCACCCAAGTGACCCTGATGGGAATTCTTACAAGCTTTTGACAGTGCTTTATTTGGCCAGGCTCATGTCTGCATCCCTCAGCAGGACATATTTGATTGCTCTTCTTTCACCATCCAGCCCCAGACAAGGAGCTGCTCTAATGGAACAAGGAAGCCTGCAAGCTGCTTGGAAAATTAAACTCTTTTGTACCCATCTCAAGAGCTTCTCCTCTAAATGTTGCTATCACTAAGCTTCCCACAATATTTTTATGAGCAAAGCTTGGTGTTTGGCATACAGTCAGTTATTCAAAAAGACAACTTGACATACAGTCATGGGACGCACTGGATTTGTAGCACCAGAGAACCATAAATCTATAGAAGCACAGAATCTTTTAGGTCAGAAAGGGCCTTAAATTTTCTCTTAGTTTCACTCCTCTGCCATGGGCAGGGACACCTTTCACTAGACCAGGTTTCTCAGAGGCCTGTCCAACCTGGCCTTGAATGCTATTCATCTATTTTGGTGGCCATTGTACTGACATAAATATAAGATATGAATATACATAAAAGGCCATGGGAAGGAAAATGGCTTTGATACCTGTAATAGACTGTTATTGTTTGTTAATCAAATTCAATATGATTGCTGAAGCTGTTTAATACAATGTTAAGCTAAAACTGCAGAAAGGCCTAACCACAATATCCAACTGTATAAGCAAAAAGCTGAAGGTGCAGAATGGCAGAACCACCATATCCAGCTGCACAAACTAGAATTAGAACATCTCCTTATTAGGAGGAGGGTTGCCTAACTGGTATAGGACCAAGGCCCGCTCACAGATTGAGGAAGACTACAAGCCTTCATCTGACGACCACCGAGAGGCAGAAGAAGACCCCCTAGCAACAGGCAGCGCAGGCACCGACGCGATCCAGGAAGACACATATGCAGGAAGTGTATATAAAGGAAAACCTCCTCAGCTAAAGAACGCACTTAGGGTGGAGCAGTGTCTCCCCGGGCCACCCCAGGGCTGGTCTTTGCTTGCTTACTGCTTCCTGAATTAATAAAATTGATATTCATAAATGATTATTTAAATTGTCCCTTTTATTCAGTCACGACAATTTATAACAATTTTGGTGCCCTGACTCAGATCCACATATCTGTGGTTTAGAAGTCCCCCCTTTGGGGAGGCACCCTATCTTAGGATACCCCTGGTGTGGGCGGTTCCTATTCCCCAGACCTGGTATTCCGGACCCCAAGTGAAATTCGGTAAGCAAGCAAATGGAATCTGCGGAACCCCTTAAATTTTGTGCATGAGGACCAAGCCAAGACTCCGGATGGGGCAAGTACAGAATTGGGAATCCGTTTGGTTGGGGTTGGTGATCCCAGAGTCCAGTGTCTGAGAGGTCTCCTGGAGACCAAGCGAGAGCGGAGCCCTTCATTAGTGTGTTTCCCACCGTCCGCAAGGACCTGGGCCACTGCACCTGTGGGACAAGCCCTCCATAAAACCCAGTTTGTGGCTACATCTTGGCCAGTTACAAGGAAGAGGATGGAAAAAATAGAGGATTGGCAAGAAAGAGCCCTGGATGAGTTGTTGAGAGAGGCTCAGAAAGTGTATGTAAGGAGGGAGGAGGAGTTCCAGAAAAGGCAGACTAGGTTGCTGGTGGCTGCGGTGTGGGAGGGGGTCAGTAAACCGAGAAAAGGGAGGGTTTACTAAGGGACCCCAAGGGTCTAGAAAAGCTGTTGGGAAAAGAGATTGGAGTGAAGTTGAATGTTTTTACTGTCACAAGAAAGGGGATTTGAAGGAGCATTGTAGAAAGGGAATTGAAGAGAAGAAGCTATTTGAACAGGATTAGAGGGGTCAGGGGCTCTATCTATTTGGGGAGCCATAGAAAATCATCAGAGCCCTTGATAAAGTTGAAAGTGAGTACCTCAGCAAGAGGTACTCGAATTTTTGGTAGACTCTGGGGCAGAGTGGTCCACTGTCCAACAAGTACCTAAAGGATGTAAACCTTCATCAAAAAACATCCAAGACGTGGGGGCCAGTGGAGAACCTTTTTTGTTCCCCAAAATTGAGAATGTACTGTTAGAATCAGAGTGTAAATTTGGAGCTGGACCATTGTCATTAGTTCCTGAAGCAGATTATCATTTGCTGGGACGGGATTGTAAGTATGGTATACTCCTGAAACTGTAGGGAAATTGAATATTGAACCTTTTGAAGTAGTAATTAAGAACGCTGAAATCCCTGTAAGAATAAAACAATACCTCATTTCCCAAGAAGGGAGAAGAGGGTTGAAACCTGAAATCAAGAGGCTGCTACAAAAAGGTCTCTTGGAACCTTGCATGTTGCCCTACAATACCTCGATTTTACCAGTTCTAAAGCCGGATGGCCACTATAGATTGGTGCATGATTTGTGGGAAATAAATAAACGGACTGTGACCCCTTTCCCTGTGGTTGCAAATCCACATACACTGTTAAGTCAACTAAACCCCAAATATCAGTGGTACTCAGTTATAGGCTTAAAAGATGCATTTTGGGCATGTCCTCTTAAGGAGGAGTGCAGAGGTTATTTTGCCTTTGAGTGGGAAGATCCCGATACCCATAGGAAACAGCAATTAAGATGGACTGTACTCCCTCAAGGATTTAGCAAGTCACCTCATTTGTTTGGTCAGGCTTTGGAACAAATTCTGTGGGCTTATGAATTAGGGACGGGGATGGTTTTATTACAATATGTGGGCAATTTATTATTTGCAGGCAAAAATGAAGCAAGTGTTAGAGCAGAAAGCATGAAATTGTTAAACTTCCTGAGTTAACAGGGACTTAAACTGACCAGATCAAAACTGCAATTTGTGGAAGAGGAAGTGAAATATTTAGGACATTGGATTACAAAAGGATGTAAGAAGTTAGATCCTGAACGGGTAAAAGGCATTTTAGCATTAGAACTCCCCAAAAGTAAGAGGCACATTAGACAAGTGTTGGGGTTGTTGGGATACTGTAGGCAATGGAATTTAGCAGAAAAGTTCAATTTTTGTATCAGCAGTTCATGGGAGAAGGAGCAATAAAATGGAGCAAAGAGGACTGTCAGGCTTTTAAGAAGCTGAAGGAAGATTTAATCCAGGCTCCAGTGCTCAGCCTCCCTGACGTTAGGAGACCTTTTTATTTGTTTGTGGATAGCCAGGAGGGAACTGCTTATGGAGTATTGACCCAGGAGAGGGCAGGGAAAAAAGTCTGTGGGATATCTTTCCAAATTGCTAGACCCCGTAAGCCGAGGATGGCCCTCATGCTTACAAGCAATTGTGGCTGTAGCCTTATTAGTAGAAGAAGCCAGCAAAGTTACTTTTGGGAGTAAGCTGAAGGTATTAACTCCACATAATGTCTGGGGAATTTTACAACAAAAAGCTGAAAAATGGATTACAGATGCACGGGTATTAAAGAATGAAGGAATTTTGATTCAGTCCCCCAACTTGAAAACAGAAACAACATCTTTACATAATCCAGCGCAATTTTTGTATGGGGAATCTGAAAAAAGACATATCTCACGATTGGATCCAGTGTATAGAACAGCAAACCAAAATTAGAGATTTGGAAGATAGTGCGCTGGAAGAGGGGGAGAGAACATTTTTGTAGATGGGTCTTCTAGAATAGTAGATGGAGAAAGGAGGTCAGGATATTCATTAGTTAATGGAGACACCCTTAAAGTGATTGAATCAAGTCTGTTAAGTCAGGCCTGGTCTGCACGGGCATGTGAATTACATGCAGTACTACAGGCATTAAAACTATGAAAAGGGAAAAGGGAACTATATACACAGACACAAAATATGCTTTTAGGTTGGTACATACATTTGGAAAAATTTGGGAAGAGAGAGGTCTCATTAACTCCCAAGAGAAATGATTGGTGCACAGGGAGTTAATAAGGCAAACTTGAGAGGCCTTAGGAGGACCCATGGCAATTGCAGTGGTCCATGTGAGAGGACACCGGAGAGGAGTAACCACTGAAATGAGAGGTAATAATTTGGCAGATGAAGAAGCAAAAAAAGTGGCAATACTGGTTTTTAAACAGCCAGAAAATAAAAATAGATCCTTAAATAGGAACACTTATCCGTTTAAATTATCCTTTAGTAAACAGGAGGAAGAAATATTTAAGAAAGAAGGATTTATTAAAAAGGGAAATCAGTGGTTCCTCCCCAGTGGTAGAGAAGTCCTTCCAAAAGGGCTCGCTTGGAAAATACTCAGGAATATTCATCATAAAACACATGCTCGTTGGTCGCTAAGAGCATTAGTGGATCAGTTTACCAATAAATATATGTGTATGGGTATTTATAATTTGGCCAAACAGTTAGCAGGGGCTTGTATGACATGCCAAAAAGTTTAATAAACAGCACCTAAAAGACAAAGTGCTGGGAGGAGGAGAGCTAGCAATCAGAACCTTTGCCCGAGTACAAGTGGATTTCACCGAACTCCCCAAAGTGGAAGATACTGTTATTTGTTAGTTAGAGTTGATCACCTCACCCACTATGTGGAAGCAGCTCCCACAGCCCTTGCGACTGCACAGAAAGTAATGAAAGCTTTTTTAGGGCAAATAATCCCCTGATATGGGATAGTAGAAGTTATAGATTCAGACCGGAGACCACATTTTACTTCAAAAAATAATAAAACATGCTCTGGAACATTCAGGCATAAAATGGGATTATTATACTCCTTATCATCCCCAAAGCACTGGGATGGTAGAGAGAGTGAATGGGGAAATAAAGAAGCAGATAACCAAGCTGATGCTAGAAACCCGACTATCCTGGGTAAGATGTGTGCCGTTAGCCCTTTTAAACATCCACACTCAGCCCAGGACTGATACGGGAATTTCACCCTTTGAAATGTTTTTTGGCATGCCATATGATATGGAAATACCTCCAGAGCAGCAGGTATTAGAAAACCAGCTGTTAAATGAATATGTTTGAAGTCTAATGAAAAGAAGGATTGAACTGAGAAAACAAGGACTGATTACCCAGACATCTCCCCAGAATGCACCTATTCACCATGTACAACCTGGAGACTCTGTCCTCACTAAAGCTTGGAAAGAAATCTCTCTCTCACCCCTAAATGGGAAGGTCCTTTTCTCCTTTTGCTCACCACAGATACAGCTGTACGGACTGCTGAAAGAGAATGGACACACGCCAGCCGGACCAAGGGTCCAGTCGCTGATGCACAGGAAGTTGTTCCCCAACCCGATGAACAGAAAGTCCAGTTAAAACGTAAAACTAATGAGTGATGTGTTTTGTCCTGAGCTTGACTGCATTTGCTACCCTTTTATTTGCTTTAGGTGTAAGTTGTGTAAGGACAATTGGGGGGGACATTGTAGAACAGGATATCCCCCGGGAAAAATTGTGGAGAAGGCTACAATTGTGAAAGGTTATTAACTTCAACCTATGTAGAGCAAGCGGCAAACATGGGGCAACTTCAAAAGGGGTCCCTTGAGCGGTGGAAAATATACGCACATGGAATCCATCCAGAAAAAGTGTGCACACCCTAATTCATCCAGAAGCGCACCTAATATATTAGGTGTCATGAGGTGACTTTACCTTTAAGGTAGTTGTGAGAGCTAAGGAAGTTAAAGTTGCTGGGGACTGAAAGGAGTCTCTTCTCCTGACCAATTATTGGTCATTACTGGGGATTGACAGCAATTTTAACCATTGAAAAGGGAGATCAACTTGTGAACCCTACCTTAAGATGTAAAGTCAGGGTACTTGGGTGCTCTTTGTTTCCTGGCTGTGAAGGGTGGTGGAGCTCCAGGCCTCCCGTTCCCTGCCCAGGCCATGCGGCCAGGCGGGGACTGGGCTGGGCCCAGCGTCTCCCAGCCGGGAGATGCGGGCATGCAGAAGGCTTTCCCCGGGCTCTGGCCGGGCCGGGCCGATCTCTGGCTCGGCTGCAGGTTTTGCTGTAACTAAATTCACTAGAAACTGCCAAGTAAAGAAAAGGGCTCTGAACCTGCAGCAAGCAGAGACAGCGACCACACTCTCCAGAGCATCTATGAAGAACCTTCCATCGCAGACAGCTCCCGCTCCTGTTTGGCAGAGATCACCAAACCATCTACAAAAGCCTGGGCAAGATTTTATCTCTTTCATTACTCAGATGAGACTTGCAGATTAATCTTTCTATCCAGAGAGAGAGAGAGAGAGTGATCAACATGAAAAGAGACTTTATAAACTACCAGTGACAGGAAAGAAAAGAAGCTTCAGAAAAGGTAGAGAATTAAGAAGATGCTTTAATTGAGCTGAAAATATCTTTCTGTTTAAACTATAGAGATGGACAATGAAGTCCTGAAAAGAACTCCTTTAATTCATGATAAAGTATGTAGGGAGGAATGAAGTGTTCAAAGTGTAAATTTGAGTAAAAAGTAGAGTAATTGTGGTACAGTGAAGTGCTGGGAGATTTGAAGCCTTGAGAGGCAATGAGAAAACTGTTTTCTTGTGAAGCTCACAGAAACAGATGAAGAAGACTTTTTGCTTTTGAATAACTCATCCTTAAAATGCCATCCCTAGACTCATGGCCCATACACACCTCAGAGTGATGTGAAATGGGAGGAATGAACTCTGATAACAGCAGTTCTGGAAAACTAACATCAGAGAAATGGAAAACTATAACAAAAATAGTTTTCTTGTGAGAAACTCTATAAATTAACAGGAAGAAACTTCTGTTTCTTTATAAAGACTGGTGAAGAGACTGTAGCAGAAATTGGGACTGTTTTAACCACCAAAGTTCCAAAGTTTTTGTCTCTGTTGTCATGTGAACAAGGGAATAGTGGGTAGATAAGAGATGAAAAGGTTTTCTGGAAGTTTATTCTGGTGTTCTTATTATTGTAGTTTGTTAATAAACTTTCTTTATTCCTTTTAAGTTTTATGCCTGTTTTGCTCTTGTTCTAATCCATATCTCACAGCAAGAAATAAATAATTTTTTTGTTAGTTACTGGTTTAAAACCACGACATTAGGGAAACTGGAAATCATCACAGTGGTGTGCAGGAAACGCATACCCTGGGTAATGTGCTCAGCACCACAGGCAAAGAGTAAAAGTTGGGAAGTGTATGTGGCCCAGCATCAAGCCCAAGGGAGAGCCCCTGAAAAATACGACTGCTGCCAAGAAGATGGGACACCTTGCTGCTCCAAGCAAAGGAGTAGGCAGAGGAGGCAGAGACGTACAGAAACTGTGGGGAACGAACACTCCCAGGGCAGTGATCCAGAAAGCTCCCAAAACTGTGTCATACATGTGTCCCTCTAAAATACCACCTTGTTTCCCTACTGCACAGGTAAAACACTACATTATTGCTCCCCTCTGGTACCCACCAATTCTCCTGGGATACCCTTTGTGGATTTACTGTCTGTCAATTGTAATGGCTCAGCATGCCCACCAGCCTTTTCAATGGTCTCTTATTAGATGGAATGATCAAACTGTGCTCCAAAGCTATGTCAGAGCAGCACCTCCCTCCTTCACACCACAATTGTGTCAGCTAGTGCCTACAGAGATGTGCTGGAATCAAGAGAGTTTTTACATGTGTCCTGGCACTGGGCCTCCTTACTGTAATTATCCCAGGCATTACTACTGTGCCTACTGGAGGTGTGAGACTATGGCATCTAACTGGAAAACAGCAGGAGAAAAATCTCTAACTGTGGGGTGGGGGCCAGCTGGATGCAAGCCTCCCCGGCCAGATCCCTCCAGGGCCATGCAATTGGGCCGCTGGCAAGTGGTATTTCCGGACAGAAATTACACACACCTTTATGTCAATGTAACTAACCCTGAGGACAGAGGATGGGTTGTGGGAAAAACATGGGGAATGAGATACTGGGTATCAGGAACAGACAGGGGAGGCCTCTTTCTTATCAAAAAGGAATCTGCTTTAGAAGACCCCCAGCCAGAGGGTCCCAATCCTGTTATCAAACTGCTTATCAAGAACAATCCCAATTCTGTGATCAAGAACAATCCCCGCAAAAGAAAAAAGCTGACACCAACCGAGGGGTCCCCTAGAACTATGGCACCTCAAGTATACTGGACAGAAGCCTTGACTCCAGAGCAAGGCTTGGTAGGTCCCTTATGGAAAACAATGCAGGCTAGCTATGCCTTTTTAAATGCTACCCTTTGTGAGCTGGCCCAGCACTGGTGGTTGTGCTATGATGTCAAGCCTCCTTACTATGAAGCCATCGGGACCCAGGAACCATTTAATCAAAGCAATGTAAGCTATCCAATACAATGCAACTGGGAAGACTGGGGAAGTTAGGACTTACTTTACAAAATGTAAAGGGAGCTGGAACATGTGTAGGAAACATAACAAAAAGAATAAAAGTATTGTGTAAAAATGCTAAAGGAACCTGAAAAGGCTCAAGGGAAATGGCTCATTCCTGTCAGTGGAGCACAGTGGATCTGCTCTTGAGTAGGTCCTACGGCCTGTTTATCTTTGGATGTATTTAATGGTTCCAGGGAATACTGCATACAGGTGATAATAATGCCATGGGTGCTATAGCACCCAGAGAGAGAGGTCCTTGACAGAGTTGAAAATAACAATCATAGGATACAAAAAAGGGAACCCTTAAATGCAATTACAATCGCCACACTTTTTGGGGTCAGAGCATTAGGGGCAGGATCTGGAATTGCATCCTTAGTGAATCAACAACAAGGGTTAACTAGCCTTCGGGCAGCAGTAGATGAGTATTTAGAAAGAATTGAAAAGTCTGTTTCAGCCTTTGAAAGACCTCTTACATCATTATCTGAAGTGGTACTCTAAAATCAAAGGGGAATGGATCTGTTGTTGTTAGAACAAGGAGGATTATGTGTAGCCCTTGGGGAGGAATGTTGTGTTTATGCAGACCACACGGGAATAGAAAGAGATACTATGGCAGAACTGGGGGAAGGATTAGAAAAAAGACGCAAAGAAAGGGAACAGTGACGAAGCTGGTATGAGTCTTGGTTTTCTCAGTCACCCTGATTAACAACTCTGCTATCCACTTTAATGGGTCCAGTGGTTGTAGTATTGTTAAGCCTCACTCTTGGTCCCTGTCTAATCAATTGGGTAATATCAATAGCAAAAGGAAGATTGGAAGCAGCCCATCTGTTACTAATCCATCTACAATCAAAAAGGGAAGAGCCTGAAAGTGAGGTAATGTTAAATAGAGTAAGAGAGGTGTTAAAGAGGCCAGGCCACCCCAGGGCTGGTCTTTGCTTGCTTACTACTACCTGAATCAACAAAATTGATTTTCATAAATGATTATTTAAATTGCCCCTTTTATTCAGTCACAACAATTTATGACAATTCCTGAAAGTGGCAAAATAATGAATCAATAGCTTTGGCTTCACTTTGGGATGCGGGTTTTTCCACACGGGCTTTACCACCTCCCTCTGCAGTCCCTGCCTGCGACAGTTCAGCTCTAAGAGCGGCCCCTCACAGCTGCTCCCACTCCCAACGGGGCAATCCCAGGCCCCAGCTGGAGCACCTGCTGCAGGCACTGCCCAGGAAAAGGCCAGAGCTCCCCCAGCCACACATCTGCTGGCTGTGCCCACAAGCCTCTCCTTCTCAGTGCTGGCACCTTTTGGCAGCACACGGGGCAGAACCAAGGGGCCTTTGTGCTTCCCATGCCAGCCTCCTTTACCAGCCACTGCCTGGCTCTCCTGCTCCTCAGAGACACTTAGGATTAAAGCTGAGTCAGCAGCAGGCCCTCCTGCAACCTTGCCCTTTTCCACTTGGAAGTAATCTGTCCCCCTGCAGGCTGGGTAATTGGAATCCCAACTCTTTGCACAAAGAGGTCCTTAAAGGCCATTTTGCTGCTCAGTGACTCTTTTGCAGCAAAGTGCTGTCAGCGTGCAGAGGCAGGAGCAAGAGGCTGCGTTTGAAGCTGCTCTTGTTGGTGGCCATTGCTGGAAGGCAGCAGAGACAGCCCAGGCTGGCCTGTTTGCCCCCTGGCAGCCAAGCGGAGAACTACCTGGCACAAGGAGGCCTTGCGGGCAAGGAATGACTCCCCAATGGCGGTAGAGGTGCTGCGAACAGGCTTTCTGGCCAAGCAATGCTCTCGAATGCAGCTGCACTGCGCTCCGTGCTGCTGCAGCCCGCGGGCGCTGCCCAAGGACGGTTCTGCCGTTGGCAGGGCCCGGGTGACAACGGAGCGTCCCGGGCGTGGCCGTTCCGGTGTCCAGGTGCCGCGGGGGTCAGAGGGCACGGAACCCTGCTGGAGCCTGCCCGCAGCCCCTGCTGCACTGCGGGAACCCTGCCCTGCCCGAGGGACAGCAGCACACCTTGGGCCGTACCCAGGGCGGGTGCCAGCAGGGCCCTGTGCCAGCGAGCCCCCGTGCCCTGGCCTGCAGCTGAGAAGGAGCCGCTGAGGGAGCCCTCAGGGACCAGGGCCACAGCTGCGGCTGCTTTGTCCAAAGGCTGGGGGCATTCTGTGAGAAAACCTGGCAAGAAATTCAATGATGTGACATGCACAGGTCTTGTGGGCCTTGAGTAGTGATGAAACCTCAGGGAGCCTGTGTCCCTGTGCAGACAGGAGTGCCCCTGGACTGGGGCCTCTTCAAGAAGAATTTCAAGTGTAAATTATATGGTAATGTGAAAAACGAGGTTCCCATATTTTTGTCAGAATTTAAAAATTTAATAAAAAGACAATTAGGAGATGAAAATAAAGTCAAGTATACAGATCTGGCCAGGTGTCTCTGCATTCAGCCAAGAGAGCACACCTACTAACAAAGGATTGTCCCATAAAAACAGAACCCTACGAGATATCCATACATTCTCATACATATTCAGACATTCTTTTTAGGAGTTTTGGTCTTCTTCTGTTTAATTTTCTCTTGTCCCCTTCCCAATAAATCAATCTTCTTGGCGCCATCCAGTTTTACATTGCTTGATAACAGAAATGCAATAAATTCCTTCCCCAGAGCCCTGGTCACTGCTGTCTTCATCTGGATAAGAATGCAGGGGGTCTCTAGCTATCTTTTTCAGTCTTTGGGTTATACAAACAAAAGTAGTTTTTGTTTTAATACTATGCCATAGCCTCACATATATGTATTATACCACTATTTCTAAGTTTCATCAATAGTAGAAATAAAGGAAATTATAATGATACAACAAAATTTTCTAATCTTATACATACAACATTCATTTAAATATTTGCAAAAAGCCAAAAATATGATATGCATTTATAACATTAATATATGGGTATAAAAAATCCTAATCATCACAGCAACTGAAAAAATCTTTATTGTTCATACATTCAGTATGTTTCTTTCAAGCAGAGGGACTTCTTGAAATACCTCATGTGAGAGAGGCTTTTTCCACAAGAGTGAATCCATCAGAATAGAAATGTCATTTAAAATAATTTTAGCCAAACAGAAATCATTAATCTAAACAAGTCAAAATCAACATATCATGGTGTAGTGGTTTAGATTTGCTAATTTCATTTTCTCGGCCAACATACCAAATAAATGTTGTGGTTTTAAAGCAACAACAAAAAAATCACTAGAAAACTTACTTATTTCATGCTGTGAGATATGGATGAGAACAAGAGCAAAACAGGCTTAAAACTTAAAATCAATAAAGCAAGTTATTAACAAAACTACAAGAATAAGAAAACCAGAATAAAACTTCCAGAAAACCCTTTTTCCCCCCAACTACTCAACCATTCCCTTTTTCACATGACAACATAGAGACAAAAAAACTTTGGTGTTTAGAACAGTCCCAATTCTTGCTATAGTCTTTCCATCAGTCTTTGTGGAGAAACAGAAGTCTTTTTCTGCTAATCTATGGAGTTTCTCTCAAGAAAACTATTTCTTCATAGCTTTCTATTTCTCTGATGTCAGCTGCCCAGAAAAAAATCTGCCATCAGTGGTCTCCTCTCATTTCACATCACTCTGGGGTGTGTTATGGGTCATGAGTCTAGGGGTGTCATTTTTAAGGATGAGTTATTCAAAGGCAAAAGTTCTTTTTGTCTGTCTCAGTGAGCCTCCCTGGAACAGAAGTTTTCTCTTTGCCTCTCAACGGCCCCAAATCTTCAACTATTACTTCTTCCCCTCTGTTCCAGCACCTCACTGCATCACAAGTACTCTACTTTTTTCTCAAAATCCACACTTTGAACACTCTGTTCCTCCCAATATACTCTGCCATGAATTAAAGGAGTTTTTTTCAGAACGCTATTGTCTATGTCCATAGCTTTAATAGAAAAATATTTCAGCTTCTTTAAGCATCTCCTTATTCTCTCTTCCCCATCTAAAGCTTAATTGTTTTCTTCACTGTCTTTGATGGTTTTATGATGTCTTCTTCACGTTGATTACCCTTCTTTCTCTCTCTTCCCCTCTCTCTGGGAACAAGGAGTAATCTTTAAGTCTCATTCAGGTAGTAAAAGAGTTAAAGTCTTGGAAAACTGCAGATGTTCATGGTGTCAGGTTTCATTTCAGAGGCAGAAACTGCAAACTAAGTAAGGCCAGCTGGCTCCTTTTCTCCCCACCACCGCCCTCTGCGGCCTTGTCCAGCCTGGAGGGTGGGGGGAGGAGGCCGAGACAGAGCCCTGTTACCTCATCAGAAGCCGGAAACCAAAGAGAACAAGAGAGCCCTGACCTTACATTTTAAGGTGGTGTTCACAAGTTGATCTCACTTCTCAATGGTTAAAACCACCGCCAGTTCTCAGAAATGGCCAGTTATTTGTCAGGAGACTCACGCTGCTCCTGGCCGCACCGGAGCTCCGGGCTAGCTCTACGGTGCCACTCCGGCACAGGCAGTTGCCAGGAGTGGGGAACTGCAGGGGAAAGGCGATCCCACTGCAGAACCTTCAGAGTACCGAATCCTGCCGGGCTCTGCCAAATCAGGCGTCGTGGGTGGTGGCAAAAGGAAGGAGACTCACTCGGCTGTGCTTCCCAGGAACAGGTTTATTCAGGAGAGGGGATGAGCTGGGAGAAAGGGGCTGGGCTAGGAGAATTCAGGACCAGAGAGAGCCCCGAGCACCTCTGTGCACTGGGTTTTATCTCAGGGGTGGGCACAGTCCAAGGTCCAATGGGAGCTCATGGAGGGAGGGGTAAGGGGAGGATGTTACAATGTCAGGGACCAATGGGGATACAAAGAAGGCAGGAACATAACATAACAGCCAATAACATGTCAAGGAAGGGATGATATACATGGAAGGTGCTGGAAGGAGAGGTGGGGTTTATGATGATGGATGAGAAGATGGGGAAGGGTGAAGGTGATTGAAGAGGAACATTCAGGAAAACTGGGAGGGGTTTACATGACAGACAACTGGGGCTAAACCAATATAATCAACAGGGGGAAACAAGAACGTACTAACAAATTTTAACAAATTCTTAACGAAATTAAATAAACTAACTACAACATCTCCACCTTTCTTTTTTAGAAAGAGGAGGAGCAGAGTGTAGGGTCTGGGGGAGCAGGGGGCACAGTTTCTTCTAAAAACCAACCTTCACAGGTTGGCGGAGGAGGAGGTGATGAGGATACGGTGCCACTCTGGCACGGACAGTCGCCAGGAGTGGGGAACTGCAGGGGAAAGGCGATCCCACTGCAGAACCTTCAGAGCACCGAATCCTGCCGGGCTCTGCCAAATCAGGCATCGTGGATGTTGGCAAAAGGAAGGAGGAGACTCACTCGGCTGTGCTTCCCAGGAACAGGTGTATTCAGGAGAGGGGATGAGCACAAGGGTCTGGGCTGGGGGAAACCAGGACCAGAGAGAGCCCAGAGCACCTCTGTGCACTGGGTTTTATCTCAGGGGTGGGCACAGTCCAAGGTCCAATGGGAGCTCGTGGAGGGAGGGGTAAGGAGAGGATGTTACAATGTCAGGGACCAATGGGGATACAAAGAAGGCAGGAACATAACATAACAGCCAATAACATGTCAAGGAAGGGATGATATACATGGAAAGCGCTGGAAGGAGAGGTGGGGTTTACGATGATGGATGGGGAGATGGGGCAGGGTAAAGGTGATTGACGGGGAACATTCAGGAAAACTGGGAGGGGTTTACATAACAGACAAATGGAACCAACCAAAACAGTAAATGGGGGAGAACCAGGAATATACCAAACAGATGAAATACTAACAATTTTAACAGAACTGAATAAACATACTACAAAATGGGGAGGAGGCCGAGACGGAGCCCTGTTACCTCATCAGAAGCCGGAAACCAAAGAGAACAAGAGAGCCCTGACCTTATATCTTAAGGTGGTGTTCACAAGTTGATCTCACTTCTCCATAGTTAAAACCGCTGCCAGTTCTCAGAAATGGCCAGTTATTTGTCAGGTGAAAAAACTCCCATCAGCCTCCAGCAGCTTCAACTTCTCCAGCTCTCAGTTATCTTAAAGATAAAGTCACTCCAGGACACATGGATAAGGTACACCTGATATCCAAGAATTCCTAATTTAATAATGGTATAAATGAAATAAGAATTTTGACAACTAAGTCCCTTGAGTTAATAACAGCTAAATTAAAAATGAATACAATTTAGTGAATTGAGTAGGAAATTTGGATAAAAGAATACAGTTTAGTAAAAGAATACAATTTAACAAAAAAATACAATTTCTATATATAATTTGGCAGTAATTAAGTATGATTAAAGCATAAGCAAAACCAAGTGGGGTACAGAGAGGGTTTCTCACTCCACCTCACATACAAAACCGACCAGGTATGGAGGGGGTTCCCCACCATTCCTCATGTACCAAACAAAGCACTTCAAGCTAAATTTCTATACTCTACGCCTATACATATTCATTAATGTTTCCCATAAGTTTCCTCCTATTTCCATTTTTCTGACTTTAGGTCACTCTCCTTCACGGCGCATGCCTCACTTGTTGTTAGGAGGTCTCCAGTCTCCTTTTGGTGGTCTTTGGACGAAGGCTTACGCTCATCCTCACTGTCCTCTCAATGGCCTCACAGGTTTGCACGTGTGTACCACGCATTGTGCTATGTAAGTCTACTAATTAGTCGCACATTTAATGAACTTTGGGCCCTATGCCTAAAGTCGTTCTAGTTTTGTCCATCTCAAGGCCGTTTTTGTCTTGGGATATCACTTACCTTCCAAACTACATCCTGTACATCAATTTGACACCTGGTACAAGGGGTACATTTGCCTTGTAACACTGATTCTTTTGATTGCTTCTACTAACAACTTTCCAAATAGTTACCATTTAGTTAGCACAAATCCATTCCATTTATTAAAAGAAGAACTCCTAAACAAGTCAAGGAGATGATTTCCTCAACACTGTGCTGAAAAGTAACTACCAGATGATTTTTTTCATGAGGTCAGATTCCTTCAGCTCAGATGCTCTTCCTACCTGCCAGTTCTACAGTATTCTTTTGTGTTTTATCGTCACACTGCAAATCTGCAAAAGAAACTTTTCTAGAAGGGAGATGAGGGAATCGCCTATCAAATTTCTCTTTAGGAGGGCTTCCGACCACAGCAGTAACAGCAGCATTTGCTGCCAGCCCCGGTCAGAGACATGATACCTATTGCCCAGCCTCTTTCCTACCTATCCTACTTTCCCAGTCTGAACTTCTACTGTCACTGGAAATAAAAGCAGAGTTTTAACTTCACTTGGCACATTTTCAGTTTCATTCTCAAATGTCCTACTTCATCCTCTTCATATGTACACTTTTGTTTCAAAGGACATAAGCTCCCATGTCTCATTTTCCCAAGCTTAATGCTGAGGTTCCAGGGAGAATGAAGGCGTATTTCCTCCTGGCCTTGCAGTACTTAGATAAATCGTCTCCTTGGTGTGCACAGGAGACTTCTGGCTGTTCCAATTTTTGTGGGCAGATGAGTGTCCTGAGGAGCTCTGGCCACTTGGCTCTTGTGAGGAGGCATCCTTGGCTCACCGTGCAGCTGTGAGAAATTGCTGCTGATGCCTTGCTCCTGCTTCTTGCCCTCATCATATCTTTCCCAACGGGTAATTTCCCTGAGACTCTCTCTTGGGACCATGGTCTTTTCTCTGGCTGGCTTTGAACAAGGTTCAAATATGCCCAGGAAGAGGCTGGAGGAGCACAGGGGTCAGGCAGGCAGCCCGGGAGCCGCTGGTACCACGCAGGGTGAGGGAATTGTGTGTGGC
This sequence comes from Cyanistes caeruleus, assembly GCF_971803275.1. NCBI lineage: Eukaryota > Metazoa > Chordata > Aves > Passeriformes > Paridae > Cyanistes > Cyanistes caeruleus. The sequence goes on from NC_141705.1 coordinate 60,630,960, forward strand.
CAAAGGGGAAAGCTGCCAGCGGTGCCTGGATCTGGGCCAGGCCTGTGGTCACCATGGAGCCGGGGTGGGGGGCTGCCAGGAAAGGGGCCAGGGCCAGGTGCCTTGGGCCTGGATCCCTTCCTTCCAGCCTGGGGCTGAGGGCACCTGGGTGACACCAAATCTCACCTGGCACACGCCGTGTCCCTGCAGCCCCGTGTGCCTTGGCAGCCATCGGGAAGTGTATGGGACATGGAACAGGCCCATTGTCTGCCTTTCCCTTAAAACCAGTGCATTTCCCAGTCTACTTGGGATGTTCTCCATGGCACCGTGCTGTGAGCTTACAGGGCTTTGGGCAGAGAAGAAAGCTGAAAGTCTTCCTAGGAGAAATCTCCTGATATTTCCAGCACAACTTGAGACTATTTCCTATTCTCCTGTCCCTTTAACCTGGGAGTGAAGACACAGAAAATGTGGCTAAATTCACCTTTCTGCAATTTGTTGGTTGGAAGTACTTGAGCATACGAATTCAGTGTTTTATGAATGCTGTCTTTGACCGCAATATAGGATTGAAAATCCTCAGGAAATTCTAGATGAAATATGGAAGAAAGATGATTACATAATAAATTAAAATCAGCTATGCCTGAAAGAACCCATGATATTTCTGAAGGAGATTCTTTGTCTGTATCCAAGTGGTTAGATATGGACAACATGAAACCAAATATGAATTTCAAAAGCAATATTCATTTAATTGCATATTCTTTTCTATATTTGATGTAATTCTTAGAAAATGGCAAGTAATGGTTTGTGAAAACCAGATTTTAAAATGATTTTCTGGAAGTTAGATGGAGTCTTGGGGTGAGATGCTCATCACTGCACTCTAAATGCATTTCTCAACCCCCCAAAAAGGAAGCCCTTGTAGAGTGGAATTCAAACAACACACACAGGAGAGCAGCGTTGGCTGCCAGAACCACTGTCAGTGCTTGTTAACCCCGAGGGTTTCTGCAGCCTGGCCTTTGGAAAGCCTGGGGGTGACAGGTATAGGCAGATGCCCCACATGCTCAGACATCAGTGATCAGAATTCTTGTTCTTCCCCTCCAGGAGGAACTTCCCTGTGAGTCTTGTCTTTGTTCATGGCAGCATTCAAAAGACTGTTAGGAAACGTGGCTGTGTGAGTCGCCACAGGCAGGCAACTGGAGCAAGCACAAAAGCATGGCAAAGAATTACTTCATTTCAGTATCTCCCTAAGCTGTTCCCACTTCATGGAACAATGTAGAGAAGGGAGGTAGTTCTTTCTTGGGATGACTGGTGTTTTGGGATACCATCCTTCTCACCACAGTTTCATTTTCATGGCACATACCACCCCCATCTCTTCTTTTGCAAGGCAAAAACGCATTCCCCTCAGTAACCACAAAGCTTTCCAAAGGTAACCAAAAGAACTTACAACTGTATTTGAAACAAAAATATGATGCAGCTTCTTTGCATTGAAATATAAAGTAAAACAAAAACAACAAAATTGTTCCTAGGGCTTCAAAGGAGCAGAGAACTTGGAACTATTTACATCCTGGAGAACCACGTATGGCCCTTGGGTTCCAGTCTGGGTCACTGCAAACTCTGCCTCATTCAGTGTATGAGGGCAGGCCGGCTCTTGGTCATCTTGCTTGGCTTTGTTCAGCAGAAAAGGCTGGAACAAAAGGAGGGAGAGAGAAAAGATTTGGTTGGATTCATCCAACAGGCATATTGAGATGGCAGAGGACAATGACTGCAGTCACTTTACTCCAAGAGGACCTGCAAAGCCTTTTGACTCTCAGACTCATGTCTCTTTATGGAGAGCATTCTTACAGCTTTTCTGCCCTTCTACCAGACACATCCTGCTCATTTTCTTTTGCAAGTTTGCCAGCAGATCATGGCAATGCATCCCTTTGCCCAGAGGGGCCCACACAACTTGGTGTTCTATGGAAAATGACACTGCAAAGGCCCCGTGGGATGGCAGGTTACAGCTCTTGGGTCTTCCCCACTGCTTGCACCACAGGAAAACACAATATTTGTAATGGCTAAATTGTACAATCAAAAATGTAGCAGCAGCTCTAGGAATTCCTTTTGGCCAATAGTGGTCACAAGCCTAGAAAGGAGTGTGAACTCTGGCAGCAACAAGCAGCACCTGATAGCTCTCCACCTTGTTTCACCACTGCTCAATGACATCACTTTTAGTGGGCTTCTCAAAGTTTCCAAGAACACACCAAGCAGTGAGTCCCAGCTCACAGGTTGCAGCATCAGGAATGAAATTCAACCCCAGGAGAAGGCTCAGGTGTGAGGCTGCACTTCTTGCCTGACTCTGCTGTGCATGGCACAGTCCTCTCCCCTCTTTCAGCACCCACTCTTCCCATGCTTTGGTCCCTACTCACTGCACACGTGCTCTCCAGCTGCTCTGCCTTGGCACAGCTGATGCTGCACAGAGGACAATTTGACACAGAGCACAGCACCATCTCCAAGCTGACCCAGAGCCCTCTCTCTGCCCAAAAGCACCTCCTACCCTTCCCACTCCAAAAGCCAGCGCATGACTAAGAGGGCTGCTCATTTTCCCTCAGGAAAAGGGAGGCAGGAATTAAAGCTTTTCCATTCCTACCTCAATTGCAACCTCCCTTCCTGCAGCCAAACATCAGCCCCAACGCCTCTGTGCTTTCACAGGATGTCAGAAGGGAAAGACTCCTTGCCCTTACCCACCTACACCTACACAGCTGCTTTCTGCACTGCTTGCTTCCAGCTTGTAAAGGCCAATCTGCAGCATTTCAAGTGGCAGGAGGGACACGATGGTAGAAGCAAACTCCCGAGTATCAGGACAGGAGATACAGTTCTTCGTCTTACCCCTCTGAACAGGGACTTAGATTTACACATCTTTCTGGCATCCCAGCACTGCATACTCACTTCAGTTTGTTGGTGCCTTTGCTTGCTGGAAGCTGACATCTCTTGGGATTCTTTTCATTTCTTCTTCTTTTTGGGAAAATCCCCGTTGTCTTCTCTCTAACAGGAAGAAGGAAAACAGGAAAAATTCACTCAGGTCCTTGAATTTCAAATAAAGTAGAGACCAGTACAGCTCAGTTTGAAAGATTCTGGTTGAAAAGAGAAAAAATAACACACTGGAACTCACAACGTGGAAACGCAAGCACAGCAGGCAGGGATTTCACGTCCACTGGCAAGTAACCGAAAATGACATTTCACCTTCTTTTGCTTGGATAGGTGATATGTTTTCTAATGGCAAGGACAGATCTCCTGAGCACCTCCTTGATAATTGTAATAAAATGTAAGGCCCTTCCAGTGCTGAAAATAAACATGTCATCTGTTCTGGGTGGGTCTTTTTTTCCTACTCCATCATGATTGTAGAGAAATGTTTTCAGACTCCTGGTGGCAAAGTCAGGACCTGTAAGCATATCTGTTTTGGGATACCCCCCGTCAATGGGAAGGAAAAGCTACGGTCACAGGCAAGTGAGATCCCTCAGATAGCCCAGATGTGCAGGGGCTTCTGATGTTATTACCAAAAATCTGAGAGGGGTGAAATTGTAAAAATGCAGTGAAAATTGCTGCCTTTGTCTTCCAGAAGAACAGGAAGCATTAAGGAAAAGAGTCAGTCAATGAAAACTTTTTATAGGTTTTAGAGCATCGGTTCTAAAGCATCAAGTGTGCAAATCATCAGCTCACCTGAATGAGAAACTTCCGAATCCTTTGCTACCAGTCAAGAAAATGTAAAAGAAAGTGCCCTTATCACTTAGCATTACCCACAGCGTGACTGCTGATAGCCAGAAGCATCCCAGGACTTTCGTGTGTCCCTCCTGGAGTGCAGACACACAAGGAACCATTCAGCAGCTTCTCCACAAGGCTGCTGTCAAGGAGTTCTCCTTCCAGACTGCACTCACGTCTGGGATACAGGCTCTGAGTTGGGATTTCCTGCAGTCAGACACTAGATTGCAAGGGATGACATGCCAGACACCAAATAGTTCCACTCCTGGCTCTTGGAGACAGCAGCAGAAGTGGCAGATTGACTGCCTGCTTCCCTTTCTGCCCCTGCTCTGCATGAGGGGGAACTTTTGGGCTCACTCCAGTTTCCTCACCATTTCCCTACTCTTCTTTATTCTTAACTCAGGAAGCTCAGAAAATGACAAAGTTAAAAAACCCACACAGGAAGCAAAGTTATTCCCCCGGCCCTGCTGAGCCACCTGTTCTGGGAGGAGGAACAGAAAGGGAGACAGGCCCTGCAATGTCCACAGGGAGTGCCCATCACTGCAAGGCCTGCAGCCAACTCCTTGTGCACCTGACCTCCCAGTGCTGTCTGGGAGTCAGCACTGACTCTGGGAGTCAGCTTCCCAAAAAACACTTGAGAGCAACGACCACCTCAGAGTTTGAAATGAAGGGCTGTCTTGGAATTCCAGGGAAAGCCACTGCAATGGCCGAGGGACTCTGCAAAGGGGTCTCTGCAAAGCCCCTGACTACACACAGCTGTAAAAGTCTCCGGGGCACCAAATGTCAAAGGCTTCAGCTCTTTTCCCCAGGATGAGGATTGATGAGCAGAGAGACAGTTTTTGTCTTCAGACTTAGGATGTTTGTTTTACCTTATCTACTTTACATTTTTACAGATAGTAAGTACTTCCACACACTAACCTAACAAGCTACAAACGGAGAATGTGGGCTCTGTCCACAAGGCCTTTTAAGCATAAACCATCCAGTTATCAAATGCCAAATCATTTATTTTTACTTTTAACCCAATAACCAAACACCCATGTTCTGCACTGCATACCTTTCCATCCAATCACCCCATACCAGCCAAAACCATGGAGAAGAAAGAAGAAAGGCAAAGACAAACCAACACCCCAGAACCTATACCTTGTCTCTTATTCACTACTACATCTCAAACTCTAAACTGTCTTTTTCACCCAGTGAATTAACATAATGCTATATAATTCAAACATCGACATTCCCAGCTCCTCCACTCAGTTTTACAAGCCTTCTCCATGGTCTTAACTCCAACCCTGTGTTCTCTCAAGTGCCGGAGCCAGTCAGCACAGATCAAAAGGACATTTTCTGTGCCTGGGACTCCAACACACAGCCACTTCTTAGGCATCACTGCTGGCATCACAGCAGCTCCAGGGAAATCCAAACAAGTGCTTTGCCTATTTATACATCTGCCAAGTGCTTCAGATACCTACTGCTTTTGATACAGGAACACAAGATTGGGCCACCACCAAGCTACAAAGCTCAGCTTGGGCTGAAACCCAGAGAAACCCAGCAGTGCTGGCAGGGGCTGGGCAGCCACAAGCTGCCAAAACCTCCTCTGGCAGAGGACAGCTGAGGTTTGGTTTTCTCAGGAAACCAGGATCCCAAGAAAACACTAATAGCACCAAAACACACAAAACATCAGCTTACAAGGTTTTCCGTTTTCTCAGAAGGGCATTGGTGACCAATGGGAATCAGCTGTGGGTACATTCCCCTTACAGGTTTGATAACACCCTTACAGGAGATCAATCATGGCTCTAGTGCCAACGTATGAAGTGGAAACTCCACTTGGGTTTTTCAAACACCACCTTGGTCATTGTCCAAACCCACGTCCCCCTGCCCCTCTCACCTTCCTCTCTCCAGGGGACTCCTCTGAACTCCTCATGGCTCTCCTCTTCAAGTCTGGCTTCCTTGAAGGTGAGAGCAACTTCTCTCCAGGAGACAAGGGCACCTTCTCCTTGTGCAAATCCCAAGGCCGGTGGCCACTGGGAATAATGGTGTCACGTTAATCTGTTTGCTTAAGCTCTTCAAGATCTTTTCCAACCTCAACAATTTCATGAGTAGATCATGAAATAATAATTCTTCAGTTGGGGAAAATTCCCTGCATTGAGGTTTTCTGAGAAAAATCTGACTGATAGCCCAAATGTTTGTGCATTCCAGGTTCTTTCAAGTATCTGCCCGGCAGAGGTGGAAACACGGTCTGTTTACTTACGATGTTCTTGGCTGAGAACTCGGCAACCTTCCTGACGCTCTGCCTGCCTGCTCTGGAAAGCAACAAAGGAAAAGGTTGCATTTCTTTACCCTGTGGTCTCTGAACAAGAGATTAGAGAGTCACTCTCTTCCAGGAGGTATTTGTCAAAAAGGTTGTTCATCACCCCAGATGGGAGTTTCCTAACTAAATAGTGCTTGTCCTCTGCTGAGCTGCTACCTTGAGTTCTACGTAATGATTGCTTACAGTTTCTTGAGCCATTCCTAAATTCATCCCTGTTCAGCAAAGCAGAGGAAATCACACTGCTTAATCAGTGGGAACGCTTGATGGTCTCTGCCACATCTAACACACAAAATTACCTGTCAGCACAGAAAGAACTGGGTTTCCTTTGCATTTCTCTTTATTCTGTTTCTGTGCTGCAGATCCATCAGGTTGGGATTCCTAGAAGTAAAGGACAAAGTAGCTTAGCATGTACCTTAACACCACATTTCCTGACACCAAACCTGTGTTAATGGCACATTAGGGGCATGTGCATTTTTGAATAAATAGTTTTAAAACATTCTAAGAGCTGCCAAAGAGCTGAAGTGAACTTCTGCTAAGCAGAAAGATCTCTTGGCATTGATCAGAAGCCCTGGCAAAAATGGGCTGGGGTACCTTTCCTGCCAATGGAAGTCTGCACATCTCTGCTCTTGTAGGCGTCTGAAGAGGTGACAGGAGAGGTGGCAGTGAGCTGCTCATTTCCTGGAAAGACAGGGAGAGAAGCAGCTCTCAACTTCTATTTTATCTCCACCCATTTCCTTAATAAATGCAAAACATAAACAAACACAGAGATCTGCTTTTTAAGAGAACTCACTCTCAAAATTTCTTCAATTGATGGCACATCAATGGACTTCTTTTCCTGAAACATGAATGAGGGAAACAGGAGGAGTTTATTCTGGTGTTTCAGTAATGTCAGGTTCTTGGCAAACCTTTGCTTACCAACAGCTCTATAAATGTCCTGCAAGTGTATTAGTCCTAAAATGAGAGTAAGGATGAAATGGCCCATCTGAAGGGCAGTTAATAACAGAGAGCAGGCATGGACAGAGCTGTCAACTCCTCCTCGGAGATGTCTGTATTCCCTTTGGAATGTGGCAGTCAGGGAGCACTGTTGCCACGTCTAAACTACTGCTACTACTCCTACATCTCTCACCTCTGCCTGCAATGGAAATTTGCAAGTCTCTGTTCTAGCAGGTGACTGCAGAGGTGGCAGGAGAGGTGGCAGGCAGCTGCTCATTTCCTGGAAAGAGTGGGAGAGAAACAGCTCCCAGCACTTTTTGCTGATGCACACAGAGGGAGTTTCACCCTTCCCAGAGTCAGAGGGATCCACCTCCTCATGGATTTGCACAAGCTTCCCCATGGAGATCTGATATTGAAGAGCACCCACCTTCAATATTCCTTCAATGGACTGCACATAAATGTGCACAATGGGCTGAAAGAAGAAAGAGGGAAGCAGTGTGAGTATGTTTGGGTATTTTACTGATTGATAGGAAACAAGCATGTACGCAGCAAACATTTCCTTACCAACTGCTCTAGAAAGGTCAGACAAGTCCATGCATAATGAAATGCCAGTAAGGATTAACAGCACTATCTAAAGGGCAGGAAGGAGCAGAGACCAGGCAGAGGAAGAGCTGAAGCCACCAAGATCACCGGCTGCAACATCAATGTCTGCCTTCCCTGGCAGTCAGGAAACACTGTTTCCATTCCTGACTTTTTATTACTGTAGTAAGAAAGAATGTTCCTGCAGGCTGCTCCCTTTTTAAAATATCACTTTTCTTTAGTTGCTCTTGAAGCAGCTAAGCTTTGCCTGCAAAGGCACAGGCAGCCTCTGCATTTCCAAGAGTTGAGCCAAAAGCTTCAGTAGTTAAGATAAAACAGTTAGAAATAATAGTTCCCTATTCTAGAGAAATTCTCACTTCAATTCTAGAGAAGAAGTGTTTGTCATTCACCCAAATAACATCAGACTGATTCTTCTGAAGTAAAAATACACCCTGGCTGAAATGCAACCCTTGCACAGTGCACTTGGTGCTTGGCTTCCAGTCCAAAGCACAGCTCCTGCTTTTGTAACTCAGGCTGGCTCCAGACTGGGTCCTCCTGCCAAGATTGAGCTTTTGCTCAGCAAAGACTTGACCATCATCACTTGGGCTCCTGGAAAGACATCCTACTACGTATTACACACAGCAATTGTGTGCAGAGAAAGGTCAGGCCTTCTGGCACAGGAGCTTTTCTGAAGGACTAAACCAGAGAGCACAAACTTCAAACTCAGCCCAGCTTATGGACAAGCTCTGCAAGGTAGCTTTGGTTCTGGGGAGCATTTCTGGCACAAGGAAAGCACCCACACTGGGAGCTCCTGCAAGACAGAGCAGACCCTCCATCTCTTTTCAGGCAGCTTCACGGGATGCCTTGTCCTTCCTTCTCCCTAAGGACAGAAGTGCTCTTGAGTTGTCCTGAAATTCAGCTTCTTGAAACCTGACATGGCAAACTGCAGACGACCTCAGGTTCTCTTGACTTTGGAGTTGGCCTTTTTTATGGATTTAGTTTTCTTTTTGGTGGGTTTTTTTTTGTTGTTGTTGTTTGTTTGTTTTTTGGGTTTTGTTGTGTTTTTGGGGTTTTGTTTGTTTTCTTTTTGCTTTTTTTTCTTTCTTTACCGGTTGTGATTTTTTTTGGACTCTCCTTTTAAAGTTCACTCCAAGAAAGATGCCACATTTCTGTTCCTTTATGCACACTGACACTTCCTAATTGGGCCCTGTCATCAAGCCTCTCCCACATGACATGAACAAGGAAGTTGGCTTTACAAACCCCTTTGTTAAGGGGCTGGAAGAAGAGCTAAAACCTGGCAAGGGAGGATAAGGGATACATCTCAGCATCATGGATGCTGTAGTTTGAAGGCTTCTTCCAGTTCATTTGGACAGATACCTTAAAGAGACTGTGGTGACACTGGAGAGCGAAGGTTCTGCTTTGGAAAAGAGGGGAAAGGGCTGTTCAATATCTCTGTGAAGGCCAAGCGAGTCCCTGCATGCCTATTCCCTGTGGATTCATTCCCTCTGCACTGGATCTGCTTGCCTGTTCCATCTGTAAGACTCAATTTTCAGTGCTGCCAGGAAAAGAAGCTGTCAATAAGGAATTCCCACCTGCAGGTGATGTGCACCTTAGACATTCAATGAGCCAAAAGCCTGGGCTGGAAGAAATGGCTTTCCCAAGGGATGTCCAGGGAAGTCCCTGGAAAAACCCAGTTTGGCATGTGGCTGTTCAGTACACCTGAGGCCAAAGCCTTTCATTCAGATGGATTTCAAAGCAGGAGGAGGGAAGAACAGCAGAGTTTCTTCTGCTCTGGACCTCTTCACTGTCAGGGTCGCTGCAGGGTGTTACTGCGTGTGCCGCAAGGAACCCGTGAGTGTGACCTGCGTTCTCGGGGCTTGGAGAACACCGCTAGAAATTGCTGATGATAAAAGGGAAGGGACAGGTCCTTGTTGGAGTATCCAAAGACTCTTTATTCAAAGGATAACAGCCTCACATGAATTCAGGGATCAGAACAGGATCGGACTCAGGGCACAGGTTAAACACAGGGACAAATGGGGTGGGTCTGAGGGTCAAGGTCCAACAGGGACAAGGGAAAATGCTGCAGGGAGTGGCTAAAGACCGGGAGAATAGATTGGGATAACAGGGTGTGATAGATTGGCATTTAAGAAAACAAAGACAAACACCTAATGAAGTTAAAACTGCCAGAGGCTGATGGGAGTTTTTCTCCTGGCCAACTACTGGCCATTTCTAAGAATTAACAGCAGTTTTGACCACTGAAACGTGAGATCAACCTGTGAACACCAACTTAAGCCTGGGAATTTCTTTGTCTCTTTGTTTCCTGGCTGTGAAAGGTAACAGAGCTCCAGCTGGCCTCCCGTTCCCCTGCCCGGCCCATGCGGCCCAGGCAGGGGCTGGGCTGGGCCTGCGGTGGCTCCCGGCCGGGAGATGGGGCCTGCGGGGCTTCTCCCGGGCCCAGGCCGGGCCAGGCCGCTCCCTGGCTTGGCTGCAGGTTTTGCTGTGACTGAATTCACCAGAGACTGACGAGTAAAGAAAGAAAAAAGCTCTTGACCAGCGACTGGCTGAGACAGTGACCACACTCTCCAGAGCAGCAATGAAGAATCTTCCATTGCAGACAACTCCAGCCGCTGCTCCGGCAGAGATCACAGAACCATCTACAAAGCCTGGGTAAGTTTTCTACCTTTTCATTACCCAGATGAGACTTACAGATTAATCCTTTTATCCAGAGAAAGAAAAAGACAGTAATCAACATATAAAGAGACTTGATAAACTATTAGAGACAGCAAAGAAAAGAATTAATCTTCAGAAGAGGTAGAGAATAAGGTGATGCTTTAATTAAGCTGAAATATTTTTCTGTTAAAGTTATGGTGATGGACAATAGTGTTCTGAAAAGACTCCTTTAATTAATGACAGAGTATATTGGGAGGAATAGAGTAGTACAAAATGTGGATTTTGAGCAAAAAGTAAAGTGATTGTGATACAGTGAGGTGCTGGAATAGAGTGAGGAATAGTAATAGTTGAAGATTTGAGGCCTTGAGAGGCAAAGAGAAAACTTCTGTTTCCAGGGAAGCTCACAGAGACAGATGAAGAGAACTTTTGCCTTTGAATAACTTATCCTTAAAAATGACACCCCTAGACTCATGACCCATAAAACACCTCAGAAGGACGTCAAATGGGAGGAGAAAATCTGATGACAGATTTCCGGGCAGCTGGCATCAGAGAAATAGAAAGCTATAACAGAAATAGTTTTCTTGTGAGAAACTCCGTAGATTAGCAGAAGAAGACTTCTCTTTCTCTACAAAGACTGATGAAAAGACTCTAGCAGGAATGGGGACTGTTTTAAACACCAAAATTCCAAAGTTTTTTGTCTCTATGTTATCATGTGAACAAGGAAATGGTTGGGTAGTGGGGAAAAAGGAGTTTTCTGTAAGTTTTATTCTGGTGTTCTTATTCTTATAGCTTTGTCAATAAACTCTCTTTATTCCTTTTAAGTTTTAAGCCTGTTTTGCTCTTGTTCTAATCCATATCTCACAGCAAGAAATAAGTATGTTTTCTAGTGATTTTTTTAGTTACTGATTTAAAACCACGACACAGGGGTGCAGCAATGCAGCAAACAAAGCCAATGGGAGTTAAGAGAAGGAAGAACATACTTGGAAGGGGACATGAAACAGGGGCTGAACGAAGGTGACACTAATTTCCACAAACTACTAGAACACCATAACGCAAAAGGCACCAACATGTGACTGCAAAGGCCCTGGGAAAAAGGTTTTCCACACCCACACCTAGAGGTGAGCCTGCTGTCCCGTGCTGTCCCCACCAGGGTCGACACGTTCCTGCAACAGGCACCTAGGCCTCCACAGCAGGGCAGGAGTCTCCCCACAGCTCTTGTTTCACCTAAAACAGGAGGAAGGGATGAGCTTTCAGCCAAAGGCCCCAATGATCAGGCTTCCCAGGATCCTTTCTCTGCCTGAATCTCTCTCCCCCATTCAGCACAGCTCACAGGATGTATCCTAAGAGCCAAGCCGCCAAGCCCTGTTCCCCAGTCACCTCTCCCATGCTGGACACCCAGCACACAGGCCATAGATCATGGGCTGCAGCCTCACTGGTTCTTCCTCCTCCTCCCTCTCCAGGCTTCAGCACTACAGGACTGTCTTATCAAAGACTGGTTCATCAGTGAGACCAACTCAAAGGAAGAAAATAAGAAAACGACAGGACTGAAACAAGCAGAAAACTTAAGAAGGAATTTTTCCCGTACAGAGCCAGTCCTTAAAACACCCATGAACAGAAATCAGTCACTTCGAGCCACAGCCCGGAGATCCCGCTGGCAGAGGAGGATCATTCAGCATATTCATTCAAAGTTTCATCTCTCAGCTCCAAAATGGACTAAGCCTGGAGTGAAAACCCCACGAGAGCTAGACAATGATTCCAAAGGACAAGGGGAACACTTTCAGGTTAGGCTTCAGAAGTCCAAGAAGTTTTATTTACTGACAAAATCCAGAAGGGAAGCAGAGAACAAGAAATGTCTGGTGCTGCTACACAGGTCTCAGGGGGACACGTGAACAGTGACAGTATTTAAGGTGTCCTCTCCTGAATGCTTTTGCTGACAATCAAGAAAAAATGGGGTTGGAGCTTGCACACAGATGCACATAGATGCTTCAAATGTTCATGCAAAACATCACATTTAGAGTTCACAAGTGTAACAAAAGTGTGAGTCCCTGAAGCATTTTCCATTCCTCCGCCTCCTCTGGCTCAAACATGGCACAGCTCTACAAATACAGAGCCTACTGAAAACAGTGGAAAAGAGGAAAGAGAAGTTTGCTGCCACTTTGGGCCACTCAGAAACACTGAGAAGCACAATGGCCCTGAAAGCATGGGGCTGGTTTCCCTTTGGTAGCAATGGGAATTTGGAAGCCTAGTCACAAGATAGCTAGGCCTGAGCCTTTGGACAAGGGGAGCTCCGGAAAGGCAACTACCAGCTAGAGGGAGGAGTGGCTCTGGTTACCTGGGATGACTTGTCAGTCTGGCTCTTGAACTACTCTAGAGAGTGTTACTACAGTCACAAACTGAGAGGAGGGCTGACCTTACAACTACAGCTTTTATCTCTGCTTCTCCTCAGCCCTCCCCAAAACACATTTTCAGGGAGGGCAACATCTGCTGGGTGGACAGCAGCTGAGCAATGTACTTTTGCCCCAGCCATTTCCTTCATGTGTGCAGAACATAAGCAAATACAAAGATCCATTATGGGAGAGCACCAACCTTCAAAGTTTTTTCAGTAGATGGCACATCAGTGGGCTGCTCTTTCTGAAACAAGAACAAGAGAGGCAGAAAGAGTTAATTTGGGTTTTTTACTAATTGACATCTACTCAGCCAGCATTTGCTTACCAACAGCTCTACAAATGTCAAGCAAGTCCATTACAAATGAAATGCTAGAAGAATGAAAAGGCCCATCTGAAGGGGAATTGGGAATTGAGAGCAGGTAGCAAGGCAGCTGAAATCCCCACAGTCACCTCCTCTTCCTCTAGGAAAAAATGTCTGTGTTCCCTTTGGAACCTGTTAGTTGCGAAACACTGTTTCCATTCTTCAACTACAACTACAAATTACTAGTGCTACTGCTACTACTTCTACTATTATTAATTTTTCTTTTCATTACTGTTATTACAATTATGTAACTATGTTTGTACAGTCTTCTCCCTTGGTGGAATTTAGCTTTGAAGCAGTTAAGCTTTGCCTTCAAAGACACCAGCTCCCTCTGCATTTAAATGAGTTTTGAAAAAGCTTCCTTTGTTAAAACAACAACAACAACAAAAATGTCAGAAATAATAGTTCCCAATTCTTTTAAGCCTGTTGTAGAGAATGAGGAATATTTGCCATTGACCCAAATCAAATGAGACTCCTTATTGTTCTGAACTCCACAGCAGTCAGGACAAGACGCTGACTTTCGACACATCCGGAAAGGTGCGCCACAGTTTATGCAAATTCTGGTTGATTTTAGACATCCTCACCTTTCCCATACCGTATTTCCAAATCCCCAACTACCATTTCTCACTCTCTCATTTCTTGGCAAAGTACTGAATTTAGCAGCCAGATTTGGATCAGTGGATTTTCTCCATGGCCACCCAGAGACACACTATGGACAGAAGTTGGATTTGGGCTGCCCCAAAGAGCTGAGTCCACCCCCAGCTGATGGCAGAACCTGGCAGGGACTCCACTCATCTCTCAGAAACACTGTTTCTGGGCACTCCGTCCTTCTCCTCCCTCAGCACACACTCCAAGGAAGATGCAGCATCCCTGCTCCTTTCTTCACACCGATACTCCTGAACTGGGCTTCCAAGCAGCAAGGACAAACACTGCCCATTGCTGGTGGCCTGAGGGCTGATTGCAGCACTTTGCAAATCTTCCAAGAGTTTGAGACCCAAAATGGGGCTTGATCTTTTTGGCACTTTGCACTAAGGAATGGCTCCTGCACTGCTTTACTTCTCCCAGCATCCTCTCATTTTCTACAAGATATTGCCTACAATCCTTTACACCCCGTCAGTACCCTTTCCTAGGAAAAGCTGACTGCAGCCATCAGCTCTTCCTCCTCTTTCCAAAGGTCAAACACATTTTGAAAACCATCTCTGTGGCTCTCCCAGCCCAGCTGCTTTGCCTCAGCACCGTGGGCACCTACATTCCGTAGGGCACGGTAATATCCCAGTGCTGAAGGATGATGCTGGCAAAACCCCAAAATGCACCTGGGAACCAAGTGCCTTGGAGCTCTCGGGAGGCTGAGCCACGAGGCAGGCAGGGCCTGTGTGCTGGTCCCTTGGCCTTGAGGGACTGCCAACAACAGAGAGCCTCAACAATTGCACTCACCTTGACAGGCTCAGGCAGGATTTTGCACTGTGGAGCTTTGCCTTCTGACCCTCGATCTGAGAGACTGTCATGGCTGTCATAGTTCCTCTCAGGATTTGGTGTGTGCTCCAGTGATTGTGTTGAGCATTCCCTCCATCTGTCTTCATAGGGGTTTGTCTTCCTGGAGGCCGGCCTATGACTGTGGCTTTGTGACTGGGCTTGGGGCTTGTTTGGAATCCAGATGGGATTCAGAGGGGACTCGTGGCTCAGGAGCACCTTGGAGTCCTGATCGCCCAGCAGGTTCTTAATGCGCCTTGACAGCTCATCTTCTTTATAGGTCTGCAACAGAATAACAGAGCGGCAAATGTCACAAACACCCCAAGCAAGAGACCTTGCTCAGTATCTTCATGGAATCACCATGCATCCACACAAAGGAAGTCAGGCAAGCTCAGTGAAGCAGATGGAAAGATGTGCTGTGTCTGCAGGGATTGGGCTCAAGTCTGCTACAGCCCATGCAGAAGACACGGCTCTCCTCTCCCAGGCCAAGCCTCCTTCCTCCTCTCCATACAACCTTCAGCCCACTCCCATTACCTTGTAGGGTCTGGCAAAGAGAGGAGTCTTCCCCAGGAATGGATCTTTCTCCTCTGGAGCCACCTGCCTCCTTCGCCTCTCTTGCTCCAGGAAGCGGAGCAAATCTCTGTTGTTGTTGCAGCTTCCAGCCCGAGACAGAGAAAGGAGAGTTAACACTTGACCCCTGTTTATGCTGTGTGCAGAACCTGGGGCTTTCCCACAAGGGCACATGTCCAGCACCAAAGCAATGCTGAAATGCACGGGATGCTGACAGCACACAGATCAGTTCTGTTCAGCGTGTGCTCTGTCCCAGAGCAAAGAGACACACAAGGGACAGCAGGCATCCTCCTCAGGGATTGCTGCACCTGATCCCAGCCACCAAGACAGGTGGGAAGGGAAAAACTGTCCCCCCATTTCCTTGTGATACAAATGGAGAAGCAGTCACTGGGGATGGTGAACACATGAGCTGCCAAATCCACTTGCAATAATCAATGGCAGAAAATGCCATGCTTGTTCTCCTTCAGACCTCTCACCCCACTCTCCCCCTGAGAATCAAAGACAATCCTCTCTTTTCATCATGTTGACACTTTCAAGGACTGAACTTTGTCCACTTTATGAACCGCCATGGAAACTCACTCTCTAATTTCAATGGATATTTGGAAAGCTGTGTACCTGGAAAATCATGTAGCAGCATTTAAAGACATGCCATCAACACATTTAGACGGAAGATCTCAGAAATTAAGAAAAGTCCACATCAAATCCTTCTCTTCCTCCTCAGCCACATATGCATGTACTCAATTCCAGCAGCCCCACATCCTAACACCAATAAAGCTGTGCCCCACTGAAGGAAACCACATCCTTTAAACTGTCCCTGCTCTGTGAAAGACTTTTGAAGAAAGAGTGAAACTATGGTTCTGATATTTGTGGACATTGAAGAAGGAAAAGCATGCAGGCACAGAGGATGCAGGTATCTGTTTCTACTCTACTGCAGAATCTGTTCGATACATCCGAGATTCTCCTTGCCTATCCAACTTCACAAGTGCCAAGATTACATTGAATTAATTCCTACCTCTTGTCACTGATCTGGTTGTGAGTCGGTTCCATTCCAAAGCCTCCGTTTGCGTCAGCTTCTCTGGAAGAGACCAAACAGATATTCACCATCTGCACGAGGACAGGCCTAAAGCAGGGCTCAAGATCTCCAGGGACTCAGAGCCTGGACTGCACAACTGGGAGTCATTGCAGTGCTCCTAAACATAAAGCAGGCAAACATGGGGATTGCACGAAACTGAGAATGGCAGAACCAAGAGATGCACTTTGCCCTTCCCCCAGCAGTGATGCTGCCTTTCAGCTCAGCTCTTAACTCCAGATCTGGCCAGGAGCATGACAGACCAGGCCACTGCTCCAGGCTCTGGGCTGTTTACTCCCATTTTAAGAATACAAGTGCCCTAGGAACCCTGCCTTTACACAAGCAAATGGGCCTGACATGAATGGCAGCTTTTGTGGAAAGGGGAAGGAATGAAAAGGCAGGCAAGAAAAAGCCCTGAAAAGACAGCTCTAGTTGGAAAGATAACAAGATTCCATCTGCAGAAGTAAACAATCTCAAACAGGTGGATATAGCATGGAAAACATTTACATTTCAGGGTGTGACATTCATTTGCAGCATCTCACACTCCGGAGAGAACAGAATGATTTCTCGCTGGGCATGAGGAGGCAACAGGAGAATTGTGTGAAGTCTTGTGAACCACCCCGCTTAGGGCAACAGGAGCACAGACACTTGGGGGAAGAGGTGAAGCAGCAGAGCTCTAGGCCACAGCTTTAACAACCAGGCAAGACACCAGCATGGAA
The DNA here is from genome assembly GCF_971803275.1 of Cyanistes caeruleus. Classification (NCBI taxonomy): domain Eukaryota; kingdom Metazoa; phylum Chordata; class Aves; order Passeriformes; family Paridae; genus Cyanistes; species Cyanistes caeruleus. The sequence goes on from NC_141705.1 coordinate 60,647,728, forward strand.
CCATTCTGCCAGCCACGGGCCACTGCAGATGGAAATCCTGTCAGACCCCCACCTTCTCCTGCAGCTGGGAAACCTAAGAATAGACACTCACACTAAGCTTGGAGGACACATCTGGAAGCAAACAAACACCCCATCTTTCTTCCCTTTCACCGTCATGAAATCCTTGATGTTGGCTGGAAAATAAACTGCCTTAAAAGAACAAGGTGCCCACTTGAATTTCAAGTTAAATGAAGGTGGGAGAAGTTGGAAGTGCATACAGAGAGAAGTCATTCCATCTTTCTTCCAGCTTCTGTTGAATGGACCTGGCATTGACATCAGCTGGGCAGAGCGAGATGCACGCCAACATGCGAATCAACAGCGTGGCAGGGAAGCCTGCTCTGTCACCAGTTTTTCCTTACCATGGCCACAAAGCACACAAGTGGCCAGCAGGTAAACTGAGATTTCACTAAACAGTGCAAAAGTTTTGCAAACGCCCTTGACAAGGCCAGGGTTTTGACCACACTGACGCCCCATGGATCTGAGGGTGCACAGGAGGCGTTAACCTGACACTATTCCCACAAGGTACAAACGCTCTTGCAACCAAGGTGTGCTTCTCAACACAAGCTTTCCTCCCTGTCAAGAGGGAAGCAGGCACCCAAGTGACCCTGATGGGAATTCTTACAAGCTTTTGACAGTGCTGTATTTGGCCAGGCTCATGTCTGCATCCTTTTGTAGGACATATTTGATTGCTCTTCTTTCTGCCTTCTCCAGCCAGCCCCAGACAACGAGCTGCTCTAATGGAACAAGGAAGCCTGCAAGCTGCTTGGAAAATTAAACTCTTTTGTACCCATCTCAAGAGCTTCTCCTCTAAATGTTGCTATCACTAAGCTTCCCACAATATTTTTATGAGCAAAGCTTGATGTTTGGCATACAGTCAGTTTTTCAAAATGACAACTTGACATACAGTCATGGGACGCACTGGATTTGTAGCACCAGAGAACCATAAATCTATAGAAGCACAGAATCTTTTAGGTCAGAAAGAGCCTTAAATTTTCTCTTAGTTTCACTCCTCTGCCATGGGCAGGGACACCTTTCACTAGACCAGGTTTCTCAGAGGCCTGTCCAACCTGGCCTTGAATGCTATTCATCTATTTTGGTGGCCATTGTACTAACATAAATATAAGATGTGAATATACATAAAAGGCCATGGGAAGGAAAATGGCTTTGATTCCTGTAATAGATTGATATTGTTTGTTAGTCAAATTCAATATGATTGCTAAATATAATATGATTGCTGAAGCTGTTTAATACAATGTTGGAGCTAAAACTTCAGAAAGGCAGAACCACCATATCCGGCTGCAAAACTAGAATTACAACATCTCCTTATTAGGAGGAGGGTTGCCTAACTGGTATAGGACCAAGGCCCGCTCACAGACTGAGGAAGACTACAAGCCTTCATCTGATAACCACCGAGAGGCAGAAGAAGACCCCCTAGCAACAGGCAGTGCAGGCACCGACGCGATCCAGGAAGACACATATGCAAGAAGTGTAAATAAAGGAAATAAATATATGAAGTGTATATAAAGGAAAACCTCCTCAGCTAAAGCATGCACTTAGGGTGGAGCAGTGTCTCCCCGGGCCGCCCCAGCTGCTGGTCTTTGCTTGCCTACTGCTTCCTGAATCAATAAAATTGATATTCATAAATGATTATTTAAATTGTCCCTTTTATTCAGTCACGACAATTTATAACAATTTTGGTGCCCTGACTCAGATCCACATATCTGTGGTTTCGAAGTCCCCCCTTTGGGGACACACCCTATCTTAGGATAGCCCTGGTGTGGGGGGTTCCTATTCCCCAGACCTGGTATTCCGGACCCCAAGTGAAATTCGGTAAGCAAGCAAATGGAATCTGCAGAACCCCTTAAATTTTGTGCATGAGGACCAAGCCAAGACTGCGGATGGGGCAAGTACAGAATTGGGAATCCGTTTGGTTGGGGTTGGTGATCCCAGAGTCCAGTGTCTGAGAGGTCTCCTGGAGACCAAGCGAGAGCGGAGCCCTTCATTAGTGCGTTTCCCACAGTCCGCAAGGACCTGGGCCACTGCACCTGTGGGACAAGCCCTCCATAAAACCCAGTTTGTGGCTACATCTTGGCCAGTTACAAGGAAGAGGATGGAAAAAATAGAGGATTGGCAAGAAAGAGCCCTGGATGAGTTGTTGAGAGAGGCTCAGAAAGTGTATGTAAGGAGGGAGGAGGAGTTCCAGAAAAGGCAGACTAGGTTGCTGGTGGCTGCGGTGTGGGAGGGGGTCAGTAAACCGAGAAAAGGGAGGGTTTACTAAGGGACCCCAAGGGTCTAGAAAAGCTGTTGGGAAAAGAGATTGGAGTGAAGTTGAATGTTTTTACTGTCACAAGAAAGGGGATTTGAAGGAGGATTGTAGAAAGGGAATTGAAGAGAAGAAGCTATTTGAACAGGATTAGAGGGGTCAGGGGCTCTATCTATTTGGGGAGCCATAGAAAATCATCAGAGCCCTTGATAAAGTTGAAAGTGAGTACCTCAGCAAGAGGTACTCGAATTTTTGGTAGACTCTGGGGCAGAGTGGTCCACTGTCCAACAAGTACCTAAAGGATGTAAACCTTCATCAAAACACATCCAAGACGTGGGGCCAGTGAAGAACCTTTTTTGTTCCCCAAAATTGAGAATGTACTGTTAGGATCAGAGTGTAAATTTGGAGCTGGACCATTGTCATTAGTTCCTGAAGCAGATTATCATTTGCTGGGATGGGATTGTAAGTATGGTATACTCCTGAAACTGTAGGGAAATTGAATATTGAACCTTTTGAAGTAGTAATTAAGAACCCTGAAATCCCTGTAAGAATAAAACAATACCCCATTTCCCAAGAAGGGAGAAGAGGGTTGAAACCTAAAATCAAGAGGCTGCTACAAAAAGGTCTCTTGGAACCTTGCATGTTGCCCTACAATACCTCGATTTTACCAGTTCTAAAGCCGGATGGCCACTATAGATTGGTGCATGATTTGTGGGAAATAAATAAACGGACTGTGACCCGTTTCCCTGTGGTTACAAATCCACATACACTGTTAAGTCAACTAAACCCCAAATATCAGTGGTACTCGGTTATAGGCTTAAAAGATGCATTTTGGGCATGTCCTCTTAAGGAGGAGTGCAGAGGTTATTTTGCCTTTGAGTGGGAAGATCCCGATACCCATAGGAAACAGCAATTAAGATGGACTGTACTCCCTCAAGGATTTAGCAAGTCACCTCATTTGTTTGGTCAGGCTTTGGAACAAATTCTGTGGGATTATGAATTAGGGACAGGGATGGTTTTATTACAATATGTGGGCAATTTATTAATTGCAGGCGAAAATGAAGCAAGTGTTAGAGCAGAAAGCATGAAATTGTTAAACTTCCTGAGTTAACAGGGACTTAAACTGACCAGATCAAAACTGCAATTTGTGGAAGAGGCAGTGAAATATTTAGGACATTGGATTAAGAAAGGACGCAAGAAGTTAGATCCTGAACGGGTAAAAGGCATTTTAGCATTAGAACTCCCCAAAAGTAAGAGGCACATTAGACAAGTGTTGGGGTTGTTGGGATACTGTAGGCAATGGATTTTAGCAGAAAAGTTCAATTTTTGTATCAGCAGTTCATGGGAGAAGGAGCAATAAAATGGAGCAAAGAGGACTGTCAGGCTTTTAAGAAGCTGAAGGAAGATTTAATCCAGGCTCCAGTGCTCAGCCTCCCTGACGTTAGGAGACCTTTTTATTTGTTTGTGGATAGCCAGGAGGGAACTGCTTATGGAGTATTGACCCAGGAGTGGGCAGGGAAAAAAAGTCTGTGGGATATCTTTCCAAATTGTTAGACCCCGTAAGCCGAGGATGGCCCTCATGCTTACAAGCAATTGTGGCTGTAGCCTTATTAGTAGAAGAAGCCAGCAAAGTTACTTTTGGGAGTAAGCTGAAGGTATTAACTCCACATAATGTCTGGGGAATTTTACAACAAAAAGCTGAAAAATGGATTACAGATGCACGGGTATTAAAGAATGAAGGAATTTTGATTCAGTCCCCCAACTTGAAAACAGAAACAACATCTTTACATAATCCAGCGCAATTTTTGTATGGGGAATCTGAAAAAAGACATATCTCACGATTGGATCCAGTGTATAGAACAGCAAACCAAAATTAGAGATTTGGAAGATAGTGCGCTGGAAGAGGGGGAGAGAACATTTTTGTAGATGGGTCTTCTAGAATAGTAGATGGAGAAAGGAGGTCAGGATATTCATTAGTTAATGGAGACACCCTTAAAGTGATTGAATCAAGTCTGTTAAGTCAGGCCTGGTCTGCACAGGCATGTGAATTACATGCAGTACTACAGGCATTAAAACTATGAAAAGGGAAAAGGGAACTATATACACAGACTCAAAATATGCTTTTAGGGTAGTACATACATTTGGAAAAATTTGGGAAGAGAGAGGTCTCATTAACTCCCAAGAGAAATGATTGGTGCACAGGGAGTTAATAAGGCAAACTTGAGAGGACTTAGGAAGACCCATGGCAATTGCAGTGGTCCATGTGAGAGGACACCAGAGAGGAGTAACCACTGAAATGAGAGGTAATAATTTGGCAGATGAAGAAGCAAAAAAAGTGGCAATACTGGTTTTTAAACAGCCAGAAAATAAAAATAGATCCTTAAATAGGAACACTTATCCGTTTAAATTATCCTTTAGTAAACAGGAGGAAGAAATATTTAAGAAAGAAGGATTTATTAAAAAGGGAAATCAGTGGTTCCTCCCCAGTGGTAGAGAAGTCCTTCCAAAAGGGCTCGCTTGGAAAATACTCAGGAATATTCATCATAAAACACATGCTCGTTGGTTGCTAAGAGCATTAGTGGATCAGTTTACCAATAAATATATGTGTATGGGTATTTATAATTTGGCCAAACAGTTAGCAGGGGCTTGTATGACATGCCAAAAAGTTTAATAAACAGCACCTATAAGACAAAGTGCTGGGAGGAGGAGAGCTAGCAATCAGAACCTTTGCCCGAGTACAAGTGGATTTCACCGAACTCCCCAAAGTGGAAGATACTGTTATTTGTTAGTTAGAGTTGATCACCTCACCCACTATGTGGAAGCAGCTCCCACAGCCCTTGCGACTGCACAGACAGTAATAAAAGCTTTTTTAGGGCAAATAATCCCCTGATATGGGATAGTAGAAGTTATAGATTCAGACCAGAGACCACATTTTACTTCAAAAAATAATAAAACACGCTCTGGAACCTTCAGGCATAAAATGGGATTATCATCCCCAAAGCACTGGGATGGTAGAGAGAGTGATGGGGAAATAAAGAAGCAGATAACCAAGCTGATGCTAGAAACCCGACTATCCTGGGTAAGATGTGTGCCGTTAGCCCTTTTAAACATCCACACTCAGCCCAGGACTGATACGGGAATTTCACCCTTTGAAATGTTATTTGGCATGCCATATGATATGGAAATACCTCCAGAGCAGCAGGTATTAGAAAACCAGCTGTTAAATGAATATGTTTGAAGTCTAATGAAAAGAAGGAATGAACTGAGAAAACAAGGACTGATTACCCAGACATCTCCCCAGAATGCACCTATTCACCATGTACAACCTGGAGACTCTGTCCTCACTAAAGCTTGGAAAGAAATCTCTCTCACCCCTAAATGGGAAGGTCCTTTTCTCCTTTTGCTCACCACAGATACAGCTGTACGGACTGCTGAAAGAGAATGGACACACGCCAGCCGGACCAAGGGTCCAGTCGCTGATGCACAGGAAGTTGTTCCCCAACCTGATGAACTGAAAGTCCAGTTAAAACGTAAAACTAATGAGTGATGTGTTTTGTCCTGAGCTTGATTGCATTTGCTACCCTTTTATTTGCTTTAGGTGTAAGTTGTGTAAGGACAATTGGTGGGGACATTGTAGAACAGGATATCCCCCGAGAAAAAATTGTGGAGAAGGCTACAATTGTGAAAGGTTATTAACTTCAACCTATGTAGAGCAAGCGGCGAACATGGGGAAACTTCAAAAGGGGTCCCTTGAGTGGTGGAAAATATACGCACATGGAATCCATCCAGAAAAAGTGTGCACACCCTAATTCATCCAGAAGTGCACCTAATATATTAGGGAAATTGGAAATCATCGCAGTGGTGTGCAGGAAACGCATATCCTGGATACCCTGCTCAGCACCACAGGTAAAGATTAAAAGTTAGGAAGCGTATGTGACCCAGCATCAAGCCCAAGGGAGAGCCCCTGAAAAATACGACTGTTGCCAAGAAGATGGGACACCTTGCTGCTCCAAGCAAAGGAGTAGGCAGAGGAGGCAGAGACGTACAGAAACTGTGGGGAACGAACACTCCCGGGGCAGTGATCCAGAAAGCTCCCAAAACTGTGTCATACATGCGTCCCTCTAAAATACCACCTCGTTTCCCTACTGCACAGGTAAAACACTACATTATTGCTCCCCTCTGGTACCCACCAATTCTCCTGGGATACCCTTTGTGGATTTACTCTGTCAATTGTAATGGCTCAGCATGCCCACCAGCCTTTTCAATGGTCTCTTATTAGATGGAATGATCAAACTGTGCTCCAAAGCTATGTCAGAGCAGCACCTCCCTCCTTCACACCACAATTGTGTCAGCTAGTGCCTACAGAGATGTGCTGGAATCAAGAGAGTTTTTACATGTGTCCTGGCACTGGGCCTCCTTACTGTAATTATCCCAGGCATTACTACTGTGCCTACTGGAGGTGTGAGACTATGGCATCTAATTGGAAAACAGCAGGAGATAAATCTCTAACTGTGGGGTGGAGGCCAGCTGGATGCAAGCCTCCCCGGCCAGATCCCTCCAGGGCCATGCAATTGGGCTGCTGGCAAGTGGTATTTCCGGACGGAAATTACACACACCTTTATGTCAATGTAACTAACCCTGAGGACAGAGGATGGGCTGTGGGAAAAACATGGGGAATGAGATACTGGGTATCAGGAACAGACAGGGGAGGCCTCTTTCTTATCAAAAAGGAATCTGCTTTAGAAGTCCCCCGCCAGAGGGTCCCAATCCTGTTATCAAACTGCTTATCAAGAACAATCCCAATTCTGTGATCAAGAACAATCCCCACAAAAGATAAAAGCTGACACCAACCGAGGGGTCCCCTAGAACTATGGCACCTCTAGTATACTGGACAGAAGCCTTGACTCCAGAGCAAGGCTTGGTAGGTCTCTTATGGAAAACAATGCAGGCTAGCTATGCCTTTTTAAATGCTACCCATTGTGAGCTAGCCCAGCACTGGTGGTTGTGCTATGATGTCAAGCCTCCTTACTATGAAGCCATCGGGACCCAGGAACCATTTAATCAAAGCAATGTAAGCTATCCAACACAATGCAACTGGGAAGACTGGGGAAGTTAGGACTTACTTTACAAAATGTAAAGGGAGCTGGAACATGTGTAGGAAACATAACAAAAAGAATAAAAGGATTGTGTAAAAACACTCTAAAGGAACCTGAAAAGGCTTAAGGGAAATGGCTCATTCCTGTCAGCGGAGCAAAGTGGATCTGCTCTCGAGTAGGCATTACGCCCTGTTTATCTTTGGATGTATTTAAGAGGAATGGATCTGTTGTTGCTGCAACAAGGAGGATTATGTGTAGCCCTTGGGGAGGAATGTTGTGTTTATGCAGACCACACGGGAATAGAAAGAGATACTATGACAGAACTGCGGGAAGGATTAGAAAAAAGACGCAAAGAAAGGGAACAGTGATGAAGCTGGTATGAGTCTTGGTTTTCTCAGTCACCCTGATTAACAACTCTGCTATCCACTTTAATGGGTCCAGTGGTTGTAGTATTGTTAAGCCTCACTCTTGGTCCCTGTCTAATCAATTGGGTAATATCAATAGCAAAAGGAAGATTGGAGGCAGCCCATCTGTTACTAATCCATCTACAATCAGAAAGGGAAGAGCCTGAAAGTGAGGTAATGTTAAATAGAGCAAGAGTAGTGTTAAAGAAATTTGATACACCAAATGGAAAATAGAAAAGGGGGGATTGTAATACATTGTTATTGTTTGTTAATCAAATTTAATATGATTATTAAATATAATATGAATGCTGAAGCTGTTTTATACAATGTTGGAGCTAAAACTGCAGAAAGGCCTAACCACAATATCCAACTGTATAAGCAAGAACCTGAAGCTGCAGAAAGGCCAAACCACAATATCCGGGTCCACAAACTAGAATTAGAACATCTCCTTATTAGAAGGAGGGTTGCCTAACTGGTATAGGACCAAGGCCTACTCACAGACTGAGGAAGACTACAAGCCTTCATCTGACAACCACCGGGAGGCAGAAGAAGACCCCCTAGCAACAGGCAGTGCAGGCACTGACGCGATCCAGGAAAACACATATGCAGGAAGTGTATATAAAGGAAAACCTCCTCAGCTAAAGTGTGCACTTTGGGTGGAGCAGTGTCTCCCCAGGCCACCCCAGGGCTGGTCTTTGCTTGCTTACTACTACCTGAATCAATAAAATTGATTTTCATAAATGATTATTTAAATTGCCCCTTTTATTCAGTCACAACAATTTATGACAATTCCTGAAAGTGGCAAAATAATGAATCAATAGCTTTGGCTTCACTTTGGGATGCGGGTTTTTCCACACGGGCTTTACCACCTCCCTCTGCAGTCCCTGCCTGCGACAGTTCAGCTCTAAGAGCGGCCCCTCACAGCTGCTCCCACTCCCAGCGGGGCAATCCCAGGCCCCAGCTGGAGCACCTGCTGCAGGCACTGCCCAGGAAAAGGCCAGAGCTCCCCCAGCCACACATCTGCTGGCTGTGCCCACAAGCCTCTCCTTCTCAGTGCTGGCACCTTTTGGCAGCACACGGGGCAGAACCAAGGGGCCTTTGTGCTTCCCATGCCAGCCTCCTTTGCCAGCCACTGCCTGGCTCTCCTGCTCCTCACAGACACTTAGGATTAAAGCTGAGTCAGCAGCAAGCCCTCCTGCAACCTTGCCCTTTTCCACTTGGAAGTAATCTGTCCCCCTGCAGGCTGGGTAATTGGAATCCCAACTCTTTGCACAAAGAGGTCCTTAAAGGCCATTTTGCTGCTCAGTGACTCTTTTGCAGCAAAGTGCTGTCAGTGTGCAGAGGCAGGAGCAAGAGGCTGCATTTGAAGCAGCTGCTGTTGGTGGCCATTGCTGGAAGGCAGCAGAGACAGCCCAGGCTGGCCTGTTTGCCCCCTGGCAGCCAAGCGGAGAACTACCTGGCACAAGGAGGCCTTGCGGGCAAGGAATGCCTCCCCAATGGCGGTAGAGGTGCTGCGAACAGGCTTTCTGGCCAAGCAATGCTCTCGAATGCAGCTGCACTGCGCTCCGTGCTGCTGCAGCCCGCGGGCGCTGCCCAAGGACGGTTCTGCCGTTGGCAGGGCCCGGGTGACAACGGAGCGTCCCGGGCGTGGCCGTTCCGGTGTCCAGGTGCCGCGGGGGTCAGAGGGCACGGAACCCTGCTGGAGCCTGCCCGCAGCCCCTGCTGCACTGCGGGAACCCTGCCCTGCCCGAGAGGCAGCAGCACACCTTGGGCCGTGCCCAGGGCGGGGGCCAGCAGGGCCCTGTGCCAGCGAGCCCCCGTGCCCTGGCCTGCAGCTGAGAAGGAGCCGCTGAGGGAGCCCTCAGGGACCAGGGCCACAGCTGCAGCTGCTTTGTCCAAAGGCTGGGGGCATTCTGTGAGAAAACCTGGCAAGAAATTCAATGATGTGACATGCACAGGTCTTGTGGGCCTTGAGTAGTGATGAAACCTCAGGGAGCCTGTGTCCCTGTGCAGACAGGAGTGCCCCTGGACTGGGGCCTCTTCAAGAAGAATTTCAAGTGTAAATTATATGGTAATGTGAAAAACGAGGTTCCCATATTTTTGTCAGAATTTAAAAATTTAATAAAAAGACAATTAGGAGATGGAAATAAAATCAAGTATACAGATCTGGCCGGGTGTCTCTTCATTCAGCCAAGAATCCTACTAACAAAGGATTGTCCCATAAAAACAGAACCCTATGAGACATCCATAAATTCTCATACATATTCAGACATTCTTTTTAGGAGTTTTGGTCTTCTTCTGCTTAATTTTCTCTTGTCCTCTTCCCAACAAATTAATCTTCTTGGCGCCATCCAGTTTTACATTGCCTGATAACAGAAATGCAATAAATTCCTCCCCCAGAGCCCTGGTCACTGCTGTCTTTATCTGGATAAGATAAGAATGCAGGGGGTCTCTAGCCATCTTTTTCAGTCTTTGGGTTACACAAACAAAAGTAGTTTTTGTTTTAATACTATGCCATAGCCTAACATATATGTATTATACCACTATTTCTAAGTTTCATCAATAGTAGAAATAAAGGAAATTATAATGATACAACAAAATTTTCTAATCTTATACATACAACATTCATTAAAATACTTGCAAAAAGCCAAAAATATGATATGCATTTATAACATTAATATATGGGTATAAAAAATCCAAATCATCACAGCAACCGAAAATATCTATATCGTTCATACATTAGGTATGTTTATTTCAAGCAGAGGGACTTCTTGAAATACCTCATGTGAGAGAGACTTTTTCCACAAGAGTAAATCCATCAGAATGGAAATGTCGTTTAAAATAATTTTAGCCAAACAGAAATCATTAATCTAAACAAGTCAAAATCAACATATCATGGTGTAGTAGTTTAGATTTGCTAATTTCATTTTCTCGGCCAACATACCAAATAAATGTTGTGGTTTTAAAGCAACAACAAAAAAATCACTAGAAAACTTACTTATTTCTTGCTGTGAGATATGGATGAGAACAAGAGCAAAACAGGCCTAAAACTTAAAAGGAATAAAGAAAGTTTATTAACAAAACTACAAGAATAAGAAAACCAGAATAAAACTTCCAGAAAACCCTTTTTCCCCCCAACTACTCAACCATTCCCTTTTTCACATGACAACATAGAGACAAAAACACTTTGGTGTTTAGAACAGTCCCAATTCTTGCTATAATCTTTCCATCAGTCTTTGTAGACAAACAGAAGTCTTCTTCTGCTAATCTATGGAGTTTCTCACAAGAAAACTATTTCTTCATAGCTTTCTATTTCTCTGATGTCAGCTGCCCAGAAAAAAATCTGCCATCAGTGGTCTCCTCCCATTTCACATCACTCTGGGGTGTGTTATGGGCCATGAGTCTAGGGATGTCATTTTTAAGGATGAGTTATTCAAAGGCAAAAGTTCTTTTTGTCTGCCTCTGTGAGCCTCCCTGGAACACAAGTTTTCTCTTTGCCTCTCAACGGCCCCAAATCTTCAACTATTACTTCTCCCCCTCTGTTCCAGCACCTCACTGCATCACAAGTACTCTACTTTTTGCTCAAAATCTACACTTTGAACACTCCATTCCTCCCAATATGCTCTATCATGAATTAAAGGAGTTTTTTTCAGAACACTATTGTCTATGTCCATAGCTTTAATAGAAAAATATTTCAGCTTCTTTAAGCATCTCCTTATTCTCTCTTCCCCATCTAAAGCTTAATTGTTTTCTTCACTGTCTTTGATGGTTTTATGATGTCTTCTGCACGTTGATTACCCTTCTTTCTCTCTCTTCCCCTCTCTCTGGGAACAAGGAGTAATCTTTAAGTCTCATTCAGGTAGTAAAAGAGTTAAAGTCTTGGAAAACTGCAGATGTTCATGGTGTCAGGTTTCATTTCAGAGGCAGAAACTGCAAACTAAGTAAGGCCAGCTGGCTCCTTTTCTCCCCACCACCGCCCTCTGCGGCCTTGTCCAGCCTGACGGAGCCCTGTTACCTCATCAGAAGCCGGAAACCAAAGAGAACAAGAGAGCCCTGACCTTACATTTTAAGGTGGTGTTCACAAGTTGATCTCACTTCTCAATGGTTAAAACCACCGCCAGTTCTCAGAAATGGCCTGTTATTTGTCAGGAGACTCACGCTGCTCCTGGCCGCACCGGAGCTCCGGGCTAGCTCTACGGTGCCAGTACTGCACTCACGGGCAGTTGCCAGGAGTGGGGAACTGCAGGGGAAAGGCGATCCCACTGCAGAACCTTCAGAGCACCGAATCCTGCCGGGCTCTGCCAAATCAGGCGTCGTGGGTGGTGGCAAAAGGAAGGAGGAGACTCACTCAGCTGTATTTCCCAGGAACAGGTTTATTCAGGAGAGGGGATGAGCTGGGAGAAAGGGGCTGGGCTAGGAGAATTCAGGACCAGAGAGAGCCCTGAGCACCTCTGTGCACTGGGTTTTATCTCAGGGGTGGGCACAGTCCAAGGTCCAATGGGAACTCACGGAGGGAGGGGTAAGGGGAGGATTTTACAATGTCAGGGACCAATCGGGATACAAAGAAGGCAGGAACATAACATAACAACCAAAAACATGTCAAGGAAGGGATGATATACATGGAAGGAGCTGGAAGGAGAGGTGGGGTTTACGATGATGGATGAAGAGATGGGGCAGGGTAAAGGTGGTTGACGTGGAACATTCAGGAAAACTGGGAGGGGTTTACATAACAGACAACTGAAGCTAAACCAATATAATCAACAGGGGGAAAACAAAATGTACTAACAAATTTTAACAAATTCTTAACGAAATTGAATACACTAACTACAACATCTCCCCCTTTCTTTTTTAGAAAGAGGAGGAGCAGAGTGTAGGGTCTGGGGGAGCAGGGGGCACAGTTTCTTCTAAAAACCAATCTTCACAGGTTGGCGGAGGAGGAGGTGATGAGGATACGGTGCCACTCTGGCACGGACAGTCGCCAGGAGTGGGGAACTGCAGGGGAAAGGCGATCCCACAGCAGAACCTTCAGAGCACCGAATCCTGCCGGGCTCTGCCAAATCAGGCGTCGTGGGTGTTGGCAAAAAGAAGGAAGAGACTCACTCAGCTGTGCTTCCCAGGAACAGGTTTATTCAGGAGAGGGGATGAGCACAAGGGTCTGGGCTGGGGGAAACCAGGACCAGAGAGAGCCCAGAGCACCTCTGTGCACTGGGTTTTATCTCAGGGGTGGGCACAGTCCAAGATCCAATGGGAGCTCGTGGAGGGAGGGGTAAGGGGAGGAGGTTACAATGTCTGGGACCAATGGGGAAACAAAGAAGGCGGGAACATAACATAACAGCCAATAACATGTCAAGGAAGGGATGATATACGTGGAAGGAGCTGGAAGGAGAGGTGGGGTTTACGATGATGGATGGGGAGATGGGGCAGGGTAAAGGTGATTGACGGGGAACATTCAGGAAAACTGGGAGGGGTTTACATAACAGACAAATGGAACCAACCAAAACAGTAAATGGGGGAGAACCAGGAATATATCAAACAGAGGAAATACTAACAATTTTAACAGAACTGTATAAACCATTCTACAAAATGGGGAGGAGGCCGAGACGGAGCCCTGTTACCTCATCAGAAGCTGGAAACCAAAGAGAACAAGAGAGCCCTGACCTTATATCTTAAGGTGGTGTTCACAAGTTGATCTCACTTCTCAATGGTTAAAACCGCTGCCAGTTCTCAGAAATGGCCAGTTATTTGTCAGGAGAAAAAACTCCCATCAGCCTCCAGCAGCTTCAACTTCTCCAGCTCTCAGTTATCTTAAAGTCACTCCAGGACACATGGATAAGGTACACCTGATATCCAAGAATTCCTAATTTAATAATGGTATAAATGAAATTAGAATTTTGACAACTAAGTCCCTTGAGTTAATAACAGCTAAATTAAAAATGAATACAATTTAGTGAATTGAGTAGGAAATTTGGATAAAAGAATACAGTTTAGTAAAAGAATACAATTTAACAAAAAAATACAATTTCTATATATAATTTGGCAGTAATTAAGTATGATTAAAGCATAAGCAAAACCAAGTGGGGTACAGAGAAGGTTTCTCACTCCACCTCACATACAAAACTGACCAGGGTACGGAGGGGGTTCCCCACCCTTCCTCATGTACCAAACAAAGCACTTCAAGCTGAATTTATATACCCTATGCCTATACATATTCATTAATGTTTCCCATAAGTTTCCTCTTATTTCCATTTTTCTGACTTTAGGTCACTCTCCTCCACGGCGCATGCCTCACTTGTTGTTAGGAGGTCTCCAGTCTCCTTTTGGTAGTCTTTGGACGAAGGCTTACGCTCATCCTCACTGTCCTCTCAATGGCCTCACAGGTTTGCACATGTGTACAAAGGGCTGTGTTATGTAACTCTAATAACCAGTCTTGCATTTAATGAACTTTGGGCCCTATGCCTAAAGTCGTTCTAATTTTGTCCATCTCAAGGCCGTTTTTGTCTTGGGATATCACTTACCTTCCAAACTACATCCTGTACATCAATTTGACACCTGGTACAAGGGGTACATTTGCCTTGTAACACTGATTCTTTTGATTGCTTCTACTAACAACTTTCCAAATAGTTACCATTTAGTTAGCACAAATCCATTCCATTTATTAAAAGAAGAACTCCTAAACAAGTCAAGGAGATGATTTCCTCAACGCTGTGCTGAAAAGTAATTACCAGATGATTTTTTTCATGAGGTCAGATTCCTTCAGCTCAGATGCTCTTCCTACCTGCCAGCTCTACAGTATTCTTTTGTGTTTTATCGTCACACTGCAAATCTGCAAAAGAAACTTTTCTAGAAGGGAGATGAGGGAATCGCCTATCAAATTTCTCTTTAGGAGGGCTTCCGACCACAGCAGTAACAGCAGCATTTGCTGCCAGCCCCGGTCAGAGACATGATACCTATTGCCCAGCCTCTTTCCTACCTATCCTACTTTCCCAGTCTGAACTTCTACTGTCACTGGAAATAAAAGCAGAGTTTTAACTTCACTTGGCACATTTTCAGTTTCATTCTCAAATGTCCTACTTCATCCTCTTCATATGTACACTTTTGTTTCAAAGGACATAAGCTCCCATGTCTCATTTTCCCAAGCTTAATGCTGAGGTTCCAGGGAGAATGAAGGCGTATTTCCTCCTGGCCTTGCAGTACTTAGATAAATCGTCTCCTTGGTGTGCACAGGAGACTTCTGGCTGTTCCAATTTTTGTGGGCAGATGAGTGTCCTGAGGAGCTCTGGCCACTTGGCTCTTGTGAGGAGGCATCCTTGGCTCACCGTGCAGCTGTGAGAAATTGCTGCTGATGCCTTGCTCCTGCTTCTTGCCCTCATCATATCCTTCCCAACGGGTAATTTCCCTGAGACTCTCTCTTGGCACCATGGTCTTTTCTCTGGCTGGCTTTCAACAGGGTTCAAATATGCCCAGGTAGAGGCTGGAGGAGCACAGGGGTCAGGCAGGCAGCCCGGGAGCTGCTGGTGCCTGCCAGGGTGAGGGAATTGTGTGTGACCAAAGGGGAAAGCTGCCAGCGGTGCCTGGATCTGGGCCAGGCCTGTGGTCACCATGGAGCCGGGGTGGGGGGCTGCCAGGAAAGGGGCCAGGGCCAGGTGCCTTGGGCCTGGATCCCTTCCTTCCAGCCTGGGGCTGAGGGCACCTGGGTGGCACCAAATCCCACCTGGCACACCACGTGTCTGTAGTGGTTTAGATTTGCCAATTTCGTTTCCTGGCTAATGCACCAAACAAATGTGGTTTTAAAGAAGTAACTAAAAAACTTACTAGAAATCTTACATATTTCTTGCTGTGAGATATGAATTAGAACAAGAGCAAAACAGGCTTAAAACTTTAAAGGAATATAGAAAGATTATTAACAAAAACTATAAGAATAAGAAAACCAGATAAAACTTCCAGAAAACCCTCTTCTCCTCCGCTACCAAACAATTCCCTTGTTCACATGAGAACATAGAGACAAAAAAACTTTGGTGTTTAAAACAGTCCCAATTCTTGCCATAGTCTTTCCATCAGTCTTTGTAGAGAAACAGAAGTCTTCTTCTGCTAATCTATGGAGTTTCTCACAAGAAAACTAATTTTCTTCATAGCTTTCTACTTCTCTGATACCAGCTGCCCAGAAAAATCTGCTATCAGTTGTCTCCTCTCATTTCACATCACTCTGAGGTGTGTTATGGGTCAAATGAGTCTAGGGATGTCATTTTTAAGGATGAGTTATTCAAAGGTAAACGTTCACTTCATCTGTCTCTGTGAGCTTCTCTGGAAACAGAAGTTTTCTCTTTGCCTCTACAAAGCCACAAATCTTCAACTATTACTACTCCCCGTCTGTTTCAGCACCTCACTGTATCACAATCACAAG
Source organism: Cyanistes caeruleus (assembly GCF_971803275.1). NCBI lineage: Eukaryota > Metazoa > Chordata > Aves > Passeriformes > Paridae > Cyanistes > Cyanistes caeruleus. The sequence goes on from NC_141705.1 coordinate 60,663,931, forward strand.
TATTTTTGCTCAAAATCTACACTTTGATACATTTCATTCCTCCTAATATACTCTGCAATTAATTAAAGGAGTTTTTTCAGGACACTATTGTCCATCTCCATAGCTTTAACAAAAATATATTTCAGCTTATTAAAGCATCACCTTATTCTCTACCTCTTCTGTAGCTTAATTCCTTTCTTCACTGTTTCAGATAGTTTATCAAGTCTCTTTACATGTTGATTACTCTCTCTTTCACTCTCTGGAAAAAAAGGATTAATCTGCAAGTCTCATCTGGGTAATGAAAGGCTTGAAATCTTGCCCAGGCTTTGTAGATGGTTCTGTGATCTCTGCCGGAGCAGCGGCTGGAGTTGTCTGCGATGGAAGATTTATCATTGCTGCTCTGGAGAGTGTGGTCACTGTCTCAGCCAGTCGCTGGTCAAGAGCTTTTTTCTTTCTTTACTCGTCAGTCTCTGGTGAATTCATTCACAGCAAAAACTGCAGCCAAGCCAGGGAGCGGCCTGGCCCGGCCTGGGCCCGGGAGAAGCCCCGCAGGCCCCATCTCCCGGCCGGGAGCCGCTGCAGGCCCAGCCCAGCCCCTGCCTGGGCCGCATGGGCTGGGCAGGGGAACGGGAGGCCAGCTGGAGCTCTGTTACCTTTCACAGCCAGGAAACAAAGAGACAAAGAAATTCCCAGGCTTAAGTTGGTGTTCACAGGTTGATCTCACGTTTCAGTGGTCAAAACTGCTGTTAATTCTTAGAAATGGCCAGTAGTTGGCCAGGAGAAAAACTCCCATCAGCCTCCAGCGGTTTTAACTTCATTAGGTGTTTCTCTTTGTTTTCTTAAATGCCAATCTGTCACAGTGTCCCTGCAGCCCCGTGTGCCTTGGCAGCCATTGGGAAGTGTATGGAACATGGAACAGGCCCATTGTCTGCCTTTCCCAGTCATTTCCCAGTCATTTCCCAGTGCATTTCCCAGTCTACTTGGGATGTTCTCTGTGGCACTGTGCTGTGTGGTTACAGGGCTGTGGGCAGAGAAAAAAGCTGAAAGTCTTGCCTGGAGAAATCCCCTGTTCTTTCCAGCACAACCTGAGACTATTTCCTATTCTCCTGTTCCTTTAACCTGGGAGTGAAGACACAGAAAATGTGGCTAAATTCACCTTTCTGCAACTTGTTGGTTGGAAGTACTTGAGCATACGAACTCAGTGTTTTATGAATACTGTCTGTGACTGCAATTCTGGATAGAAATTCCTCAGGAAATACTAGATGAATTATGAAAGAAAGATGATTACATAATAAATTGAAATCAGCTATGCCAGAAAGAACCCATGATATTTCTGAAGGAGATTCTTTGTCTGTATCCAAGTGGTTAGATATGGACAACATGAAACCAAATATGAATTTCAAAAGCAATATTCATTTAATTGCATATTCTTTTCTATATTTGATGTAATTCTTAGAAAATGGCAAGTAATGGTTTGTGAAAACCAGATTTTAAAATGATTTTCTGGAAGTTAGATGGAGTCTTGGGGTGAGATGCTCATCACTGCACTCTAAATGCATTTCTCAACCCCCCAGAAAGGAAGCCCTTGTAGAGTGGAATTCAAACAACACACACAGGAGAGCAGCGTTGGCTGCCAGAACCACTGTCAGTGCTTGTTAACCCCGAGGGTTACTGCAGCCTGGCCTTTGGAAAGCCTGGGGGTGACAGGTATAGGCAGATGCCCCACATGCTCAGACATCAGTGATCAGAATCCTTGTTCTTCCCCTCCAGGAGGAACTTCCCTGTGAGTCTTTCTTTGTTCATGGCAGCATTCAAAAGACTGTTAGGAAACGTGGCTGTGTGAGTCGCCACAGGCAGGCAACTGGAGCAAGCACAAAAGCATGGCAAAGAATTACTTCATTTCAGTATCTCCCTAAGCTGTTCCCACTTCATGGAACAATGTAGAGAAGGGAGGTAGTTCTTTCTTGGGATGACTGGTGTTTTGGGATACCATCCTTCTCACCACAGTTTCATTTTCATGGCACATACCACCCCCATCTCTTCTTTTGCAAGGCAAAAACGCATTCCCCTCAGTAACCACAAAGCTTTCCAAAGGTAACCAAAAGAACTTACAACTGTATTTGAAACAAAAATATGATGCAGCTTCTTTGCATTGAACTATAAAGTAAAACAAAAACAACAAAATTGTTCCTAGGGCTTCAAAGGAGCAGAGAACTTGGAACTATTTACATCCTGGAGAACCACGTATGGCCCTTGGGTTCCAGTCTGGGTCACTGCAAACTCTGCCTCATTCAGTGTATGAGGGCAGGCCGGCTCTTGGTCATCTTGCTTTGTTCAGCTTTGTTCAGCAGAAAAGGCTGGAACAAAAGGAGGGAGAGAGAAAAGATTTGGTTGGATTCATCCAACAGGCATATCGAGATGGCAGAGGACAATGACTGCAGTCACTTTACTCCAAGAGGACCTGCAAAGCCTTTTGACTCTCAGCAGCTGCCTCTTTGTGGAGAGCATTCTTACAGCCTTTCTGCCCTTCTACCAGACACACCCTGCTCATTTTCTTTTGCAAGTTTGCCAGCAGATCATGGCAATGCATCCCTTTGCCCAGAGGGGCCTACACAACTTGGTGTTCTATGGAAAATGACACTGCAAAGGCCCCGTGGGATGGCAGGTTACAGCTCTTGAGTCTTCCCCACTGCTTGCACCACAGGAAAACACAACATTTGTAATGGCTAAATTGTACAGTCAAAAACATAGCAGCAGCTCTAGGAATTCCTTTTGGCCAATAGTGATCACAAGCCTAGAAAGGAGTGTGAACTCTGGCAGCAACAAGCAGCACCTGATAGCTCTCCACCTTGTTTCACCACTGCTCATTGACATCACTTTTAGTGAGCTTCTCAAAGTTTCCAAGAACACACCAAGCAGTGAGTCCCAGCTCACAGGTTGCAGCATCAGGAATGAAATTCAACCCCAGGAGAAGGCTCAGGTGTGAGGCTGCACTTCTTGCCTGACTCTGCTGTGCATGGCACAGTCCTCTCCCCCTTTCAGCACCCACTCTTCCCATGCTTTGGTCCCTACTCACTGCACACGTGCTCTCCAGCTGCTCTGCCTTGGCACAGCTGATGCTGCACAGAGGACAATTTGACACAGAGCACAGCACCATCTCCAAGCTGACCCAGAGCCCTCTCTCTGCCCAAAAGCACCTCCTACCCTTCCCACTCCAAAAGCCAGCGCATGACTAAGAGGGCTGTTCATTTTCCCTCAGGAAAAGGGAAGCAGGAATTAAAGCTTTTCCATTCCTACCTCAATTGCAACCTCCCTTCCTGCAGCCAAACATCAGCCCCAACGCCTCTGTGCTTTCACAGGATGTCAGAAGGGAAAGACTCCTTGCCCTTACCCACCTACACCTACACAGCTGCTTTCTGCACTGCTTGCTTCCAGCTTGTAAAGGCCAATCTGCAGCATTTCAAGTGGCAGGAGGGACACGATGGTAGAAGCAAACTCCCGAGTATCAGGACAGGAGATACAGTTCTTCGTCTTACCCCTCTGAACAGGGACTTAGATTTACACATCTTTCTGGCATCCCAGCACTGCATACTCACTTCAGTTTGTTGGTGCCTTTGCTTGCTGGAAGCTGACATCTCTTGGGATTCTTTTCATTTCTTTTTCTTTTTGGGAAAATCCCCGTTGTCTTCTCTCTAACAGGAAGAAGGAAAACAGGAAAAATTCACTCAGGTCCTTGAAGTTCAAATAGAGACCAGTACAGCTCAGTTTGAAAGATTCTGGTTGAAAAGAGAAAAAATAACACACTGGAAATCACAAAGTGGAAACCCAAGCACAGGACGCAGGGATTTCACGTCCACTGGCAAGTAACCGAAAATGACATTTCACCTTCTTTTGCTTGGATAGGTGATATGTTTTCTAATGGCAAGGACAGATCTCCTGAGCACCTCCTTGATAATTGTAATAAAATGTAAGGCCCTTCCATTGCTGAAAATAAACATTTCATCTGTTCTGGTTGGGCCATTCTTCTTTCCACTCCATCATGATTGTAGAGAAATGTTTTCAGACTCCTGGTGGCAAAGTCAGGACCTGTAAGCATATCTGTTTTGGGATACCCCCCATCAATGGGAAGGAAAAGCTATGGTCACAGGCGAGTGAGATCCCTCAGATAGCCCAGATGTGCAGGGGCTTCTGATGTTACTACCAAAAATCTGAGAGGGGTGAAATTGTAAAAATGCAGTGAAAATTGCTGCCTTTGTCTTCCAGAAGAACAGGAAGCATTAAGGAAAAGAGTCAGTCAATGAAAACTTTTTATAGGTTTTAGAGCATTGGTTCTAAAGCATCAAGTGTGCAAATCATCAGCTCACCTGAATGAGAAACTTCCGAATCCTTTGCTACCAGTCAAGAAAATGTAAAAGAAAGTGCCCTTATCACTTAGCATTACCCACAGCGTGACTGCTGATAGCCAGAAGCATCCCAGGACTTTCTTGTGTCCCTCCCGGAGTGCAGACACACAAGGAACCATTCAGCAGCTTCTCCACAAGGCTGCTGTCAAGGAGTTCTCCTTCCAGACTGCACTCACGTCTGGGATACAGGCTCTGAGTTGGGATTTCCTGCAGTCAGACACTAGATTGCAAGGGATGACATGCCAGACACCAAATAGTTCCTCTCCTGGCTCTTGGAGACAGCAGCAGAAGTGGCAGATTGACTGCCTGCTTCCCTTTCTGACCCTGCTCTGCATGAGGGAGAACTTTTGGGCTCACTCCAGTTTCCTCACCATTTCCCTACTCTTCTTTATTCTTAACTCAGGAAGCTCAGAAAATGACAAAGTTAAAAAACCACTCAGGAAGCAAAGTTATTCCCCCGGCCCTGCTGAGCCACCTGTTCTGGGAGGAGGAACAGAAAGGGAGACAGGCCCTGCAATGTCCACAGGGAGTGCCCATCACTGCAAGGCCTGCAGCCAACTCCTTGTGCACCTGACCTCCCAGTGCTGTCTGGGAGTCAGCACTGACTCTGGGAGTCAGCTTCCCAAAAAACACTTGAGAGCAACGACCACCTCCGAGTTTGAAATGAAGGGCTGTCTTGGAATTCCAGGGAAAGCCACTGCAATGGCCGAGGGACTCTGCAAAGGGGTCTCTGCAAAGCCCCTGACTACACACAGCTGTAAAAGTCTCCGGGGCACCAAATGTCAAAGGCTTCAGCTCTTTTCCCCAGGATGAGGATTGATGAGCAGAGAGACGGTTTTTGTCTTCAGACTTAGGATGTTTGTTTTACCTTATCTACTTTACATTTTTACAGATAGTAAGTACTTCCACACACTAACCTAACAAGCTACAAACGGAGAATGTGGGCTCTGTCCACAAGGCCTTTTAAGCATAAACCATCCAGTTATCAAATGCCAACTCATTTACTTATACTTTTAACCCAATAACCAAACACCCATGTTCTGCACTGCATACATTTCCATCCAATCACCCCATACCAGCCAAAACCATGGAGAAGAAAGAAGAAAGGCAAAGACAAACCAACACCCAAGAACCTATACCTTGTCTGTTATTCACTACTACATCTCAAACTCTAAACTGTCTTTTTCACCCAGTGAATTAACATAATGCTATATAATTCAAACATCGACATTCCCAGCTCCTCCACTCAGTTTTACAAGCCTTCTCCATGGTCTTAACTCCAACCCTGTGTTCTCTCAAGTGCCGGAGCCGGTCAGCACAGATCAAAAGGACATTTTCTGTGCCTGGGACTCCAACACACAGCCACTTCTTAGGCATCACTGCTGGCATCACAGCAGCTCCAGGGAAATCCAAACAAGTGCTTTGCCTATTTATCCATCTGCCAAGTGCTTCAGATACCTACTGCTTTTGATGCAGGAACACAAGATTGGGCCACCACCAAGCTACAAAGCTCAGCTTGGGCTGAAACCCAGAGAAACCCAGCAGTGCTGGCAGGGGCTGGGCAGCCACAAGCTGCCAAAACCTCCTCTGGCAGAGGACAGCTGAGGTTTTGTTTTCTCAGGAAACCAGGATCCCAAGAAAACACTAATAGCACCAAAACACACAAAACAACAGCTTACAAGGCTTTCCATTTTCTCAGAAGGGCATTGGTGACCAATGGGAATCAGCTGTGGGTACATTCCCCTTACAGGTTTGATAACACCCTTACAGGAGATCAATCATGGCTCTAGTGCCAACGTATGAAGTGGAAACTCCACTTGGGTTTTTCAAACACCACCTTGGTCATTGTCCAAATCCACCTCCCCCTGCCCCTCTCACCTTCTTCTCTCCTGGGGACTCCTCTGAACTCCTCATGGCTCTCCTCTTCAAGTCTGGCTTCCTTGGAGATGAGAGCAACTTCTCTCCAGGAGACAAGGGCACCTTCTCCTTGTGCAAATCCCAAGGCCGGTGGCCACTGGGGATAATGGTGTCACATTAATCTGTTTGCTTAAGCTCTTCAAGATCTTTTCCAACCTCAACAATTTCATGAGTAGATCATGAAATAATAATTCTTCAGTTGGGGAAAATTCCCTGCATTGAGGTTTTCTGAGAAAAATCTGACTTACAACCCAAATGTTTGTGCATTCCAGGTTCTTTCAAGTATCTGCCCGGCAGAGGTGGAAACACGGTCTGTTTACTTACGATGTTCTTGGCTGAGAACTCGGCCACCTTCCTGACGCTCTGCCTGCCTGCTCTGGAAAGCAACAAAGGAAAAGGTTGCATTTCTTTACCCTGTGGTCTCTGAACAAGAGGTTAGAGAGTCACTCTCTTCCAGGAGGTATTTGTCAAAAAGGTTGTTCATCACCCCAGATGGGAGTTTCCTAACTAAATAGTGCTTGTCCTCTGCTGAGCTGCTACCTTGAGTTCTACGTAATGATTGCTTACAGTTTCTTGAGCCATTCCTAAATTCATCCCTGTTCAGCAAAGCAGAGGAAATCACACTGCTTAATCAGTGGGAACGCTTGATGGTCTCTGCCACATCTAACACACAAAATTACCTGTCAGCACAGAAAGAACTGGGTTTCCTTTGCATTTCTCTTTATTCTGTTTCTGTGCTGCAGATCCATCAGGTTGGGATTCCTAGAAGTAAAGGACAAAGTAGCTTAGCATGTACCTTAACATCACATCTCCTGACATCAAACCTGTGTTAATGGCACATTAGGGGCACGTGCATTTTTGAATAAATAGTTTTAAAACATTCTAAGAGCTGCCAAAGAGCTGAAGTGAACTTCTGCTAAGCAGAAAGATCTCTTGGCACTGATCAGCAGTCCTGGCAAAAATGGGCTGGGGTACCTTTCCTGCCAATGGAAGTCTGCACATCTCTGCTCTTGTAGGCGTCTGAAGAGGTGACAGGAGAGGTGGCAGTGAGCTGCTCATTTCCTGGAAAGACAGGGAGAGAAGCAGCTCTCAACTTCTATTTTATCTCCACCCATTTCCTTAATAAATGCAAAACATAAACAAACACAGAGATCTGCTTTTTAAGAGAACTCACTCTCAAAATTTCTTCAATTGATGGCACATCAATGGGCTTCCTTTCCTGAAACATGAATGAGGGAAACAGGAGGAGTTTATTCTGGTGTTTCAGTAATGTCAGGTTCTTTGCAAACCTTTGCTAACCAACAGCTCTAGAAATGTCCTGCAAGTGTATTAGTCCTAAAATGAGAGTAAGGATGAAATGGCCCATCTGAAGGGCAGTTAATAACAGAGAGCAGGCATGGACAGAGCTGTCAACTCCTCCTCGGAGATGTCTGTATTCCCTTTGGAATGTGGCAGTCAGGGAACACTGCTGCCACGTCTAAACTACTGCTACTACTCCTACATCTCTCACCTCTGCCTGCAATGGAAATTTGCAAGTCTCTGTTCTAGCAGGTGACTGCAGAGGTGGCAGGAGAGGTGGCAGGCAGCTGCTCATTTCCTGGAAAGAGTGGGAGAGAAACAGCTCCCAGCACTTTTTGCTGATGCACACAGAGGGAGTTTCACCCTTCCCAGAGTCAGAGGGATCCACCTCCTCATGGATTTGCACAAGCTTCCCCATGGAGATCTGATATTGAAGAGCACCCACCTTCAATATTCCTTCAATGGACTGCACATAAATGTGCACGATGGGCTGAAAGAAGAAAGAGGGAAGCAGTGTGAGTATGTTTGGGTATTTTACTGATTGTTAGGAAACAAGCATGTACTCAGCAAACATTTCCTTACCAACTGCTCTAGAAAGGTCAGACAAGTCCATGCATAATGAAATGCCAGTAAGGATTAACAGCACTATCTAAAAGGCAGTGAGGAGCAGAGACCAGGCAGAGGAAGAGCTGAAGCCGCTAAGATCACCTGCTGCAACATCAATGTCTGCCTTCCCTGACAGTCAGGAAACACTGTTTCCATTTCTGACTTTTTATTACTGTAGTAAGAAAGAATGTTCCTGCAGGCTGCTCCCTTTTTAAAATATCACTTTTCTTTAGTTGCTCTTGAAGCAGCTAAGCTTTGCCTGCAAAGGCACAGGCAGCCTCTGCATTTCCAAGAGTTGAGCAAAAAGCTTCATTAGTTAAGATAAAACGCTTAGAAATAATAGTTCCCAATTCTAGAGAAATTCTTACTTCAATTCTAGAGAAGGAGAAGTGTTTGTCATTCACCCAAATAACATCAGACTGATTCTTCTGAAGTAAAAATACACCCTGGCTAAAATGCAACCCTTGCACAGTGCACTTGGTGCTTGGCTTCCAGTCCAAAGCACAGCTCCTGCTTTTGTAACTCAGGCTGGCTCCAGACTGGGTCCTCCTGCCAAGATTGAGCTTTTGCTCAGCAAAGACTTGACCATCATCACTTGGGCTCCTGGAAAGACATCCTACTACGTATTACACACAGCAATTGTGTGCAGAGAAAGGTCAGGCCTTCTGGCACAGGAGCTTTTCTGAAGGACTAAACCAGAGAGCACAAACTTCAAACTCAGCCCAGCTTATGGACAAGCTCTGCAAGGTAGCTTTGGTTCTGGGGAGCATTTCTGGCACAAGGAAAGCACCCACACTGGGAGCTCCTGCAAGACAGAGCAGACCCTCCATCTCTTTTCAGGCAGCTTCACGGGATGCCTTGTCCTTCCTTCTCCCTAAGGACAGAAGTGCTCTTGAATTGTTCTGAAATTCAGCTTCTTGAAACCTGACATGGCAAACTGCAGACGACCTCAGGTTCTCTTGACTTTGGAGTTGGCCTTTTTTTATGGATTTAGTTTTCTTTTTGGTGTTTCTTTGTTTTTTTTATGGTTTTGTTGTGTTGTTTGGTTTGGGTTTTTGTTTGTTTTCTTCTTCCTTTCTTTTCTTTCTTTATCCGTAATGATTTTTTTGGACTCTCCTTTTAAAGTTCACTCCAAGAAAGATGCCACATTTCTGTTCCTTTATGCACACTGACACTTCCTAATTGGGCCCTGTCACCAAGCCTCTCCCACATGACATGAACTAGGAAGTTGGCTTTACAAACCCCTTTTCTTAAGGGGCTGGAAGAAGAGCTAAAACCTGGCACAAGAGGACATGGGATACATCTCAGCATCATGGATGCTGTAGTTTGAAGGCTTCTTCCAGTTCATTTGGACAGATACCTTAAAGAGACTGTGGTGACACTTGAGAGCGAAGGTTCTGCTTTGGAAAAGAGGGGAAAGGGCTGTTCAATATCTCTGTGAAGGCCAAGCGAGTCCCTGCATGCCTATTCCCTGTGGATTCATTCCCTCTGCACTGGATCTGCTTGCCTGTTCCATCTGTAAGACTCAATTTTCAGTGCTGCCAGGAAAAGAAGCTGTCAATAAGGAATTCCCACCTGCAGGTGATGTGCACCTTAGACATTCAATGAGCCAAAAGCCTGGGCTGGAAGAAATGGCTTTCCCAAGGGATGTCCAGGGAAGTCCCTGGAAAAACCCAGTTTGGCATGTGGCTGTTCAGTACACCTGAGGCCAAAGCCTTTCATTCAGATGGATTTCAAAGCAGGAGGAGGGAAGAACAGCAGAGTTTCTTCTGCTCTGGACCTCTTCACTGTCAGGGTCGCTGCAGGGTGTTACTGCGTGTGCCGCAAGGAACCCGTGAGTGCGACCTGCGTTCTCGGGGCTTGGAGAACACCGCTAGAAATTGCTGATGATAAAAGGGAAGGGACAGGTCCTTGTTGGAGTATCCAAAGACTCTTTATTCAAAGGATAACAGCCTCACATGAATTCAGGGATGAGAACAGGATCGGACTCAGGGCACAGGTTAAACACAGGGACAAATGGGGTGGGTCTGAGGGTCGAGGTCCAACAGGGACAAGGGAAAATGCTGCAGGGAGTGGCTAAAGACCGGGAGAATGGATTGGGATAACAGGGTGTGATAGATTGGCATTTAAGAAAACAAAGAGAAACACCTAATGAAGTTAAAACCGCTGGAGGCTGATGGGAGTTTTTCTCCTGGCCAACTACTGGCCATTTCTAAGAATTAACAGCAGTTTTGACCACTGAAACGTGAGATCAACCTGTGAACACCAACTTAAGCCTGGGAATTTCTTTGTCTCTTTGTTTCCTGGCTGTGAAAGGTAACAGAGCTCCAGCTGGCCTCCCGTTCCCCTGCCCAGCCCATGCGTCCCGGGCAGGGGCTGGGCTGGGCCTGCAGCGGCTCCCGGCCGGGAGATGGGGCCTGCGGGGCTTCTCCCGGGCCCAGGCCGGGCCAGGCCGCTCCCTGGCTTGGCTGCAGTTTTTGCTGTGACTGAATTCACCAGAGACTGACGAGTAAGGAAAGAAAAAAGCTCTTGACCAGCGACTGGCTGAGACAGTGACCACACTCTCCAAAGCAGCAATGAAGAATCTTCCATCGCAGACAACTCCAGCCACTGCTCCGGCAGAGATCACAGAACCATCTACAAAGCCTGGGCAAGATTTTAACCCTTTTATTACCCAGATGAGACTTGCAGATTAATCCTTTTTTCCAGAGAAAGAAAAAGACAGTAATCAACATGTAAAGAGACTTGATAAACTATTAGAGACTGCAAAGAAAAGAATTAATCTTCAGAAGAGGGAGAGAATAAGGTGATGCTTTAATTAAGCTGAAATATTTTTCTGTTAAAGTTATGGTGATGGACAATAGTGTTCTGAAAAGACTCCTTTAATTAATGACAGAGTATATTGGGAGGAATAGAGTAGTACAAAATGTGGATTTTGAGCAAAAAGTAAAGTGATTGTGATACAGTGAGGTGCTGGAATAGAGTGAGGAATAGTAATAGTTGAAGATTTGAGGCCTTGAGAGGCAAAGAGAAAACTTCTGTTTCCAGGGAAGCTCACAGAGACAGATGAAGAGAACTTTTGCCTTTGAATAACTTATCCTTAAAAATGACACCCCTAGACTCATGACCCATAAAACACCTCAGAAGGACATCAAATGGGAGGAGAAAATCTGATGACAGATTTCCGGGCAGCTGGCATCAGAGAAATAGAAAGCTATAACAGAAATAGTTTTCTTGTGAGAAACTCCGTAGATTAGCAGAAGAAGACTTCTCTTTCTCTAAAAGACTGATGGAAACAATATGGCAAGAATTGGGACTGTTTTAAACACCAAAATTCCAAAGTTTTTTGTCTCTGTGTTGTCATGTGAACAAGGAAATGGTTGGGTAGTGGGGAAAAAGGAGTTTTCTGTAAGTTTTATTCTGGTGTTCTTATTCTTATAGTTTTGTCAATAAACTCTCTTTATTCCTTTTAAGTTTTAAGCCTGTTTTGCTCTTGTTCTAATCCATATCTCACAGCAAGAAATAAGTATGTTTTCTAGTGATTTTTTTAGTTACTGATTTAAAACCACGACACAGGGGTGCAGCAATGCAGCAAACAAAGCCAATGGGAGTTAAGAGAAGGAAGAACATACTTGGAAGGGGACATGAAACAGGGGCTGAACGAAGGTGACACTAATTTCCACAAACTACTAGAACACCAGAACGCAAAAGGCACCAACATGTGACTGCAAAGGCCCTGGGAAAAAGGTTTTCCACACCCACACTTAGGGGTGAGCCTGCTGTCCCGTGCTATCCCCACCAGGGTCGACACGTTCCTGCAACAGGCACCTAGGCCTCCACAGCAGGGCAGGAGTCTCCCCACAGCTCTTGTTTCACCTAAAACAGGAGGAAGGGATGAGCTTTCAGCCAAAGGCCCCAATGATCAGGCTTCCCAGGATCCTTTCTCTGCCTGAATCTCTCTCCCCCATTCAGCACAGCTCACAGGATGTATCCTAAGAGCCAAGCCGCCAAGCCCTGTTCCCCAGTCACCTCTCCCATGCTGGACACCCAGCACACAGGCCATAGATCATGGGCTGCAGCCTCACTGGTTCTTCCTCCTCCTCCCTCTCCAGGCTTCAGCACTGCAGGACTGTCTTATCAAAGACTGGTTCATCACTGAGACCAACCCAAAGGAAGAAAATAAGAAAACGACAGGACTGAAACAAGCAGAAAACTTAAGAAGGAATTTTTCCCGTACAGAGCCAGTCCTTAAAACACCCATGAACAGAAATCAGTCACTTCGAGCCACAGCCCAGAGATCCCGCTGGCAGAGGAGGATCATTCAGCATATTCATTCAAAGTTTCATCTCTCAGCTCCAAAATGGACTAAGCCTGGAGTGAAAACCCCACGAGAGCTAGACAATGATTCCAAAGGACAAGGGGAACACTTTCAGGTTAGGCTCCCTGAAGCATTTTCCATTCCCCCGCCTCCTCTGGCTCAAACATGGCACAGCTCTACAAATACAGAGCCTACTGAAAACAGTGGAAAAGAGGAAAGAGAAGTTTGCTGCCACTTTGGCCCGCTCAGAAATACTGAGAAGCACAATGGCCCTGAAAGCATGGGGCTGGTTTCCCTTTGGTAACAATGGGAATTTGGAAGCCTAGTCACAAGATAGCTAGGCCTGAGCCTTTGGACAAGGGGAGCTCAGGAAAGGCAACTACCAGCTAGAGGTAAACCAGAGTGGCTCTGGTTACCTGGGATGACTTGTCAGTCTGGCTCTTGAAGTGCTCTAGAGAGTGTTACTACAGTCACAAACTGAGAGGAGGGCTGACCTTACAACTACAGCTTTTATCTCTGCTTCTCCTCAGCCCTCCCCAAAACACATTTTCAGGGAGGGCAACATCTGCTGGGTGGACAGCAGCTGAGCAATGTACTTTTGCCCCAGCCATTTCCTTCATGTGTGCAGAACATAAGCAAATACAAAGATCCATTATGGGAGAGCACCAACCTTCAAAGTTTTTTCAGTAGATGGCACATCAGTGGGCTGCTCTTTCTGAAACAAGAACAAGAGAGGCAGAAAGAGTTAATTTGGGTTTTTTACTAATTGACATCTACTCAGCTAGCATTTGCTTACCAACAGCTCTACAAATGTCAAGCAAGTCCATTACAAATGAAATGCTAGAAGAATGAAAAGGCCCATCTGAAGGGGAATTGGGAATTGAGAGCAGGTAGCAAGGCAGCTGAAATCCCCACAGTCACCTCCTCTTCCTCTAGGAAAAATGTCTGTGCTCCCTTTGGAACCTGTTAGTTGCGAAACACTGTTTCCATTCTTCAACTACTACTACAAATTACTAGTGCTACTGCTACTACTTCTACTATTATTAATTTTTCTTTTCATTACTGTTATTGCAATTATGTAATTATGTTTGTACAGTCTTCTCCCTTGGTGGAATTTAGCTTTGAAGCAGTTAAGCTTTGCCTTCAAAGACACCCGCTCCCTCTGCATTTAAATGAGTTTTGAAAAAGCTTCCTTTGTTAAAACAACAACAACAACAAAAATGTCAGGAATAATAGTTCCCAATTCTTTTAAACCAGTTGTAGAGAATGAGGAATATTTGCCATTGACCCAAATCAAATGAGACTCCTTATTGTTCTGAACTCCACAGCAGGCAGGACAAGATGCTGACTTTCAACACATCCGGAAAGGTGCGCCAGAGTTTATGCAAATTCTGGCTGATTTTAGACATCCTCACCTTTCCCACACCGGATTTCCAAATCCCAACTACCATTTCTCACTCTCTCATTTCTTGGCAAAGTACTGAATTTAGCAGCCAGATTTGGATCAGTGGATTTTCTCCATGGCCACCCAGAGACACACTATGGACAGAAGTTGGATTTGGGCTGCCCCAAAGAGCTGAGTCCACCCCCAGCTGATGGCAGAACCTGGCAGGGACTCCACTCATCTCTCAGAAACACTGTTTCTGGGCACTCCGTCCTTCTCCTCCCTCAGCACACACTCCAAGGAAGATGCAGCATCCCTGCTCCTTTCTTCACACCGATACTCCTGAACTGGGCTTCCAAGCAGCAAGGACAAACACTGCCCATTGCTGGTGGCCTGAGGGCTGATTGCAGCACTTTGCAAATCTTCCAAGAGTTTGAGACCCAAAATGGGGCTTGATCTTTTTGGCACTTGACACTAAGGAATGGCTCCTGCACTGCTTTACTTCTCCCAGCATCCTCTCATTTTCCACAAGATATTGCCTACAATCCTTTGCATCCCGTCAGTACCCTTTCCTAGGAAAAGCTGACTGCAGCCATCAGCTCTTCCTCCTCTTTCCAAAGGTCAAACACATTTTGAAAACCATCTCTGTGGCTCTCCCAGCCCAGCTGCTTTGCCTCAGCACCGTGGGCACCTACATTCCATAGGGCACGGGAATATCCCAATGCTGAAGGATGATGCTGGCAAAACCCCAAAATGCACCTGGGAACCAAGTGCCTTGGAGCTCTGGGGAGGCTGAGCCACGAGGCAGGCAGGGCCTGTGTGCTGGTCCCTTGGCCTTGAGGGACTGCCAACAACAGAGAGCCTCAACAATTGCACTCACCTTGACAGGCTCAGGCAGGATTTTGCACTGTGGAGCTTTGCCTTCTGACCCTCGATCTGAGAGACTGTCATGGCTGTCATAGTTCCTCTCAGGATTTGGTGTGTGCTCCAGTGATTGTGTTGAGCATTCTCTCCATCTGTCCTCATGTGAAAGGTTTGTCTTCCTGGAGGCCGGCCTATGACTGTGGCTTTGTGACTGGGCTTTGGGCTTGTTTGGAATCCAGATGGGATTCAGAGGGGACTCGTGGCTCAGGAGCACCTTGGAGTCCTGATCGCCCAGCAGGTTCTTAATGCGCCTTGACAGCTCATCTTCTTTATAGGTCTGCAACAGAATAACAGAGGGGCAAATGTCACAAACACCCCAAGCAAGAGACCTTGCTCAGTATCTTCATGGAATCACCATGCATCCCCACAAAGGAAGTCAGGCAAGCCCAGTGAAGCAGATGGAAAGATGTGCTGTGTCTGCAGGGATTGGGCTCAAGTCTGCTACGGCCCATGCAGAAGACACGGCTCTCCTCTCCCAGGCCAAGCCTCCTTCCTCCTCTCCATACAACCTTCAGCCCACTCCCATTACCTTGTAGGGTCTGGCAAAGAGAGGAGTCTTCCCCAGGAATGGATCTTTCTCCTCTGGAGCCACCTGCCTCCTTCGCCTCTCTTGCTCCAGGAAGCGGAGCAAATCTCTGTTGTTGTTGCAGCTTCCAGCCCGAGACAGAGAAAGGAGAGTTAACACTTGAACCCCTGTTTATGCTGTGTGCAGAACCTGGGGCTTTCCCACAAGGGCACATGTCCAGCACCAAAGCAATGCTGAAATGCACGGGATGCTGACAGCACACAGATCAGTTCTGCTCAGCGTGTGCTCTGTCCCAGAGCAAAGAGACACACAAGGGACAGCAGGCAGCCTCCTCAGGGATTGCTGCACCTGATCCCAGCCACCAAGACAGGTGGGAAGGGAAAAACTGTCCCCCCATTTCCTTGTGATACAAATGGAGAAGCAGTCACTGGGGATGATGATGAGCACATGAGCGGCCAAATCCACTTGCAATAATCAATGGCAGAAAATGCCATGCTTGTTCTCCTTCAGACCTCTCACCCCACTCTCCCCCTGAGAATCAAAGACAATCCTCTCTTTTCATCATGTTGACACTTTCAAGGACTGAACTTTGTCCACTTTATGAACAGCCTTGGAAACTCACTCTCTAATTTCAATGGATATTTGGAAAGCTGTGTACCTGGAAAATCATGTAGTTGCATTTAAAGACATGCCATCAACACATTTAGAAGGAAGATCTCATAAATTAAGAAAAGTCCACATCAAATCCTCCTCTTCCTCCTCAGCCACATATGCATGTACTCAATTCCAGCAGCCCCACATCCTAACACCAATAAAGCTGTGCCCCACTGAAGGAAACCACATCCTTTAAACTGTCCCTGCTCTGTGAAAGACTTTTGAAGAAATAGTGAAACTATGGTTCTGATATTTGTGGACATTGGAGAAGGAAAAGCATGCAGGCACAGAGGATGCAGGTATCTGTTTCTACTCTACTGCCGAGTCTGTTCGATACATCCGAGATTCTCCTTGCCTATCCAACTTCACAAGTGCCAAGATTACATTGAATTAATTCCTACCTCTTGTCACTGATCTGGTTGTGAGTCGGTTCCATTCCAAAGCCTCCGTTTGAGTCAGCTTCTCTGGAAGAGAACAAACAGATATTCACCATCTGCACGAGGACAGGCCTAAAGCAGGGCTCAAGATCTCCAGGGACTCAGAGCCTGGACTGCACAACTGGGAGTCATTGCAGTGCTCCTAAACATAAAGCAGGCAAACATGGGGATTGCACGAAACTGAGAATGGCAGAACCAAGAGATGCACTTTGCCCTTCCCCCAGCAGTGATGCTGCCTTTCAGCTCAGCTCTTAACTCCAGATCTGGCCAGGAGCATGACAGACCAGGCCACTGCTCCAGGCTCTGGGCTGTTTACTCCCATTTTAAGAATACAAGTGCCCTAGGAACCCTGCCTTTACACAAGCAAATGGGCCTGACATGAATGGCAGCTTTTGTGGAAAGGGGAAGGAATGAAAAGGCAGGCAAGAAAAAGCCCTGAAAAGACAGCTCTAGTTGGAAAGATAACAAGATTCCATCTGCAGAAGTAAACAATCTCAAACAGGTGGATATAGCATGGAAAACATTTACATTTCAGGGTGTGACATTCATTTGCAGCATCTCACACTCCGGAGAGAACAGAATGATTTCTCGCTGGGCATGAGGAGGCAACAGGAGAATTGTGTGAAGTCTTGTGAACCACCCCGCTTAGGGCAACAGGAGCACAGACACTTGGGGGAAGAGGTGAAGCAGCAGAGCTCTAGGCCACAGCTTTAACAACCAGGCAAGACACCAGCATGGAACCATTCTGCCAGCCACGGGCCACTGCAGATGGGAATCCTGTCAGACCCCCACCTTCTCCTGCAGCTGGGAAACCTAAGAATAGACACTCACACTAAGCTTGGAGGACACATCTGGAAGCAAACAAACACCCCATCTTTCTTCCCTTTCACCGTCATGAAATCCTTGATGTTGGCTGGAAAATAAACTGCCTTAAAAGAACAAGGTGCCCACTTGAATTTCAAGTTAAATGAAGGTGGGAGAAGTTGGAAGCGCATACAGAGAGAAGTCATTCCATCTTTCTTCCAGCTTCTGTTGAATGGACCTGGCATTGACATCAGCTGGGCAGAGCGAGATGCACGCCAACATGCGAATCAACAGCGTGGCAGGGAAGCCTGCTCTGTCACCAGTTTTTCCTTACCATGGCCACAAAGCACACAAGTGGCCAGCAGGTAAACTGAGATTTCACTAAACAGTGCAAAAGTTTTGCAAACGCCCTTGACAAGGCCAGGGTTTTGACCACACTGATGCCCCATGGATCTGAGGGTGCACAGGAGGCGTTAACCTGACACTATTCCCACAAGGTACAAACGCTCTTGCAACCAAGGTGTGCTTCTCAACACAAGCTTTCCTCCCTGTCAAGAGGAAAGCAGGCACCCAAGTGACCCTGATGAGAATTCTTACAAGCTTTTGACAGTGCTGTATTTGGCCAGGCTCATGTCTGCATCCTTTTGTAGGACATATTTGATTGCTCTTCTTTCTGCCTTCTCCAGCCAGCCCCAGACAACGAGCTGCTCTAATGGAACAAGGAAGCCTGCAAGCTGCTTGGAAAATTAAACTCTTTTGTACCCATCTCAAGAGCTTCTCCTCTAAATGTTGCTATCACTAAGCTTCCCACAATATTTTTATGAGCAAAGCTTGATGTTTGGCATACAGTCAGTTATTCAAAAAGACAACTTGACATACAGTCATGGGACACACTGGATTTGTAGCACCAGAGAATCATAAATCTATAGAAGCACAGAATCTTTTAGGTCAGAAAGGGCCTTAAATTTTCTCTTAGTTTCACTCCTCTGCCATGGGCAGGGACACCTTTCACTAGACCAGGTTTCTCAGAGGCCTGTCCAACCTGGCCTTGAATGCTATTCATCTATTTTGGTGGCCATTGTACTAACATAAATATAAGATGTGAATATACATAAAAGACCATGGGAAGGAAAATGGCTTTGATTCCTGTAATAGATTGATATTGTTTGTTAGTCAAATTCAATATGATTGCTAAATATAATATGATTGCTGAAGCTGTTTAATACAATGTTGGAGCTAAAACTTCAGAAAGGCAGAACCACCATATCCGGCTGCAAAACTAGAATTACAACATCTCCTTACTAGGAGGAGGGTTGCCTAACTGGTATAGGACCAAGGCCCGCTCACAGACTGAGGAAGACTACAAGCCTTCATCTGAACCACCGAGAGGCAGAAGACCCCCTAGCAACAGGCAGTGCAGGCACCGACGCGATCCAGGAAGACACATATGCAAGAAGTGTAAATAAAGGAAATAAATATATGAAGTGTATATAAAGGAAAACCTCCTCAGCTAAAGCATGCACTTAGGGTGGAGCAGTGTCTCCCCGGGCCGCCCCAGCTGCTGGTCTTTGCTTGCCTACTGCTTCCTGAATCAATAAAATTGATATTCATAAATGATTATTTAAATTGTCCCATTTATTCAGTCACAACGATTTATAACAATTTTGGTGCCCTGACTCAGATCCACATATCTGTGGTTTCGAAGTCCCCCCTTTGGGGACACACCCTATCTTAGGATAGCCCTGGTGTGGGGGGTTCCTATTCCCCAGACCTGGTATTCCGGACCCCAAGTGAAATTCGGTAAGCAAGCAAATGGAATCTGCGGAACCCCTTAAATTTTGTGCATGAGGACCAAGCCAAGACTCCGGACGGGGCAAGTACAGAATTGGGAATCCGTTTGGTTGGGGTTGGTGATCCCAGAGTCCAGTGTCTGAGAGGTCTCCTGGAGACCAAGCGAGAGCGGAGCCCTTCATTAGTGCGTTTCCCACAGTCCGCAAGGACCTGGGCCACTGCACCTGTGGGACAAGCCCTCCATAAAACCCAGTTTGTGGCTACATCTTGGCCAGTTACAAGGAAGAGGATGGAAAAAATAGAGGATTGGCAAGAAAGAGCCCTGGATGAGTTGTTGAGAGAGGCTCAGAAAGTGTATGTAAGGAGGGAGGAGGAGTTCCAGAAAAGGCAGACTAGGTTGCTGGTGGCTGCGGTGTGGGAGGGGGTCAGTAAACCGAGAAAAGGGAGGGTTTACTAAGGGACCCCAAGGGTCTAGAAAAGCTGTTGGGAAAAGAGATTGGAGTGAAGTTGAATGTTTTTACTGTCACAAGAAAGGGGATTTGAAGGAGGATTGTAGAAAGGGAATTGAAGAGAAGAAGCTATTTGAACAGGATTAGAGGGGTCAGGGGCTCTATCTATTTGGGGAGCCATAGAAAATCATCAGAGCCCTTGATAAAGTTGAAAGTGAGTACCTTAGCAAGAGGTACTCGAATTTTTGGTAGACTCTGGGGCAGAGTGGTCCACTGTCCAACAAGTACCTAAAGGATGTAAACCTTCATCAAAAAACATCCAAGAAATGGGGGCCAGTAGAGAACCTTTTTTGTTCCCCAAAATTGAGAATGTACTGTTAGAATCAGAGTGTAAATTTGGAGCTGGACCATTGTCATTAGTTCCTGAAGCAGATTATCATTTGCTGGGACGGGATTGTAAGTATGGTATGCTCCTGAAACTGTAGGGAAATTGAATATTGAACCTTTTGAAGTAGTAATTAAGAACGCTGAAATCCCTGTAAGAATAAAACAATACCTCATTTCCCAAGAAGGGAGAAGAAGGTTGAAACCTGAAATCAAGAGGCTGCTACAAAAAGGTCTCTTGGAACCTTGCATGTTGCCCTACAATACCTCGATTTTACCAGTTCTAAAGCCGGATGGCCACTATAGATTGGTGCATGATTTGTGGGAAATAAATAAACGGACTGTGACCCCTTTCCCTGTGGTTGCAAATCCACATACACTGTTAAGTCAACTAAACCCCAAATATCAGTGGTACTCGGTTATAGGCTTAAAAGATGCATTTTGGGCATGTCCTCTTAAGGAGGAGTGCAGAGGTTATTTTGCCTTTGAGTGGGAAGATCCCGATACCCATAGGAAACAGCAATTAAGATGGACTGTACTCCCTCAAGGATTTAGCAAGTCACCTCATTTGTTTGGTCAGGCTTTGGAACAAATTCTGTGGGATTATGAATTAGGGACAGGGATGGTTTTATTACAATATGTGGGCAATTTATTAATTGCAGGCGAAAATGAAGCAAGTGTTAGAGCAGAAAGCATGAAATTGTTAAACTTCCTGAGTTAACAGGGACTTAAACTGACCAGATCAAAACTGCAATTTGTGGAAGACGAAGTGAAATATTTAGGACATTGGATTAAGAAAGGACGCAAGAAGTTAGATCCTGAACGGGTAAAAGGCATTTTAGCATTAGAACTCCCCAAAAGTAAGAGGCACATTAGACAAGTGTTGGGGTTGTTGGGATACTGTAGGCAATGGATTTTAGCAGAAAAGTTCAATTTTTGTATCAGCAGTTCATGGGAGAAGGAGCAATAAAATGGAGCAAAGAGGACTGTCAGGCTTTTAAGAAGCTGAAGGAAGATTTAATCCAGGCTCCAGTGCTCAGCCTCCCTGACGTTAGGAGACCTTTTTATTTGTTTGTGGATAGCCAGGAGGGAACTGCTTATGGAGTATTGACCCAGGAGTGGGCAGGGAAAAAAAGTCTGTGGGATATCTTTCGAAATTGTTAGACCCCGTAAGCCGAGGATGGCCCTCATGCTTACAAGCAATTGTGGCTGTAGCCTTATTAGTAGAAGAAGCCAGCAAAGTTACTTTTGGGAGTAAGCTGAAGGTATTAACTCCACATAATGTCTGGGGAATTTTACAACAAAAAGCTGAAAAATGGATTACAGATGCACGGTTATTAAAGAATGAAGGAATTTTGATTCAGTCCCCCAGCTTGGAAACAGAAACAACATCTTTACATAATCCAGCGCAATTTTTGTATGGGGAATCTGAAAAAAGACATATCTCACGATTGGATCCAGTGTATAGAACAGCAAACCAAAATTAGAGATTTGGAAGATAGTGCGCTGGAAGAGGGGAAGAGAACATTTTTGTAGATGGGTCTTCTAGAATAGTAGATGGAGAAAGGAGGTCAGGATATGCATTAGTTAATGGAGACACCCTTAAAGTGATTCAATCAAGTCTGTTAAGTCAGGCCTGGTCTGCACGGGCATGTGAATTACATGCAGTACTACAGGCATTAAAACTATGAAAAGAGAAAAGGGAACTATATACACAGACACAAAATATGCTTTTAGGTTGGTACATACATTTGGAAAAATTTGGGAAGAGAGAGGTCTCATTAACTCCCAAGAGAAAGGATTGGTGCACAGGGAGTTAATAAGGCAAACTTGAGAGGCCTTAGGAGGACCCATGGCAATTGCAGTGGTCCATGTGAGAGGACACCAGAGAGGAGTAACCACTGAAATGAGAGGTAATAATTTGGCAGATGAAGAAGCAAAAAAAGTGGCAATACTGGTTTTTAAACAGCCAGAAAATAAAAATAGATCCTTAAATAGGAACACTTATCCGTTTAAATTATCCTTTAGTAAACAGGAGGAAGAAATATTTAAGAAAGAAGGATTTATTAAAAAGGGAAATCAGTGGTTCCTCCCCAGTGGTAGAGAAGTCCTTCCAAAAGGGCTCGCTTGGAAAATACTCAGGAATATTCATCATAAAACACATGCTCATTGGTTGCTAAGAGCATTAGTGGATCAGTTTACCAATAAATATATGTGTATGGGTATTTATAATTTGGCCAAACAGTTAGCAGGGGCTTGTATGACATGCCAAAAAGTTTAATAAACAGCACCTAAAAGACAAAGTGCTGGGAGGAGGAGAGCTAGCAATCAGAACCTTTGCCCGAGTACAAGTGGATTTCACCGAACTCCCCAAAGTGGAAGATACTGTTATTTGTTAGTTAGAGTTGATCACCTCACCCACTATGTGGAAGCAGCTCCCACAGCCCTTGCGACTGCACAGACAGTAATAAAAGCTTTTTTAGGGAAAATAATCCCCTGATATGGGATAGTAGAAGTTATAGATTCAGACCAGAGACCACATTTTACTTCAAAAAATAATAAAACACGCTCTGGAACCTTCAGGCATAAAATGGGATTATCATCCCCAAAGCACTGGGATGGTAGAGAGAGTGATGGGGAAATAAAGAAGCAGATAACCAAGCTGATGCTAGAAACCCGACTATCCTGGGTAAGATGTGTGCCGTTAGCCCTTTTAAACATCCACACTCAGCCCAGGACTGATACAGGAATTTCACCCTTTGAAATGTTTTTTGGCATGCCATACGATATGGAAATACCTCCAGAGCAGCAGGTATTAGAAAACCAGCTGTTAAATGAATATGTTTGAAGTCTAATGAAAAGAAGGAATGAACTGAGAAAACAAGGACTGATTACCCAGAGATCTCCCCAGAATGCACCTATTCACCATGTACAACCTGGAGACTCTGTCCTCATTAAAGCTTGGAAAGAAATCTCTCTCACCCCTAAATGGGAAGGTCCTTTTCTCCTTTTGCTCACCACAGATACAGCTGTACGGACTGCTGAAAGAGAATGGACACACGCCAGCCGGACCAAGGGTCCAGTCGCTGATGCACAGGAAGTTGTTCCCCAACCTGATGAACTGAAAGTCCAGTTAAAACGTAAAACTAATGAGTGATGTGTTTTGTCCTGAGCTTGATTGCATTTGCTACCCTTTTATTTGCTTTAGGTGTAAGTTGTGTAAGGACAATTGGGGGGGACATTGTAGAACAGGATATCCCCCGAGAAAAAATTGTGGAGAAGGCTACAATTGTGAAAGGTTATTAACTTCAACCTATGTAGAGCAAGCGGCGAACATGGGGCAACTTCAAAAGGGGTCCCTTGAGTGGTGGAAAATATACGCACATGGAATCCATCCAGAAAAAGTGTGCACACCCTAATTCATCCAGAAGCGCACCTAATATATTAGGGAAATTGGAAATCATCGCAGTGGTGTGCAGGAAACGCATACCCTGGGTAATGTGCTCAGCACCACAGGCAAAGAGTAAAAGTTGGGAAGTGTATGTGACCCAGCATCAAGCCCAAGGGAGAGCCCCTGAAAAATACGACTGCTGCCAAGAAGATGGGACACCTTGCTGCTCCAAGCAAAGGAGTAGGCAGAGGAGGCAGAGACGTACAGAAACTGTGGGGAACGAACACTCCCGGGGCAGTGATCCAGAAAGCTCCCAAAACTGTGTCATACATGCGTCCCTCTAAAATACCACCTCGTTTCCCTACTGCACAGGTAAAACACTACATTATTGCTCCCCTCTGGTACCCACCAATTCTCCTGGGATACCCTTTGTGGATTTACTGTCTGTCAATTGTAATGGCTCAGCATGCCCACCAGCCTTTTCAATGGTCTCTTATTAGATGGAATGATCAAACTGTGCTCCAAAGCTATGTCAGAGCAGCACCTCCCTCCTTCACACCACAATTGTGTCAGCTAGTGCCTACAGAGATGTGCTGGAATCAAGAGAGTTTTTACATGTGTCCTGGCACTGGGCCTCCTTACTGTAATTATCCCAGGCATTACTACTGTGCCTACTGGAGGTGTGAGACTATGGCATCTAACTGGAAAACAGCAGGAGATAAATCTCTAACTGTGGGGTGGAGGCCAGCTGGATGCAAGCCTCCCCGGCCAGATCCCTCCAGGGCCATGCAATTGGGCTGCTGGCAAGTGGTATTTCCGGACGGAAATTACACACACCTTTATGTCAATGTAACTAACCCTGAGGACAGAGGATGGGCTGTGGGAAAAACATGGGGAATGAGATACTGGGTATCAGGAACAGACAGGGGAGGCCTCTTTCTTATCAAAAAGGAATTTGCTTTAGAAGACCCCCAGCCAGAGGGTCCCAATCCTGTTATCAAACTGCTTATCAAGAACAATCCCAATTCTGTGATCAAGAACAATCCCCACAAAAGATAAAAGCTGACACCAACCGAGGGGTCCCCTAGAACTATGGCACCTCTAGTATACTGGACAGAAGCCTTGACTCTAGAGCAAGGCTTGGTAGGTCCCTTATGGAAAACAATGCAGGCTAGCTATGCCTTTTTAAATGCTACCCATTGTGAGCTGGCCCAGCACTGGTGGTTGTGCTATGATGTCAAGCCTCCTTACTATGAAGCCATCGGGACCCAGGAACCATTTAATCAAAGCAATGTAAGCTATCCAACACAATGCAACTGGGAAGACTGGGGAAGTTAGGACTTACTTTACAAAATGTAAAGGGAGCTGGAACATGTGTAGGAAACATAACAAAAAGAATAAAAGGATTGTGTAAAAACACTCTAAAGGAACCTGAAAAGGCTCAAGGGAAATGGCTCATTCCTGTCAGTGGAGCACAGTGGATCTGCTCTTGAGTAGGTCCTACGGCCTGTTTATCTTTGGATGTATTTAATGGTTCCAGGGAATACTGCATACAGGTGATATTAATGCCATGGGTGCTATAGCACCCAGAGAGAGAGGTCCTTGACAGAGTTGAAAACAACAATCATAGGATACAAAAAAGGGAACCCTTAAATGCAATTACAATCGCCACACTTTTTGGAGTCAGAGCATTAGGGGCAGGATCTGGAATTGCATCCTTAGTGAATCAACAACAAGGGTTAACTAGCCTTCGGGCAGCAGTAGATGAGTATTTAGAAAGAATTGAAAAGTCTGTTTCAGCCTTTGAAAGACCTCTTACATCATTATCTGAAGTGGTATTCCAAAATCGAAGGGGAATGGATCTGTTGTTGTTAGAACAAGGAGGAGTATGTGTAGCCCTTGGGGAGGAATGTTGTGTTTATGCAGACCACACGGGAATAGAAAGAGATACTATGGCAGAACTGCGGGAAGGATTAGAAAAAAGACGCAAAGAAAGGGAACAGTGACGAAGCTGGTATGAGTCTTGGTTTTCTCAGTCACCCTGATTAACAACTCTGCTATCCACTTTAATGGGTCCAGTGGTTGTAGTATTGTTAAGCCTCACTCTTGGTCCCTGTCTAATCAATTGGGTAATATCAACAGCAAAAGGAAGATTGGAGGCAGCCCATCTGTTACTAATCCATCTACAATCAGAAAGGGAAGAGCCTGAAAGTGAGGTAATGTTAAATAGAGCAAGAGAGGTGTTAAAGAGGCCAGGCCACCCCAGGGCTGGTCTTTGCTTGCTTACTACTACCTGAATCAACAAAATTGATTTTCATAAATGATTATTTAAATTGCCCCTTTTATTCAGTCACAACAATTTATGACAATTCCTGAAAGTGGCAAAATAATGAATCAATAGCTTTGGCTTCACTTTGGGATGCGGGTTTTTCCACACGGGCTTTACCACCTCCCTCTGCAGTCCCTGCCTGCGACAGTTCAGCTCTAAGAGCGGCCCCTCACAGCTGCTCCCACTCCCAACGGGGCAATCCCAGGCCCCAGCTGGAGCACCTGCTGCAGGCACTGCCCAGGAAAAGGCCAGAGCTCCCCCAGCCACACATCTGCTGGCTGTGCCCACAAGCCTCTCCTTCTCAGTGCTGGCACCTTTTGGCAGCACACGGGGCAGAACCAAGGGGCCTTTGTGCTTCCCATGCCAGCCTCCTTTGCCAGCCACTGCCTGGCTCTCCTGCTCCTCACAGACACTTAGGATTAAAGCTGAGTCAGCAGCAAGCCCTCCTGCAACCTTGCCCTTTTCCACTTGGAAGTAATCTGTCCCCCTGCAGGCTGGGTAATTGGAATCCCAACTCTTTGCACAAAGAGGTCCTTAAAGGCCATTTCACCGCTGAGTGACTCTTTTGCAGCAAAGTGCTGTCAGCATGCAGAGGCAGGAGGAAGAGGCTGCGTTTGAAGCAGCTGCTGTTGGTGGCCATTGCTGGAAGGCAGCAGAGACAGCCCAGGCTGGCCTGTTTGCCCCTTGGCAGCCAAGCGGAGAACTACCTGGCACAAGGAGGCCTTGCGGGCAAGGAATGACTCCCCAATGGCGGTAGAGGTGCTGCGAACAGGCTTTCTGGCCAAGCAATGCTCTCGAATGCAGCTGCACTGCGCTCCGTGCTGCTGCAGCCCGCGGGCGCTGCCCAAGGACGGTTCTGCCGTTGGCAGGGCCCGGGTGACAACGGAGCGTCCCGGGCGTGGCCGTTCCGGTGTCCAGGTGCCGCGGGGGTCAGAGGGCACGGAACCCTGCTGGAGCCTGCCCGCAGCCCCTGCTGCACTGCGGGAACCCTGCCCTGCCCGAGAGGCAGCAGCACACCTTGGGCCGTGCCCAGGGCGGGGGCCAGCAGGGCCCTGTGCCAGCGAGCCCCCGTGCCCTGGCCTGCAGCTGAGAAGGAACTGCTGAGGGAGCCCTCAGGGACCAGGGCCACAGCTGCAGCTGCTTTGTCCAAAGGCTGGGGGCATTCTGTGAGAAAACCTGGCAAGAAATTCAATGATGTGACATGCACAGGTCTTGTGGGCCTTGAGTACTGATGAAACCTCAGGGAGCCTGTGTCCCTGTGCAGACAGGAGTGCCCCTGGACTGGGGCCTCTTCAAGAAGAATTTCAAGTGTAAATTATATGGTAATGTGAAAAACGAGGTTCCCATATTTTTGTCAGAATTTAAAAGTTTAATAAAAAGACAATTAGGAGATGAAAATAAAGTCAAGTATACAGATCTGGCCAGGTGTCTCTGCATTCAGCCAAGAGAGCACACCTCCTTACAAAGTATTGTCCCATAAAAACAGAACCATACGAGATATCCATAAATTCTCATACATATTCAGACATTCTTTTTAGGAGTTTTGGTCTTCTTCTGCTTAATTTTCTCTTGTCCTCTTCCCAATAAATTAATCTTCTTGGCGCCATCCAGTTTTACATTGCCTGATAACAGAAATGCAATAAATTACTCCCCCAGAGCCCTGGTCACTGCTGTCTTCATCTGGATAAGAATGCAGGGGGTCTCTAGCTATCTTTTTCAGTCTTTGGGTTATACAAACAAAAGTAGTTTTTGTTTTAATACTATGCCATAGCCTAACATATATGTATTATACCACTATTTCTAAGTTTCATCAATAGTAGAAATAAAGGAAATTATATGAATACAACAAAATTTTCTAATCTTATACATACAACATTCATTTAAATATTTGCAAAAAGCCAAAAATATGATATGCATTTATAACATTAATATATGGGTATCAAAAATCCAAATCATCACAGCAACTGAAAAAATCTTTATTGTTCATACATTCAGTATGTTTCATTCAAGCAGAGGGACTTCTTGAAATACCTCATGTGAGAGAGGCTTTTTCCACAAGAGTAAATCCATCAGAATGAAAATGTCATTTAAAATAATTTTAGCCAAACAGAAATCATTAATCTAAACAAGTCAAAATCAACATATCATGGTGTAGTGGTTTAGATTTGCTAATTTCATTTTCTCGGCCAACATACCAAATAAATGTTGTGGTTTTAAAGCAACAACAAAAAAATCACTAGAAAACTTACTTATTTCTTGCTGTGAGATATGGATGAGAACAAGAGCAAAACAGGCTTAAAACTTAAAATCAATAAAGCAAGTTATTAACAAAACTACAAGAATAAGAAAACCAGAATAAAACTTCCAGAAAACCCTTTTTCCCCCCAACTACTCAACCATTCCCTTTTTCACATGACAACATAGAGACAAAAACACTTTGGTGTTTAGAACAGTCCCAATTCTTGCTATAGTCTTTCCATCAGTCTTTGTAGAGAAACAGAAGTCTTTTTCTGCTAATCTATGGAGTTTCTCACAAGAAAACTATTTCTTCATAGCTTTCTATTTCTCTGCTGTCAGCTGCCCAGAAAAAAATCTGCCATCAGTGGTCTCCTCTCATTTCACATCACTCTGGGGTGTGTTATGGGTCATGAGTCTAGGGATGTCATTTTTAAGGATGAGTTATTCAAAGGTAAACGTTCACTTCATCTGTCTCTGTGACCTTCTCTGGAAACAGAAGTTTTCTCTTTGCCTCTACAAAGCCACAAATCTTCAACTATTACTACTCCCCGTCTGTTTCAGCACCTCACTGTATCACAATCACAAGTATTTTTGCTCAAAATCTACACTTTGATACATTTCATTCCTCCTAATATACTCTGTCATGAATTAAAGGAGTTTTTTCAGGACACTATTGTCCATCTCCATAGCTTTAACAAAAAAATATTTCAGCTTATTAAAGCATCTCCTTATTCACTACCTCTTCTGAAGATTAATTCCTTTCTTCACTGTTTCAGATAGTTTATCAAGTCTCTTTACATGTTGATTACTCTCTCTTTCACTCTCTGGAAAAAAAGGATTAATCTGCAAGTCTCATGTGGGTAATGAAAGGCTTGAAATCTTGCCCAGGCTTTGTAGATGGTTCTGTGATCTCTGCCGGAGCAGCAGCTGGAGTTGTCTGCGATGGAAGATTCTTCATTGCTGCTCTGGAGAGTGTGGTCACTGTCTCAGCCCCCAGCAGAAAAAAGCTTTTTTCTTTCCTTACTCGTCAGTCTCTGGTGAATTCAGTCACAGCAAAAACTGCAGCCAAGCCAGGGAGCGGCCTGGCCCGGCCTGGGCCCGGGAGAAGCCCCGCAGGCCCCATCTCCCGGCCGGGAGCCGCTGCAGGCCCAGCCCAGCCCCTGCCTGGGCCGCATGGGCTGGGCAGGGGAACGGGAGGCCAGCTGGAGCTCTGTTACCTTTCACAGCCAGGAAACAAAGAGACAAAGAAATTCCCAGGCTTAAGTTGGTGTTCACAGGTTGATCTCACGTTTCAGTGGTCAAAACTGCTGTTAATTCTTAGAAATGGCCAGTAGTTGGCCAGGAGAAAAACTCAGACCAGCCTCCAGCGGTTTTAACTTCATTAGGTGTTTCTCTTTGTTTTCTTAAATGCCAATCTGTCACAGTGTCCCTGCAGCCCCGTGTGCCTTCGCAGCCATCGGGAAGTGTATGGAACATGGAACAGGCCCATTGTCTGCCTTTCCCAGTCATTTCCCAGTCATTTCCCAGTGCATTTCCCAGTCTACTTGGGATGTTCTCTGTGGCACTGTGCTGTGTGCTTAAAGGGCTGTGGGCAGAGAAAAAAGCTGAAAGTCTTGCCTGGAGAAATCCCCTGTTCTTTCCAGCACAACCTGAGACTATTTCCTATTCTCCTGTCCCTTTAACCTGGGAGTGAAGACACAGAAAATGTGGCTAAATTCACCTTTCTGCAATTTGTTGGTTGGAAGTACTTGAGCATACGAATTCAGTGTTTTATGAATACTGTCTGTGACTGCAATTCTGGATAGAAATTCCTCAGGAAATACTAGATGAATTATGGAAGAAAGATGATTACATAATAAATTGAAATCAGCTATGCCTGAAAGAACCCATGATATTTCTGAAGGAGATTCTTTGTCTGTATCCAAGTGGTTAGATATGGACAACATGAAACCAAATATGAATTTCAAAAGCAATATTCATTTAATTGCATATTCTTTTCTATATTTGATGTAATTCTAAGAAAATGGCAAGTAATGGTTTGTGAAAACCAGATTTTAAAATGATTTTCTGGAAGTTAGATGGAGTCTTGGGGTGAGATGCTCATCACTGCACTCTAAATGCATTTCTCAACCCCCCAAAAAGGAAGCCCTTGTAGAGTGGAATTCAAACAACACACACGGGAGAGCAGCGTTGGCTGCCAGAACCACTGTCAGTGCTTGTTAACTCCGAGGGTTACTGCAGCCTGGCCTTTGGAAAGCCTGGGGGTGACAGGTATAGGCAGATGCCCCACATGCTCAGACATCAGTGATCAGAATCCTTGTTCTTCCCCTCCAGGAGGAACTTCCCTGTGAGTCTTGTCTTTGTTCACGGCAGCATTCAAAAGATTGTTGGGAAACGTGGCTGTGTGAGTCGCCACAGGCAGGCAACTGGAGCAAGCACAAAAGCATGGCAAAGAATTACTTCATTTCAGTATCTCCCTAAGCTGTTCCTACTTCATGAAACAATGTAGAAAAGGGAGGTAGTTCTTTCTTGGGATGACTGGTGTTTTGGGATATCATCCTTCTCACCACAGTTTCATTTTCATGGCACATACCACCCCCCATCTCTTCTTTTGCAAGGCAAAAACGCATTCCCCTCAGTAACCACAAAGCTTTCCAAAGGTAACCAAAAGAACTTACAACTGTATTTGAAACAAAAATATGATGCAGCTTCTTTGCATTGAACTATAAAGTAAAACAAAAACAACAAAATTGTTTCTAAGGCTTCAAAGGAGCAGAGGACTTGGAACATTTACATCCTGGAGAACCACTTAAGGCCCTTGGGTTCCATTCAGGGTCACTGCAAACTCTGCCTCATTCAGTGTATGAGGGCAGGCCGGCTCTTGGTCATCTTGCTTGGCTTTGTTCAGCAGAAAAGGCCGGAACAAAAGGAGGGAGAGAGAAAAGATTTGGTTGGATTCATCCAACAGGCATATCGAGATGGCAGAGGACAATGACTGCAGTCACTTTACTCCAAGAGGACCTGCAAAGCCTTTTGACTCTCAGCAGCTGTCTCTTTATGGAGAGCATTCTTACAGCTTTTCTGCCCTTCTACCAGACACACCCTGCTCATTTTCTTTTGCAAGTTTGCCAGCAGATCATGGCAATGCATCCCTTTGCCCAGAGGGGCCCACACAACTTGGTGTTCTATGGAAAATGACACTGCAAAGGCCCCGTGGGATGGCAGGTTACAGCTCTTGAGTCTTCCCCACTGCTTGCACCACCGGAAAACACAACATTTGTAATGGCTAAATTGTACAATCAAAAACATAGCAGCAGCTCTAGGAATTCCTTTTGGCCAATAGTGGTCACAGGCCTACAAAGGAGTCAAATAGCAAAAATGCCATTCTACTGTAGCCAAGCTACTTAGCAGGGTCTGTCCTGACAGGGCAGCTTTCCCCCATTCCTCCCTCTCCCTTTGCTCCCAAACGAAGTGCTTGTGAGGAAGCAGAAGCTGGGTTGGATGCAATACCAGCCCTGTTTGGTGTCTTCAAAAACTACAGGCAGAGCTGTAAAACTTAAAAACTTACTGTTGCAACTTGAGGTCTTCTTGTCTTTTCTTCATTTGGTATAGAAGTCTGTGGGAAAGGATTCTTCTCATTACTTGCAGATCTCTGAAAAACCATAGAGAGAAAGCTAGTCAGAGGGAGATATCTACAGCAATTCCAAAATCTGGCTTTCCTAAATTTCCAGAGGAAATGTTCATTTGTATCAGGCAAATTCTATATTCCAGGCTCTTCCCCTCTCCTCTTCTTCTCCAGCAATCCTTCCAATAATGGAAACAGAACATTGGCTTCTCAGCTGGAAGCTCACAATGCTTTGTACCATTAAACTTTTCCCTAGCTCAGAGAAATTCAGCAGCAGGTTTCCTTGTTCAGTGGCTGAGATTGCAGTGAAGGCTGGATGCAGGAAAATTAGCAGGAAAAAACAAGCAGTTAGAAGTCACTAATACTGTGTGCACAATCTGACCTAACAGACCTCCCCAGAACATCCTAGAGCCCACAACCCAAGCCAACACTCAAAAGCCAGCTAATGCAATTTTATTACCAGGAAATGCAAAGCTGCAAGGACTTGGAACATGTTTGTTAGTAGTATAAAACCTTAAGCCCAGGTTGCAGTCACACCCAGAGTCTGACTTGTATGCACGTTTGTTGTTTGTTATTTCTAAACAAACCCCTTTCTTTTTATAAACACACTCCTTTTTACAGCAGTCTAAAGTTGCCTACAATCAGGAATGCTCCCTTATCTGAGAGAATATTTCTGAAGAAAATCACACAGCACACGTGGGTTGCAGGAATCCTCCCTCCAGCTCTCCTAGATACCAATGTTGAGGCCCTGGGATAGTTCCTTGTGATCTTCCTCCACTTTTCTGTGCTCGGCAAACAAAGGATCCTGCTTCCTGGCAGAGTTAACCATGGCAGGCAGTCGCAGTTCTGGTCTCTTTTGGGTGATCATGGTTGAGTTTGGTGCACACTGTACAGCTGTCATGCCCAGCAGTGGTGGCAGCACCACCTTTTTCTGCTTGCTTTGGAATGAACCTTTCGATGATATGGAAAAGAGAACCAAATTCATGACTATGATGCGCATTTCTTAAAACATTTCTAAATACCTCAGTTAAATCCAGTACTAATCCTTGCCAGTGTCTCAACTAAACAACATTTCCAAAGCTGAAAGGTTTCAGATAAGGGAGACATTTAACTGGCAGACTTTCACATTGAGTATCAGAGAGGCCTAGCAGATTTCTCATCATCCTGAAAAAAGGATGTCCAGGGAATTCTGGCAGCAAGAAACAACACCAAATAGCTCTCAACCTTGTTTCACCACTGCTCAATGACATCACTTTTAGTGGGCTTCTCAAATTTTCCAAGAACACACCAAGCAGTGAGTCCCAGCTCACAGGTTGCAGCATCAGGAATGAAATTCAACCCCAGGAGAAGGCTCAGGTGTGAGGCTGCACTTCTTGCCTGACTCTGCTGTGCATGGCACAGTCCTCTCCCCTCTTTCAGCACCCACTCTTCCCATGCTTTGGTCCCTACTCACTGCACACTTGCTCTCCAGCTGCTCTGCCTTGGCACAGCTGATGCTGCACAGAGGACAATTTGACACAGAGCACAGCACCATCCCCAAGCTGACCCAGAGCCCTCTCTCTGCCCAAAAGCACCTCCTACCCTTCCCACTCCAAAAGCCAGCGCATGACTAAGAGGGCTGCTCATTTTCCCTCAGGAAAAGGGAGGCAAGAATTAAAGCTCTTCCATTCCTACCTCAATTGCAACCTCCCTTCCTGCAGCCAAACATCAGCCCCAACGCCTCTGTGCTTTCACAGGATGTCAGAAGGGAAAGACTCCTTGCCCTTACCCACCTACACCTACACAGCTGCTTTCTGCACTGCTTGCTTCCAGCTTGTAAAGGCCAATCTGCAGCATTTCAAGTGGCAGGAGGGACACGATGGTAGAAGCAAACTCCCGAGTATCAGGACAGGAGATACAGTTCTTCGTCTTACCCCTCTGAACAGGGACTTAGATTTACACATCTTTCTGGCATCCCAGCACTGCATACTCACTTCAGTTTGTTGGTGCCTTTGCTTGCTGGAAGCTGACATCTCTTGGGATTCTTTTCATTTCTTTTTCTTTTTGGGAAAATCCCCGTTGTCTTCTCTCTAACAGGAAGAAGGAAAACAGGAAAAATTCACTCAGGTCCTTGAAGTTCAAATAAAGCACAGGCCAGTACAGCTCAGTTTGAAAGATTCTGGTTGAAAAAAGAAAAAATAACACACTGGAACTCACAAAGTGGAAACCCAAGCACAGCAGGCAGGGATTTCACGTCCACTGGCAAGTAACTGAAAATGACATTTCACCTTCTTTTGCTTGGATAGGTGATATGTTTTCTAATGGCAAGGACAGATCTCCTGAGCACCTCCTTGATAATTGTAATAAAATGTAAGGCCCTTCCATTGCTGAAAATAAACATTTCATCTGTTCTGGGTGGGCTTTTTTTTCCCACTCCATCATGATTGTAGAGAAATGTTTTCAGACTCCTGGTGGCAAAGTCAGGACCTGTAAGCATATCTGTTTTGGGATACCCCCCATCAATGGGAAGGAAAAGCTACGGTCACAGGCGAGTGAGATCCCTCAGATAGCCCAGATGTGCAGGGGCTTCTGATGTTACTACCAAAAATCTGAGAGGGGTGAAATTGTAAAAATGCAGTGAAAATTGCTGCCTTTGTCTTCCAGAAGAACAGGAAGCATTAAGGAAAAGAGTCAGTCAATGAAAACTTTTTATAGGTTTTAGAGCATTGGTTCTAAAGCATCAAGTGTGCAAATCATCAGCTCACCTGAATGAGAAACTTCCGAATCCTTTGCTACCAGTCAAGAAAATGTAAAAGAAAGTGCCCTTATCACTTAGCATTGTCGTTCCGATTGGGAACGGCTAGGAAGAACGACACAAACTCTCAAGGGAGTTTCAACACGAGAATTCCCTAGTTTATTGCTTCAGGCCTGTCTTATAGACAGATACGTAGAAAGTACAGAAAAGAAATTCTTATTGGTTAACAAAGTGCTACATCACCATCATTGGTCAGGGGCACACTGCCCGCCTGACTCCCTCCTGCAAGGAGAACAAGAGGACAGACAAACAGCACCTGGCAGTTGTTTTCTGTCTCTGAGGATTGTTTTGAAATCCTCCTTTGAATTCCCAGGCTAGCTTCTCAGGCAGGACTGAGAGGTCATGGGCCTGCAGTTTCTGCAGCTCCCTGCAGCCTGTTCCAAAGCTAGCATCCATATAGCATTACCCACAGCATGACTGCTGATAGCCAGAAGCATCCCAGGACTTTCTTGTGTCCCTCCCGGAGTGCAGACACACAAGGAACCATTCAGCAGCTTCTCCACAAGGCTGCTGTCAAGGAGTTCTCCTTCCAGACTGCACTCACGTCTGGGATACAGGCTCTGAGTTGGGATTTCCTGCAGTCAGGCACTGAGATTGCAAGGGATGACATGCCAGACATCAAATAATTCCTCTCCTGTCTCTTGGAGACAGCAGCAGAAGTGGCAGATTGACTGCCTGCTTCCCTTTCTGACCCTGCTCTGCAAGAGGGGGAACTTCTGGGCTCACTCCAGTTTCCTCACCATTTCCCTACTCTTCTTTATTCTTAACTCAGGAAGCTCAGAAAATGACAAAGTTAAAAAACCCACACAGGAAGCGAAGTTATTCCCCCGGCCCTGCTGAGCCACCTGTTCTGGGAGGAGGAACAGAAAGGGAGACAGGCCCTGCAATGTCCACAGGGAGTGCCCATCACTGCAAGGCCTGCAGCCAACTCCTTGTGCACCTGACCTCCCAGTGCTGTCTGGGAGTCAGCACTGACTCTGGGAGTCAGCTTCCCAAAAAACACTTGAGAGCAACGACCACCTCCGAGTTTGAAATGAAGGGCTGTCTTGGAATTCCAGGGAAAGCCACTGCAATGGCCGAGGGACTCTGCAAAGGGGTCTCTGCAAAGCCCCTGACTACACACAGCTGTAAAAGTCTCCGGGGCACCAAATGTCAAAGGCTTCAGCTCTTTTCCCCAGGATGAGGATTGATGAGCAGAGAGACGGTTTTTGTCTTCAGACTTAGGATGTTTGTTTTACCTTATCTACTTTACATTTTTACAGATAGTAAGTACTTCCACACACTAACCTAACAAGCTACAAACGGAGAATGTGGGCTCTGTCCACAAGGCCTTTTAAGCATAAACCATCCAGTTATCAAATGCCAAATCATTTATTTTTACTTTTAACCCAATAACCAAACACCCATGTTC
Source organism: Cyanistes caeruleus (assembly GCF_971803275.1). NCBI lineage: Eukaryota > Metazoa > Chordata > Aves > Passeriformes > Paridae > Cyanistes > Cyanistes caeruleus. The sequence continues at coordinate 60,699,594 of NC_141705.1, forward strand.
TGCACTGCATACCTTTCCATCCAATCACTCAATACCAGCCAAAACCATGGAGAAGAAAGAAGAAAGGCAAAGACAAACCAACACCCAAGAACCTATACCTTGTCTGTTATTCACTACTACATCTCAAACTCTAAACTCTTTCTTTTTCACCCAGTGAATTATCATAATGCTATCTAATTCACACATTGACATTCCCAGCTCCTCCACTCAGTTTTAGAAGCCTTCTCCATGGTCTTAAGTCCAACCCTGTGTTCTCTCAAGTGCCGGAGCCGGTCAGCACAGATCAAAGGGACATTTTCTGTGCCTGGGACTCCAACACACAGCCACTTCTTAGGTATCACTGCTGGCATCACAGCAGCTCCAGGGAAATCCAAACAAGTGCTTTGCCTATTTATCCATCTGCCAAGTGCTTCAGATACCTACTGCTTTTGATGCAGGAGCACAAGAAGGGGCCACCACCAAGCTACAAAGCTCAGCTTGGGCTGAAACCCAGAGAAACCCAGCAGTGCTGGCAGGGGCTGGGCAGCCACAAGCTGCCAAAACCTCCACTGGCAGAGGACAGCTGAATTTTTGTTTTCTCAGGAAACCAAGATCCCAAGAAAACATAAAAAGCACCAAAACACACAAAACAACAGCTTACAAGGCTTTCCATTTTCTCAGAAGGGCATTGGTGACCAATGGGAATCAGCTGTGAGAACATTCCCCTTACAGGTTTGATAACACCCTTACAGGAGATCAATCATGGGTTTAGTGCCAACGTATGAAGTGGAAACTCCACTTGGGTTTTTCAAACACCACCTTGGTCATTGTCCAAACCCACCTCCCCCTGCCCCTCTCACCTTCCTCTCTCCAGGGGACTCCTCTGAACTCCTCATGGCTCTCCTCTTCAAGTCTGGCTTCCTTGGAGATGAGAGCAACTTCTCTCCAGGAGACAAGGGCACCTTCTCCTTGTGCAAATCCCAAGGCCTGTGGCCACTGGGGATGAGGGTGTCACGTTCCGGAGCATCCCTCAGGAGCTTGGGGTCCAAAAGTCTTTTTGGCTCCACAAGGTGGGAGCCCTTGTCCTTTCTGTTCTCAGAGGGCTCCTTAATTGCTGGCTTCAGGTCTTACTTGTCTGTGGTTTTTGGCTTCACTGTTTCCTTGACTTTGGACTGGTCCTTGCAAGACTGTTTTGTGATCTGCAAAGGACTAGGCTCACTCTCCACCTTCCGCACTCTCTTGGATTTCTTGTGCACCAGGGACATGCTGGGCCTTTTGACACTCAGAGTCTTCCTGAGCATGGCCTCCTTGGTGTGCACAGGAGGCTTCAGGCAGCTGTGTTTGGATGTAACATGAGCTTCCTGAGGAGCCTCAACCACTTGGCCACACTTCTGAGAGTGCTTGGCCACTAGGCCAGTGCTCTTTTGAAACTGCTTGGTCACCTGTCCAGAGCTCTTCTCACGGTCCTTAGCTACTTGTCCACAGCTCTTCTGAGAATCCTTCATTACTTCACCAAGGTTCTTATGAGGATCCTTGGCCACTTGTCAAGAGCTCTTCTGAGGAACTTTGGCCACTTGGCCACAGCTTTTTTGAGATGTCTGGGCCACTTGGACGCAGCTCTTTGTGAGAAGGCTCCCTTGCCTTGGAGTGCTGCTGGCAGGAATTGATGCTGATGGCCTGTTCCTGCTTCTCACTGCCCTCACATCCATTCCCACAGGAAATTTCCCTGGAACCCTCTCTTGGCAGTGCCCCTCGCTTTCTGTGGGTCACCTGGTTGTCAAGGTGGCACTTTTTCAAAGTTGATGGCTCAGGCTGCCAACAAAAAGAGAAAAGAAGGATTTAGGACTTCTGTCCTAGCACAGGTCACCAGAGCCCAGAGACTCTTGCCCAGAAGTCCTAAAGTCTGGGCTTTGGCCTGTGAAGAACTGACTCTAACAGGCCACATGAACAAACTTGCTTCTTGAGCAAGGTGCATTCCACTTTGGCTAAGTGGTCCACCAATAACGATCCTTAGTGAAACCAAACTGTGGTTCCACTTCAAACAGCTCACTGTGTCAGGACAGAAAAGCTCTTGCTGACCTGCCCCCTTGCCTTTTCCTTGCAGCCTTTCATTTTTAGAGCGCGCATTGAAGCTTTGCTCTTTGCTTCTCAGTTGAGCATAGTGTCCTATTGCCAGAGTCCCACATGTCCATCTCCTTCTCGCACAGAGAAATTGCTTCTGTCAAAACATGCTGATGCTACATGCTTTCCTGATCAGCTATTCACACCATCACATTCTGTGTCCTGCTTGCAGTCTGAATCTAAACTGAGAAGTTTTTGGCTACATCTCGCACACACATATGTGCCAGGACATAAAAGTTGCTTGGACCCTGCCGCTTACATTCAAAAACATACCTTTGCTCTGCAATCAAGTGACAGCTTTCTTTGCTTTACATCTTGCAAACTACACACCCTGGAGTTATGCATTTTCTTTCTTTCTTAGCTACACTCACCTATCCCCCACAATGGCTTCTCTACTGCTTTTCTCTTGGCCCCGCCGTGCCTGGACTTTTCCTCTTCAGACACCCATTGTGTTGCCTACCCCTCCTCTACACTGCCTTGCTGTCACCCTGAAAACTAAATCCTTCGGATAATGTTTTCATAGTTTTAGTTACTTTCCTATGAAAGTTCTATAAACATAAGTTTTTTATCACATTCCTTCTAAGAAACGTTTTTTGATGGACGTTTCACATGACCAGTGTGCTTGGGAAGGTGGTAAATAAGTTATCCAATCCCTGGTCATTGTCGAGAATCTGTAAATACTGGAATCAGAGAATAAAGTTGTTTCTTTCCTGTTCTAACATGGAGAAGCATTCATGTGAATCATTTTGTGTCCTTTAGCAGCACCTTGCTTTTCCCACCCAACCTTGCATTTCCTTGTCATTCCTGACCATTCCTTTCCTTTGCCTTCCTGACCTGTCCATGCCCTTCCCTTGCCCTTCCTACCAATCCTGTGCCTTGCATTGATTTGCTCACCCATTCCCCTTTCCAGTTTGTCCAGTTTCCCTTCCTGTTGTCCAGCTCCAGTCTTTCATTTCCTTCTTCTTCTGGGACTCTCATTGCCTTGCCTGCTTTTCCTTTGTTTTGCCTGGCAAAACCACCACTTTCCTTCCCTTACCCTTGAACCTCTCCCTTGCCTTGCATTACCTTGCTCACCCATCCCCCACCTGGAATTCAATGCCCCTCTTTTTGTGGAATTTCTTCAACTTCCCTTACCTTGCCTACTCCTTCTAGGACTCTCAAGACTTTCACATACCTCCAGTGTTTCAGAAGCATGTGAGAGGAAGCCCAGAGGAGGTCACGTGCAAGCACACCCATCTGTCCTGGCAGCTTTGTTCTGGCACCTATCCTTACATGTCTTGAATTTTGGACATGAAATTCATATTTCACCCTTGGACTTCAGGACCAGTTCTTTTGCATACCAAGGAAAGCAGGTAACCCAAGTGTTTTAGGTGCAGATTAGAGATAGCCCATGCAAGATCAAGGCCACACAGAGCAGTCTGTCCTGGCTGCTTTTGTGTACCAGCAATCCTTGAACGTACCTGTCACTTGCCTTGCCTTGGCAACCCAACAGTTTCCTTGCCTTGCCCTGTTAAACCTCCATCGCTTTGCATTCTCTTGCATGCCCATGCCCCACCCTTACTTACCTACTTCTTTTCTCTAGAGCTTTGTCTTGCCAGGCCTACACCTCCTTTGCATTTCCTTGCCATTCCTGTCCCTTCCTTTACTCTGCTGTGCTTCCCCACACCTTGCATTGCCTTGCTGTCCAGTCTGGAGGCTTCCCTCGGCCTTCCTTCCCTCCACTGCCTTGTACTGACGTGCACACCCATCCCTCACCCGACTTCCCATTTGTCCAGGTCACCCTTTTGTTTCCTTCTCCTTATAGGACTCTCATTGCCTACCTCTTGTTGCAGTCATTCCACTGTGATTTGGGGTCTGGTTCGGCTGGGTAGGCATGGCAAAATAGAGGGACAGGAATGATGGAGTTGCCTGAAATATTTTAATGATGGTGAAATAACCAGCTGCAGAAACCACATGTTCTGGGGGCAAGCTCCAAAGACCAAGACTCATGGTGAACTTAACAATATATAGGGGTACCTGAGGGCAGGGGTCCAATCGCAAATGCGAACCAGGGACGTGACCTTGTAGCCTCTCCTTTTTCTTTCCTTGTAAAGCCACCACTTTTCCTGTCCTGCCCTTGAACCTGCCCCTTGTCTTGCCTTACTCAGCTCATCCCTCTCCCACCTGGAGTCCAATACCCCTTTTCTTCTGGCATTTCCCACCCTTGCCCTGCCCTGTCTGCGCCCTCAAGGACTTCCAAGACTTTCACTTAACTCCAGTGTTTCAGGAGCATGTGAGAGGAAGCCCAGAGGAGGTCCCATGCAGCCAGACCCATCTTTCTGGGCAGTTTTTGTCTGAGAACAGTGCTTGCATGTGTTAAAATTTGGATAGGCAATCCATATTTTGCCCTTGGGCTCTGGGACCAGAATGACTTTTGCATATAAAGAAAAGCAAGGTAACCCAGATGTTTAAGGTATAGATCAGGGATGGCACATGCAAGATCAAGGCCAGACAGAGCAGTCTGTCCTGCCCGCTTTTGTGGTCCAGCAGTCCTTGCATGTACCTCTCATTTGCCTTGCCTTGGCAATCCAACAGTTTCCTTGCCTTGCCCTGCTAACCCGTCCCAGCCTTGCACTCCCTTGCATGCCCATGCCCACACTTGACCTTGCCTACTGCTTTCCTCCAGGGCCTTGCCTTGCCTTGCCCTTCCTTTTTCTGCCTGGCCTACCCATTACTGGACTTACCTTCCTATGCCCAGCCTTGCCTAGAACCTCTGGCCTTCTCTCACCTACCACCCCATTTGCTTTCCCCTCAAAGCTCCAGCCTTGCCAACTTCTCCCTTGACTTGCCTACAATTGCCTACACTTGGTTTGCATTTCCTTGCCTGCATGGAACCCAAGACAAAGAGTGGTAGACAAGGCAAAGAAAAGCAAGGACACTCTTGGTAGGGCCAGGCAAGGCAGTCATAAGCAAGCAAGCAAAGCAAGAGTAGGATAGGAACACTAGGCATGGTACTCAAGGCAAGGCAAGGCACGGCCAAGTGACTCAGAGTGCCTTTCCTTGGCAAGTAAAAGATATAGAGACAATGTGGGAAGGTATAGTCCAGCAAGACATTTCTGTCCTGACCCCTTCTGTCTAGGAGGCATTGTTGGACATAGTACTGGAGGTGGTATGCAACTTTTGGTAAGCTCCTGAAGGAGAATGGCAATGCTTTCTCACAGGAAGGAAAGCACGTAGCCCCAGTGTTGCAGGTGCAGATAAGAAGATGTGTCATGCAGCTCAAGAATGGCAGCAACTTTCTGTCCTGGCATATTTGGTTTGGAAGCACTGCCTCAATTTGTACAATCATAGAGTGGGTATCCATCTTTGGAAGGTGGTCTCCCTCCTTTAAGATTCAATTTGGCATGTGTTTTCCACTTCTCAGAGGTAGCCTTCTTGACAGAAATTCTGGCAGCGCATGTCTTTTGGACAAGGTAAACAGCTATGCTGAGTCTTGGTGTGCAAATGATCTAGTGCTCCAGGCAGGTAATGCTCAGTACCAGTCTTCTGACACCACTGTATGGGATCAGTCCCTGGATGTTTTGGATTTTGGAAGAGGAGACACCATTTATTTTGAGACGAGCTTCTAGCTCTTCTCTTCGGTAAGGAAAGCAAGTTTGGATGGGCACTTTGGGTGATCTCAGTGAATTTAAAGGCTTTTCCCAATAGGCAATTCTCTGTGTTAGAGCTCTTGAACTGACAGTGGGAATGCAGATGCCAAGCTACATATACATACTTAAATATATACATATTTTTATATACATATTTTTATATACATATGCATATATATATATAGACACACATATATATATACATATATACATACATACATATATATATATATATTCACAAAATTATTTTCATACATTTTCAGTGTCTCTGTGTCCAAGCAGCTAGAGATAACATAGATGGAAGTGTCAAGATAGAAGATGTTCCCCCTTCTTATAACAGCATTAAAATTGCACACAACGCCGTGTTGCTCTGTGTCTTGTTTCCCAGATAGACCTGCTGTCGCTTTTTTCAGTCTCACCTCTTCATTGCAAACATCCAGCAGTTACTCTCACAGAAAAAGGCTCTAGAAGTAAAAGCCAGTATGGGGCTGCACCTTCCGCATGCCCTACATAACCCACATCAAACTCACCGATGTACTCTGTCCTTCCCTTCTCCACAGCTGCTACCATTGTGTTCTCTGGATGTCAGAGCCTAAGGGTACATGCAGCGGTTTCCACTGAGGGGATGGAAGAGGCTTACGAGTAGCATAAGTAACTCTCACTGAACTTTAATCTTTACGACTGCCAACATGAATTCGGTGGTCAAAACAATGGCAGTGATGTGGACCTGATTTTTCTGAGTCTGAGGGAGTTCCAGCCTGTTAGTGGCTGACCTGTTCCCAAGGGAAAGTCTCTTGAGAGCATCTCTCGCTCAAGGACTGTTTTTGTAAATAATTTCATTTTCTCAAAACAATTCTGTACAGCTGTGGTTAGCGTTTTTCTCTTGCCCTACCAATGAGACAGAGAGGTGGTGTTCCCTTTACCATTCATGCTAAGTCTGTATCGTAATATCCTATTGAGAGGAATGACGGGTTTGTCTTTACAAACAATCTGTGGGTCTGCTGATAAGACGCAGCTATCAGTGAGAGACAACAGAAACAATGGGATGGATTCCACTAAAAGATCAAAGAGACACTGAAAGAGTATCATGAATTCCACAAAAGTTAAGAATTAAGAAGGGATTATGCGTGGGTGGGGGGAAGGTATCCCAGGTATCAGGTGTTCCGGGAAGCCTGTACCTCTCAAGTACCTCAGCCTATGGGGAAAGGGAGAAGGGACAAGCAGCCGGGAATTAGGATAAAAAGGAGGCTGCGCCCTCCAAAAATTTGAGAGACCCCAGGGGAATGCTCCATGGCCTCTCCCTTTATTCGAATAAAGTAAAAGGACTCCTCTGTCTCTTTTTTGGACATAAACCTCTGATGTTTGTGGATTAATTTTCCTGACACTATAAAAAGCTGAAAAGTTTGGATAATAAAGCTTTCCTTTGCATCATTCAGGCTGCTGTGAATGAATCCACCCTTTTACTCCGTGTCCAACAGCAACACAGTGACACTCATTTTTTACTCATTTTTACCCTTTTACAAAGGTACTCTGCACCCACCACCTGAGTGCTCAAGCAGCTTCATTTCTCACCTCTTTTAACCTTGCTTTCACTCTCCAGGAGGTGAATTGCCCTCTGCTTCTCGTCCTGAACACCGTGCCGGCAGCCAAACTCTCCAGTGCACTGCTTCTGCCACAGGACGCTTGGCCCATGCACATTATCTTCTCACATATTCTCCCCCACTTGTCATCTGAATTTTAGTAAAAAGATTTCCAAATACGTCTCACAAGGATAAACTGTACCAGAACAACTGGCTTGCCTGGAGCTTTCCCCTGCAACTTGTGGAAACTTGGATTTTCACCATATTCAAGGGGCAGTGCTTTTTCTTGTGCAACCTGCAAACTACTGTCAGATCACCATGCCCTTTCTCTACACAGTCCTTCTTGGCTTGAAGGACCACCTCACACACTACAGCCTTGCAAGGATTAAAGATCTACGTGAAGCCATGTGGCACAGAAAAATGTGCCAGGAAAAAGCATGTACTTCATGTGCCCCTGTCGTCACCCAGATTGTGGTGCTGTGTTGAAAGTCTTGGACACAGAATGACTAATTGCAGCAAAAGCGGTTCTCTGCTGGCTTCTTTCACTATGTGAGAGCTTCACGCACAGTTTGGACTCTGCAAAACAGAAAGAATGTCATTGTACCTCGAGGTGAGGAAAAACCATGCGCAGCACACTATTGTTGTACACCATGTACACACAGCAAAGTGGCAAAAGTGAAAGCCTTCTCTGGGCATTGGTTCTGTGCAGATCACAGAAGGCAAAGAATGAAGTGGCAGAGTAGCAGGTTTACATGTGCAGTGCACCAAATTGCAGAAGTCTGGCAACAGCTCCATCACCATCAGTTAGGTGAGAACATGCTCACAGCCATGGGACTTGATCAAAAAACATGAGGATAAGCACCTTCTTACACCTTTGTTGTTTCAAAGGTGATGCAGCTCAAGATAACCAAGAAGCACGCATCGAAGCTGAGAGTATTCTCCAAGCGCAATTTCTTCAAGCAGCCAAGAAACTCTGAACAGCGACTCTGCACACTTCTCAGACTGCAGTGCTGTCCCATTCTTCACTCTCACAATTCTCTTTGTGACTTTCAGCAGCTGCTCACGTAGCAAAAGGTTGTAGAAGTAGAAGCTGGTGCAGGGCTGTACCTTTCTACTTGCGGCACATAAACCAATAAAAAACAATAAAAACCAATAAAAACTAATAAAAGCTCACTGGTGCACTCTGTACTAACCTGTTCTGCTGCTGCAAGCATAGCATTCCGTGCATCTCAGACAGTAAAGGAAAGCACAGAGGGCTGCAACAGGAAGAGGTAGCAGCACAAGGAAGCCATCGCTGAACTTCTTCCAAGCAACAGCTTATGTGAATTCAGCAGGCAAGTGAGTGGAAGCCACATTCCTCTTGCAGTCTGAAAGATTCACACACAAGCCTGTTTCTAAGATGCTTTGTTCTTTTTTTTTCAAAAAGACTTTTTCAAAGCACTCGTGCTTTTACTGTCCTGGACGTGAATCGACATCTTCTTGCACACATTGGTCATTTTGCCAGCTGCCATGGCTCCACAGCGCCGCTTCTGCTGAAAGAAGCACGCCTCTTGCTGTTACCTTCTCACAGCTCCAGAGCCCCGCCATCTGCGTCTCTTGGTCTGAATGCATGCGGATGCTTTCCCACTGTGTCTGGCAAGAAGAAACTCTGCCAGGACAACACGTTTGTCAGGAGCTTTCCTCTGCAACTTGCGGAAACACGTATTTGTGCCACATTCTACAGGCACAGCTCTTTCTTGCACAATCTGCAAACTTCTGTCAGATGGCTGTGCTCTCTACAGGGTCTTTGTCAGCTCAAAGAAACACCACACACATTAGAGCTTTGCAAGGACTAAAGAGCCACATAATCGTGTGGCACAGGAATATGGACCAGGAAAAAGCATTTGCTTTGTACGCCCTTGTGGTTGCCCAGATTGTGGTGCCCTATTGATAGTGTTTGCCACAGAAGGACTAATGCAGCAAAATGGCTTCTCTCCTGGCTTCTGTCGCTAGGTGAGAGCTACATGAATGGGTTGGATACTGCAAAGCGGAAACTGTGTCTTTGTAGCTGCAGCTGAAGAAAAACCATGTACAACAGCATTGAAAGAGATGTACAATGTACAATGTAGAGGAAAAATGGGAAGCTTTCTTCTTTTAGCTGTATTTCTGCTGCTTTAACTCTGGACTAGCATGGTGATAAATGAAGGTTCCAGAATCTCTCACTGATATCAAGCATCTGTGTTTTATTGACCATTTTATGACCATTACCAATAACTTGCTTTCATATTGAAATACGGTGGATTGTGGGGGTATACAAGGGCATACAATTGTAGTAAGGAAGCTGCTCTTCTGTTTGTGTTTGAGACACAATGAAACTACTTGTGCAAATAAAACCTTTTGTTTAACCGTTCTTTGAACATGACTCTAGATTCTTGTATAATTAATTGATCCAAAGCTTATCAAAGTCAACTGAAAGGTGACTGCAGGACTTGGAGGGTTTTGAGTTTTTTCTTTTTCATCAGAGAAGTGTGACATCCTTCAAAACAAAGACAAAAACAGCCTAGATCCCAGCAGGCTCACATTTCTTGACCTGCTTGCTTGCTTAATAATCTTTGAAATTTTTATCGTTGTCGGGGGATGAGGATCCATTTTTACTTTACCAAGTCTTAATTTTTTAGCTCAACTTACAAATTAATTTAGATTTTCTACTCTCTCATCTTCCTTTTAAACTTTCTTAACATTTTCAACTGTTTCTCTTTCATACAGGTTTCTACTGCTTTTTTCTGACATGGTGGGTTTTGTTGTTTCTTCCTTTCATGCTTCTCCAACTTTTCACTCCTTTTATCTCCTTCATTGTTTATTCCCCTGAACTGATTTCTGTCTTTTTGACCCCTTTGGGTAAATTCTAGCCATCCAGCAAATCAAAGCCAACTGTAATTATGCTTGCATTTACAGGACAGCTGTTTTAAAGAAACATAATTTCACTTGAAGGAATTGATAGGAACAGTGCCAACCACCCAGACTAAACAGAAGTTTGAGATGCTGGTGGGATAGACTTTCCATCAGAGAAAAAAGAAGTGTCCTGTAATTTGGATTATTGATGTACTATTCTTTATTAGTTAGTACTTGTAAATATATATTCATATTGTCTCTAAGGGTTACAGAAAGAAAATCCATTTCTCGTAGTATCAGGATCCATGTGCTAAGCATATGGCCAGCTTTTATCTACTTGCAGTAATCGAATATTTTACTCCAGGTCTTACAACACTTGGCATGACATCAACTCTTGCTAAGGAATAATAAAACCAAGAAAGCAGTATTTTTAGGAAAACAATAAAAAGAGGTGGCTGTCTCTTATATTACTTAAGGTTTTTATTAAATATTTTTTGACAAGAGAAAACAGAGGCTATTCAGAAGAGCATGACAGAACAAGGAGGAATGACTTCAAACTGAAAGAGAAAATGTTTAGATTAGGTATTAGGAAGAAATTCTTTACTTGTGAGGATGATGAGGCACTGGCACAAGTTGCTCAGAGAAGCTATGGATGCCCCATCCCTGGAAGCGTTCAGGGCCAGGCTGGATGGGGCTCTGAGCAACATGGTCTAGTGGAAGGTGTCCCTGCCCATGCAGGGGGATTGGAATGAGATGATCTTTAAGGTCCATCGCAACCCAAACCATTCTATGATTCTACAGTCATAACTGCAGAACTGGCAACCTAATTTCATATTGGCCTGTTTTTAAGACACAGTTTGTTTTCAGTGTTGTTTCTCTGAAAGATGCAAACATAAAGTACATAATGTGAGTGCTTTTTTTCTTACCAATTGCCTTCATATTCCTCCTACAAATTACAGAATATGAAGCTGAGAGATTTTACAGCTTTATGGAATAAAGTTTTCCTGTGTGTTATTTTTAGACTAAAAGTACTAAATTCTCAACAGAAAGAATGGATTCCTTAGAATGCACTTTGTGCATGTCTTAAAAACTCCAGAAAATATATTATCTTAAATAGGGTAAAATACCTGCTGCTCCAGCGTTTTCCCACTTCTGAAATAAAGAATTGGTCAAGAATTAGTGAGACATTAAACAGATGTTGAAACTTATATTAGTATTGTGCATAGTACAAGTTGCTCAGCAATTTTCTGTTTTATTAAATTGTCTCTTTCACTAAGCAGAGGCCTCTGGAGTACTCTTGTTTTGCAAATTTTGGGAAAAAGAATCAGACAAGTGGAGGACAGAGTTTTATTTCTTGATGCAAGCAACTTTTTTCTTGTCTACACCTTGTCCACTACTTTGTCCATTGTCTGAAATTAGACATTATAATCTTGTACAATAAAGCATACTGCTTGGAGCATATGGCCTAATTTTGCTGGGAAAAAAAAAGATAATTAATGAACTGGCAGCTTATGGCTTCAAGACCAGTTGTTAATTGGTTACCTTTTTTGTGTGAAAACAGATCAAATAAAAATTATACAGAATACTTCTAAAGAGCTAATACTTCTCTAAAAAGTTAATTTTCTAAAACAAGAAAACTACAACTTAAATTTTGTTGTCTTTTTACATTTTAAATAGCACTACTTTTTTTTTTTTTTAAAGTTTTCCTTTGGGGAATACAAAATAGCTACTGTTTTAAGAAATTATTTTCCCATAAGTGAACTTTGTTACTTAGGTTATCCCAGTCAGAAATACAAAGTAATCAAACACTTGTACACCAAGGCCCCTTGACTTGGTCATGCAGCTATTCTCAATTGCAGACTGGATGCAGAACAACTCATCTAAAACTGAGAATCTGTCTTGATCTTAGTCTGAGTTCTGGCCCAGGGCGGGTGCCCACCCACTGAACTCACTCCCTGATGGGAGCTGTAATCAGGTTGGACTGTAATCTGTAATAAGATTGTAATCAACTGTATCAGAAATAATTTTGGTTTTAATTGGTCCCTGATTTATCAGTCTAAAACTCAGCTGTCTTGTCAAGAACTTTATTTTGCGTGTAATGTTACCAGGCTGGTAGCTGCTTACATATGGTTATGGGCTGCCCTCTAGTGAAGAGAGAGAGAACTAGAAGGGAGAACTTGTTTAAAAAGAGCTGAACTGTAAGAGCCACAATTCATGAATTGTAACAGAAAATAAGAGTAAAACCCATGATAAATCAGTAGTGATAGTCATGGAACACACTGTCTTGACATACAAAAATAAATACACTTAAAGCTAGGTAATTCCTCTCCTGAGAGTTTTTGAGAACAGCTTGGTAACAACTCAATTTAATAATTTTAGATTGACTGGCATCATGTGAGAGGTGTTAATCTGCTTTAGCAGGATCTGAAATCTATAGGTGAGTGATGGTGTATCCAGTTCAGAATCTCTGTGACTCCTTCAGATGCAACACTGAGGTGCTCCTTTGCCCTGGGCAGTGCCCAAAGTACAACCAGACCACCAGGAATAGGGATGGATATCTGGGAT